>NC_080649.1:14376906-14986133 GCF_027579445.1 Ammospiza nelsoni | reverse complement strand
CTGGCTCCACCCTCTTGTATATATCCATAAGATCTCTCCTGAGTCTCCTTTTTTCCCCTTCTTTAACTTCAGTTCTGTTTCAAAGCAGTGATAGGAGATACTCATGAGGCCCAGAACATCAAGAAGGTCTGGATTACACTTCAGGATGATCCATGCCTTCAAGATTTCCTGATGTGACCACCTTAAGGCTAATAGTGCCCTTGAAGCCAAACCTTGGTATGAAGTGTTCTGCCTAAGACTCAGCAGCACCTGATGATGACAGGAAATACTTTCTATACCTACCTGAATTTGGCTTTTTCAATTATTTTTCTGGCCTCCTCATGTGTGCTGCCCACCAGAGAATCTCTGTTGATGGCAATGAGTTGGTCTCCAGGTCGGAGCCGACCGTCCTAAACAAACAGGGAGAAAGACACAGCATTGAGAAGGGACATCTCTGCCCAAAGCCTTCTCCTGCAACACAGATCCTCATTAGTCCATGCAATTATCCATCTACTCCTAGAAAAACTGCTTCAGAACAGCCACAGCCTGTAGGAAAGGTGCCCATGGCAGAGATCCTGAGGGTCTCCACACTTACTTTGTAACAGTCCCCATCTGGCAAAAGCTCTTGGACATAAATCATGGGCCCATCAGGCCTGTTGGATCCACCACTGATTGTCAGCCCCAAGCCAGAGGAGTTTGCTACAGAGATGCTCTGGATTCCTGAGTCAATGGAGTAGCTGCAAGGGAGAGAAGTCAGCAGGTGACTCAAGGTGATCTGGGTTATCTTCTCATATCACTGAACAAACTGCCTGGATTTATTTCCATGTGTGATCCTTCTGCCTTCTCCCAGCCTTTTATTTGCATCCTTTCTTCCACCCACCGTTGGAAAGGGGAAGTGAGGCCTCCTGTTCTCGGGCAGACATTGTTCAGTGTTATTAAAGTGACTGCTTCCCCTAATCTCCAATAGGGGAATACTTGTTTAGAGAAGAAACTAAAGATTTAACCAGAATATACTTGGCATTCCTGGTTTTATAGCCAAAACCACACAAATGATCAACATGTTGTTGCTTGAACCCAACTAAATCACCAGACAGCAATTTACAGATGGATCAGCTATCAAGCAGTTCTAAGGAAACATCAAAGTGAAGCTCAGAATACACAGCTGGGTGTGTCTTAACCAGGATTTGGACCCAAAATCATGCAAGATGCCCTAAGAAATGGGCATCCTTTACAGCAACACCCACCACACTGTGAGCTGCTGCTGTGGCAGGTGGCTTGTCCAGTTGAGGATGGAAAGGAGCAGCAAACAGGAGCAGAGATTTCATGAGCTCCCATGGGCAGCATTGCAACAAGGGGGTTGGGGAAGGATTTGGTGGTGCAGAAGGATCAACAAGCCTTTTCCTCCAAATGGGATGGGTGCAGCTGGTGGGTGCAGCTGGCTTTTTGCTTTTCAGTTTACTTCCACAGCAGCCCCTGCCCAAAGAGCCTGCACTGGCTCCTTGTGTTACAACTTCAGACACAACAGCAGCTGAGCATCCCACGCCCCACAGTGACACCAGCACAGGTTCCCAAGCAATGCCAGCCCTGTGGTCACACACCCCAGGGGAAGGAGTGGATGGGCCATAGTCTTATGAAAAAAACATTGCTGTAAGGTGAACAATCTTAGGGAAATGAAGTAATGAAATACAGCATTAAAATGTTCTGTTCAACCCAGAATCTCAGACACTGACTGTGGTGAGATTACATTGCATCTAGCTCCCATTGCTCAGTGGAGGGACAGGACCTCAAGTGATGCCACAACGAGAAGTCACAGCCTGGGGACAACCTGTGGTGAGCAGAAGGGGTGGCAGCCACATGCATGAAAAGACCCACGGCCCAAATTACATCTCACAGCTGACCACCAATGCTCAGGTGAAAGCATTGGTCTGTGATTCCAGGGGGGGGGACCTGTGGGGCCTGGCAGCTGCATGGAGACAAGCAGAACATGGCACAGCATGGCAAGGAGGTCACCAAGACAGGCCCCTCAATGCTCATTTTCCTGCCCAGTGTGGGGGTTGGAATGAGATGATCTCTAAGGTTCCATCCCACCCAACCCATTCTGGATTCTATACCTCACCCTGGAGGGAATTAACAGCACAGTGAGGATGGCTTGAACAAAGCAGCTGCCAAGTAGATGATCTGGTGTCTCCTCTGTTTGGGTCTCTCACTCCACGCAAGCAGCTCAAACCTCTGGTGCCAAATATTTGTCCTCTGCAAATCCCTAATAAGCTGGTATTTAGCAAGAGGATTTACTGGTTCTGCAGTGAGGGCTGATTCTCTTTACCAGTGCCTTGGCTTGTTTGTGCTGGCAAAGGATGGGAGCTGGGAGCCCTGGGGACAAATGGTCCCCATTCCATGACTGTGAACAGCCTCCAAGCTGTCCCTCTGGAGAAGGGCCCTGGAGACAGGAGTGCAGAAAACCAGCTCAGCCTGTCCCAGCCTCTGACCCTGCAGAGTGTGCCAGGGCACATGGCCCCATGGAAACACACTCTGGGAGATGCTCTGGCCACCAAAGGATGAGGTGGCTGCAGGATGATGACCCCAAAGCAAAGGGAATCAGGAATGTTTGCATGCAGAGGTGCTGGTGCTCTTGGAGCATGGGGTCAAAGTGCCAGGAGCATGGCAATAGGACACAAGCTCCAAAAACAGGTCCTGAAAGCAGCACCAGCCTTGCAGGAACACTCTGCTCGTGGTTTACAAGGTGATGTGCAGGGCCCTCTCACCTGGCTGCAAACCATGGCCTCTCCCTGGGTTTCACATGGGAGGAAGAGTGTGGAAACCCAGAAAACCAGGAATATTTCTCTGTCTGCTCTGGGGTGCCCTGACCCCCAGGGCAGCACTGACTTTGACCCTCATTCATGGAGAAAGTTTCCCAGACTTCAAGATAAACTAGAATCCACAAAAGTGTGAAATAGATTATAGAGTGTAGTGTAGGTGTGTCACTTGGTGAGAAATTTAGGTTTTGGGATTTTTAATATCTTGTGGATGGAAGCAAGATGGAGGCACAGGGTGTCATCCTGGGTTTCTTCTTCATGCTTCTTCTTCCTGGGTTTGGGTGGCATTTTGTAATTGGGCAGAAAAGTCCCCATTGCAGCTCTTTTGGGTTAAAAGAGAAAATAATCTAGGTGTCAGTTCTAAATTGGATAGTTTAGTCTTAAAAAGACCTTGTAACAAGAGATTGTTGGCCATTTTGTGCCTTCTAATGAAAAGCTGCCGAACTCACAGCAGTGAGACTATTTTACTAATAAGAAATAATAAACACTTGAATTACTGTCTCAAGTGCCTTCAATCCAGACTCAGAAAAACGGATGACTGGTACCCCCAGAGAAGAGGAGCTGCTGCATGGTGTAGACATATGGATTGTCTCAACTGGGAACCTTTTCACCCCCATTGGAACAAACCTCCCAGGAACAGCCAAGATGCCACCACCACATCCAGAAGATGCTGTGGCCCCTGAACCGTTCCGGCGATAGAAGAGTAGAGAGGTCATAAGGATGAACAAAACTGTTCAACAAGCCCTGGATTTCTTTAGTGGGTGTATCCTCTGACATTTGGTGGTGCCCTGCTGCCCAGGTTGGGAGGATGTGTACGTACTGTGCGTGAGGAGCGTGCGCCAGGCTGCCCAGGAAGGGGCCGTGCGAGGTGGCTGGGCTCAGCAGCAGCGGGCTCTGCGAGCGCGACGACGAGCCCGACGAGGTGCTCTCCAGGTACCGACCTGAACAACAAAGGCACAGTCAGAGCAGGGCACTCAGACACCCCAGCATCACCCTCCCCCTGCTCTGCTGCTGAGAGATGGTGCTGCACCCCTGGATTTCTGGGGAAAGCCACATGGTGGTTAAAGACATTGGGATACTCCTGGATTTCTGGGGAAAGCCACATGGTGGCTAAAGACACCAGGATAGGGCTGAAGGAGAGGAAACATTGGCACAGTTCTGTAGTCATTATAGTGCAAGAGTTCTATTGTCATTACATTGCAAGGGTTCCATATCGCTAGAGTTTCGTACGTCCTTGATGTTTCTTGTTGGCATCTCCTCTATGCACTGACTCTTCCTTGCCCTCACGGTGGCCAATTGACTCCAGTTCCTCCTCAGCCAACCAATCTACTCTTTTATAACACTCTTCTGATCGGCCACAGGTGTGGCTGTTAATATCAGGCCTGCTCCTAATCCTTAATAATTGGCTCAGCTGCAACTCTTTAGGGGGGTAAGATTACTTTCTATACTACCTTTATTTACTTACGTTACTATCTTTATTTACTTTATGTTCTATCCTCCTACACTCTTCCAACGTGGGACTGCCAACCCCACACACCTCTGCCATAGGGGAAGGGCCAGCAGCTCTCTGGTGAGATGTCAAGCTGTAGGGAAAGCTTTCTTCCCCAGGCACACATGGCTTTTTGTGCTGGCACCATGCTTAGGGCAACCTTGTTGCATCTCTTTAAACATTTCTCATTAGCAAATGAAAAATAATGATCTTTAAATGAATTATTGCTGAAACGCCTTGAAATACAGAGCAAAAATGTGCAGCTGCCTTTACTGATGGAGTCACCTGCCCAGCACACGAGTTAGGCAGAATCTGGGGATCAGGGGAGTGGTTATGATCCAATTCAAGCCTCCCTTGATCACCCCGTGGCAGCACTGGATGGCCAGTGCTCTTGGCATGCACCAAGGGTCTGCAATAAGGACAAGCCTTCTTCAAACCTCCACCCCAACACCTCCTCAAATGCAACCACAGCTCCTTCAGAATGACACTGGGATGAAGGAAACTCTCTCTGCAGAGAGAGGAGATTTCAGTTCCCTGCAGAGCTACTCACTGCCGCTGTGCAGGACCGGCGAGCTCCGCGCCGAGCCCGTGTTGCTCTGGGAGCCAAACTTCTCCAGCAGCTCAGAGAACTCTCTCCTGCAAACAAAACCATGGTGCAGTCAGCTGCTGCTCAGAGCTCCCCCCACATGATTGTATGGCCAGAGAGCCCCTGATGGCAGGGACTGGGTACCAAGGCTGCAGGGCTGGTGCTCTCCAGCTGTGGGAGCAGACAAAGCTTCCTCCTGGGAAGACCCTGCTTTCAAGAGCTTGTGCAAGGCTTCAGGTCTATAATCAATCTCATGGCAGTGCAGCTCTCCTGTGATGGGCTAGAGCTCCAGAGTGCTCCTTCCCTGCCCTGGAGTGTGTTCAGGACAAGAGGAGCTAGGAAGGGATGTATCCTTAAAGGTCTTTTCCAATCTTTATGATCCCATGATTCTATGGACAGGCTCTGTGCTGAGAGCTGTCATTCCTGAGAGTGGGCAGATGAACACTGGAGCCCTGCCTTGCATTCTGCCTTGCACCCCTCCTCATGGACCCTCCTGGAAATGTTTTCACCCCCATCTATAAGGCTCAAAAGTTTTGCAAACACACCACACAAATGAAACCCTGCCAGAAGGAGCTGTAACTGTGCAAACAAAACCCAAAAATTCTCGGCCTATTTGTGGCTCCTTCTAGGACAGTTAAATACAGGTTATTCTCTGGTTTTGCTCCTCTTTTTCTGGACAGAAGGCAGATCCTGTAGCTCTTGCTGGAGTAAAGAGGGAGATGGCTTTTGAGGCACCTGCAGAAGCATCAGCCCACTTTCCTAACCCATCCATGATGATGCTCTCCACAAACATCACAAGCTGTACCCTTGGAGCATGACACCTCAACAAAGACCTGCATGTAATCTCATCCCCAAAATCCCCTGGAAAGTGATCTCCATGCCCAGGCACGAGACGATTTGTTCCAGGTTGAGTTTGACCACCGTGTGTTGAGCCCTTGATGAGCTGGAAGTCCCTGTACACCACAGGTGATTTTCTTCATGACCTCTCCATTAAGAACCACCATTGTCCTCATCTACCAGCTCCTGCCTCATTTCTGTAAGCTTTCATTGAGTTGCTGTGAGCCCCTCACATCCTTTCAGATGAGGAGGCATGGAAAGGAATCACATCTCCATCGTGCTCATGTTCAGCAGCCTTCTGATCCAACCCTGCCACACTGCTCTCATGTTGTCCCCCTGCACTGGGGGGTGTTCTCTCCCTTCATAACCCAACCTCACCTGCAGGATCTGACCTTTTGGCAGAGAGATCCTCAAGGATGACTAATTTCTTACACATGCCAGTTAATAAGCATCCAGGCAGTGGGACAGACCCTGCAAATGTTGTTTCAGTGGCCACAGCAACACCATTAGATGTCGTCTTTGAAGGCAGGAGGGAATCCCCATGGGAAGGAGCCTTCCTGATGCCATAGCCCCAGGAAAAGCCTGGTTATGAGTGGCTCCCTCTCAGGCTTGCCAGTCAGACAAGCTCCAGAGGTGAACCTGTAGGAAGCCAGCCACAGCAAAGTTCCCTGAGCGAGGAGACTGCAGTGACACACTCGCAGACGCTGCGTCATCTGCGTTCCTCACCAGGACAGATGTGGGGTGTTATTGGCTAGATTAGAGTCAACAATATTAAATGATGAATGAATCATCAGCTCCTCAGGTTCCTGCTGGAAGTGCTCTCAGTAATTTACATCTTCCCAGTCACAACCAGCTCATTAACAAAATTCAAAGACCAGCGCATGCCTTATCTAATATTGCCATCAAATTCATGCCTTATTCATTCCATTTAATGCTAATTTAAAACCCAAGTGTCACACAATGCTCAGTGACATGCCTTGGTGAATCCCAATATTTGCATCCATACTATTGTCTTTATCAACCAAACCCATGACCTTTAAAAAAGACCATGACTTTGTTCAGAAACCCCACGACCCCACAGAGCATTTTTGGCTTTCACCTCTTGGGCACAAACTTCCCAGGAACAGCCAAGATGCCATCAGGACACCCAGAAGATGCTGTGACCTCCCAGTCATGGTGGTGATAAAACAGTAGGGAGGACAAGAGGATGATCAAAGCCATTCTCCAAGCACTGGAATTCCTTATTGGATCTACCCCTCAGACAGTGGCAGGCATTTTTGGTGGCCCATCAAGGGACAGCTGTGTGGGGCCAGCCCTGTGTGATCTGCACTTACTGTGCATGAGGAGAAGGCAGTTTCATAATGTAAGGCACCAAAATAAGTGAATTATTAGGAAAATTTCTCCACTGAAAGGATGTCAGGCACTGGAACAGGCTGCCCAGGGAAGTGGTGGAACCTCTAGAAGCGTTCAAAAACCATGTGGATGTGACACTTGAGGACATGGTTTAACAGTGGCCTTGGCAGTGGTGGGTTAAGGGTTGGACTCGAGGGTCTCAGAGGGTTTTCCAACCTAAACGCTTCCACAAGCTCTGGGGAAGCACAAGGACAAGGCAGCCCCTGCTTTGCTGATCCCTGAGCTGAGCCTCGGGTGGATCTCAGCAGAATGATTCCAGTTTCCCAGCACAGCCTCTGTGTTTTTGCAGCTGATTCATACCAGTTTCACTGGCAGCTCACACAGCCATGGCCTTACCCTCCCTGACCCCTGCAGGGGCAGGTCCAACGCGCTGCAATCTCACACATTATTCCCAGTGGTTACCAAGCCACCAGCACTCAGGCTTTGTTTTGGGCTGGGTATTTCTGTGGTCATCTATTGTTCCATTTTCCTCAGATAATAATCCAGCAGAGCACAGAGGAGGCTATAAACGCCAAACAATGGCTGAAATACTCTTAGTCAATGCAAATGCAACTGGTGCAGCAGCTCTGTGACCCTGCAAAGCCCGTCACCAACCCGTGCTGCCAAACTCTGTCATAAGTGAGCACATGCACGGGCTCAGCACTCCTTGTTGTTGTTTATTTTGTGTCCTGAAATTCATCCACAAAGGAGGTTTATCATTATTTTCTCAGGAGCCTGAATGAGCTGTGAGGCTGGGTCCAGCCCAGGGACAATGTGACCAAATGCCACCGTCCCAGCTCCTGCTTTGTTGGTCACTCCTGCCAGCCCCAGTTCCACCAGGGACACAAACACATGACTAACTTGAGGCACACATTTATTTATCCCAGCAGAAAGTAAAGCACTTTCTGGTGCCAGTCTCATGGGAATTAATTTTGTGCTCAGTGCTGTGTTTGGAGGAGCTGGACAGGGCAGACAATGCCCAAACATTGCAGATTAATGAAGGAGCACACTGAAGGAATGCCAGCAGGCCTTGCTTTGTGCTTTCAGACACCAAGAAGCTTCAGAAGATGTCTTTAATATTTAAAATTTGACCCTTACTAAAACATTGTGAATTGTCAGGTGCCTGCAGGACTAAAATGCCCAGCTTGATTAAAAAACAACAACCGTGGCGTTGTATGAGGTGGAAAGTTCATTTTAACAAGCCCTTCTCCAGTTTTTTTTTCATTAGAATGCAAACATTTGAGGTCTGAGGGATGCTTGCAATGGAGCTTGGCCCTGCAGAGCCTCAGCCAGCCCCAGGGTGGGATGGGGGGTCTGCAGCATCAGCCAGCTCCAGGATGACTTTGCTGCAGATTAAGCAGCAGGGGGTCAATCTCCCCACAGAAAATTGTTATTTTATCTCATAATGCCTCTTTGTGCTGCCCTTTTGTTCCTGGAAGAACAAAGGGTGAATCCTACATCAAAGGTTACACAGCGTCTGGAAACCTCAGCTCTGCCCCACAGCTGGGAGAGAAAGTGGAGCCTGTGACATCAGAAATTACTGGTTTGTCTCAAAAAAAAAAAAAAAAAAAAAAACAAAAAAAAAAACAAAAAAAAACCTGCAGGTGAGTGGGAGCCATGAACCCAGAGCACTCCAAAAGCGTCACAAAGGCAGGTTTTCTCACACAGCTGCACTGGAATGAGGGCACCCCCAGCCAGCCTGGAGCTGACACCCAGCTCTGTGGGGAGGTCACACCCTGCAGGGGAGGGATGGGGCATCCAGAGGGACCTGGGCAGCCTGGAGAGGGGGAACCCTCAAAACTCATAAAGCAAAACTCATAAAGCACAACCTGTGCAAAACTCATAAAGCACAACAAGGCCAAGTGCCTGGGTCAGGGCAGTTCCAAGCCCCAGTCCAGGATGGGTAGAGAAGGAACCAAAAGCAGCCCTGGGGAAGGATTTGGGCTGTTGGGGGGTGAGAGCTGGACCTGCCCTGGCTGGGAGCACCCAGAGAGCCCCCTGTGCTGGGCTGAGCCCTGCTATGGGCAGCAGGAGGGGGGGATTCTGCCCCTCAGGTGAGACCCCACCTGCAGAGCTGGCTCAGCCCTGGGGCCAACAGCAGCAGGACCTGGAGCTGCTGGAGAGAGTCCAGGGGAGCCCATGGAGACACCCCAAGGGCTGGACCCCCTCTGGAGCCAGGCTGGCAGAGCTGGGGGTGCTCACCTGGAGAGGAGAAGCTCCAGGGACACCTCAGAGCCCCTGCCAGGGCCTAAAGGGGCTCCAGGAGAGCTGGAGAGGGGCTGGGGACAAGGGATGGAGGGACAGGACACAGGGAATGGCTCCCACTGCCAGAGGGCAGGGATGGGATATTGGGAATGAGGAATTGTTCCCTGGGAGGGTGGGCAGGCCCTGGCACAGGGTGCCCAGAGCAGCTGTGGCTGCCCCTGGATCCCTGGTAGTGCCCAAGGCCAGGCTGGGCAGGGCTGGGAGCAGCCTGGGACAGTGGGAGGTGTCCCTGCCATGGCAGGGGTGGGATGGGATGAGATTTGAGACCCCCTCCAACCCAAACCATTCAATGCCTTCCCTCTCTGTGGTGGGATGGAAGCAGTGCCAGGCCCAGGTGCAGCTCACAGCTCTGGGAGAGGTTGGCAGCTTGTCCCAAAGCCCAGCCCTTGTCCCTGGCACACCCAGGCTTGCTGCAGCCAGCCCCAGCCCTCCCTGCCAGCTTAGCACTGAATGCTCAGCACAGCAGAGCCATGGGCTGGGCTGTCACTGTCACAGGCAGGGCTGGCAGGGCAGGAGGGACCATCCTGCATCTACACCAGGCACCAGCTCCTGTCACAGCCCCTCTGCTGGGAGAAACAGGGTGGGCACAGTGACCTGGGAGCTGATTCTGTACCTGGGCCTGGGGGCAGTTCTGGGCCCCTCACAAGGCAGACACTGAGGGGCTGGAGGGGTCCAGAGAGAGGGGAACAGAGCTGGGGAGGGGCTGGACCAGCAGGAGGGGCTGAGGGAGCTGGGAAGGGGCTCAGCCTGGAGAAAAGGAGGCTCAGGGGGGACCTTGTGGCTCTGCACAGCTCCTGACAGGAGGGGACAGCCAGGTAAGGGTTGGGCTCTGCTCCAGGGAACAGGGACAGGACAAGGGGAAATGGCCCCAAGCTGTGCCATGGGGGGGCAGGTTGGACACCAGGAGGAATTTCTTCATGGAAAGAGTGGTCAGGCCTTAGAAGGGGCTGCCCATGGCAGTGGGGATGTCCCCACCCCTGGAGGTGTCCAAGGAACAGCTGGACATGGCACTCTGAGCTGGGAGAGCAGTCAGAGGTTGGGCTCAAAGATCCTTTCCACCCTCAGAGATGCTGTGAGTCTGACCCTGCTCCACACTGCAGGGCACTCACAGAGGAGCAGCCTTTCCTTCCTGCTGGCTGTGTGAGCCCTGCTACCCCACCAGCCCCTGCTCCTGGCATGCTGGGGACGCATCTCATGTGGAAACACAATTAATTTAATATTTCATCCTGCCAGGACCCAGAGGTGCAGCACAACCTGGCTCCTCCCAGTGATAAACCTGACAGACCAGGCCCATATCTGTGCAAGGCAGAGAAACAAGGAACTATTGTGACTTTCAGGCTGAGAATGAATAAACAATAATTATGACTATGCAATAAAATTATCCTCATTAGATGAAGGTGAGCACAGACGAAAATCAGATTTAAGCATCACCTAAACCTGGTGAGTCCAGCTCCAAATCTGAATCCTCTGCTTCAAGCCCTGGCATTACTGCTGCTCTCTGCAGCCCAGCTGATGCGACAGGCCCCAAACATGCATCTGATACATGCCAGAGACTGAGTTCCATGAAAAGCACAGGTAATTTGGGCCTATAATTAACTCCAGAGACAAATAATAGCGTTTATGACTCAAATTCACCCAAGGGCAACCACAACAAAATGCTACTCAGCTGAGTCATTGGGAAAATTGGCAGGAGGGTTGGATCCAAACCCAGAGCCATGATGTTCCCTCCTCCTTTGAGAGCTCTGGGTGAGGAAGGATCTGAAAATAAACTGAATTTTCTCTGCCCTGTGTCCTCCTCAGCTTTCAGGTCTCATGGGATGCTTTGCTGGGCAGGGGGAAGGGGAGAAGGTGCCCAGAGCTCATGGCATAGCACCTCCCCGGGCATCACCCCCCTTTCCATCGATCACCCTGCTCAAGGACAGACTTAAAAGATAGCAGGGCATCAATGAAAGGCAGAACTAAGTGAGAAAAAAAAAAGTGGAGAGTGGAAAAATCCTTCCCCGTGTTCCCCCAGCTCTTAATCCTGGAGATATGTATTCGTGTATTAAACAGTTTGCGAGGTGATTATGTAAGTGAAATCTCTGCAAATCTTTTGGAAAAAGGAAAAAATAAACTGATTACTTCTCCCCTCTGCCTCTGGCTAACCTTTTGCAGATTTAACAGATAACAAACAGTGAACGAGGCCAAATAAATCGCTTGAAGTTCCATTGCCCTGCCCCAGCTCCCCGCAGTGCTCGGGGGTGGGGGGGGGGGAGCCGGGGCCACGCCCGGCCCAGGAGCGCTGCAGGAACATCTGCTGCAATTGGGGATGCTGGAGCTGCGGAACATCTGGGAACAGAGCACCGTGGAGGCAGAAAACCTCACCTGGGGGCTGAGAAATCGAGTGTGTCAGAGCACAGGGATCCCATCTCTCCTGCTGGGAGAGTGTGAGATGCCCCCTGGCACTCTGCCCCACCAAGGGGACTGCTGTGACTCACAGCTGCATCCTGAGCATCCACACTGGAGCAGAGCATCCCTGCTGACCTACTGGCTTCACCCAGCACCTCCTCAGAGCTGCTGAAGGACTTGCACTCAGTGTAATAACAGGAGATGGCATTTCCCCTGGAAGAGGGTGGCTAAAAGCAGCCTGTCATTAATAGCAAATAATTCTCCCAGCAGTGTATGGCTGTGTCAGAATTGGTCTCACGCCTGTCATTAGGGCACTCTCACTGCTGTGCCAAGGCAGGAAGGCTGCACAGCAGCTGATGGATAAGGAATGCAGCCATCATTAATCATCCATCATCTCCACACTAACGGGATCCAGGTGTGCTCAGCAGGGACTGACCTGAGGCAGAGCACAGCCTGCCCACAGCCTCCCTCTGCCACATCCCACCCTCATTATTCTGCTTCTTCAGCACCTCAGCTGCCCCTGCTCCTGTCAAGGGAGAGGCTGTGCCAGCACACTGTGCCAGATCTCCTGTGGGATATCAGCAAAGACTCCACTAACCCATGCCTGGGGTCCCACAGCTCTGCCCTCTCTCATCATTGTCCCACACAGCTTTAACCCAGTCAAGACAAGACTGAGCTCTTCCCTTCTCCTGCCAAACCCTCTGAGACAGCAAGGTTTTCCAGGGAGCAACAAAGGGACAGGTTTAGGGAGAAACTTCTCATCCTCCCTGAGAAGGAGGAAAGCTCTGGGAAAGGAAGACCTTAACTCAATGTGTCTGATACATGCCAGATGCTCACCCATGCTCAAGGACAGACTTAAAAGATAGCAGGGCATCAATAAAAGACAAAACTAAGTGGGGAAAAAAAAGTGGAGAGCAGAAAAATCCTTCCCCGTGTTCCCAGAAAGGAAAGGGAAGATCCTGCTGTCCCTACATCCAGAGTTCTGTGCAGGATGTGCTGAAACACCACAGAGCAGAGATGAGGGAGCTGTGCCACCCTGCAGCCAAGTCTGGAGCAGCCCTGGCTCTAGCTGGAGAAGGACCTGTGGGAATCTGCTCAGTGCTGGAATGTCCCACAGACATGGGGACCTCACCCAGGCAGGGCTGGAGCTGGGAGCCACCGAGGGAAGCTTTGCTTCCTTCCACTACAGCTCCACTGAATTCCCACCACTGCACAGTGACCAAGGACCCCTGGCCACCTTCCCTGTGGGATTTGAGCCCCATTTGCCCCAAGACTGTCCAGCTGTGGTGCCAGGAGTGCCCCAAGGTCCCTCCCCGTGTCCCCTGACCTGGCGTCGTCATCGCGGGCGATCAGGAGCCGCATGTGGCTGGTGGCCGACGCCGTCCTCAGGATGTCCACGGCCCTGGAACACAGGGACAGGTCAGTCCCAGCTCCCCTGGCCTCACCCTGCTCACCCCACAGCTGGCACAGCCCCCTGCCCTGGGCAAGCCCTGCCAGCAGCTGAGCTTTGGCTGCATGCCCCATTCCCTGCCCTGGCAGCGAGGCCGAGGGCAGCCCAGCAATACCCTGGTTTCCCACTTCTGCAGGAAGTGAGAAGTCCCTGACAGCAAAACCCAGCAGACACCAGAGCAAATCCCCCTGCACAGCCCATGGCAGGGGCTGGAACGAGGTGCTCTTTAAGATCCTTCTGAACCCACACCATTCCAGGATTCTGTAATTCCCAGCCTGGGGAGGCTTCCATCCCAGGGACAGCCATTTCTGGGACAAAATTCACGTACCCCTGGCAGCCAGGGCAGCTGTGGGAGCAGGCACAGCCTCCCACAGCCACAGAGATTTCTCATGGACAGCACCAGGCCCAGCAGCTCTGGGGCTTTGGCTCCTCATTCTGCTCCCCATCCAGCCTCTGGTGCAGGAATGCAGGGCAGGCAATAGGACAGCACAATGTTTCATGGCAAAGGAGAGCCCCAAAATGCTGGTGTTCCTGTGGAGCTGTGAATGATTCTTCTGGTGGGAGCTGAGGGGCTGGGTCGTGGCTCCAGAAGGAGCTGGAGATGCACTGTCAGGCTCAGGCTCAGCTCATCTCCTGTGCTGGGAGCTGCAGGACGTGCTGGGAGCTGCAGCAGATGGAGTGGAGGTGACAGGAGCTGTTTCAAACCCAGCTTTTGGGGAGATGTCTGAGCAGCTCTGATACAATTTGGGCTCTCTGGTTTATTTTTATACTGAATCTTTCTGTCTGATCATCTCCAAGCTGGCTCTTGGGAACAGCACCCAGGATGATGCCCTGGTGTCCCCCACAAAACCCACAGCCTGAGCCACTTCACAGAATCCCACAAAAGCAACAGGAATGGGACATTTCCATTTGGACATGGTACCTTTCACTGGTAACCCCAATTAGGGACTCTCCATTGACCTCCAGGATCTGGTCCCCTGGCTGCAGGCGGCCTAGAAAAGAAAACTAATGGATAGAAACTGTGGAAAATACAGCTGGAAGCGACTGGGAGAGGCTGGCCATTCCCCCTGTGCCCAGAGACAGGATGAAAAATGCATGGGCTGTTCCTGAGATGCTCATCCAACCTGTTTTTCCAGATGTCCATAAATGAATTTCTGCAACCTCCCAGAACAGCCCGTGCCAAGGTCTCAGCACTTCCTCTGCTCTAGGAAGTTGCAAAAGTAAATGCTGAAAACTGCAATAAAGCTTTTGCTTAATTCACTTTGAGGTCAAGCAGTTCAGTTCGAGGTCAGGTAGAAAACCATGAGAGGCATTTCCACCTGTTCTGGATTTATTTTCCTTTATTGGATGAAAAATTATGTCAGCTGGGGAAAAAAAGATAGCTTTTAGCTGAAGTTGTAAAAGGGGAGCTATGCAGACCCCTAATAGCTACTTAGTTGAACATATTCAGAATGAAATCAGTGAATCAGAGCAGAGCTGAGTTTGCTAAAGGATCTCTGCTCATTTTGGGGCCACAGAGAGGTGGGAAGGGACAGGAAAATTCTTGTGTGGCAGAGATGGGTCAGGCTCTACACACACAAAGCAATAGAACAGATGCTGAGGAGCCAGTCCAAGGCTGCTGCCACACTAAAAAAATACCCCTCAACCACTGGAAAATCTCCAAGCAAGCACCCAAAATATCTAAGAAGGGATTACACAAATGTGTGGAATAAATGCCCTCAGTCTGGGCTGTTCTCAGACCTCATGGCACCCTGCCCTGTGTTCCACTCACCATCTGCATAAGCAACACCCCCTGGAAGGATCCTCTTGACATAAACTCCATATTCTTCTCCAGTGAGCTCCTTGATGCCACCGATGACCTTGATGCCTGCAGGAAGAGCACAGCCCGTGGCACAAAGGCAGGAGAACCAGAGCTGGCACAGGCCATGCCTGAGGGGTGCAGCCCTAACCCTAAATTCATGGAATCATGGAATGGTTTGGGTTGGAAGGGACCTGAAAGCCCATCCAGTGCCATTCCAATGGGCATTCCACCATCCCAGGCTGTTCCCAGCCCTGCCCAGCCTGGCCTTGGGCACTGCCAGGGATCCAGGGGCAGCCACAGCTGCTCTGGGCACCCTGTGCCAGGATCTGCCCACCCTGCCAGGGAACAATTCCTCATTCCCAATATCCCATCCATCCCTGCCCTCTGGCAGTGGGAGCCATTCCTTGTGTCCTGTCCCTCCATCCCTTGTCCCCAGTCCCTCTGCAGCTCTCCTGGAGCCCCTTCAGGCCCTGGCAGGGGCTCTGAGGTGTCCCTGGAGCTTCTCCTCTCCAGGTGAGCATCCCCAGCTCTGCCAGCCTGGCTCCATCCTTGGGGATCTCCATGGGCTCCCCTGGACTCTCTCCAGCAGCTCCAAGTTCATCCCTGATGGGAAAGGATCTGCTCCTGCTGCAGATCAAATAAATCATTCCTGGTGGCGTTTCCCACTGGAGATTCCTTCCCTGGTCACACCTGGACACCCCCCAGGGGCTGGGGACATCTCTGCTCCCTGGCAGCTCCAGCAGCTCCTCAGCCCTGACACGATGGCAGAGCCACCCCAGGAGTGTCAGAGCTGGGCCTGGGGCAGCAGCTGGGGCAGGAGCAGGGGGGTGACCCCATCTCCATGTGTGACACCCCTGGGTGCCCTGCAGCACCTTGGCACGGGGTCCTGCTCCTCAGAGTCCCCTCAGAGTCCCCTCAGAGCCCACTCAGAGCCACCTCAGAGCCCCTCAGAGCCACCTCAGAGCCCCCTCAGAGCCACCTCAGAGCCCCTCAGAGCCACCTCAGAGCCACCTCAGAGCCCCTCAGAGCCACCTCAGAGCCCCCTCAGAGCCACCTCAGAGCCACCTCAGAGCCCCTCAGAGCCCCTCAGAGCCCCCTCAGAGCCACCTCAGAGCCACCTCAGAGCCCCTCAGAGCCCCTCAGAGCCACCTCAGAGCCCCTCAGAGCCACCTCAGAGCCACCTCAGAGCCACCTCAGAGCCCCCTCAGAGCCACCTCAGAGCCACCTCAGAGCCCCTCAGAGCCCCTCAGAGCCCCCTCAGAGCCACCTCAGAGCCACCTCAGAGCCCCTCAGAGCCCCTCAGAGCCACCTCAGAGCCCCTCAGAGCCACCTCAGAGCCCCCTCAGAGCCACTCAGAGCCACCTCAGAGCCCCCTCAGAGCCACCTAGGGCCCCCTCAGAGCCCCCTCAGAGCCACCTCAGAGCCCCTCAGAGCCACCTCAGAGCCCCCTCAGAGCCCCCTCAGAGCCACCTCAGAGCCACCTCAGAGCCCCCTCAGAGCCCCTCAGAGCCCCTCAGAGCCACCTCAGAGCCACCTCAGAGCCACCTCAGAGCCCCCTCAGAGCCCCTCAGAGCCCCCTCAGAGCCACCTCAGAGCCACCTCAGAGCCCCTCAGAGCCCCTCAGAGCCCCCTCAGAGCCCCTCAGAGCCACCTCAGAGCCCACTCAGAGCCCCCTCAGATCCCCCTCAGAGCCCCCTCAGAGCCACAGGGCCTGTCCCTGTGCTCACCCTGAGCTGGCTGGCAGGAAAAGGTCCAAGAGACTTATTTATTTATCCAGGGCTCATTAAGTCCTACTTGGAAGATCCAGGCTGTGGACAGAAGGATTAAAAAGCCTGGCTTTAATTAACAAATCTGTGCCCAGAGCCATGGGTCGGGCGTTTGGCTGAGGGGGACAGGCTGGGGACAGGCTGGGGACAGGCTGGGGACAGGCAGTGCCACCGAGCCAGGCCCAGGCCAGCCCTGCCCCAACTCTGAGCCCTGCACAGTCCTGGGCTGTAGGGACAAGGCCCAGCTGCTGCCCTAAAACCTGGGAACCCTAAAAACTAAGGTAGAGGGGGATCCTGGGTGGGGATTTCTCAGGGCACGGCATCATTCCCATCCCTGCTTCCCTTCCTCTGGTAACCCAAGCTCTGCTCTCAGGCCCCTCACAGCTTTCATCTGCCTCCAGGGAAAGCCTTTGTGTCTCAAGTCACCTTCAGATTAGATTAGATAATAACTAAATTATAACAATTTCCCATAAATACATTTACATTTCTATATGCACCAATTGCTGCTTTTCCCAAGCTCCAAATCCCGGCCCTGTCTGAATGCTGGAGTTTATTCCCTAGGCTTAACGCATTAAGCAGGCCCTTGTGAGGAGCTGGAATTGTTGTTACTGCTGGAACTCACAGGGAACTCACAGCAGAACACGTCAGGAATGGGCACTGATATTTTCTAATTTATAGTATAAAATATAAAATATAAAATATAAAATATTATATAGATATTATTTTATCATTTATTTCTATATTTTCTATATTTTCTATAATATTTTCTATTTATTTTATATATATAAGATATAATATGTAATATATAATATCTATATTATATATAATATACATTATATATTATTTTATATATTATAAATTATACTATATATTGTATCATTATCTATTATAATTTATATTTATAATATTTTATAATTTATAGTGATTTGTAAAAGAACTTCACTCAAATTTGAAATATTGTTCCATAAAAGTATCTATAAGCAGCACGAGCCTCACCAAGCTGTGGGTCAGGTCAAGCACTGGGCACAAAAGTAGGGAGGAGATGTTGCTGCCATGAAAGATAAAACCTGCCCATGGCCAGGGATGCTGAGCAGTACATTCCTGTGCTCCCTGTGGAGCCAGGGGATCTCGGCTGGGCTGTGCAGACACCCCAGGGAACAGGGGCACCCCAGGGATGGGCCTGGGAAAACATTAGGGGTCTGCAGAGGCAAAGTCCATCAGTTTCCTGGATGGAGCAGAGCCTGAAGTCCAGCCCAAGGCTGGACATGACTGAGGAACACATCCCACATCTTTCTTCACTCCTACCACAAAGGAATTAGGAATGATGAAGCACATCAGACAAATAATATAAAAATCTGCACCTTGCAGAGGCCCAGCCACAGCATCCCCCAGCAGCCCAGTGTGTGCTGGTATCAAATCAATAATGACTCATTTCCCTTTTGTGTCTGCAAATCAATTGTAATAATGCCTTAATATAGCTGAGGTATCCCAAATCCTCCTTTATCCCCAACGATGTCAGGAGAAAATCCGATCTTGTTATTAAAATCACTGATTACTCACAGTATTGCTCCAGACACACTCAAACTTGGGTGTGGGAGGAAAAATCCCTCAGTTTTAACTCTCTTGTTGGGAAAGCAGCTGGAGGCTGCTGAGCTCTGCCCACTGCTCACACCCATCACCTCACCAAGAAGCTGCTCTGGGTGCCAGTCCTGCCCCCCAAATCCACTGGAGAGTCCCAGTGGGGCAGGGAGGAGGAGGAGGAATAGGAGGAAGAGGAGGAGGAGGGAGGGCTCAGCCTTTCCAGGGCTCAGATCACTCCAGGGGACAGCAGCTGATGGATGGCAGCAAACCTGGACCATCCAGGACTGTGGTGGCAGCATTCCTGGGATGATAATTTTTTACATATTTTATAAACATTTACTTCAATCAGATTTCTATTTGGGACCCAGTGTAGGTAAATAACGGCTCTTTAATTATCACAGCATCAAAGTCCCAGTATAATGCTTATTAAGTCATACTTAGGGCCAGATAATCTAGCCTATTTTGGATCCCTCTATTTAATCTTTCCTTTCTGGCAAAGGTCCTGGAGCTGATGTCCATGTCCCTGGTTTTTTTCTCTTTTGCAGAACAAAGTTTGCCAGGAAAACTCCAGATGGACTTAGAGGTAAGACTGACCAAGTCTGTGCTTTGTTTAGGCTCTTAACAATCCTATAAATTTCCCCAAGACCCTCAAGCTCCTCTGGTGCCTCTAATCCCACTCCCACTAATGCCAGAGTCACAGTTCTCAGGCTATAATCTCACCTGCTCCTGGATCCACACAGGTCAGGGGGTGTCCTGGCTAAGCTGGTTGTTTAGTCCAACTGGGATCATCCTGACCCCAGTGCCTGCCAGGCTGGGCACACAGAGGGGCAGCCTGCTCCCTGCCTAAGCTGGCAATGTTCAATTACATTTCCCTTAATCCCTCTGTTGATCTTGCAGCCCCCGCCAGCTTTTTCTGTCTGGAGGAAGGGACAGATTGGAGGTGAATCACTCCCTGCCCTGTCCTAAGCAGATGAAGGTCAAGATAATGAGATCTCAGTGTTTCTGAGAAATGCTCCTTAATCAGCACTTCCCTTTGATGGCTATTCCTTAATTCGAGGTTCAGGTGAGAGGAGCTGCCAGGTAACCCCTTTGAACTTCTGCTGAGGTTCACTTGTGGGTTTGCACCTGAAGCCACAGAGCAACAGACCCGCGGCCAAACGCTGACCTGGCAGCCAGCACTGCTGCTGCTCCCAAGGAACTGCTGGGATAACACCTCATCCTGCCTGGGAACTGCTGGAATAACCCTGCATCCCACCTGGGAACTGCTGGGATAACACCTCATCCTGCCTGGGAACTGCTGGAATAACCCTGCATCCCACCTGGGAACTGCTGGGATAACACCTCATCCCACCTGAGAAACTGCTGGGATAACCCTGCATCCCACCTGGGATAGCCCTGCATTCATCTGGGAACTGCTGGGATAACCCTGCATCCATCTGGGAACTGCTGGGATAACCCTCAGCCTACCTGGGAACTGCTGGGATAACCCTGCATCCCACATGAGAAACTGCTGGGATAGCCCTGCATCCATCTGGGAAACTGCTGGGAAAACCCTGCATCCCACCTGAGAAACTGCTGGAGTAACATCTCATCCTACCTGAAAAACTGCTGAGAAATCCTTGCATCCCACCTGAGAAACTGCTGGAATAACACCTCATCCTACCTGGGAAAATGCAGGGATAACATCTGAGAAACTGCTGGGATAACCCTGCATTCAGCTTGAGAAACTCATGAAGGCACTTTCTTTTCCCAAATAAACCCACTCTGACACCTCTGGCACACACAGGGATTCTGTAAGCAGCACTCATCAGAGAGGGAAGATTAAGCTGCCAGAGGGCAGGGATGGATGGGATATTGGGAATTGGGAATTGTTCCCTGGCAGGGTGGGCAGGCCCTGGCACAGGGTGCCCAGAGCAGCTGTGGCTGCCCCTGGATCCCTGGCAGTGCCCAAGGCCAGGCTGGGCAGGGCTGGGAGCAGCCTGGGACAGTGGGAGGTGTCCCTGCCATGGCAGGGGGTGCAGTGAGATGAGACTTTGAGGTCCCTTCCCACCCAAACCATTCCATGATTTCTGCAGGATGATTGCCTGTCCTGAGTGCTCCAAGCCCCACAGGAGAGGCTGAAGCCAGCAGCTGATGGCTTTAGGAAATCCACATTATTGCACATCATTGTAGCTTCCTCCAGCACATCACAATTTGCTTTGTAGGTTCTGCTGGACCCTGCAGAGACCCTCAGGCCCAGACTGGGGGAAAGGAGAGGAGCTGGAACCCGAGGAAGCGGCTCACAAAGAGCTGCCACGTCTGTCACCTCTCCCAGAGGTCAGTGATGGCCCCATCAGGCTTTTCTGGGCCTCCTCCTTCAATGAGCTAATCTAAGCCAGCAGCTGAAATCCCATCAACCCAACCAAATCCACCTCTGCAGATTAAAATATCATATTCACCAAATAAAGTAATTTCTCTGAGCTCCCATGAACCGCATGAATGTGGGAAGAGTCAGCAGAGCTGTCCCTGCCAGAGCTGGAAACAGCCAATAATGAATCCATAATTAATCTCGGGTCTCAGGAAACCTGAACTTGTTTCTCTGGTGACTCCTCAGGAGTTGTCCCAAATGGTCATTCAGAGGTCTCACCAAGGGTCCCCAGCTGCTCTGTGGAGGGTGGGCTGCACTCACAATCAAGGATTAAGGGAGAGACTGTGAAATGCTGATGCAGGATAACAGATTTTTATAAAGCCCACGGCAGAGCACCACTGGATACAGAGAGGTCAGAGAAAGGCTCTGCTGGATCCCTCTGGGCTGGGTGTCATGAACCTGGGACTCTGTCATGTTCTGATGGATGTGACCTCCTCCTTTCCCTCCTCTCCCATGCTTTGAAGTTCAGAGTGCTCCGGGAGGACAACTGACTCACCCTGTGCTCATTCCCTTCCCCGTGGGCCAAACTTTCCAAAGGCAGCTCATGCACCCAGCCCTCAGGAGTGCTTCAGGAAGCACCTTCCATCCCCCACTGGGATGGTTTTCCAGGGGAAAAGTCTGCAGAGGGGCAGGGGAGTGCTGGGGCTTCTGCTTTTCTATTTATTTAGCATTTTAATTGATTTAATCCAAAACATTCTGAAAGGCCACTCCTGCTCATCCAGCTGAGGGAAGGGGCTGTGGGCCTGGGCTCCTGCATTGGCTGCTCACCATTACCATGGAATTAGTTGGGATTTTGACATTCTTTTAGTGCCACAGCTGCAAAAGGTGCAGAAGGTGCTCAATGCAGGCAGGTACAAGGCACAAGATGCAGTGGGACACCAGCCTGCACACAGGGAGGCACATCCTGACCCAGGCTCTGGGGCTAGAGGCTGTCTGAGGCACAGCCCATCCCTGGTACTCCCCCAGTCCCTGGTACTCACCCAGCCCGTTTGCACACTCGTAGAAGTCGAAGCAGTGCACGGCTCGGTCCATCCCGTACGGTCCCATGAGTGTCCTGGGGGAGACAAGAGGAGCAGTTTTGTGTCATGGGCCATAAAGGACAGGGGCACAGGTGCCCAGCCAGCACACCCTGGGGCACATTGTCCCTCCCAGCCCAGCACACACCCAGGCTGAGGCACAGCCCCACCACTGCACCCACAGGGGCAAAACAGCCCCCAGCCAGCCCCCCCAAGCTGTGCCCAGATAAATGAGAGAATATGTGCAGGGCTGAGCATCATCCTCCCCACCCAGCAAATCTGCTGGACCTGTCTGTGCTTCATTACCCCAGATTATCGGGGCTGCACAGCTGTGCAGCTCCTGGGAAATGAGATCAGAGCTGGGAGCCCTGCTCTGGAGTAAAGCACTTCACAAACACAGCCTGGAATGAACACACACAGGCACAATCCACTCTCAAGGCTTTTAATGCAGGCAGAGGGTCTGGAAAATGGGATGTAAGAACTGCTCCCAGTCATGCCTGGTCTGGTGGGAGCTTCTCATCACAAGCCAGAGCAAATGGAAGAGCATCACACACCTGAGATTCCCCTAAAACCACAGCCTCCCCCTAAACACCTTAGGCAAGCTCCCAGATGAATGACCCCAAAACCACCCTGCCCAACCACAGATGCCAGACACCAAACCTGGGACCACCAGCACTTCTCCTTGGGCTCCTCAGGATGGATGAGCTCTGATCTGAAACCCCAACCCAGATGTGCCAGGTGGAAACCAGGGCTGAGGAGGCACCAAAGCACTCCCCAGCATCTGAGTGCCAAGAGAGAAAGTGTTTCCCAATCCATATCAGGTCCCAGATCTGAACATGGATGAGGAGGAACAGCAGCGTGGGAAACAAGAGGCAGCTCCAAATCCAGCAGGATGCAGGATAAGAATAACCTGCAGGGACTTACCAGGAGTCCAAAATAAAACTCAAAATATCGAGCTGTCCAGCAAAGCCAGTAACTTCCACCTCTCAGATTCGGACTGGAGGCGTTTTCTCCATGATAAAAAGTGCCCCTTCTTGCCATCCTTGCACCTCACTGAAGACTGAACAAACAACTGGCCACATGTGGCTATTGAAAAACGGAGCTCGAAGGCATCCCAGGGAGGCAGAGCAGCCCTGGATTCAGGCTGGTTCGGGATTTTCAGGGTATTTCGAGTAAATCACAGAGGAAATTCCCCGAGCGAGCCGGGATCAGGGCAGGCACCACCGGCTGCAGCTCCAGTGGAGCAGATGCTCCTTGATACCATCAGCTCTTATCATCATCCCTGCCATCAACCCTTATCATCATCATCATCATCATCATCCCCACGCCAAGGCACGGCTGCCCGGCAGCCCCGAGCATAAAACGCCACCAAGGCACAAAACCCAACCAGCCTCAAATGCCACCAAAGCACAAAATGCCACCAAAGCACAAAACCCAACCAGCCACGAACGCCACCAAAGCACAAAATGCCACCAAAGCACAAAACCCAACCAGCCTCAAATGCCACCAAAGCACAAAACCCAACCAGCCTCAAACGCCACCAAAGCACAAAACCCAACCAGCGCCGGTGTCCGGGGCTCCTCCTGCCATCCCTGCATCCCAACCCCGCTCCGGGGGAAGCCACAGGGCACAGCCTGGGCTGGAATTGTTTCTGTTGAGCAATTCCATCCCCATTACCTGCTGATGATGATGACTCCCTTGTAAAGCACAGAGACCGCGGGCATCGTGGCGGCGGTGCCAGCCCGGCCCTGCCCGGCACCACCGCTCGGATTTGGCAGGAATCCATTAAAGTGATGGGGGAAAAAAATGGGAAAAAAAAAAAGAAAAAAAAAAAGGGGAGGTCGGAGGGCATCACGTGGTGTCCCCGTATGCATGTTAATTCCTCCCAACATTAACACAGATCAGCTCAAAACATCTCCAACTTTAGATTAAAGCTTACGCAAGCCGGGGCCAGCGCGGCCCCTCCAGGCGCGGGGCTGGAGCAGGGCTGGCCCCTCATCCTCAGCACAAAGGGATTCCTTGAGATGTGCTCTTGGGAACGGCCCCTGCAGGGATGGAGGGCAGTGTTTGGTGTGCAGTCACCATCCCTAAAATCCATAGCAGAGCTCTGGAAGCAGGAACAGACTGTGGCACTTAGGGGGTTTAGGGTTGATGTTGATTTTTTTCCTTTTAGCATCTTTTCCAGCCCACAGGATTTCCTTCTTAATGCAGGACAAGTTCAGCTGTCCCCTGTGTGCTGGGAGCTCAAAAGCCTGACTTGCCTTTGAACAGCCAGAGAATTCACAGAATCACTGGGTTGGGAGACACCTTCAAGATCATCGAGTCCAACTCAGCCCCAATACCTCACCTAAACCCTGGCACCCAGTGCCACATCCAGGCTTTGTTAAACACACCCAGGGATGATGACTCCACCACCTCCCTGGGCAGAACATTCCAGAACTTTATCACTCTATCATTAAAAAACTTTTCCCTAATATCCAACCTATATTTCCCTTGGTGCAGCTTGAGGCTGTGTGCTCCATCTCTATCTTGGTGCCACCACCCAGCTGGAGAAGCAGCAGCACCCCTGTCTTGTGGGATGGGGGGATGAAATAAGATTATTCAAGGTTTGCCAGTGATTGGAACGGACCAGAAGAGCCACCCTGGGGCTTGGCAGGAGCAGGGGGAAAGCTCTGGTGGCTTTCCTGAGAAGGGAAATGTCCTCCCCTGGACCCAAAGGAGGACACGGGTCCTGCATCCCAGCCAGCTCTGGGGGACATCTGAGGTCACAGGGAGCTCCTGTGCCTGCCTCCCCATCAGTGTTCTCCTCGTGCTGTCCCATGTCTCAGCAGGCTCCTGGCCAGGCCCCATTAGTGGCCCCTGCCCTCATTAGCAGAGCTCTGACTGCAGCCACTGTGGCCACGCCTGGCACTGCCACCCCTTGCCAAACCATCCCTTGAGTCCAAACTGCTGGATGGATGTTGCTGTTCCCATGCTTGAACAGCTGATTTTATCAGCTGGAGGTTCCCCGATGGCCTTGTGCAAAGTGCTTCAAAACAAAGACAAATTGGAAACGTTCTCCTGCGTTTTGTCTTCTTTTTTTTAAATTGTTTTCACTTGAGGACATTCAGATGCTGTATAAAACCTGAATAGATTTGACCTTCAGGTGGCCAAAACTTTCCTAAGAATTAAATTATCTAGCTAAAAAAAAAAAATTTGGATAAGTAATGCCAACTAGACAAACATAGATGCATCTGGTGATAGATCATTTTGCACACTCCAGCACAGCAAGATGTGGGG
Organism: Ammospiza nelsoni; assembly: GCF_027579445.1. Classification (NCBI taxonomy): domain Eukaryota; kingdom Metazoa; phylum Chordata; class Aves; order Passeriformes; family Passerellidae; genus Ammospiza; species Ammospiza nelsoni. Next base: position 14,961,084 of record NC_080649.1, on the reverse strand, counting down.
TCATCAGATGTTGGAATCTCCTGCCTTAATTTTTGGCTCTCTTGCCTTAATTTTTGGCTCTCCACATCCTTGCCAAGGCTTTGGCTGAAGCAGGCTAAGCCTGAGGGGTGGAACCTGGGCCCATCTCTAAATCTGCTGGAGAGACAAAAATTAAGGCAGGAGAGTCCAAGACCCAATGATCACCAGCTCTTGGTATTGGTGCCTCGTTCAAGGCTGGCCAGGAGGTTTTGTGGCAGAACATGCACAGGAATTCAATGCTGGGCTGTGAAACCCTCCCTCTGTGCCCACTCTGCAGTGGGAGCTGTTCCACACCAGGGCACAGCTCCCTGAGGGGCAGGGGAGCCCTGGCACCATGCCCACCTTGGGGTGACCTTTTGGGCACCCCTCACCCAGCAGCTCCTGCCACTCACACTCAGGATCACACCCTGAGTCCTCTGATGCATCAAGAACCTTCCTGGTCAGAGGAAGACACCTTTCCATCCCACCACCAAAACACCACCAACACACCACCAAAACACCACCAAAAACCACCAAAACACCATCAAACCACCACCAAAACACCGTGTACAACCATCCCAGATCCCTTGGGACTCTGCTGATGCATTGTCCCACAATTCCTGTCCCGATCCACAGGCCAGAGTCTTGGCTGGGATAAATCAGCGATGCTGAAGGGATTGCACAAGCACTGGAGGCAATGGCAGTGGGATAAAGTTGAAGCACTGGCACAGGGTGACCAGAGAAGCTGTGGCTGCCCCTGGATCCCTGGAAATCTCCAAAGGCAGGTTGGAAGGGGTCCATTCCCAAGACAGGGAGTGGAATGAGATGATCTTTAAGGTCCCTTCCCACTGAAGCATTCTGTGGCTCCATGATAAGGTCACTTCTCTGCCCAGTTTCAGAGGGGCTGCAGGAAAGCTCACTGGAGCCAGGCCAAGCCAAAACTTGCAGGAAAATGGGGAAATTTTCCTGCCTGGCACTTTAGCAATTCACCCACCCTGATTTCTGCATCTCAGGGAACAATTTCTACACTCAGGGTTATACAGGTGTGTTTGGGGCTCACATTTCTGACTCAAAGTCCTTCAGCTGCCCCAGGCTGAGGTTCCTGGTCCTTCCCACTGGGTGGGATGTTGCAATAAACCACAGGCTTGTCCACAAGCTGGTAAAAGAAATGAAAACCAAATCCAAGAGGCCCTCAGGGAAGAGGAGCAATGCTCAGCTTCCAACTTTCTCTCCAAACATTCAGTTCCTCAGTTCCATCCTCCAAAACACACACCAAACCTGGCAAAGCACCAGGCACTGCTGCTGCTCCCATTCATTAACACATCTCCAATCAGAGGAATCTTCAACAAAAACAATTCAGAGGATTTTCAGTGGTTTAAAACTTGGGATCACATTCAGGAAGGATTTATAAGGGCCCATGATCTACCCAAGGGTCCCAGGCCTAATTTGTGGAACAGTGTGGAGGGCAAACATTCCCCTGGCAAAGGGCCTGGGCTGTGTGCTCGAGATCCTTGTGGAGCTGGGACCCAGCTGAGCCACTCCAGGGTAACCCAGGATTCTCCTCCCAGGGAACTGCTGGTGAGACTTCAGATTTTAAATCAGATTTTAGCTTTTTAAGTGAGAGAATAGAAGAATTAAGAATAATTGAAGTGAGAATTGATGCCCCATGGGGCTGGACAGCAGATAAACATGTTTTACTTGTTGTCCACTTTTTCTTTGACTTCTAGAAAAATGGGCTTAAAACTCCTTGAAATTTTTTTTCCCAATGGGAAAATTACTTTTGCTTGGAAAATATATTTTTAATAGAAGTTGAATGAAACTGTATAAATCAGCTTTACTTAACAGTACCATTTATAAGCAGGGGTGGGTGAAACTGTAAATAGAATCAAAATGAGTCTTGGAGCAGGAGCACAGAGTTAAAAATGCTGGGTCAGCACAAGTCAGGTGCATTTCCAGTGTATTTTTCTGGGAGAGCATGAAGAGGAAAGTGTGGGAGAGTGAAACTGGGAGTGCTGGGAGAGGCACAGGAACCAGAGCCAAGAGGAAGCACTGGAGAAGGTGGTGGTGATGGGTTTGGGTTTCAGCAAGAAAAGAGGGGAAGAAAATGGCTGAAACAAGCACAATCAACAGTAAAGTTATGGTAAAAAACAACTCGGGTGTGCCCTTGTCAAGGAGCAAACAGAGCTGGGAGCAGCTGGAGCACGAGGGCAGTGATGGGTTTGGTGTCACTGTTGGACAGGGTTGGCATGGCACGGGCAGCGTGTCCAGCAGCAAACCCAAATCCCATGGGAGGCATCACCCCAGGCTCCTCTCCCATGAAACACATTTCCTTTGAAACTGAGGGCTCAGGGGGTTCCCCACAGCCACACAGCCCCTCACAGCCCAAAATGTCATTGTGTTCCATAAATAGCTGGCCCAAAAATTGTTGTTTTGAACCAAGACATGGAGTAATCTCCAGGCCATGTTGAGGCTGTACAAGAAATGGAACCATCATCTCCATTGTTAATCTGAATTAATCTGAATAATCTCAGTTGTTCCAGCCCCAGCACTGAAGCTAAACCCAGGAACCAGGAGAGGGGAGAAGCTGTGACCAGGCATGGCCAGACCCCGTGGGGATCCCATAGCAGCATCCCTGGGTTATCCCTGAGATCGCCCCAGGACCACATCAAACCACAAAGGGACAGCCCCAGGGAGGATCCTGAGACTGGCCAGGCACAGGGATGGGGAAGGGGAAAAGGGGAAGGAGAAAGGGGAAGGGAAAAGGGGAAAAGGGGAAAGGGGGAAAGGGGGAAAGGGAAAAAAAAGGGGAAAATGGGAAAAGGGGAGAAAAGGGGGAAAAGAGGAAAAAAGGGGAAAAAGAGGAAAAAAGGGGAAAAAGGGGAAAAAAGGGGGGAAATGGAAAAAAAAGGAGAAAGGGGAAAAGGGAAAGGGGAAAAGGGGAAAAGGGGAAAAGAGAAAAAGAGGAAAAGAGGAAAAAGGGGAAGGGGAAAAGGGGAAGGAGAAAGGGGAAGGAGAAAGGGGAAGAGGAAAAGGAGAAGGCGAAGGGGAGAAGGGGAAGGAGAAAGGGGAAGGGGAAGGGAAAAGGGGAAAGGGGGAAAGGGGAAAAGGGGAAAAGGGGAAAAGGGGAAAAGGGGAAAAGGGGAAAAGGGGAAAAGGGGAAAAGGGGAAAAGGGGAAAAGGGGAAAAAGGGAACGAGAAAGGGGAACAAGAAAGGGAAAGAGGAAGAGGAAAAGGAGAAGGGGAAAAGGGGAAAAGAGGAAAAGAGGAAAAAGGGAAAAGGGGGAAAGGGGAAAAAGAGAAAAAGGGGAAAAGGGGAGGCCGTGCTGACAGCAGCACTCTGAGCCCGCAGGGAGCCTCTGTGTCCGGCTGAGCAGAGGAGCAGAGTCCAAGCAGGTTTGTGTGGGTGGGGATTAGAGGTGGAAAGACATCCTGCAGTGGAAGTGAGATCTGTCTGAGGCCTTTTGGCACCGGAAAGCAGCATTAAGGAGGCGGAGGTGGGAGGGCTCACCCCAGCAGGGCACTGGGTCACGGTCTCTGCCATCCTCCCACCCCTGGGAGCAGCAGGAACTCGGGATCATTATTGGGTGAGTTCTCTTCATGACACAACAAAATCAGTGTAGGCTGCAGAGGTTTCTCCATCTGATTAGAAGTTGGAAAATTGCAACTGTGCTGCTTGCAGGATCAGCTACAAAGCGTTGGGGATAAATCAAAAAACCAATCAGCTGGGAAGGAGCTGGGAGGGAGCTGCCCACGGTGCAGCCCACGGTGTTCTCACAATAGCACCCATGGAGTCACTTCAGATGAGCTCAGGAGATCAGAGATGCTCACAGACAAGTCTGAACAGAAGAGGGAACAAACAATCATGGAACACCGGGGTGGAAGGGACCTGGAGGAGCGCTTGGTGCAACCATTCTTGTTCAAAGTACAGTCTGGGCAAGACAGCCCAGCACCCTGCTCAGCTGAGCCTTGGAAGTATCCAGCACTGGGGGATGCACCACGTCTCTGGGAAGTGATTCCAAAGGCTGATTGTTCCCAAAGTTTTCCTCTCATGTCCAGCTGGAACCACCTCAGCAATAACTTGCACCCAAGGGAACCACAGTGCCAAAATTGTGGCGATGGACCAGGCAGGTCCCACAGGGACCACTCAGGGATGGGCAATCCTGTGCTCCCAGCCCAGCCCTGGGCTCAGCATCTCCCTGGGCACCAGCTGCAGGTGGGCAGAGGGTGGCAGTGGCTGCAGCCAGCCCTGGGGGGTGACACAGCTCCTCCAAGCCTGTGGTCTCCATCCCCACGGGCAGGGCTGCCACCCCTGTCCCCACAGCCCTGGGCTCTTTCCTCCTCCCAGGGACCCTGTGGGCCCCAGAGCTCCTTCAATCCCTCCCCCTGACCCCTCAGAGGTCACAGGGGGCTCCTGGGGGGCGTTTCACCCTCCCCACTCCTGCTGGTGTCGCCTCACTCCCTCCCAAGCCCAGGCTGACAATGCAGAGTGAGGAGTATTTGGTGGCTGGGCTGTTCTCAGTGCTTGTTCCTCCTCCTGCTGGAGGAGAGTGGCTCCCCTGAGGCTGAGGCACGTTCTCACTCCTCAGGGAGGAAAATCCCCTTCTCCCAGGACACTGCACCAGCCACAGAGACCTCGGGCAGCCAGAGATCCACCTCACTGCTGGTCAGGCTTTCCTGTTCTTCAGCCCCTTGTATCACCCTCCCCTAAACTCCATCCCTATTTCCATCACCCTTCTCAGCCTGTGGATTTCTGCAGCATGAGGGGCTCATCCCAATGACCCTCTGCTGTCTGACAGTCAGATCCCTGCTGCCCGTCCCCTTCACCCCAGGGAGAGAGGGGCTTGCAGGAGGAACCTGATGCCACTGACAATTATGCATCAGGCCAAGAGTGGTGGAGCATTTCTGGAGGTTCTTCTTGCCCAGGAGAAGATGCTCAGTGCGTGGGCACCTGCCTGGCAGAGCTGCTCCTGGACACTGCTGGGGCTTGGTTAAACCACAGCAAGGGTTACAGCTCTCTTCCAATGGGCATCAACACACAGATCTCCCTGTGCTGTTCCAAAAGGTTTTGGTTGGGAGAAGGCAAAAAGAACCTCTGCAATTATGAATTATCAATTCAACCTGTCCTGCAGCAATTAGGAGAGATTGTTTAAGGTAGAAGGGAGGTCAGGCTTGGTCTGCCCAGAAGTTTTTAGGAAAGGCATTTATGCCAGAGCCCAGCTGAGCTGTACATCCCCCAACATCTGCTCCAGCCCAACCCTTGGATGTACCCCTGAGATGGGGATTAACACAAACACAGGGGAAAGCTCAAACAGGGCCTTCGTTTCCACTACAGCAGCTCCAAGCTGTGATAACATTAACATCTCTCCCACGAGGAAGCCTTTCTCCTCCTCCTGCCCTTCCCATCAGAAGTGATTTGATGCTCACCTGGGGACTGGTCCCATGGCCCCTGTTTGGGTGTCAACTGCTGTGAAGGGTTAACAGGATTATAAATCATCCTGCCTGCCTAAATCCCCTGGGCTGTGGGATTGCACTGGTTATAAACTTATTAACAGGGGCTGGTGGGGGCTGCAGGACCTGCTCTGCTGGCCTGGCCACCCCCTGTCCACCCCACAGATGGGAAAAATCCTGAGAACCACAGCACGAAATTCACCCAAGTGAATCCCTAAAAACAGAGAGGGCCAGGCCCCGAGCCCTGCCCGGCCCCGGCGGCCCCCTCGAGGCTGTTTGAGCTCCTGCTGGCTCTGGCCGAGCTCCTGCACAGAAACCAGCACTGCAAAACTGGCTTAGAGCTTCCAGCTGCAGGAGAACCATTGGCATCACCACCGGGAGAGCCGGGGATGAGGGAACGAGAGACGAGGGAGGAGGGATGGAGAATGAGGGATGGGGGATGGGGGATGAAGGATGAGGGATGAGGAACGAGGGATGGGGAATGAGGAACGAGGGATGAGGAATGAGGGATGGAGAATGAGGGATGAGGAACGAGGGATGAAGGATGAGGAACGAGGGATGAGCCGCTGCTCCGGCCGCGGCCGCCGCCGCCCCCGCGCTGATGCTGCTGGCTGGGAGAGGTTCTGCCGAGGGCTCGCGTTTATTTATCAAATTCCTATTTCAAACTCCAAAATTAATCTTTTAATCAGCGGCAGAGCGGGGTCATCCCTGTCGGAGGGCCGGGGAGGTGTTATCTCCCCGCCATCTGCTCGCCATCCTCGCCGCGTCCCAGCGGGGCCGGCGGACAGACGGACACCAGCCAGCACATCTGGCACCGCCACATGTGGGGGACGCTCCCCCCGACCACCCCTCTCCTCCCGAACCAAACACGGCCCAGTGGGCAAAGCCGAGGGACGGTTCTACCCAACATTTTAGCTTTCCAAATTCCATGTGAGGTGGAAAATGGGGTTTGAGCATTTCTGCCTCGCAGGGCACCAGGGCTCAGCAGCCCCATGGAGCCAAGGATGGCCAGGGGCCCCAAATCCACCCCACGGCCCCACAGCATCAGCCCCCACCTGGTATCCCTGCCCCAGCACAGCCACGCCTGTCTTGCACCTCCTCTTTCCCACCGGCAGCTGATTCTGCCCTTTCCGCCCCCAAAAGCAGCAGAGCAGCCCCAGCACCGCCTCCCAAGGCCCGGCTCGGTGTCGGTGACCCCGGGCTGCTGCCCTGCCCATCCCGCGGGCACGCCGGGAGCGCAGCCCCGCAGCCGCCAGCCCTGGCTCCCCTGACCTACTTCAGCCGCAGGTGCATCGTGTCCGGCACGGCACGGACCGGCCCCGGCCGCCCCCAGCGTGCCCCGGCCGCGGTCCCGGCTGGGGGGAGCCCAGCTCCGGCCAGGTCCCGAGCAAGGCTCCGCCGAACCCACGGTGGTCCCGGAGCCCGGCGGGGCCCAGGCCGGCGCTGGCTCCGGCCCACTGACCCCCAGTTAATCGGCTAAAGCCGCACGCTCTGAACCCTGGCCCGGGCACGGCCGCGCTCTCCGTGCCCTACATAGAGCAGACATCCGCGGCCGCCGTCACCTCCCGTCCCCTCCGCGCCCCGCTCCGCTCCCGGCACCGGCACCGGGCCCTGCTGGGAGCTCCTGCCGGAGGGGACAGCCCGCAGCAGAACTGCGGCTGCAGCAGCGCCACAGCTGCTCCCCGGGCCTGGGGGTGCTCCCCTGGTGCTGCCTGGAAAATCAATCCCCTTTGGCAGCCTGGCTGCTCCCGGCCTCACCTGAGCAGTCGGTGCCGCGGGACCCCCACCGGACCCTGCCCCGCACGGACTGAAAATGAACGCGATCAAAGCAACCCCGAAAATGAACCCAATCAAAGCAACTCCGCCAAGAGCCGCGGGGTCACCGAGCCCAGCATCCTCCCCAAGGCCATCCCTGCAGAGCGGATCCAAGGCTCGGGCTGCAGTTCCCGGGATCCCGTTCCCGGTGCCGGTGCCGGTCCCGGGGCGCATCCCGCTCACCAGTAAATGAGGGAGAGCCCATCGAAGCGCTCCAGGGCCCGGCCAGGGGGCTGCAGCAGGTTCATCATGGGGGCAGCCGCGGCCGGCTCCCGCTGCCCGGGGCCATGGGCTCCGAGGGCCGCGGGCGGCTGCGGGGCCACGGCCACAGCTCCCGGGCACGGCCGCTCCCGGGCACGGCCGCTCCCGGGCACCGCCGCTCCCTGGCACCGCTCCCCGCCGCAGCGGCTGCACCTAATCCCGGCCGGGCGGGCGAGCGAGCATGTGATCGCCCCTCTGCCGGCCCCCAGATAAACCCTGCCGGACAGAGCGACAGAGGGACAGAGCGACAGAGCGGGACAGAGGGACAGAGCGGCCGGGCCGGGACCCGCAGTGTGGCTGATTCCAACCAGCGGGGCTGGGCCACACCTGGGCTGGGAGGGAGCCACGGCGACCACGGGACCCCCACGGCAGCCAGCAAAGTGTCCCATCACCCGTGTGCCACCGTCCCGCTCTCCCTGCCCACCCTGATTCCATAATCCGAGCGTTTATTTTGGCACAGGGAGCCCTTCAGGCTCCCCCCTCCTTCACCCTACACCTGCAGTGGCTGCTGGTGATGGCTGTAATCATTAATGATGGTTATAATCATTAATGATGGTTGTGATCCATGGTTAACCTGGACCACAAACTATTTACAGACAATTGTAGGCGTCTCTGACCTGCACTAAGCCTGGGCTGTGACAGCACTCGGGGCTCCCCCCACCCCTGGCCACTGCATGATAATATTTTATATAAATAAGTATATTATTTTATATTTTATATATATAAGTATATTATTTAATATGGGGCACAAGTCTTGCATTTGGATATTTTCCCTTCCTGTTTAAAGTCTTCTGATCCTACCCCAGCAACCAAATTATCCTTTAGACTATTTAGGAAAGCCCTGGGAGTGAGTGCTGGTGGGCAGATGGAAACTGTTTGAAGTGGGGAATTATCCTGGAATGTGAATTATCCCGGAGCAGTGAAGCCACAGCCAGCCCAGTCATGTTTGTCCACATCCAGCTGTGGGTGGGATTGATGGACAGCAGGATGGACAGACAGCAGGATGGACGGACAGGCCCTGATTCAGGGCGATGGAAAAGTCCCGAATGAGCACCAAGCCACTGCATTTTGTGTATTTCATTTCTCCCTCTCCCCACCAGTTTGGATCCCAGGGCAGCAGCCGGGGGTGGCTGGGACCTGGGGATTAGGTGAGACCTGGGGATTATGAAATGCATCTGTCTGTGTCTGGGGTGGCCTGGGAATGGCACCAGCCTCCCCAGGGCCATCTCCTGTGCTCATCAATCCCCCCCAGCTCCAGGTAGTGCTGGCACAGGAAATCATGGAATATCCTGAGTGGGATCATCCAGGGCAGCCCCTGTCCCTGCACAGACACCCCAGCAATCCCACCCTGTCCATCCCTGGCAGCGCTGTCCAAGCTCTCCTGGAGCTCTGGCAGCCCCGGGGCTGTGCCCATTCCCTGGGGAGCCTGGGCAGTGCCAGCACCCTCTGGGGGAAGAACCTTTCCTGATCTCCAACCTAAACCTGCCCTTGCACAGCTTTATGTCACTGCTTCAGGGTGGGACATGTGAGGACCAGCAGAGGAGAGCTCTGAGCAGCAGAGGGGGTGCCCTGTGTGTGCTGGCTCTGCTCCTATGGGGGTGCCCTGTGTGTGCAGCCTCTGTTCCCCATCCCGCGGCTGCCAGGGCAGGGAGCTCAGGGCGCCCGTGTGACACCGATGGGGACACCCGGCTCCCTGGGGCAGCACAGCTGCCCCAGCCCTGTCACCCACGCTGTGACCAAGAGCAGGGAGGGCCCCGAAGCCGGGCCGGGCCCGGGGTGCTGCCCCAGGGCGCTGCTGCCGGGACAAGGCGGGGAATTGAGGCCGATCCCGCTCGCGTCCTTTGCGAGTGACTGTGCAGGATGTGCCGCGCCAAAACCCGGCTCCCCTGTCCCTCCCAGCCGGTGCCAGGTTCCCTGAGGAGGCACAGGGCAGTGCCACCAGCCTGTCACCCCCCCAGGCTTGTGAGCAGCTCTGCTTTGGGGCTCAGCCCAGCACCCCCATCCATCGGGGCACCCCAGGGCGGGTTTGGGGGTGTTTGGGCTGCATGCCCTCCGCAGCCCAGCGGTGCCGGGGCTGTGCCAGGCGGGCCCGGGCGGTGCCGGGTGTGGCTGCCGGGACTGGTTTGTGCCGCCGGGACAGGACGGGCCCTGGGTTTGCCGAAACCGCGGGGAGCGGGCGGGCTCGGGGCAGGGCCGGCCTCTCCCATCTCGCCGCTCGGGATTGTCTGAGGCGGTGTCACCCGCTCGGGGCAGGACAGAGCCCGGCTGGACACAGCGGCGGGGCCGCCCCGTGCCCGCCCCGGTGCCACCGGGCCCGCAGTGCTGGGGCGTCCTCTCCCCGCCCTCCCGCGGCTCCCCAGGGATGTGTCCCCTGTCCCCGCAGCCCTGGGGGTCACAGCATCCCCGGGGCCGTGAATCACCGGCCCTGCCCTGCCCTTCTCCCCGCGCTGGAGGAAGCGGGGCGTTCATTATCGCCCTCGCCCATCGCAGGCAGCTGCCCCTGGGTGCGCTCCACTGCATATTTATAGAGATGCAAACATTACACCCCGGAAATTCCCACTCTTTACATCACAGGCCAAAGGCTGCAGTGAAGCCCTGACCTTTATTCTGCCTCTCGATGTGTTCTGGGGCGCTGTGGCAGAGTGGTCCCAGCCAGGATCAGGGCTCAGGGCTGCAGCACCGTGCCACCGAGGGGCACAGGGGACACAGAGGAGCTCTGGATGCCCCTGGAAATATTCAGGGCCAGGTTGGATGGGTCTTGGAGCAACCTGGTCTAGTGGAAGGTGTCCCTGCCTTGGCACAGGGGGACTGGATGAACTCTAAGTCCCTTCCAACCCAAATCACTGCACAATGATTCAATGATGATGATGATGATGATGACACCTGTGTGTCCCCACTGGGGGTCTGGGACCCCATCCCTTCATGAGACAGGAGAATAGAGACCCAGAGAAGCTGCTGCTGTCTCGGATGCACATTCTGACCTCACCATCCAGCCCAGCTGTGCACAGCTCAGTGCCATTCCAAACTCATGGCTGGGGACACAGGACAGGCACCTGCCAGAGTGGCTGTGTCCCCCTCTCCCCTTTTCCCCCAGTTTGGTGCAGATGTCCCTGTGCCCCTCCAGTGCACCCAAAGCCACCCAGCACGGTGACAATGCAGCCCTCCTGCTCTGTACCTCTGTGCCGGGAGGAAGGGGAGGAAGAGCCAAAGTTAATTTATTCCGTGCTGCATTTCCATGCCAAATGAGTCAGAGCACCGGCCTCTCTCAGCCTTTGTTTTGCTTGGCTGCCTGCGCCCGCTTTCGCTTGGTGTTTGCTCAGTATTGAGTCCCTTGATGGCACTTGGGCTCAAAGCAGCAAGTGCAGCAGAAAAAGTGCAGCAGAAAAAGGGCAGCAGGAAAAGGGCAGCACTTCCCTGCTGCGACAGGAGCTCTCCCATCCTTCAGCATCGGCAGCGATGCACTTGTTTTATTCTATTTCTTCCTCACCCTTTGAGGAGCCCTGAGCCCGCTCCTTTGACCCACCAGGTCCCACCAGAGCCACCCAAAGCCCTCGAGGCCGGCAGGGGCTGGGGCTGGGGCCGGAGCAGCCGTGCTGGACGCTGATTTCAGAGCAAACAGCCCCAAACGGAGCTGGGGGAGGTTTCGGCCGGCTCGGGAGCAGTCAGGAACGGGCACGGCCGCATTCCTGCGCACGTGGGAGCCGCCAGGAGGAAGCACGGAGGTGTTTCAGTGTTTCAGTGTTTCAGTGTTTCAGTGCCCTGCTTTCCTGCCGGGCGAGAGGAACTCCCTCCCCACCCCAATCCCTGCCGTGGGGGCCGGCAGCTCAGCTGGGCCCTCCTGGGGCTGTCACAAACTCCCCACCCAGAGAATAAATGAGATTTTGGCTCATCTACTGCTGTTTGTGTTCCATCGAGCTTTTGGAAGAGATTTCCAAGTTGTTTTGCCTCAAACCCTGCCCCCCCCTCCATCAGAAGTGAAATCTGGAAATTCCTCATTGAGGAACACTGCCGGGGCTGATCATCTCCAAGCCTGCCTCCTCTGCTTTGATGGGTCCCCAGAACCCTGGGGACAGTGCCACGGTGCCTTTGGGGCCATGGGGAAGGGGATGGCACCACCCTAATGCTGGCATCACCCACCCAGCCCTGGTGCCATCCCAAATTACAATGGGCTGAGTGGGGTGGGATGGTGGGCACAGGGGGGTGGCCAAGGACGTGGCTCAGGTGTCAGCAGGGAGTGAGACCCTGAGCAGGGATAGAGACCCTGAGCAGGGAGTGAGACCCTGAGCAGGGAGTGAGACCCTGAGCAGGGATTGGGACCCTCAGCAGGGATTGGGACACTCAGCAGGGATTGGGACACTCAGCAGGGAGTGAGACCCCCAGGCTGGTGCCCATCCTGTGCCCTGGGCAGCAGGGTTGGCCTGGGCCGGGTGCTGGGGCTGGCACAGGGTGGAGCAGGGTGTGGGATGCCAGAGCAGGGCTTGCCAGCAAAATGTCATCTCGTTGCATAAAACGTGCTCCCCTCCCGCAGCAGCGGCAGCAGCTCAGGAGATTCTTCCCCAGGTTAAGTCAATATTGCCACATTGCTGCCTCTGTCGAGGGGCTCGGCCCCGTGGAAGGAGCTCTGTGGGTGTTTCAGGGCTGGGAAGGAGCCAAGGGAACTCATCTGAGCGGGTGCAGCACCCTGGGGCTGGGCATCCTCCCACCAGCCACACCTGGGGCAGCTCATGGGGCAGCTCGTGGGGCATGGCAGGGGCCAGGCTGGCAGGACAGCCCCACTTCCCCAGGCTCAGGCGGCTCCAAGGAGGTGGCACCTGGGCTGGACACCTGGACACCTGGATATCTGGATATGTAGACATCTGGACACCTGGACACCAGCAGCAGCAGAGGGGAAGGCACAGAGCACAGCAGGGAGCAGCTGCAGCAGCAAAGCCACCCAGAGGCTCATTTGCAAAATAAACGCTGCAAAACCAACCCTGGCAGAGCCCAGCCGAGGAGGGAACTCCAGCACGGGCTGTGCTGTGCTCTGGGCAGGCACCAGAGCTGGAGAAGAGCTGCCAGCACCCCCAAAGCACAGGCCCCCAGGTCCCCAAAAGCACCCTGTGCACAGAGGGTGTGCAGTGCCTCTGATCCCAAGCCAAGGCAAAGGCAGAGTGCCTGGGCAGTTTACATAAGACAGAGTTTTCCACTACACCGGGGTTTCTCTCCGCCTGGTGTTTCACCCAGCAGCTGCAATTTTGCTGCTCTCAAGGGCATTTGCACACAAAAATGAGCCACGCCAGAGATGTGGGGAGATTAGGAGGATTAAGGCTGCAGAACTGGCACAGGAGGAGATGGAAAGCAAACCCCCTGGTAGGCAGAGGCAGTTCATCCCTAAACCTCTGCTCACCTTCCCACAGGGTCAAGAAGGGGGGCTCTGGGATGGCTCTGGGAGCTTTAAGAGGAGCAATCAGTCCTTTGGGCATCCAGAACACGTTGCTGCTAGAGATGGGGGGGGGGGGGGGGGGATCCCAAAGCACAAAAAGCAGAAAGTGTTTCCAGAGCCGAGTAAGGATGTGCAGGATTTCACACAGTGAAGCAAAAGCAGCCGGGCTGGGTTTCTCCCCTCAGCTCCTCTCTGTGGGGCTGCAGGGAGGACAGGGATGCTCACAGCCTCCAAAAGAACCTCAGCACTGGCAAAACCCTCCTCCCAAAACCCAGGGGAGCACCGTGGGCTCCTCAGCACGGGCAGGAGGCTGGCACTGAGGCCATGGCAGGCACTGAGGGTGCCAGGCTCCAGGCAGTGCCAGGGATGCCAGGGGATAACGGGCTCTGGGGATCACATGAACAGTTCCTGCCCGGGGGATCCTCATGATCTATTTAGAAATAAGAACAGAAGCTGGGCACCATGGAGAGCAATTCACACCCCAGTGATGGTTCAGATGGAGCTGGTGCCATGGCTGGCAGCAGGAACAGCCCAGAGACGGCCCCAGCCAGGCCAGGGTGAGGCCCAGCCCCAGCTCTGGCTCTCGGGGGCTGCTCCAGCCTCACACCAGCACACCTAGCACCGAGTGACAGCGCTGGGCTCAATCCCAGCAGTACCCTGCCGCCCCCAGCCCCAGCTGATCCACCTCCAGCACAACCCTGGGCCCTGGGAGGGTTTTAAACCCATCCCCAGTGGCCAAGGGCTCTGAGGAGCTTGGCTGGATGGGGCACACCAAGAGCTGCTGTGTGTGGGGTGACAGCCCGGCCCGGGGGGCTCAGGGCTCTGTGGGGCTCGGGCTGTGGGTTCCTCACAGCTCAGGGGATGGCAGAGCCAGGCAGCAGTGCCAGAGCCCGGCAACAGCTCTCACTTCCTAAACGAGCCAGGAGCACAAACCACGGCAGAATGGGATGGAGGGACTGCCACAAACACACACAGAGCAACACGGACAGACAGACGGACACACAGACGGACACACAGAGACGCGAAGCCGCACTTGCCTGCGCTGTGGCTGCCGGCCCCGCCGCCTCCCCGCTCCCCCGGCCGGGAGTGCCCGGGGCCGCAGCGCTCGGAGCTCTTTAAGGGCGCCCCGGATCCGGCACACGCAGGGATCGGGATCAATAGGTCACAGCGTGCACTGACTTGCCCCCAGAACAGAGGATTTGGGGCTGGTGGGGAAGCTACAATCAGGGCTTTAATCCCGCATGGGCACAAAATCCCGGGATAAAAAGGCCAGAGCTGGTCCTAATTGCTGACTGCTGTGTGCATGTGTGAGCAAAACCTCTTAGGCTGCGGGGGGCCTGGGGGAGGCAGCTCCGTGCCTTATGGAGATCTCGAGGTCGGAGCAGATCTGTCAGATCATCAAGTCCAACTCCCCCAGCACCATCGTATTTGCCACTGACCCTGTCCCCAAGTGCCACATCCAGAGGGCTTTGAATCCCCCCAGGGATGGGGACCCCACCACAGCCCCGACAGCTGGGCCAGGGCCTGGCCACCCTTTCAGTGAAGCTTTCCCAGTATCCAGTCTGAACGTTCCTGGCACAATTTGAGGCTGTTTCCCCTTGTCCTGTCCCTGTTCCCTGCTGTCCCCTCCTGTCAGGAGCTGTGCAGAGCCACAAGGTCCCCCCTGAGCCTCCTTTTCTCCAGGCTGAGCCCCTTCCCAGCTCCCTCAGCCCCTCCTGGTGCTCCAGACCCTTCCCAGCTCTGTTCTGGACCCCCTCCATCCCCTCAGCGTGAAAAGACCAGCGCTGTCCCGGCAGTGCCGATGTCACTGAAGGAGCAGGGACGCTCCCAGCACCGCTCATCCCCAAACACAGAAACCTCCCGGGAGGAGCCGCAGCCCCCCTTGACTGCCCCCTGTGCCCATCCCGGGCCCGTGCCAGGCCCTGCACATCTGGGGGGGTCTCAACCCTGCCGGGACCCTCCCAGGGGCGCCCCCAAAGCTAGGGGAGGATGCTGCGGGCTGGGAGGGGCACGGCGGGAGGAGCAGGAGGAGGCAGGAGGAGGCAGGAGGAGGCAGGAGGAGGCGCAGGAGGCAGAGGCGGTGCTGCCCCGTCCCGCCTCCCGGCGGGGCCCGGCCCGGTGGCGGCGCAGAGGCTGCGGGCGGCGGCGGGGACGGGCAGGAGGAGCGCGGCGGGCGCCGTGCGGGGACGCGATGCACTCGCTCTTCAGGAAACGCAACAAAGGCAAATACAGCCCCTCCGTGCAGAAGAAGAGGTGAGTGACCCGGCCCCGGGCAGCCCCGCTCCTCGCGGGACGGGCAGAGGGGATCCCGGGGATCCCGTCCCGCAGCATCTCCCCCGCTCGGCGGAGCTGATCCTCCCGAGGAGAGAGAGCCCCCCGAGGAGTGGGAACCCCCTCAGGTGTGGGAATCCCCCCGGTGTGGGAACCCTCGAGTGTGAGAACCCCCGAGGTGTGGAACCCCCAAGTGTCGGCACCTCCCCAGGAGTGGTTGCCCCCGGAGGTGTGGGCACCACCGAGGTGTGGGCACCACCGAGGTGTGGGCACTCTAAAGTGTGGGCAACCCCGAGGAGAGGAACCCTGAAGTGTTCCCACACCCTCGAGGTGCGGGCACGCTCTGGGTGCTGGTGGAGCCCTGAGAGCCGAGTGCGAACTGCGGTGTTTGCCCCCCCGTGCGGTGCCAGCTCCTCCCCGAGCTGGGTCCATCTCCTGCCCCGGCTGTGGGCACAGGGATTGTCTCTCCCAGCTCCCCTCCCATGGCAGCAGCTCCGGCGAGCAGGTTCCTTCCCTTGCCAGGTGTGTGCTGCGTCAGATCTTAGGGGAAAATAGTCTGGTTGTTGTCCACCTTGGCCCCTGTTCCCTCCGGACCGAGGATTCGGTCCATCGTCGTTTCCTCGGCTCTCTCTGGCGGGGTGGAGACGCGTTTCGCTTGTACTGGTTGGCTAAAAGAAAAAGAAAAAAAAAAAAAAAAGAGAAAGAAAGAAAAGCAGGGTGTTGAATGCGCCCTGTGAAAGGTCACTGATAAAAGGGAAAAGGTGTAAAAATCCCTCGGCAGGAAGGCTCGGCCTCTCTGGGCTGGATGTTGGACAGTCCCCAGCCCCTGCCTGCGCCTGGATGTGTTTCCACAGAGGTGGATGTTGCGATTAATCAGAAACGTGCCCTGTGTTTCCCGGAGTAGCTACAGGGGCTCTGGAACATGTGGAATGCTCCAGGATTCTGAGTGATTCAAGGATTCAAGATCCCAGCCCGTGTCCGTTCATCCCCTCCCATCCCTCTCCATCCGCACCAGTCCCGGCTGGTGGAGCCCGAGCAGCCGCCCCCTCCCAAAAATCTCCTTTGGGAAGGGAGCTGGGGAGCGCTTGGGGCTGAGGGGCCTCCGAGCACCCAGGAGGGACCGGTCAGCCCAGCAGGCGCCGGCATTTCCCGAGCAGGGGATCCCCGGCTGCTCCCTGCCCCGGGAGCGGGGCTGTGCCCGTGGCAGGGGTTCCGTGCCCGCTGCTGCCCGGGCACCGGGCACTGCTGAGCTCCAGCCCCGGGAAGGCTCCCCCGGCCGGCTCGGCAGGGCCGCCCAGGCTCCCTGGGCACGCTGTGCTGCCCATCCTGGCACACGGGGCTGGCACCGAGCCCTGGAGGCTCCGCACCTCCCTGGCGGCCGCGACTCCCCCGAGTGAGGATGGTGCCAATGCTCATCCTTCTGAGCATTTCTGAGCTTCGGGGGATCAGCGGGCGGCTCGAAAGGGAGAAACCCCCCAGCAGGGATGGGATGGGATGGGATGGGATGGGATGGGATGGGATGGGATGGGATGGGATGGCAGCTCGGGACCCCGGGAGCAGGAGGAGACAGAGCTGCGGTGTCACAGCATTGTCAGGAGGCTGTGGAGCAGGAGGGGACAGACTGCACTGTGCCCCACCGTGGGGCTGTGCCCGGGTCCCCACTCTGCGCTCCAGCCCCGGGTACCCCGAGCCCTCTCCATCCGCCGGGGATGGATCAGCGCAGGAAGGAAGGAAGCTGCTTTCCTCCTCCTCCTCCTCCCTGCCTGCAGCCCAGCGGCCCTGGGCAGGTGCCAGAGCACCTCCGCAGGCTGCGGGCCAGGCTGGAACCTCTGTTTTTCTGGCTGGTGGTGGCTGAGGAAGCAGCGCAGGGCTGTGCCCGGGGCCAGCCTCCCTCCCTTCCTGCGCCCCGGCTGTCCGTGCACACCTCGGGGAGAGCTGTGCTTATTAGCCCCAATTTGTTAATTCCTGCCTCGGAGTTTACAAACATCTGTGAATCCAGGGAACACTCCCGCCGTGTGGAAACAGCCCCACCATCAAGATGGGGAAGCCGGCGCCCGACCGGTTGAACAACTCGCTGCAGGAGGATTGCGAAGAAGCAGCGAGGAGCTGCTGCCCCGTCCCCTGCTCCAGGCACTGCCAGGCGGCTCCCGCCCCGCTCTGCTGCCAGGAAAACAGAGCAACACTCCCCAAATCAGCCTCCCGCCCCCGCCGGCAGCGGGGACCGCGATTTCGACACGGCGGGAGCGCGGCCGGATCGGCGGGGCTGCGCCTTGGGCAGGGCGCGGTGCCCGGCACGGAGCCTTCAAAGCGCCGAGGGACGGGGCGAGAACCGGCACCGGTTTGGCGAGAGAGAGAGAGAGAGCGGGGGGCACCGAGCGTGTCCTGCCAGCCCCGGGAGCCCCGGGAGCCTTGGTGGCTTCCTCAGCCTCGGGACAAAGCCCAGGATGGGAACATCTCCATGAACAGCACTGGCACCAGGAGCTGCACCCTCCCCATGAACAACTCTGGATGTGACAGCCACCCTGTCCCACCCCCAAAGTGGCCCTCAAGATCCAGCAGAACCAGGGTCCAGGTCTCTCCTCGGGAATATCTGCTGCAGCTCTGTGATCTGCCTGGCCTCCAGGCTCAGGAGCCATCCCCATCCAGCCCTGGGCATCTCCTGCCTTGGCTGGGGATCCTGGGGGATGATGGTGACATCTTCTTCTCATCTCTTTTGTCTCATGGACTTGCTTGCTTCACTCTGCTCTCGTCCCTGAGCACGGGAAGGCCCTGGGAATTCAGCTGTGCCCAGTGTTGTTACATGGATGTGTGTCCCTGGGAGGGAAGGCAAAGCCTTGAACAGAGCCACAGTGTGGGGAAAATCACCGGCCTCCTTCCACACCACGTTCCTCAAACCCTTGCCATGCTTAGAACACAGGAGAGGTTGGCTCCTTCTTCTTCTTTGGTAGTCCAGGCTTGGCAGGTAGGAGGCAGTGAGGGAGGTGCTGGATGGAGCTTGGAGCACCCTGGGATAGTGAAAGCTCTCCCTGCCCATCCAATTTAAACCATTTGATCATTTTATGATAAAAACCAGCTCAGCGTTCCCAGCTGCTGCTGAAACTCTCTCCTGCCAGCAGGAAGGTTGCTCATCCTCGGGGTGGGAGCACTCCCAGCCCTGGGGACCCTCAGCTGTGTCAGTGCCCAGGTGAGAGGGTGCAGGCACTGGGACAGCTCTGCCTGCGGGGCTGGCCCCATTTCCAGAGGCTGTTTGGAAGGGCTGGAGTCAGCAGGTGAGTCAGGAGCTGCTCAGGCTGAGGGCGGAGCCAGCTCCCTTTGCCCGCCCCGTTCCTGCCCTCATTTCCATGCAGATTACAGAAATATCACCATTGCTCGCAGGGAAGATAAATACCCCTGGAACTGGCTGGGCTGAGCACAGCAGCCCTGCTGTCCAGCCTCACCCTGCCGTGGGCAGCCTGACAGAGCCTGCTCTGAGTTTTCAGCCAGATCCTAATCTCTCCCAAACCTGAATCACCGCAGCCAGAGCCCAGCCCTTGTGCCACAGCCTCACTTCGGGGTCATTAAAAGCAGCAGGAGAGAATTGCATGCAGGCTGGAGGAGCTTCAAGGACATTTAGAGCTCTGTGGCCTTCTGGAGGATTCATTCAGTTTAATTCCTCCAGCAGCAGGGCTGACCTGGGAGAGCTTTCTGTGAAATTTCTGTGCATGGACATTGAATGGGATGGAATTGGGAGCAGCAGAGGGTGGGCACTGCCTGCTGTGCTCATTGTCCATGCCAGGGGTGGGATCAGAGCCATCCTCACCCAGCTCCCCTGGCCCTGCCAAGCCATCCCACCAGGAGAAGGGATGGGAAGGGTTCCTGACAGGAGAGCAGCATCGCTGAGCAGGGGATCCCTTCCCATAACCCTCCCAGCAGGGATCAGGCTCATGGGGCAAATTCCCAGCAGGAGCCTTCCCAGGATGAGCTGGAGCTGCCAAAACTCAGGAGTGTCTGAACATCTCCCTTGGAGGGATTAAGGAAAAAAACCTCCTTGTTTGGAAAAAGGAAACTTGAGAAATCAAAGGGATTTTCTACCACCTGCCAGCAAGCACAAGGCCTTTGCACATCTGGAGAAACTGATCTCAAGGAGGTTTGCTCCAAAACCTGCTCTTACCACTGAGGGTGCAACCTAATGAGAAGAGGAAAAGAAAAATGAATAGAGGAAAAGTCCAGTTTTTAGCAGCAAAGTTTTCACATTACAATAATTATAATCATATTTGTCTGTTGAGAACACCTCTTCGTAAAAATATCTCAACTAAAATATTAAGAAAAATCACCAAAACTGTAAGAAAACAGAAGAAAGAAAAACCTGAATCCTAAAAATCCCCCCTAAGCCTTCAGAAACACCTGAACCCCTCTGAAAGCAAGGTCCTGAGGGCAGAATTGTGGTACATGGATGAAGCTGCTTCCTCCTGTTCCCCAGCTGGGAGAAACCCCAAAACCAGCTCCCATTCCCCATGGGAATGATCTGGGGTCCCTCACCCCAGCCAGGCAATGGCACTGACAAAAATCAACTCTTGTGCTGAGCACAGCTTTCCATGAGAGATCATTTTTTCCTCCCTGACCAGAGAATGTTAAAGTTCTCCAGAAATGGCAAAGCCAGTTTTTCCAGGCTTTTATTATTTTTTTTTTTCATCTCTCAGACAAAGCCTTATCTATTCCAGCAGAGCTCTCTGCATTCCCCCTGTGCTGCAGCCCCACAGGGGCCGTGCCCTGGGCACTTCACTCCTGGCTCTGCTCAGTCTCGTGTGTGCTGCCCATCCCAGCTGGGCTCTGGCCAAGTCCTGCTCTGCTCCATGCTCCAGCCATCCTCCCAGGCTGCTTTTGGGCCCTGGCATCCCTTTGTCTTCCCTGGATGCATCCATGGCTCTTCCTGCAGCTTCCCAAAGGAGCCCCATCCTCCCAGTCCCATCCACCCACTTTTCCTGGGGCAGCCAAGGCTCCCTCGCTGCTTTGCCCATCCATTTGTGCTTCTCCTGCACAGAGTCATGGAGTGGGTTGGGGTTGTAAGGGAGCTTCAAACTCATCCCATTCCCACCCCTGCCATGGCAGGGACACCTCCCACTGTCCCAGCCTTCTCCAAGCCCTGCCCAGCCTGGCTGTGGGCACTGCCAGGGATCCAGGGGCAGCCACAGCTGCTCTGGGCACCCTGTGCCAGGGCCTGCCCACCCTCACAGGGAACAATTCCTCATTCCCAATATCCCATCCATCCCTGCCCTCTGGCAGTGGGAAACCATTCCCTGGGTCCTGGCATTCCAGCATCTTCCCCCTTGCAGCAGATGCAGCCAAACTCCTCCATCCCCTGGCATGGAGAGTCCAGCCAGGCTTCAGCTTTCCCTGTTTGACATCCAGCTGGATGCAGGGGCTGTGCTCCTCCTCTGGTTTATCCACACAGCCCCAGCTGTGGCAGGGACAATGGGTAATTAACAGGCCTGATGGTAATTAACAGGCCTGATGGGTAATTAACAGGTCTGATGTTCTCACATCAGCGATGTCCAAGCTGGTTGATGAAGTGGCACCAAAGTGACAAGTGTGGAGAAATAAATACACAAATAAGAGAGATCTCCCATGAGGGGTTCCCATTCTCTCTTATTTCTGTTTATTCCTGCCCACTTGTTATCCCTGCAGTGGCTGGGGGTGCACAGCTGAGCTCAGGGCAGGATGGGGAGCACAGCAGCAGCTCCCCAAAGCTGCAGTTTGAGCTGCAGCTCCCATGGGAGTGTTTATGAGAGTTCCCTGTCCCATAGCCTCAGCTGTGACTTTCACACAAACCACAGAGCAGCAGAGGGCAAACAGCTGCTCTGGTGTGCCAGGAGAGCCCAGCCATGCCCACAGCACTCCCAGCATGTCCTTGCCTGCTCTGAGCAAGGCTGCATTTCCTGGCCCTGCTCACCCAGACATTGCAGGTTCTGGATCACCATCACCTCCCTTCTCTGCCCTCCCCTGCTCCATCCTGCCCTGATGGAGAAGGGATGTCACTGTCACTGTCACCATCACTGTCCCCAGTGCCAGGGGCTGAGGGTGACTCTGCCCCAGCCCTGGCAGTCACTGAGGGCAGGAGGGGGTCCAGGGGCAGCACCCCCAGCTTGGGAAGGGGCTGGCAGGGCACAGGGATGAGGAGAGTTTGTGGCTCCAGGCTGAGAGAGGAGCAGAGGGAAGGGGAGCAGGGGCTCATTCTCACCCCACCCCAGCTGGGCAGTGAGGGGAGGCTCAGGGCTGGGTGTTACCCTCACTGCTTCCAGCACCTGAGATCAGTTTTGTGATGCAAAGTGAGCACAAGGCTGGGCCAAGGCTCCAGGCTCAGCTCTCCAGGTCAGCCTGAGCCACAGCCATACATCCAAAATTCCCTGCCTTGGGTTCATTTCCTGCCTACAGTTTAGAGGTTTCAGTCAGAGGTAGAACTAGAAAAAGCTCAGACTTCTGCTGGGTTTGAAAAAGCTCAGACTTCTCCTGGGTTTTAGGATGGTTTTCACATCCATGCTGCAGCCCTGAAGATCCATCCTTGGACTTGCTAGGGTCCCTGAGCCCAAGGCAGGGCCCAGGGAGAGGAGCCAGCAGGAGCTGCCAGCTGTGCCCAGCTCAGTGCCAGCCCAGGAGTGCCCAGCTCAGTGCCAGCCCAGCCCTCACAGAGAGCATCCCAAGCTTGGATGATGAACCCCTCTCACCTCCCCAGCTCAGGTGGCTCCAGTGCAGGGTGAGGGTGAGGAAGGCTCCTTGGTGGCCTCAGGCTCTGCCAGGGTGCAGGAGCTGCCAGCTCTGAGCAACCATCACCCAAAGAGACCCAAACACGTGCAGCACACTTCAGGCACCCACTCCAAACCACTGATCCCACCTGACTCCTGCCCTGCTTTCTGTGGGATGGTGAAGGTTGGAAGAAACCCCGACGTGGATTTTGAGGAGCTGCTTCTACCACTGGAGCAGGAGCCAGCACCCACACCCCATCTCCCCGTGCACCCTCCAGCTGTGATTATTGAACACAGAATGAGAATCACCCTTGGAATTATTGCAATACAGCTCCCAGTGACCCCTTCCTTGTCTCCTCTGCCAGGAATGCCCCCTGGGCTCATTGCTGCTGGTGCAGGAGGTGCCAGGCAGGCAGCAGGCACAGGGACGGGCACAAACCTCTGAGTACCATCCTGATGATGCAGCTTCTATAAAAAGAAAAAAATCAGTGTAAACCATGCCCATAGCAGAACTTCCCTGGGAAGTGTGAACTTTTCTGGATGCCACAAGGCTCCTGCAGCCTGGGGCAGGTTTGAGGTAGGGAGGAACAAGCCCAGAGCTGGGGTTTGGGTTTGTTCTGCTGCACTGAAGCGACAGCACATGGGGCAGGCAGGAACAGGTCCTGAAATTCAGCACCAGAGTCCTGGGGGAGCTGCAGCCCCAGTCCTGGGGCAGTTCTGAGCCCTCCCAACACTGAGGGGCTGGAGGGGATCCAGGGAAGGGTCAGGAGCACCAGGAGGGGCTGAGGGAGCTGGGAAGGGGCTCAGCCTGGAGGAAAGGAGGCTCAGGGGGGACCTTGTGGTTCTGCACAGCTCCTGACAGGAGGGGACAGCCAGGGGGGTTGGGCTCTGCTCCCAGGGAGCAGAACAAGGGGAAACAGCCTCAAGTTGTGCCATGGGAGGTTTAGGTTGGATATTGGGAATATTCCTTCATGGAATGGCCAGGCACGGGCACAGCTGCCCAGGCTCACTGTTCCTGGAGGGATTTACAAGCTGTATGGATGTGGCACTTGGGGACACGGGTCAGTGGTGGCCTTGGCAGTGCTGGAGGAATGGTTGGACTCGATGTGCTTGGAGGGTTTTCCAACCTCTACAATTCCATGGTTCTGCCTAGGGATGCAGGAACTCTCTGTGCCATGAGCCAGCACTGCTGGGGTGCTGCTGCTCCCCCAGCCAGCCCCGCTCATCCTCTCCAGCAGCAGTTGACACTTCCAAGTGCCACATAAAGATTCCTTCTGCCGCCACATAACGAGCTCATTAAGGCTCATATGAAGATGGTTGGGGCTGCACTGAGCCAGCCCAGATGGCAAAGCAGCTCAGCTGGGACACCCCAGCCTTGCCAGCAGCCTCAGCCCCCTCTGGCTGCAGGGGTTTGCGGGGCACACTCTGCCCCTGCCCCTGGTCAGGGCTGGGTGAGCTGGGCAGTGCCTGGCACAGGCTCCTGGCATGTGCAGCCTCTCCCTGCAGCCACAGTGACAGACACGGGATGAAATGTTTAAAATAAGCCCAGCAATGCAGAGCCTGCGTCACAGGGTGTTCTGCTCTGCTCCAGCCCCGCTGTCCCTGCAGTGGGATGGGAATTTGGGCTGGCCCTGCACCCTGCCAGCCTGGCAGCAAAACCAGTGCAGGAGATGCAATGTGTGTGATCCCATGCCCTGTGTGGGGTTAAAGTGTGAATAGAGAGGGAAACTCTGAGCCCAGAGGGGCAGAGCAGGGCTGCAGCAGGGGCTGCCCATGGCCAACACCCTCCAAGGGGCACCTGACTGTGGGCATGGGCCCTCCCTGCTGCTCCAGCTCCTCTATTTCCACACTGGAGCCTCCTTTCTCAGACACAGGGTGGGATTGTTGGAGTGTCAGTGCAGGGCCAGGGGCTGATGCTCCTCGTGAGCCCCTTCCAGCTGAGGATATTCTGTAATTCTCTCCCTGCTCTGAGGCCGAGGGAGGCTCAGGCCCCGCTCCCCTTTCCAGCCGCCCCCTCCCGGCCCCCTGGCTCGGTATTTTGGACAGAGCTGGAAGGCAGCAGTGAGTCACACACAGCTGCAGAGCCTGGCAGGCCCGGCTGGCCCCCGGCCACCCGCGGGTCACCCCCGGCAGCTGTGCCCGCCCCCGAGGGGTGACCTGAGCCCCCCTTCTGTCCCCAGCATCTCCAGCAAAGAGCTGACCGAGCTCATCGAGCGCCTGCAGAAAAATGCTGACCAGGTGGAGAAAAACATCGTGGAGACCGACTCCCGAATGCAGAATGTAAGCAGGGCACGGTCCCGCAGCCACACCTCCTCCCTGAGCCCCTCTGCTCCCTGCCCCAGCCCCTGGCACTGCCCGGGCTCTCCCCTCCTCTCCTGGGCACGTGTGGGTGCCTGCCCAGCCCTCACTGGCACCTGGATTGTGATGATCTGCAAGGGTCATTCAAGGGTTATCGGGGTCCCCCGCTCGTGGGAAGAGGGTGGGAGGGTGTTCCAGGCAACAGGGCCCCTCAAAATTCCCTCTTAACCTGGGGAGCAGGACTGTGCAGAGTGGGGTGTGCATCCAGCAGGGAGCTGGGGATGAGGAGGCCTGAACCACCCTCCTGATCCCAAAGGCCTGAACCACCCTCCTGATCCCAAAGGCCTGAACCACCCTCCTGATCCCAAAGGCCTGAGCCACCCTCCTGATCCCAAGGGCCTGAGCCACCCTCCCAATCCCAACGGCTTGAGCCATCCTCCTGATCCCAAAGGCCTGAGCCCTCCTCCTCACCCCAAAGGCCTGAGCCACCCTCCTGATCCCAAAGGCCTGAGCCCTCCTCCTCACTCCAAAGGCCTGAGCCACCCTCCTGATCCCAAGGGCCTGAACCACCCTCCTGATCCCAAAGGATGCATCCCAAGGTGATGCAGCTCCCCAGCCCTTCCCCAGCAGCTGAGATTAGAGTGACCTTGTCAAGTGATGGAAAGTGAAATCCATCCCAGGTGGGTGGGAGACAGCAGAGCTCCTGCTCCTCTCCAGTGCCAGGGGAGAGCGGGCTGGGATGACCTCCTGGCACCCAGAGGTGACCCTTCCTTCTGTCCCCACCATGCAGGACCTGCACAAGATCAAGTCGTGCCAGCTGGCACAGTACAAGGAGCTGACGGCACAGAAACTCTCCGAGTCTGACAAGCTGCTCTACGTGCTGGATGGGGACGCGGCTGTGGCCCGGCACATGAAGCATCCCCAGGGGGACATGATCACAGAAGAGTGAGTGACACGCATGGGCCACTGTCCCCAGAGCCCTTGGATGAGTGGAGGCCTCTCCAGGGGCTCTGCTGAGCTAAAGAGTTGGTCCTTATTTATCAATTTCATTGCAATATTGATAAGGGAAGAAAAAGACCTAAGTCCTTAACTTTCTTAACTCCAACAAAGATTTAAAAAATTCCTTGTAAAAAATGTATCATAATTATCAGACTATGAAACCATTTTAGGTGGGAAAAACGTTCAAAATTTGTCGGGATAGTGGCTGAATGCAGGGCGGGGGTCACCACGGGCTGCTCTGCATGCCAGCTCCTGAAAAGGCAGGGGGAGCCAGTCTCCCCCCAAGCCCCCAGCCCCCAGATTGGGCTTAACCCTGAGCAAGGCAGTCCTATCCCAATAACTCAGTCCCTCTGGGAGACAGAGTGCTGAATACCCAGTCAGCTCACAGCCACTGGCTACCCTTAGCAAGCTCAGTGATTTCAGCTCTTTAGTGATTCTCAGCTCTCTTGGGATTTCAGCTCTTTGCTGGCTTGCTAGGATGTCTTTGGCTGGGGCAGAAGCAGAGGAGAGAGAGGAGAAGGAGAGGTCCTGGCGTTCCACAGCAATGGTTTATTGAGGGATCTGTGAAGGGTTCCAGTGACAGCTCTTCTTCTGCTGAATGGGCTAAAACAGCCCCTTTTTATAGGGTATAGGGGGATCCAACCTTGTCCAATAATAAGAGTTAGGGGAAAAGTGACCTATGGGGTTACAGAGATAAGCTATGGGTCGAGAGGCAGAAGGCAGGAGCTTATTTTGCTGTCTCATCATAACTCAGCAGTTCCTACTGTTAAGTCTCAGCCCTCCACAGAGCCTTGGCCAATTCTATGGAGTCTGCTACAAGCTCCTGTTAGGGTGTGTGACCCACACCATCCTGGGCACGGGGAGTGTGAGATGATGGCAGCCTGGCAAGGTGGCCCCACACTGCCCCAGTGCCCTGATCTCACAGCCCCTGGCAGAGGGCAGAGCACAGGGGGTGCCCTCTCCCTGCCCACTGCACAGCCCAGCTGCTGCCAGCCCCCCTGGGCTCTCCCCAAGCACAGCCACCATCCAGGGGACCTGGAGAGGATCAGCTACACCCAGCAATGCCAATGCCAGCCATGCCCACATCCTGATTCCACTCTCACCTTTCCCTTCTTGCAGCATCCGGCAGCTGAAGGAGCGTGTGGCAAACCTGAAAGTGAAACACGAGCAGATCTACAACTTCCCCCTGCAGCACATTGAGCCCCAGGTCAACTGGTCAACAGTGATCGAGGAGAAACAGGTACAGGGGCCACCAGTGCCACTGCCTGGCCAGCAGCACCAGCTGGGTAGGGACTCCTGCAGCTCCCCATGGAGATCCTGGCTCTTGGAAAGCTTCTGGGCAGCTCCACAGTGGGAGCTGCAAACAGCTGGGTGGCAGGGGAGAGGCAGAGGTGGTGGGACAAGGCTGGCTGCTGTGGCACCAGGAGTCAGTGCTCGAGGTGGCACCACTGCTGGCCTCAGCATCCGCAGTCACCACCTGCTTTAGGCTCTATGCCACAGCCTTTACTTTTCATTTCATCCCACTCCCTGCACTCCTCCAGCCAGAGAAGGGTTTATTTAACCCCCCAAACTGGTTTTCCCATGGCTGCCCTCCAGCACAGCTGATTTCACCCACACTCTCCTGGGGCATCTCTGCACTGCAGCCACTGGAGCCCATCCAAGCCCAGCTCCAGGGCAACTCCAAGAGGAGTTTCCTAGGCCTTGGCAGCCTTTCCTCGCTCCCCCATTGCTAACCCCAACTCCTGTTCACCCCAGGATGCTCTGAGCAGCAAAGGCTTTGGGACTGACCTGCCGCTGGTCAACAGCCAAGTAGAAGAGCACAACATCTTCCACAATGAGGTCATGGCCATCGGGCCCCACATCGTCAAGGAAGGAAGCAAGGTCAGCTCTCCTGCCTCTTTCCCTGCTGCCCTGAGCCCAGGATGAAGGGGAGGGTGTCCCTGTCCCACCATCCAGGGGGCTACAGCAGGTTTGGGTGGGTGCCCAGATCCCCTCCAAGCCTGAGAGCCCAGCATTGCATGCCAGCTCTGGCTTTACAATGAGGTAAATCCCATAAACCACATCCCCCTGCACCCTCAAGCCCCCATCAGAGCACCCAAGTGTCTCCAGCCACCCCTCCTAACCCTTGCCTTGCTCCTCCTCCAGGAAAGCATGAGCGACTTCCAAGCCAAATACCAGAAGCTGCTGGTAAGAGCCCCTGGGATCCTGGGGAGGAGCCCCTCCTGGAGGGGTCCCTCATTGGGGTGGCCTGGGATCCATCCTGGAGGGGTCCCTCATTGGGGTGGCCCTGGGATCCATCCTGGAGGGGTCCCTCGTTGGGGTGGCCCTGGGATCCATCCTGGAGGGTTCCTCTGTTGGGGTGGCCCTGGGATCCCCTCCTGGAGGGGTCCCTGGTTGGGGTGGCCCTGGGATCCATCCTGGAGGGTTCCTCTGTTGGGGTGGCCCTGGGATCCATCCTGGAGGGTTCCTCTGTTGGATTGGCTCTGGGATCTCCTCCCAGAGGGGTCCCTCATTGGGGTGGCCCTGGGAGGTGACTCCTGGAGGGTTCCTCTGTTGGGGTGGCCCTGGGGGAGGCACAGGGAGAGTTCTGGGCTGAGCTGTCCGTGTGTCCCTCCGCAGGCCGGCTCGCAGCAGCGGCAGCAGGACCTGCACTCGCTGCAGGATTACATGCAGCGCTGCACCAACAAGCTCTACTGGCTGGATCAGCAGGCCAAGGACAGGACCCATTACGACTGGAGCGACCACAACCTGGACTACCCCAGCCGGCGCCGCCAGTACGAGGTCTGAGCCTGGCCTGGGCAGAGGGGAGCTGGGCACGGGGCCGGGAGCTGCATGGGGGCAGGAAATGTCCCTCCTCTCGTGCCTCAGTCTCCCCCAACCCATCACAAATGGCTTTGAGATGTGCAGGTGGTAGTACAGGGATAGTGAGGTTAATCCTTAGCTCTGCCAAAGATAACGTGACGGGGAAGTGTCCCCATGACAGGGACAGCTCCCTCAGCCTCCTCAGCGCTGGCTTGGCAGCAGTCGCATCTTTAGCAACATCTGCCAGGGAAGGAAAAGTGAAAGCTGCCGTGGGAGAACAGCACACTGTCTTGTGGAGCTGCTCAGCCCCAGAGTGCAGCCAGGCTCCCACCCTTTCATGGGGATCAATATCCCACCTCTCTCCATCCAGAACTTCATCCACCGGAAGCTGGAGGAGAAGGAGGAGGCCATCAACAAGCTGCACGCTGATGGGGATCAGCTGCTGGCCCAGAACCACCCCGGGAAGAATGCCATCGAGGTGAGCACCAGGGATGGCTCCCAGCTCCTCAGCCACCCTGGAGCATGGGAGACTCACCCAGCCCTTCTCCAGAGTGGGACCCAGTGCCAACACCACTCGTGACTTTAGTTCCTGGGATGCCAAGGGGGAAAAAGCCTCCTTCACTTGCAGATGTGTAAACACCACAGGAGGAGAAAAGATAAGCCTAAGGAGCTCTTCCCATCTTCCTCATTCCTGTGGCAGTTACCTTGTGCCCACCTGGAGAGGATAAACTGTGGTGGAACCCTTCCCTGTTTGGTGGGAGATGGACACAAGGATGTGCCACCTAGAGAGGATAAACTGTGGTGGAACCCTTCCCTGTTTGGTGGGAGGATGGACACAAGGATGTGCCACCTGCACACAGCCTGTGTTCCCATGGGATCATCCCAGCCTTGGGTGTTCCCATCCTGGGCTCCCCCAAGAGCATCTGGGGGGCTCCAGAGGCAGCCAAGGAGCTGCTCCCTCAGGATGGCGACGGGAACCTCCTGGAGGAAAGTTCAGGCTCCCCTGCCAGGGGGTCCTGCTGATGTCCCCTGTCCCTGTGCTGCAGGCTCACATCGAGGCCGTGCACGCTGACTGGAAGGAGTACCTGAACCTGCTCATCTGCGAGGAGAGCCACCTGAAGTTCATGGAGGACTTCCACCAGGTACCACATCCCTGGGCAGTGACTTGCTGGAGCCTGGAGAGTGGGTGCTGGGTTGCAGGAGATCCCAGAATACAAAAATTCCTGTTATTCTGGAAACTGGGTAGAAGAGATGGAGTGCCACAAACCCAGGATTAAGGCTAGGAGAGCACCTTGAACTGATAGAACACAAGTCATAATTGCTTAGGCACCTAAGGTAAGTGATTGCTTGGCCAAAGCATGACTTGCAGAAAACTTCTGCTCCACAGAAGTGTCCTGAGCCACAGTGGGTGTCAGCTTCCCTGTGCCCAGGACAACAGAGATCCCTCACCCCCAAACGGCATGGGGAGAGCTTGCATGCTCCTCTGGGAAGCAGAACAGGTCCATGTAGGAAGTCCCAGCTGCCAAAGCCCCCCAGGGAGCCGGGCACAGGGGCTGAGTGTCCCAGCTGAGCTGGGCAGACAGATGTCTGCTGGATAAATGGCATCCGACAGCCAGGGAGGCTCTGCAGGGGAGCAGGTCGGGCTGGATTCCTCTCCCACAGCCTGGGTGTGTTCCCCACCCCACGAGGCTCCTGCCAAAGCTGAGCTGCGGTGCCCAGCCCAGGCAGTGCCTATTGTGGGGATGTGCCAGAACAGCTGCCCCAGGGCATGGTTTGTGTGAGCAAGGGCCGGGCTCTCCCTGCTGCTGGCACTGGTGGTGGTGGCACCACACACCGTGGTGATGCTGTCCCCGTGAAACAAAAGTGAGGGCAGGGAAAGCTCAGCATGAATAAGCTGCTCCTCCCTGGTTGTTGTTTCCTTCAGTGTGATCTCCTGAGCAAGGGAAATAGTGATCCCTGGCCTTGCTCCACATATTCTAGTGTTCAGATTCCCAGAGGAGCTCTTGGTTGCTGTGCGAAGACCATGCAGGGTCTGCTCCAGTTTCAGCTGGATCCTCTCTCACAAGAAACTTTCCCTCTCTGCAGTTTCAGAAGGATGCCAAGGATGCTCAGGAGCTTTTGAAGAAGGTGGATACAGACCTGGACCAAAAATTCAGCCCAGAGTTCAAGGACAGATACCAGCTGGAGTCACTCCTCCGGGAGCTGGATGTGAGTGTCTGCAGGCAGGGCTGCAGGGTTGGCAGCAGCAGCAGCCACTGTCCCCTGGCACTGTCACAGGGATGTCCCTGCCTTTGTGGGCACCTGGCCCAGCTCTCTCCGTGGGGAGCAGCAGGGCCGTGCTGCTGCCTTCCCCCAGCTCTTCCTTCCCCCCTGGCTAGAGATTGCCTCTCCCCTAGCAACGTAATTGCTCACTGGGCTGGTTTTTATTTGTTCTCTCATTGAGTTAGCACTCGTTAGGGGTGGGAGCATAATTAGACTTGCTGCCAGAGGAGGTGGTGGAACTCGCTGTGCTGCACTGAGCTGGGCTGGAGATCACCCACATGGGAAGGGCTGTGCTGGGCCTGAGCCTGAGCCTGAGCCTAAATCCAAGCATGCTGCAGCAGGCCAGGCTGATGCAGGTGTCCCAGGACAGCTGATAGCCCTTCCCAAGAGCTGTCCCCTCTGTTCCTGCATGCTCCATCCCACGCAGCATCTCGGGATCTCCACCTTCAGGGAGATGCTGGAGAGCCTTGGGACAGGGCTGGAATCAGAGCTGGCAGTGGGGCACCAGCACAGCCACATGTGGGCCAGGCACAGGGACCCTGTCACTGCCCGCTGGCTTGGCAATCCCTGGGCATGTTGCCAGCCCTCAGCCCGGCTGCAGAGGGAGGCAGGAGGGTGCAGGAGCACCTGGAACAGGAACCCAGGGCTGCAGGGGGTGCCTTCAGCACAGAAGCAGCCGCAGTCTCTGTCCCAGATGCGAGGAAATGAGCTCCTCCCTGCCTGTGAGAGCCCAGCAGTTCGCTCTTCCCCTGTTTTCCTACTGTTTCTTTTTATTGCCCGTGCCAGGACCAGGAGAAGGCCCTGGACAAGTATGAGGCCGTGGTGAAGTCGCTGCAGGAGCGCAGCCAGCAGGTGCTGCCCCTGCGGTTCCGCCGGCAGCCGCCGCCGCAGCCCGTGCCCGTGGAGGCGCTGTGCGAGTATGAGGGCGAGCAGGTACCACACCCATCCATCCATCCATCCCTCATCCATCCATCCATCCATCCATCCATCCATCCATCCATCCATCCATCCATCCATCCATCCCCCATCCATCCATCATCCATCCATCCACCCCAGCCCAGGCGGGCAGCGCTGCTCGGGGCACGGCAGGGGAAGCAGCACTGGGGGAAGGAGCAGGTTTGCCCAAGCAGTGGTGGTGGCTCCTGCAGGGGGAACGAGGCAAAGGTTGCCCTGGCCCCGGTGGGAAAAGCAGGTTTTGCAGCGGAGGAGCAGGAGGGATCTGGGGGAAACGCGGCCTCGCTGCCTCTCACACCCCCTGGGGATGTTGCGACAGCACAGCTCTGTCACATTCCCACGCTCCCCGAGCTGCTGTCCCGGCGTGTTCCTGACCAAAGGAATGTCCCACCGCCACCGGCCGTTCCCAGCCCTCATCCCCTCATCCCTTCATCCCACCGGCTCGGTCTGAGGGATGGGACAGCACAGCCACCACGGCAGCGACAGGAGTGGGATGGGAGCCAGCAGCTCCAGCCAACTCAGCTGCCTGCTCCTCCGAAAAGGAAAGGCAAGGGCACAGCCCTGGGAACGCCTCCTCATCTCTGCCCGAGTGGGAACTGCTTGCCGTGGCTGTCGCAAGAGGCACGGCCCGGTGCCTGCAGGCTGCGGGCAGGGAGGAGCAGGAACACAAGTTTGTGTTGAGGGGCAGGGAGGAGCAGGGGCAGGAGGAGCAGGCACAGGAGGTTCTGGCGAGGGGCAGGCTCCCCATGGAGGAGCCGGGAGCAGGGCTCGGGGCTGTGCTGCGGGCGGTGGTTCGGGCCGTGCTGCTGTGACCGGTTCTGTCCCGCAGGGCCAGATCAGCCGCGGAGCCCACTACACCCTGCACAGCAACAGCGGCGACCTCTGGGAAGTGGCCGACAGCGCAGGAGACACCATCAGCGCCCCCGGGGTCTGCTTCATGATCCCCCCGCCCGACCCCGAAGCCATCGCCCTGGCAGAGCAGTACGTGCCCCAGCCCGGGTGGGACCGTCCCGCTGCCCCTCCGGCCCTTGCCTGCCCCACGCCCAGGCCCAGCCCCGGGCGCTGCCACCGGCCCTGCACCCTGCTCTGGTGCCCCAGGGGTTCCCACAGTGAAGCTCTGTCTTCTCGGAGCCTCAGGCTTCCTCCCAAAGGATTCCTGCCCTTCCCTGCTTGCCCAAAGGTCCCACCCAGGCTCCCCCTGCTCTGGGGGCCATTGTGGCAGGAGGAGCTGCCCACCCCTCCCTCAGCAGGCAGGTTCCTGCCCAGCTGCCTCTCCCCTGTTCTAATGAAGATGCTGCTCTACCCCAACATGGGGTGAGGGTGCTTTTTCCCCCACCTACCTCACGGCTGTCTCGAGGGAGCAGCCCCACAGCCCCTCCAGAGCTGTAGCTCCTTCCTGGAGCTGGGATGGTGACGGGTGATGGAGAGGCTGAGGGTCTGAATGACCTCCTGCTGTTCTTTTCTGCAGGATTGCCAAGCAGTATGTGAGTGTGAGGGAGAAGACCAACAACTGCAAGAACGTTCTGCAGCAGCGCTATGAGGGGCTGAAGGCAGACAGCATTGGAGGTGAGGGCAGGAGGGCAGCCTGGGGCACAGAAAGGCTTGAACTGAGGTGGTGGAGCATCTTATGGGCATGTTCCCATCTCCTAAGGGTCCTGGGGACAACGGTGGATGGATGGGGGGCAGAGCAGCCAGGCTGTGGTCACAGCAGGCCAGGCTCAGGGAGAGCAGCAGGACGAGGATTTGGCACCCACCAGTGGGACTGAGCCCACACCCAGCTCCCATAACCAGCTTTAATCTGGTCTCCTCTTGCTGTCCAGATGCTGCATCAGTTCGGGGACGCCAGCTGCTGGCAGGGCTGGAGAAAGTCACCAGTGACCTGGAGAAACAGGAGAAAGCAATAACAGCGAACCTGCGGCCGCCGCTGGAGCAGAGCCGGGCCGTGCAGGACAGCACCGAGCGCTCCAAGGACCTCAAGGTGGGGCTGTGGGGCCGAGGGGCAGGGCCTGGCAGAGCTCCTACTCCCAAAGCATCTCCAGAGGGTCTCCATTGCCAAGGGTGCTTAAGGTGCTCCCTGAGCCCTGGAAATGGGATGTGGAGGGATACTCACAGCTGCTTCCCGCAGAGATGGGGAGCAGCCCTATGAGCAGCCTCAGAAGCCCAAAACCTTTGCCAGCTCAGTCAGATGGGAAAAAGGTGATGGCTGCAGGTGGTGGCTGTGAGGATGAGGGGGGAGCCCTCAGGTTTGGATCCTGCCTATCATCCAAGCACATGTCTAAGTCTCCCAGACCTGAGACATGAAACTCTTTATTGAGAAGAACAGCAATTCAACACAGAATCATTGAAGAATCTTTGAGTCACTGCTGTGAAAGCCAGGGCACTAACAAAACTTCTTTCCAGAGCTGGGGCAGCTTGTGGATGATTCTGTGCATTATCATGATTCAGAGGTCTACAGTGGCTTATCATACTGAATGACATTGGCCTGCTATCCAACCCAATGATTTATGCAGGATAAAATGGAGTTCATCATAGCCAGTGAGCCAGAAGGGATGTAGGTTCTTCTTAATTGCTATTCAAAAGTATGTTCTGAACCGACCTTATAGACTTCAGAGTTTCAACATTCACCCAGTATTTACACTGATGCTTGCTATGAGTGTACTGACAGTGGAAATAAGTGGAGGTGCCTTCTTGATTTATTTTACCCTGGATGAAGGCACACAGAGCAGCTTTGAATCATACTTTACAATAAATTTACATCAGACTGAGCTCTGCTCTTTCTCATTATTAGCTCTCAGTCTGAGATCTGTGCTGATGTGAAGATCTCTCAGAATATCTCCAAGGATATTGTCATATTGAATGATACTGGCCTGCTATTTAACCCAATAATTTATGCAGGATTTTTGCCTGGTGAACTTTGCCACCACTATCACCAGCTCAGAGAGGAACAGGAAAACCCTTGTGGTCCCAGGCAGTTTCTCCTTGTGGACCTGCTCCTCCAGGCTCCAGTGCCAGTAGCATCCAGCTCCTTTCCTCTTTTTCAGACCCCTAATTAAGCCAGGCTCCATGCCACAAACCTCCCTTGGTTTAGGAGGAAGTTCAGTCCTGGTTACATCACTTGCCCAGGGCTGTGTCAAAATCCAGGTGCTACCACAAGAGAAAGCAAATTGCCCCAACTGCCTGCAGCACTTTGATGTCCAGGCAAGGATTCATCTGCCAGAGCCCAACGGCCCAGATGAACCCAGCATGTCCCTGACAGAGCTGGAGTGCTGGGAACCACTGCCCAGCTGGAGTTTCCTCACTGAGGAGAGACAGGTCAAAAGAAAGTCAGCCCAAAATAGCCTTCTGTGCCCTGCAGGGCTGGAAGGCACCTTCCACCAAACACAAATCCTCAGCCCTGACTTCCTTCCTCTCCCTGGACAGCCAAGTGTGGCTCCTCTGTAGCTGCCAGCTCCTGGCCTAGCTGCTCTAAAGGCTTTGTTCCTCCTGCAGAACATCACCAGTGAGGTGATGTGTTCCTCCTGCTTTGTTCTCCTGCAGAACATCACCAGTGAGGTGATGTATTCCTCCTGCTCTGTTCCTCCTGCAGAACATCACCAACGAGGTGATGTGTTCCTCCTGCTCTGTTCCTCCTGCAGAACATCACCAACGAGGTGATGTGTTCCTCCTGCTTTGTTCTCCTGCAGAACATCACCAGTGAGGTGATGTATTCCTCCTGCTCTGTTCCTCCTGCAGAACATCACCAACGAGGTGATGTGTTCCTCCTGCTTTGTTCTCCTGCAGAACATCACCAACGAGGTCCGTCGGATCGAGCCTGAGAAGAACAGGAAGATCCAGGAGTGTGAGGCCTTCATCGAGTCCGTGCCCAACACGGGCAGTGCCACCCTGGTGAGGAACAAGGTGGACAACACCAACAAGAAGTACGAGCGCGTGGTGCAGCTGCTCAGCGCGGCCCAGGAGAAGTAAGTCATGGCTTAAATCCCAGCCTGAGCCCTGCAGGAGGAGGGTGCAGGTGTGCTTAAACACCTTCCTTGTGTCCTGACAGAGTTGAGGTGGCCACAAACCTGGAGAGGAGCCTCCAGCAAGGGCGAGACCTGCTGTCAACCTATGAGAACAAGCTGGTCATAGATGACACGGTACCGGAGGACTTGAGGGTGGTGGACAGGAAGAAGGAAGAGCTGCTGGTGAGTTTCCTGCCCTGTTTGTGTGCTGCACATGCAAAAACACTTTCCAAAAGCTGTGGTGATTTCTGCTCAACTCCCAAGCTTGGATCTGTTGGTGACAGGATGGGCTCCCTCAGCTGGGGGTGAGAACTCACCTTGACTGCAGTGACCCCACCTGCTTCAGACACAAACACCTCCCATCCTCAAATCCAATCCAATCCAATCAAATCCCAGTCTTGGGATTTGATGAAAGGACTAATGCAGATGCATGCCCCCTCTACTCTGCCCTTGTGAGACTCTCACACAGCAAGGCTGTGTCCAGGTCTGGAATCCTCAGCACAAGAAAGACATGGACCTGTTGGAGCAGGCCCAGGGAAAACACTCCCAGGGCCGGAGCCCCTCTGCTCTGGAGCCAGGCTGGGAGAGCTGGGAGTGCTCACCTGGAGAGGAGAAGCTCCAGGGAGAGCTCAGAGCGGGCAGATACTGACAGGACAAGAGGAATGGTTTTAAACTAAAAGAGGAAAGATTTGAATTAGATATTAGGAAGAAATTCTTCCCTGTGAGGGTGGGCAGGCCCTGGCACAGGGTGCCCAGAGCAGCTGTGGCTACCCCTGGATCCCTGGCAGTGCCCAAGGCCAGGCTGGGCAGGGCTGGGAGCAGCCTGGGACAGTGGGAGGTGTCCCTGCCATGGCAGGGGTGGGATGAGATGAGCTTTAAGTTTTTTCCAAGCCAAAACCTTCCGTGATTCTTAGAAAAGTGAAGGATAAAATGGTCTGGGAAAAGCAAGTCAGTGGCCTGATACTGGAAAGATGGGCCTGGCAAGGCTTTGAGAAGTTATTGCTTGGAAAAACTACCCAAACTGGCAATTCTTCTGCTATAGAAAGACCAAGAACTGGCTAGGCCAGAATTTTCTGTGCTCCTTCAGCTTTTCCATGAAATCCCAAATTCACACTAACATGGAAGAGCTTTCACTGCTCCTTCCACAGTTGCTGCACTGGCAAGAACAGGATCTAAGCCTTGCATGAGGAACAGCAGCTCCTCACTCATTTTGCACTTTGCATGGTTACTCTTAAAGGTCAGCAGGTGAGGAGGGAGTAAGAGGCAGCTTTTCTCCTTGTCAGGTTTACAGGTGGTCCTGCTTACCACATAAGTACTGAGCTTGGTTTTTTCCACAACTGGTGGCACTGCTGCAGCTCCAGTGCAGTTGCTGGATCAGTGTGGGTGACAACAGTGTGAAACCCCAGAGAATCCCCCTCCTCTCCTGCTTTTTCCCCACAGGCCATGGGCAGCGAGCTCCAGTCCAAGAAGTTCCTGCTCAGTGAGGCTGAGCAGAACCTGCAGAGGACCAAGACGTGCTCCAACACCCTGGCCAGCAAGTTCCAGGAGCACTGCCCCGACATCGAGCGCCAGGAGGCAGAGCTCTACAAGCTCAACCAGCGCTTCAACAACCTCAGCAAGCAGATTGACCACAGGTGAGAGCACAGGGCAGGGAGCTGGGATGGCTGCTGGGGTGGTGGAACCACGCTGGAACTGAAGGAGGCACAGCACCATGGTCCTGGGATGGAGGAGTTGCAGAAGGGATTCCAGGGAGGTCTGAGGAGGAAGAGGGAGAGGTTGCTGGCATGTGGTGCCTGGGTAGAGCTG
Source organism: Ammospiza nelsoni (assembly GCF_027579445.1). Lineage (NCBI taxonomy): Eukaryota > Metazoa > Chordata > Aves > Passeriformes > Passerellidae > Ammospiza > Ammospiza nelsoni. The sequence goes on along the minus strand of NC_080649.1, from coordinate 14,924,032 downwards.
GGAAAACAAAGATTGTTGCAACAGAGGTGCCAAGAGAACAACCTGGCTCAAATCCATGTTTTAGGGAGCAGGGGAGGCGGGATGGGTTGAGAGGTGTCTGCAGCAGGCACAGGAGATGGGGCAGGACTGAAGCTGAGCTGGTTTCCCCCACAGAACACAAACCCTGCAGAAAGCAAAAAGTGCCTACTCCAACTACCGCACCAACTACGACAAGGTGAACCAGTTCCTGTGCAACATCCCCAACTACGAGCCCCAGGAGACTGACAACATCCAACAAGTGGAGATGAAGCTCAAGAACCAAGCGGTAACTCCCAGAGCACCCCGGGCTCCTCAGGGAGAGAAAAGGGAACAAAACTAAAAGAAACAGATCTTAGATAGCTGCTGTACATCAAATAGAAAAACAGAAATGTTTATTAGCTTTATCTTTGTGCTCTAAGGTCCTGCGGTCCTCCTGTGCCTTGTTCACGAAAAGTAGGGCTGCTCAGGGAGGTTGGAATTCTCAGGGTTGTGATTTTAATGGTGACCCCCAAAAAGGCTGAAGGATGCATTTGGATGTTGTGTTGTCTCTGACCTGTATCTCCGTGCACCCAGGCACTGCTCAATGACATTGCAAGCAAGGAACAGGAGGTGCAGAAGGTCTCTGCCACAGCTCAGCAGTACCAGCAGGCAGTGAAGGTAAGGACTGAAATTCTGCCTGTGAGAGAACAGAGAAACAGAGTATTTGGGTTAGGAGAGACCTTAAAGCCCATCTCATTCCATCCCCTGCCATGGGCAGGGACACCTCCTACTGTCCCAGGTTGCTCCAACCTGGCCTTGGGCACTGCCAGGGATCCAGGAGCAGCCAAAGCTTCTCTGGGCAACCTGTGCCAGGACAAATTCCTTCCCAATATCCCATCCAGCCCTGCCCTCTGGCAGTGGAAGCCATTCCCTGTGTCCTGTCCCTCCATCCCTTGTCCCCAGTCCCTCTCCAGCTCTCCTGGAGCCCCTTCAGGCCCTGCAAGGGGCTCTGAGCTCTCCCTGAACCCTTCTCCAGGTGAACACCCTCAGCTCTCCCAGCCTGGCCCCAGAGCAGAGGGTGGGGTTTTGTGGCCTTCCTAAAAAACAGATCAAGGGGTGAAGTTGTTAAAGCCAGGGCAGCTTAGGAGGAGCCTGTGTGTGAAGGGGATGCAGCAGTTTCACATTTCTCCTGGGAATGTCTTTGCACAGGACTACGAGCTGGAGGCTGAGAAGCTGAGATCCATCCTGGACCTGGAGAACGGCCGCAATGGCTACACCAGCAAGAAGCCCAGGCTGCAGTCCCCAGCTGCCAAAGTGAAGGAGGAGGTGAGCAAGGGCTGGCCAGAGCAGAGCCAAAGCAGAGGGCAGCTCACAGGACCACGGAGGGTTTGCAAACACCTACATTTATTGTGGGGACCTTGGTTCCACAGGGAACCACAGGGAATCAGGAGGAAGGGATTTTTCATCTTTTTTTGAACTGGGCTGGCCACAATGAGGGAGGGAAAATGCTGGATTTAACACTTTTGGAAGGGAAAAAGGAGGAGAAAAGCTAAAAACCTGGAAGTTTTTCTCTTCTCTAGACTTTCAGAGAGATTTCACTACCAAAGATAGAAATACAGTGAGATGAGGCCACAAGCTACTCACACTCATGCAGAATCTGTTTGCTACCTGCTTCAAACCTATCCTGCCTAGAGAGGCAGGCAAAAGTGTCCACCTGGTTCTTCCTCAGCTTCCTCACCTGGTTCTTACTGCACCTGTTTTTGCTTATCTTGAGTAGAAAAATCACAGCATGACCATGAGTGTGTCTGTGCTTGAGAATCCCTCTCCCCCCCAAAACTCAGCAGTTCACTGCTGTAGGTTTTTAGAGGAGCACCCAGAGCTTCCAGTTCAGAACCTGTTTTTTCTGGCCTTCTCAAGCTCTTCCCAACACATTTTTGCTCTGCAGGAAGCTGTTCTGGCAGCCAAATACACAGAAGTGAACGCTGTGAACAAGCAGAGGCTGCAGAACCTGGAGTTTGCCCAGAGCCTCCTGCGGCAGGTGAGTGATCACAGGAGCAAGGGGATGCTGAGGGGACACACCTGCAGGACCCAGGGACACCTGTGAATGGCACATGTGGGGCTCTGCCAATACAGGCTGGACTGGGAACAACTCTATCTGGTGTCTTGTCCCCCTAAATCATTAATCAACAGACACTTAAACCAGACAGACCAACCCCCAGTCCCATTGCCAACTCATCCTAGGAAGCTACATATAGTTTTCAACACTCTTTTTGCCATTCTGTGACAGAATTAGTGTCCCTGGTGGCTCAGAGCTTTGTTCTGACATTGCAGAAAGGATTTCTGAGGCTGGGAACCTGCAGAGGTCCATTTGCAAATGCTCTCTGCTCAGGGTTTGCCACAGCTCTGCTCCCTCCTGCTGCTTTGTTGGAGGCACTGATCTCCTGGGCTGGGTCAGGAATGGCCAGCAGGACCAGGGCAGTGATTGTCCCTCTGTGCTGGCCTTGCTGAGGTACCTGGAGTTCTGTGTCCATTTCTGGGCCCCTCATGAAAAGAAGGACATGGGATCACTGGAATGTGTCCAGGGAAGGGAACAGAGCTGGGAAGGGGCTGGAGCACCAGGAGGGGCTGAGGGAGCTGGGAAGGGGCTCAGCCTGGAGAAAAGGAGGCTCAGGGGGGACCTTGTGGCTCTGCACAGCTCCTGACAGGAGGGGACAGCCAGGGGGGTCGGGCTGTGCTCCCAGGGAACAGGGACAGAAGGAGAGGAAACGGCCTCGAGTGCCAGGGGAAGGTCAGGTTAAACATCAGGAGAAATTCTTCACTGAAAGGGTGGTCAGGCTTTGGAAAGGGCTGCCCAGGGAGTGGTGGATCTGTTCCACCATTCTTGGAGGTGTCCAAGGACTGCACATGACACTCCATGCTCTGGGCTGGGTGGCAAGGTCGGGATTGGTCACAGGTTGGACTTGATGGAGTTTTTTTCCAACCTAAATGATTCCATGATTCTGTGATGATAAGCACCAAAAGTGTGACTAACTGGATTTTTTGCACCAATTTTTTTTTATCCTTTTGCCAACAACAGCAGCCAGATATTCAGGTGACACAAGACTTTGCCCAGACCAGAAAGTCTGTAAGGCCTGTGGAAGAAGTCTGGAAGTTGAAGAAAGAGCTTGAGGATGAGACTCAGCGTCGGCAGCAGCTCGAGGCAGAGATTGAAGCCATTCAGAACAACATTGTCCACCTGCAAAACCAGAAGCCCCAAGAAACTGTGGTGAAGAAAGAACTGGTGAAGAAGGTGCCTGACCCCCAGCTGGAGGAGAGTTTCCACAGACTGCAGCAAAACCTGGCAGAGGAACAGCGCAAGAACCAGGTGCTCCAGGACGAGCTGGAGGCTCTGAAAATCCGGTTGCGAGTCCTGGAGCACGAGAAGAGGGAAGGAGGGCAGGAATATATAGTGAAAGAGGTGCTGAGGATTGAACAAGATAAGGCCCAAGCTGCTGAAATCCTGAAGCTCAAAGAGGAACTGGAAGAGCTCAGGAGGCAGGAAGGAACCAGGGAGAGTGAAGTCATCCTCTTACGCCAGCAAATTGCTGTGCTGTCCAGCGAGAAGAACAAAGAGCAGGAGAAGGTGACGGAGAAGGAGGTGCTGAAGCTGCAGAATGATCCCCAGCTGGAGATGGAATTCCGGATGTTGCAGGAGACCAAGGAGAGGGAGAGCGCCCTTCGGCAGAAGCATGAGGAAGAGCTCAGCTTCCTCCAGGAAAAGCTCAAACGTCTGGAGAAGGAACGGGCCATCGCCGAGGGCAAAATCACCGTCAAGGAGGTGCTGAAGGTGGAGAAGGATTTGGCCATTGAGAGGGAGGTGAACGAGCTCCGGCGCCAGTATGAAGATGAGAAGTCCAAGGGTCGTTCCAACGAGCGGGAAAAGGCTGAGCTGCTGAGGAAGATCCAGCTGCTGGAGGAGGAGAACTCCAAGGTGGTTGTGCAGGAGAAGGTGCGTGAGATTGTGCGCCCGGACCCCAAGGCTGAGAATGAAGTTGCCAACCTTCGCCTGGAGCTGGTAGAGCAGGAGAGGAGGTACCGTGGTGGGGATGAACAGCTGAAGAGCTGCCAGAACGAGCTGGCTGCTCTGAAGAACAGAGGGCCTCTGGTAGAAGTCAAAGAAGTAATTAAGGAGGTCATTAAGTACAAGAATGATCCAGAAACTGAAAAGGAGCTACAGCGACTCCGGGAGGAAATCATAGAGAGGACCGGAGCTATCGAAAGAGCTGACCTGGAGATCTACCAGCTGAAACAAGAGATACAAGCTTTGAAAGACACCAAACCCCAAGTGCAAATGAAGGAAGTTGTTCAAGAAATCCTCCAGTTTCGGGAAGACCCCAAGACTAGAGAGGAGGTAGAGTCACTGCGAGTGCAGCTGGCAGACGAACAAATGAAGCACATTGACCTGGAGAGGGAACGGCTTCTCCAAGAAGAAAAAGTAAGACTGAAGGAGGAAGAACTTTCCCAGGTGAAGGAGAAGGTGGTCCAGCAGGAAGTAGTGAAGTATGAGCAGGATCCTGCCTTGAAAGCCGAGGTGAACTCCTTCTCGCAGAGCATCGAGAGCGAACTGAAGCAGATCGACGTGCTCCGTGAGGAGCTGCGCAGGCTGCAGAGGAGACGCTCCGAGCTGGAGCGGCAGCTGGAGGAGCTGGAGAAGGAGAGACAGGCCCGCAGGGAGGCCGAGCTGGAGGTGCAGAGGCTCAGGATCCGGCTGAACGAGCTGGAAGAACAGGAACGAGAAACGACAGAACGAGTGACTGTGAAACAGAAAGTGATCCTTCAGCAAGATCCCCAGCAGGAGAAGGAGCACTCCCTCCTCAAGCTGGAGTTAGAAGAAGAGAAGCACCGCAGGCAAGTCCTGCAAACCGAGCTAGAAGCCCTCAGAAAGAAGCTCCTTTCTTTGGAGAAGATGGAGGTCAAGGAGAAAGTGGTCTTTTCAGAGAGTGTCCAAGTGGACAAAGGAGACACAGAGTATGAGATTCAAAAGCTGAAGAGCAACCTGGAGGAAGAAAGTAGGCGCAAGAGGGAGCTGGATGCAGATATCAACCGCCTGGAAACCAGGCTGTCCGAGGTGGAATTCAACAACTCCAAGTCATCAAAGGAACTAGACTTGTTAAGGGAGGAAAACCACAAGCTCCACCTCGAGAAACAGAACCTACTGATGGAAACAAGGAGACTGCAGTCAGAGATTGAACTCACCGCAACAGAAGCTCAGGATCTGAGAAACATGACCCACGTGGACAGTGGAATAAACCTGGACTCCAGGTTCCAAGCTTTGGAAAGAGAGTTAGAGGATCTGAAGCAGTTGTCCAGAGAAAAAGATGCAGAAATTGAGCAACTTCAGAATCGCCTGAAGACAGTGGCTATCAAGAGGGAGCAACGAGAGAACCACCTCAGGCGCTCCATCGTGGTCATTGACCCCGACACCGGGAAAGAGATGTCTCCAGAGGAAGCTCATGTGTTTGGCCTCATTGAATGGAGCCTGTTTGTCAAACTGAAGAGCCAGGAATGTGACTGGGAGGAGATCTCAATAAAGGGTCCCAATGGGGAATCGTCTGTGATCCTGGACAGGAAGTCTGGCAGGGAGTTCTCCATCGAGGACGCCCTGAAGAGCGGGAGGCTCACGGCGGCCCAGTACGACAGTTACCTCAACAAGGAGATGTCCATCCAGGAGCTGGCAGTCTTGGTGTCCGGAAGCAACTACACAGCGCTCGCTCCACTCTAGAAACTTCACTTCAAGAGCAGCCAGTGAGAGCTGCAGCACCTTGCAGACACCCAGATCACTGCAAAGCCTCGCCCTCCTTCGCCTCTTCCAAACCGCTACAGCCTCTGCCCCGGCCATGCTACGCAGCCACTCCGCTTGTTGTCACACACTGCAGAAACACCACCCGTAGTGGAAAACATCTGCCAACCTCCTGAAACCCCTCTTCCTCCCTGCCTACCAGAAAATAAGAGAAAGCCTTAGGACAGTGAAGTGCCTCAAGTCCAAAAGACTCAGTAGAACCTGCAGTTTCCTCAACTCCTACTCACATAGTCGTGCACGAAGCCGTGTCAGGAGAGAGACTGAAGGTCCAGGTGACTCTGAGGTGACCAGCAGGAGCTGGTTACAATCAGCTGCATGGTGATAAGCCAGATAGTCCCACTGGGGACAACTGACTCAATGATGGGCTCATCCTCTGAGAAAACCAGCTCTGTGGAAACCAAGGTTTCAGCCCAGAATCACCACGCCAAGACTCACCCACCACCATTTGTTCGCCTCTGTGCCTGTGCTGCTGGGGAAGAATGAAGGTGTACTTTGATGGCACCAGCCACTGATCCAGGAGGAGCATTCACATCACCCCAGAGGTCAAGGAAAAGGACATGAAGAGATGGCAGAACCACCAGACACAAGGGGTTGTGCACAGCATGCAAGGGAATCCAATGCAGAGGGCCTCCCACAGGCAGCTCCTTCACTCGTGGTTAAAAGCTGTTAGTGCTGGTGTTTTCCTGGATGGAGTTACATGCAGCTACATGTTTCATTTATTTGTGTAAGGGAATGGGGAATAGAGGGGAATTCTATTTATAGTACAAAATAAAAATGCAGTGGTTCCAATCAGAAGGTGTTTGTTTTTCATTAATTATGGCAGCATCCTGATCTTTGGGTGTACAAGAAGGTGCCATTAAGGAGTCAGAATTAAAACACTAAGATATTAATTTTAGCTGTTGGCTCTTTTCCAAGGGGAAATTGCTGGAGCAGCATTGAAGCTGGGACTAATGAGCAGCATTAGATGGGAGTGAAGTGCACTAAAGAATGGGACTGACTGCAGGAGAACAGTGGATTTCACTGGGATGGTACCTTTGAGAACCCATTCACTTCCTTTTGCCCCAATTTCAGCTAATACCCACACCATGGGGAGCTCTGATGTCCACAAAAGCATCATAAGCATTCCCTGCTTAACCCTCTTGGCTCTGGGGATTAACTCCACTATTTTACCTTTGTGACTGAAGGGATCAGGGAGGATCTCACTGGCCCTGCAGGGTCTGAGCCCCACATGTCCTTTCCAGCAGAGGCCAACTTCAACCATTAGGAACAGAGGGAATGAGAAGAAACATTCCTACCCCTGCAACAGCTGTAACACAGCTGCCATTCACTCACCACATAGGAGGCTTTAAAACAGTCAATAATTCATTACTCACTCGAGACACAGATGAGCATCCAAGCTGCAACAGAAATTCTTGGGAACAAAGGGAACTAGAAGTAAGGAGATGGGGAAAAAAAGCGTTTTGGAAAGTTTGAAACAATTTATTGAGTTGTTCTGTACAAGATTAACATTTTTTCATACCACCCCCACCATCTTCAGCAAGACAGTGCCAACACACACATAAAAAAAAATAGAATAGTAAACTGCAGCTCTTACAGCCAAAAGGAACTGCCATCCCCAGGTAGGTGCCGTGGGAGCCTATCCCTCCCCATGCCATCCTGGAAGCGCTGCAAGTTGCCTCCCCAAGGCAGAGGTGCCAGCCTGGCTCCCCATCAGCTGCTCTGCGTGGGCCTGCCTTGCTGCCACTCTGCTCCACACCACTCACTCACTCATTATAGCATGTAAAGAAAAAATATCCCACAGAATTTCCACCACATAAACGTTTCCCTGAGGCAAGAGGCTTCGCTAAATTCCTAGAAGGAGGGATTCTGCACATGGGGGCTTCCCAGCAGAAGCATTCAAGTGAAAGCAAAGAGAGGGAGGAGAACCAGTACCTCAGGTCACTCACTGAGAGCCCCTGTCCTGCCAGGAGTCCCAAGCTTTCAGCTCCCAGGGGAAGGTGAAGGTGCCAAGCACCCCTCAGGATGAGGCCTTCAACAGGAACCACACGCCATCCACTGCTCAGAGTCTAACAAGAAATGCTGTGCTTCCTTTGACCCACACCAGTTCTGTCTTTGGCTCTTCTGCTACAACCTAGGTATTTTCTGTAAACAGACTTGAAATCTGAGCTGTGTCCATTAATTTGAAATACAATCAACTCGCTGATCTCGGGCAGTTATGTATCAGCTCAAATTGAAAACAGTCATTCTCAGATCTTAACAAAAGCCAGAGGAAACTAAAGCAGACATTTGCTGGCATCCTGGGCTCAGCATCCTTCCCCAAAGCTCAAGGAGGAAGCTGCAAGCCTTTCCTTGGAATACCAGTAAATTCTACATGGATCAGCACTACCCCTGCACAACTGGGACGTGGCTGGGAGGGCCTGAGAGAAGACAGACTGGGCAGAGCAGGAAACCAAACTTCAGAAAGCTCAGGTGGAGCCTCAGCCTGCCCTTAGCCTGAAAGGGGGTGCACAGGGGAAGTATTTAGCTCTGAAGTTAAAAAATGAACAAGAGAAGACACCCCCAGACTGTAGATGGTCCCTGTTCCTGCAGCTGTGCTGAGCACATGATCTTGGTGCAGGCACCACTGAGGTGTTTTTCTCTGGAATTCATTGGACAGGTTGTGACCTTGGCTCATCTCACTCATTCCCTCTGCCCACCAAATTGATCCTAACTCACAACCCTAGGAAAGAATGGCTTTAGGGGAGGGCCTGGGACCCGCCTGCACAGACTGGGATGGGAACTGGTGCTCCTGCTGGATTTGGGACTGTGCTCAGTCACCAGGTCACCACTCAAGTCCAGACAGTGCAGCTTTTTTTTTTTTCTTCTGATGTGCAACCATAAAAAGCTCTATTAAATAAACCAGAATACATTTTAAATACAGAATGATTAAAAAAGGGTTGAGGAGCACACAAAATAGGGCTGAAATGTGTGTCACTAGTCCATTCTTGCTCCACCATAAAAGGCACTGGAATTATGTCTTCCCATCCATGTGACATGCTAAGAGGTGTCCCATTCAATCCAATGCATTCGATGGCAATGAGGATAAAACTGAGCAGGAAAAAAGCATCCCTTTGGAGGGAAAAAAATCCAAAAACTCAAAAGAAGTAGAATTCTAAAAGTCGATGACTGCATCTAAAAATGTCTTTAGTCTCTAGAGAGTCTTCCTTCTCCTCCAGAGGGGAACATCAGGTGGTTCCTCACATTCACCACACAGGAAATATTAAATCCTCCAATGAAGTGTAGCACAGTTTTATAGTACAATTGGAAAGTTCCTCAAATGTCTTCAAGAAAGCACTGGCAGTGCTAGAATTATCCAAGTAAATCCAAAGCAGAAGAAAGAAGCACCTTTCATACCCTCCACAGGGAGACCAAGGAGGTAACTGGACTTGGAGGTACTTGGCAGCTACAGACACAGGAGGGTGGGAATCCACTGCAGGACCAGCCCAGCCTCCCTGTGAGTTCCAGCTCCTGCCAGTGCCAGGGAATGCAGGAAGGGCAGCAGCAATAAACAGTGCTACAAAAGGCTCCTCTCATCAGGGCATGGCTCCAGGTGGCCCCAGGTGTGGGGCTCAGCTCTGAAAGCCTCTGAGCAGACGCCCCAATGAGTTCCTTGTTGCAGTTCAGTCTCTCCAGTTGTCATAAAAAAAAAGAAATAGGAAAAAAAAAAGAAATCAAAAGACACAGCTGGTATCCAAAGTCCATGAGCTGTTCCTCTGGGTTTTATCCTATGGGTGCTGGAGCTCCCCTCCTTGCAGGCGTCACAACTTGCGCTGCTGTGCATTGGACCCTTTGCCGTGAAGCTGAGAAGCATCTGAAAGAAAATAAAACAGCTGGGAAAGGGCTCAGCACCCCCAAAGGGCAGCTGGGACAGCCAGGCCTCTGCACAGAGTTTGGAAAGACCTACTCCTCCTTCCCAGCACCAAGGGATGCAGAAGAGGATGTGCTTGGAGACATCTCTGCACTGGGAGCAGCCTCTGAGGAAGGGACAAAGGAAGCACTGAGGGTCCCCTGTGGGCTCCCAGCAGAAGCCCCAGGCACAATTCCAGCTGCCAGGGAGCTCCTTAGCCTGGGCCCTTCCCTAAATCCCCCCTGCCACATCTCCCCCTCCAGGAATCCCAAAACACATGCTGGGGTTGCCTTGCCCCTAAGGTGGTTGGAAGTAACCTGTTGAACACTTTTGCTGTTGTAATCACAGAATCACTGAGGTTGGAAAAGACCTCAAAGGGCAAGGAGACCAACCTGTGACCCAACCCCAGCCTGTCCCCAGCCTAGAGCACTGAGTGCCATGTCCAGGCCTTCCTTGGACACCTCCAGGGATGGGGACTCCAAACCTTCCTGGACAGCCCCTGACAATGCCTGACCACCATTTCCATATAGAAACTCCTCCTGATGTCCCACCTAAACTTTCCCCATCTCCTCTTGTCCTGTCACTGGTTGTGTGGGAGAAGAGGCCAACCCCTCACCTAGAAACCCCTTTTAGATAGGGCTTTAAGTGCTTTATTGGTTATTTTTTTTAACTATTTAATTAGGTGCTTTTTAGAATTAGAAGGCTTTAGGTGCCCACTGATAGCAACAGGATCCATAGGAATCTCACCACTGATGAAACAGAAAGGAATGGATGTGGAGGACAAGAGAAAATGCACTGAAGAGAGAAAAAGGAAGTTTAAGGAAGCAAAAGTTTTCCAGGAGCAATCAAAACCACTTCAGACTGTGAAGGACAAATGGGAGCACTGAGACGTGCAGCCAAGCAGCAGTGGCACCCAGCAGTGCAGCAGCAGCTTCTCCTCCAGGCCAAGAACAGCTCCTCTGCATGCAAGAGCTCAGCCCAGCACATCCCATCTCCACATTCCCAGCACAAGGAACCTCCACCAGCAACAGAAGCACCAACCACACACATGCAAGCACTGGATGCTCTTTGCTCAGAGGCTCTTGGATGTACATGGATATAAAAGCACTTTTATTTAAGGCATCAACATTCCCTTGCACTTGCAGCAACCTCCCAGGCAGCTCCAGTGCTCAGACACAGCAATGCAGCTGCGGGCAGGTGTTGGCACAGCCAAACACAGCTGGTGCCACAAAACACAGGAATTCATTTTAAGCTTATGGGAGTCACTTAAATATCTGCTGTGTTCTCCTCCAAAACACCAGAACTGGGACTGATCCAAGAGATGGCAGCACCAGGCTCCATCCCCAATCTTTAAGTGAAAACACCAAGTGAGAAAGGAGGTCCTTGCTGAGCTGGATCCATGGTCAATTCTCCTTCACTTATTCCCAGTGGTCTTCTGGCCCTGCATCCTGCTGAAGAATTCATCAAAAAATTCTTCTGTTATAAGCCCTCTGAACAACAGTGATCACTCTGAACTCCTTGAACTAAAGGGACAAAGAGATGCTCCTCAGTGACATGGAATAAACTCCACAAGCCATGTGCTATCTTTGATCTCATTCCAGAAGTGTGATTTACAAACAGGAAGGAAGGTTCTGTCCCACCAGTGATCACTGCCAGGACCTTCTTCATCTCTACCACACCAGCATGGCACAACCCACATCAAACTTAATCAGAGGAAGCAAACCAAACCAACTCTTTGCATTTTCCTGAGTGCACAACACACTCTTCCTTCTCCAGCCAACAAGCACCGTGCTCAGCACTCAAGGGCTTTTATTCCATGACTGCTCCAGGAGGCTACATGGTTATCCATGCACACACCACAGGGCCAGGCTAGCACCCCTAAATCAGGCTCACTTAGCCCAGGAAGACCATCCCAGCAGGAGCAGGTACTAAGATAATGGCACTGAACTGCACCAAAGTGCTAAAGAACATGTCTAAGAAAGCAGAAATGGGAATTATCAGGGGACTAAGCAGCTCCCCGGAGCAGGTAAGAATGATCTGCTGGCGCTGAATTTCAATTTTCCTTACTTCTCTCCTTTAGAAAACTCCTGTTTTATGCATCACTTCTGCAGGCATCAAACTGGGGCAGGAACAGGCTTAACTGCCAAATCCTCACGTTGTGAGCAGCAAGAGGAGCAATCTGCATTTACACTACAAGCTTGTTGTGAAGGAGATGCTGGCAATTAACTCAGTCACAGACACAAGACAGTCTGGTCTGACACATTTTATGTAGGCCACCAGGAACAAAACTCCCCAGAGCTGGAATATTCATTCCAGGCACAGCTTTCATCCTGGCAGGATAATTCAGAGTATCTGCAGGAACCAACACTTGCTGTAAGCACTGAGGATTCATTCCAGAAACCACAGAATCCCAGGATGGTTTGATTGGAAGGGACCTTAAAGCCCATCTTATTCCACCCCCTGCCATGGGCAGGGACAACTTCCACTATCCCAGGCTGCTCCAAGCCCTGCCCAGCCTGGCCTTGGGCACTGCCAGGGATCCAGGGGCAGCCACAGCTGCTCTGGGCACCCTGTGCCAGGGCCTGCCCACCCTCACAAGGAAGAATTTCTTCCTTACCATGGAATGGTTTGGGTTGGAAGGGACCCTAAAGCCCATCCTGTTCCACCCCCTGCCATGTTCCACCACCTTCCACCAGAGCAGGTTTCCCCCAGCCCCTCACTGTGTACCTCAGAGAGGCATTAGAGACAAGCACAGAGCTGGAAAACATGGAAAGCCCTTTGGCTGCAGCCCTGGATCTGCTGAAATAGAGGGAGACTCACGAGGCAGAAGGACAAACACATCTGAGAAGTTACCTGGCAAACTCTGTGGTAAGTGAGTGGCCAGGGCAGAGTGTGGGAGTGGCGCTGCGTGGTGGGGGCTGGAGTGCAAACCAGCCAGAAGACCTAGAGAGAAAAACAAAGAGAGGACAGGGAAAAAGGAACAAATACACATCCAAGACAGAATGAGCAGAGGAGCTGCAGCAGTTAGCAGAGGTCGGGTTCCAGTTATTGGCACTTCTGGGTGAGCTCTAGGGATGTTCTCCAAACTGCTGGAGATACAAAAGCAGGGAGCACAGCACGAAGCAACAGCCAGAGAGATGGGCTGGTGTGCAATGGGGCAGCCCAGCAGAGCACTGGTGGTCTAGGTGACAGCACAGGTGACACACAGGTGACCAGCAGGATACTCACTGTGCCCGAGGCCGTGGTGGAAAGTTCCTGGAGCAGGTCCTGTAACTATTGCATCCTTGGAAACTCCTGCTTTGGGGGAGGAGTCGGAACTGAAGGAGATGACATGGAGAGGGAAAGAATGAATAGGAGAGATAATACCTAACGGGGTGGAGCTCAGGGCAGCTGGCAGCTTTGGGTTGTTGGACTTGTAGGATGGAGCCAGTACACTTAAGGAGGAAGAGCTTGTTAGCAGCACAGCTCCACTAGTTCCTTTCTGCAAAGCAATGGAAAAGGTCAGTCAGGAGAGGGAGAATCAAGGCACAGCATCATTCAGACTTACAGATCTGCAAAACATGGAATGCTCGAGAATTCCCCCTTGGAAAAAGCACCCTCCCAGCAAGAGATGCCAACACTTGAGGCCATCTGCAGATGGACATTGGCAAGCCAGCTCTTCTGAATGTGGCCACACTGGATTTGCCTCCATGACTCCCTTGCTGGGAATTGTGCCTCCATGAGGCAGAGGAAAAGTTTCCACACTGCCTGTGAGTTCCAGGGCTTGCTTCCCACTCACTTATGGCAGCACACACTGCTGACAACTCCAGGCACTGAGGTCTGACACCCAAGGCACCCCAGGAGGTTATTCAGCACCTCATTCATGGAGACAGGCACCACTGGGGACTGCTGCCAGCTCTCTAGCTCAGGAACAGACAAGCTGTATCAGCTGAGCAGTTCATGCTTTCCATTTAAACACACTCCTTGTATTTCCCAGCTCTTTCCATGGGGCACACAGGAAGGCAGGCACGAGCAGCCAACAACAAATGAATACAACATTAGGAACTATTATTTTTTGCTGTAGATAAAAATGAACCCCCTTATACAATTAAGTAATAAAATATTGTAGTAACACAAGTCTGTACTGACAACCCAGAGGTCCTTCCTGAAATGTTCTATCCCAACAAATATTGGGAAAATTTCTCCATGGAAGGGGTGGTCAGGCACTGGCACAGCTGTCCAGGGAAGGGGTGGAGTCACCACATCTGGGAGGATTTAAAAGCCATGGGGATGTGGCACTGGGGACATGGCTCAGAGGTGGCCTTGGCAGTGTTGGGGGAGTGGCTGGACTCATGATCTTAGAGGGCTTTTCCAACCCGAATGATTCCATGGTTCTATAACCACAGGTTATTTATACTGGTTATGGGCCAGTTATGACAAAAATGGCAATAATACTAAAATGACTTGGAATAATTTAAAGAAGGCTAAGTTTGTAGATCTAATTAATAACGCATTCATCATTATACTTTTAGTTTATGCAATGAATTTCATCTCTTGTGATAAATTACCTTACTGCACTTTCTCTTAATCCAAATGGGAGCCCTACTGTCCCCATAACTCACAGGGCCAGGGCAGGACCATGACACAGCCTGGGCAGTAACTGCCCTTTGGAAGGCAGCACAGTATTTATTCAGCTCAGTGGTTGTTTAGGCTGAAAGTGAAAGCTGGAATTCTGGAGGGCAAGCCCAGGGCAAAGGCCACAACTTTCTAGTCTAAAGCAGCTGAAATCCAGAGAGTCATTCCAGATTTAGCTTCTGAAGTGCCCCCTTCAGGGCAGCAGTGACTGCCAGCACAGCAGGGCCCCCTTACCGGCACAGAGGTAGAGGCTGCGGTGCTGCTGACCACAGCTGGCTTTAGGGACGAGGTCAGCAGCTTGGCCACGCCCTGGGTGCCTCCGCTGGAATCCCCGTTGGAGCCCCCAGGAGGTGCCACCAGGGTCAGCTTCTGGGCCACGGGAGGTTTCTTCACCGAGGAGCCTGAGGCCGGGCGGCCCGAGGCCGAGCCCGGGGACGGGGCCGCAACACCGGGGAGCAAAGTCCCAGAGGAGCTGCCCTGGTTGGCAGGAGCTCCAGAGGAGCTGCTGGAAGAAGCCCCGTGCTTGGAGAGGGAGCCAGCGACAAAAGGGGATTTGTAAGATTGTCCTGAAGAGCCGGAGCCGCTCGAGTGCTTCCCGGTGTAGCTGAGAGAGGAGGAGGACAAGCCTTGGCTCTTGTGGGAGCTGCTGGAGTTCTGGGTGCTGCCTGGGGACGCGGAGGAATGGAAGCTCTGAGCTTTGGTTGATGACTTGACCTGCTGGAGGAGGGAGCGCGGGGGCAGGGGGGTGGAGGATTTGGGATTCTGCAGTTTGACAAAGGGAGCTGGGGAGGTGAAGGGTTTCTGGAGCTGAGCGCCAGGGTGGAACACCTTCACCTGAGCGCCCGGCACCGGCGCCGAGGCCGGCGGCCCGTGGCCTGGCCTGACCAGGCTGTGGTGCTTCTGTTTGGCCTGGTGGGCATCAGGAAGGATTTTGCTGGGGGAGGCTTGGCAGGAATGTTCTTTGTAATTAGAGTTCTCTGTCTTCTTGTCTTGAGAAGACTGGCCCAACGCCAGGGCCTGCTCAGCTAGGAAGTTTAGAGGAGACTGGAGGGAACCAGAGGATGATGAAAGGGAAGGGTTCGGCTTTGGAAATGTCCTCTTCTCCTCTGAGGATGCAAGAGCTGGGATCTTCTCTGGTGGAGCTTTTGGAGCTGCAGGAAGAGTAAAGTCAGGGCTCCCTGCTGCCCTGCTGTTGAGCACAGCCAGTTCCTTGGACACGGCTTCCAGGGAGGAGGTGGGGTTGTGAATCAAGTCCTCATCCAAGGAATCATCCTTGAAGGTGGCAGGAGCAGCAGTGCTGCTGGCAGCCTGGGCTGTCCCAAGGGACAAGAGCTCCCTGGTTTGGGCACTGATGCCCAGGGCTCCTCCCTGGGGCTCTGAGGACATGGCCAAGGTGCTGCTCGAGTGCAGGGAAGGGACAGACACCGACAGCTTCTTGTCTGGCTTGCAGGAAGAGTCCTGGAACATCACAGGAGAAGGCACAGTCAGAAGAGAGATAGGGTTTACTGCTGAAAAGGGAAGGAAGGTTCACAATCTGGGGATAAAAGGCAGGACACGCATATTCTGTGCCCATGAGCTCCCACTTCCCTCCCAGCTGCCACCGCCATCAATTTTAGCTGCTGCTCCAGTTGATTTTTCCAAGCAGAGCAGAGCCATTTCACAGGAGCTGATACAAAGCTCAGACACAGGGTTCAGGGTGGCAGTCACTTGCCATTTGGCACACATCAACCATGAGAACCAGAAAACAGAACTCACCTTCACTTTCACCTTGGTAGGAGCTATGACTTTCTTCTTCGCCCTGTTTGGAGGAAGACAAGAGAAACATGGCTGAGTGACTGCCCCAGGGAAGGAGCCAGCCAGGGAGCACTCCTGGGCCCTGCTGGTGATGATCCACTGTGTCTTTGCAGGGAACAGAGGCAGCATCTCAGGTTGCTAGGATTCAAAAGCACATGACATCTGGTTGCTGCTCTTGGAAGCCCCAACTCCCACCAGGGAGTGGAGCAGAGCCTTGGAATGGCAGCAGAGCAGTGAAACACCCACACACACATCTGCACCATGCACCAGCTGCAGGACCCCACTGCTGCCCTCCTACAGCAAGGCCCAGAGAGAAACTGGCACAGAGACTGTTCTGCAGAAGTTACATCCTTCTTTTGGCTTCCCAGAAGAAGCAAAAGATGCAAAAGCATCTGCCAAACTCCCAGAGAATAGATTTGGTCAGATGCAATCCCTGGTACAAGACACCCCTGAGCTGCTGGGTGTGTGGCTGGGGGAAGGATGACTCCACACCCTACTCCACTTCCCCTCACTCACCAGTGCCAAGAACAGGACAGTCTGCCAACTGACACCAGCCTAAATCCACATCCTCATCTGTTATCAACCACCAGCAAGATCCATGAGACCCTTTGGATTAAAGCCCCTGCCCAGGTGGATTCTGATGGCTCTTGGTGAGCCTGCTGCACCCACCTCCACCAGTGTGAGCTCATGGTGCCCCTCCTTGAACCAGGCAGCAAGAGAGAGGGAATGCAGAACCCAGCAAGTACCAACAGAACAGGCTGCAGAAATCACACTCCACCTGACCTCCCTGAGCCTCCCAGGCCCAGCACAGAGCCCTCACTCCAGGCTGTAGAACCAGAGCCAACCTGGCTTTAAAGCTGTTATTGTTGAGCTTGCTGAAGGCTAAAGCACCTGAGGGAAGCGTTGGGAGATGTCACACACAAACAGCTGCTGTCCCTAGACCTCCCCAAAGGAAGCAGCACTGATCTATGAGGGGGGAGCCAAGCAAGCTCAGGTGCTCCTGCAGGATCCCCCAGGCCCCAGGGATGGAGATGAGCAGTTGTCACTCCAGAGGAAGGCTGTGATACTCACAGGACTGATGTGAGGTGTCCGTGCACACGCCTGCTCTCCTTAAACAGTGTCCTAAGAAGGGAAGAGAGCAATGAGAAGTGATATCCAGCAAGACCCAGTAGAGCAGCTGGGATCACTGGAGACAGAGCTGCACAGCACAGCAGGGGACTTGGTGAGACTGAAACCACAGAGAGCAAACCAATATTCAGCCCTTTGCCAGGAGGATCATCCTGAGCTGCCCCACACAGTTCTCTTGCTTGTAGGCACTGCAAAGGCCATTGTGGCAGTGGCTGGACAATGCCTAAGGAAAGAGCTCAGCCAGCTTAAAAAGCCAACTGGAGGGGCAGGATCATCACTCAGGGCCTTCCTGCTGCCAGAGATCATCCAAGAGCTCTTCAGCCTCCAGGAAGAAAGTTCCCTTCCCGTGCCTCTCAGCCAGCAATGAAGGAGAGAAGGATCTGTGCTGCCTTTGTCCCCAGCCTGGAGCTGAGGTGACTCTGTACCACAACCCTTGCTGGAAGGACTGACTGAGCACAGCCATAGACTGAGCCTCATCCAAAGCCTGCACTACTGAAGGTAAAGCAGAGTCTCCCCCAAACACTCTCTGACCCAAACCAGCTGCCACTCAGCTGCCCTCCTACATGGCAGGGAGAAGCAACAAACATTCCTTCAGTACTGTCACATGGAATGGGATTCCTGGCTGGTATTAACAGACTTTTGATTTTTTCTCTTTATTTTTTCTCTTAAAAAGCAAGCTTATGTTACCTTAACATTCTGTTAATCATCTCTTAGTGCTCATGGAGGAAACAGACTCATGGCAGGGCCTTTCTAACTCATCCATGAAATTGCTGCTCTACCTTCAAGTTCCTCTCCCAGATGAACTTCTGTGACCATGATGACAGCGAATCAAGCTGACTTATCCATGGAATTGTTACAGTTTTCCTAGAGCCACCAATCCCTCCCCATGGCTGTCACTCTACCTTCTGTCTTTAAACCACCAAGTCAGAGAATATCTTGAGTTGGATGGGACCCAGAAAGATCAAGTCCAACTCCAAGTCCCAGCAGGAGAAACCATTGTCTTTCAGCCATTGGAAAGCAACCAGGAAATCCACTTTTACCGAGGTATTACTTACTGTACTTAATTCCACTGGAAGTGCCTCCTACACTGAGTCTTTGTGAACACCTGAATGCCCAAGAACAGTTTCACCATTAAACTTGAAGATTTTAATTACAAGAAAAGTTTTTAAATCTTGGCAAGCTGAGACCCTCAGGCTGGGTATATCTTCATTAACTAAGCAGGAATCTTCTCCCACCTCCTCATGCCACCTTTCAGCTCCTGCACCACCACACCACAACCATGCTCAGCACTGAGCTTCCTGTGCACATGCACCAAACAGCCCTCATGGACTTCTCCAAGTGCATCTCTGATGTCACTCATTCTTACTGCTCTCAGGAGCTGCTACCTACATCTTCCTTCACCCTCCAACACCCAGAAAGCAAACTCAGCAGAGAACTCAGCAGAGAAGTCAGCACTGCCCAGCTGGTGAAATGCAAAGAGACAGATCATGGAACAGCTTCGGTTGGAAGGAACCTTAAAGATTCCAAAGTAAGACTGCAGAGTTGTCCTTGCTTTGAAAGTACTGAGCAAAACAAAGCAGGCCAGAAGGTGGTGACAGCCCCAGCAGAGGGACTGTGCCATTTGTGTGGCTCTCTGCCACTGCCAGCTCAGGGCAGGGATGATGGAGAGTGGGAAAGAGCAGGAAACAGCAGCGAGGGTGCAGAAACCACACCAGATTCTACTGACTCCAGTAAGCCCCTAAAACCCTTCTTTTGGAAATACTCCAGAGAAGACTTCCCAAAGTGTCTGGAAAATGTATCCTTTGTGATTACAAGTGGATCTTTTGTGATACAGAGCCAAGAAAGCAGAGACTGGCCCATGGGCCTGAGCTCAGAGCCAGTTCAGTGCCAGTGGCACCTGTGTGACACCACCATGGCACCAAGGCTGCCCAGTCCTGGCTGCACTCAGGCATTTGGGAGGTGAAAAGGGACAGAGGCAGAGGGTAGAACATGGTGGAGGGGCAGGGCTGCCATCCACAGGGCCCTTCCCAGGCTGGAGAAAGGGACCTACACAAACCTTGTGAAGCTCAGTGAGATCCAGCACCAAGTCCTGCAGCTGGCATGGAACAGCCCTGGGCAGAGCCCTGCAGGAAAGGGCCTGGGGCTCCTGGGGCAAGGGAAGGGAAGCACTGCTGCAGAGGTGTCCTGCTGAGGTCAAACCCTCCCCTGATCAGCACCTGGGAGGACACATCTGGACACAGATCCAGCTTCAGGGTCCCCACAATCCAAGAGAGATGCCAACAAACTGGAAACATCCCAAGGAACAGCAACACAGGACAGTCAAGGAGAGGTGGAGAGAACTGGGTTTGCTCAGCCTGGAAAAAGAGAAGCCCCAGGAGGAGTCTCATGGCAGTTTTCCACTATCTAAAGAGTGGTGGGGACAGGAACAGGATGGAGCCAGACCTTTCTCAAAGGTGCACAGTAAAAAACAAAAGCAGGGAATATTCAGTTCAGTGCAGCAAGGGGAATTCTTACAGGAAATAAGGAGAAAAGATCTCATGAAGAGTGATCAAGTACCAGAACAGGAGCCCAGAGATGCTGTGGTAATCTCCATCCTTGGGAATTTCCAAAATTCCACATGCCAAAGCCTTGAGCACTCTGATCTAACTCTGAAGCCAACCATTCCCTGAGCAAGGGTAGGACTAATGACCTTCCCAGGTCCCTTGGGACAAGGAATCCCTTGGTTCTTGCTCACCTGGCCTGCATCCAGCCTTTTGGCCAAAGGGGCTTCACCTCTCCTTCTAGGAAGGTCTTCACATAATCCTCTAGAGACTGAGCCTTATTCTTGTCAAGGTCATAACCATCCAATTTAATCTTCACCAAGTGGCAAAGCAGCTCCCTGAGGAACAGGAAGATTTCACATACAGTTATGCAGATTGACCTTTCCCACTTGGAGATCATTCTCTTTATCCAGGCTGGATAAATTAACCAAGACACAGCTGGCTCTTGCTAACACAACCCTGCACTGCCTCCTTAGGAAAGGAGAAGGGAAAAGCACAGTCTGTGTGTGCACAGGGAGAAAAGTCTTGTTATCCCTTCCCAGTGTGAACTCCTGAACCAGCTGAGGCAGCAAAGCAGCGCCAGAGCCACAGGCACCAGTAACAACCACAGAACTGAACCTCTCTGCAAGGAAGCACAGCTGGCTGTGTCCTACATGGATCAGCAGCACAAATCTGTTCCAGAATAAGAAGAAAAAGACAGCAGGACTGATTTTCCTTTTACCCTTTGTCACTCTCCCCTGTTCTCAGCACTCCCTTTTCTGTCAGCCCCAACTCCAGGGGCAGCAGAACCCAACAGCTTCAACTGCTTCCAGAACCAGAACCTGGGCGTGTCAAAGTCTGGGCTGTAGGATGCCAGCAATTCAGCTGAATCCCTTCTGCTCCCAAAGATCTGACTCTCTCTTTTGGACTCTGCACAGAGGCTCTCAGCACTTCTCTCAGGGTTAGCCTGGGCCTGAAATCAGCTTCAGGGTGAGATGCAATAAATGCAGAAATGGCTTCCACAACCAACACCACGAACCTCCACGCTGACTGCTCCTACAGGTGCTTTGTAAACAAAACACAGACTCCAAAATGCTTCACTGCCAACTGCAAAGAGTAAGACAGGTCATGAATTTGCTTAATATCTGAGTTATTCAAACCTGATTTCATCATTCCACTGGAATTTCTTCCGAGGGCCCGCGACACGCTTCCCTCCCTTCTCTTCATCCTCATCATCATCAGAACAAACTCGCTGTTCTTTGTCTTTTTCCTCTTCCAGCATCCTAAAATGGAGACAGAAAAGGTGGAAGTGATCATCCTGCAGGTACAAGTAGATACTTAATCTACTTAATACTGCAGATTAAGTATCTCTGAACAGCACTGGACAGAGGTCTCAGTATCAGCAATCTCTGGCTTAGGGTGCAAGCTGAGCTATGGGCTGAAGGTTAAGAAGTCTCCCCATATTTTGTAACAGAGATGATGGGACTAATGCAGCCTGACTGTTCCCAGGCTGCCATGTTCCCAAGGACATGTCTGCACATGCAAAACCCTTCAGCCAAGCTCTGTCCCATCAGTGCTGCTGTAGCTGGCATGGCCACAGACAGCACAAAGAACACACACAGCTTAAACAATGCCCATGAGCAAATGTAACCCACGGAACAAAAAGAGGTGGCAAAGAGGAGAGCAGCCCAGGGCACAGGGAGCCTGCTGGGAAAAGCCACAGAGGGGGGAATGAGCAAATGAGGAGCTTACTTGGCAAACTTGGCCTGAGTATGGGCTTGGCATTCCTCCTGGTACTTGGCCACCTGCTCTGGCATGGCCCTTCCAATGGCTTCCTTCAGCTTCTGCAGAGGCTCCTTCAGGCGCCCACCCTGCAGCGGGCACAGAGCTGTCAGCACAACAGCCACGACTGCCTGGTAACTCACACAGACTCCCTGTATTTACAGAAGCCTGAGCAATAATCTGTATTAAGAAACTTATACTTTTATACCTTAGTTCACCACAGGAGGAATTGATTAGTTCTTTAATTAAAACATTGTCATCATTAGTTAATTAACAAATCATCCTTTGGTAAACAAATCTGCGTTACACATTCCACATGTTCACAATACCAGGTGCAGCAAGTTAAGAATTGTTTCTCATTTTTTTCTCTGATCTTCTCACAGATTTTTCCAAGAACGATGCCTGGGAAAGTGTCAGAACCTAGGACATCCCTCTGGCTGCCCTGGATGGCTCGAGCCCCTGGGAGGGGGCTCAGAGACCTTAGCATGAAGCCAAAGACACCTGTGGCTTTGATTTTAACCCATGGAGAAAATTACCAACTTTATGTGAAGGTTTACAAGCCACAAAAGTTTAAGTAGAATGACAGTTACTTTGTCAGAGGGTGAAAAAGTAAAACGTTGAGGTTTTTAGAATAGGGGTTCAGAAGCCAAGACAGAGGAATTTGGGTGTTCCTTGCCCTTCTTCTTTCTTCTTCTTAGCCTCCATCTTCTGGGTGATGGTGGCATTTTTGGATTGGTTTAGAGTAGAAACACACTGTCTAACATAGGTGATAGGTATTTGAACATTATTATAAATAAAGTACAGGTAGTTTTTAGCATAAAAAGATAACACTGTCCTGAGGGTGGTCAGTGTGCCATGGACTGACCTGCCAGACAGATCTCAGCAGGTCAGAGAAAGAATGTTAGATAGATAATAAATAAATAGAATAACAAATAAATAGAATAACAAATAAATAGATAGATAACAAATAAAAGAATGTTAGATAGAATGATAGATAACAGAGAATAAACCTTGAAAATCAGAGCTGAAGAATCCTGACTCTCCCTTTGATCTCTGGGCTGGGAAAAAGAGACTTTCCAACACCTCGGGGTCATCTCAGCCACAGAGACTCCAAAAGGAAAGCTGTGTGTTTCTCTCTGTGGCCAGGGAGCTGCTGCCATACAGAACACCCCAAAACGTTCCCATGGCTGGGACACCAAACTCCAGCCAGCTCCAGTCCCCACCCAGCCACCGTGCTGGGCTGGTGCTCCATGGAGGACACGGGGTTTGGGGACAGCAACAGCCACACTGTGCCCAGCAAGGCCACCACCCCCAAGCAGGGCCACCATCCCCAGGCCTGGTGGCACCTCCTCACCTGCTCGTAGAGGTAGAGCCTGCGGGCTCTCTTCAGCAGCGTGTCCTTGCTGCAGGGGAAGAAGGCGGCCAGGTGGGCGTAGACCCCCGAGCGCACCTGGCTGCTGAGCTCCCGCGTCTGCAGCTCGATGCTGGGGACAAAAACACAGCCTTAGCAGGACTGCCAGCCAGCCCTGAGCCACCAGGGCCACCCTGAGAGGACTGGGAGGCAGGGACATGTAGGAGTGTCAGGGGTAGGACGGTGAGGACAGAGACAGAGATCTCTGCAGCCAGGTCAGGAACTTGGGGTTTATTGCAAAGGGCCTGGGGGCAGGGCCCTGCTGGGAGCTGCCAAACACAGCTCAGAGCAGGCTGAGAGAAGAGAGGGGCAGAGAGGATGAAAGGGTGAGAGAGTAAGAGAGCAAGATTCCCATTGCAATACAATAAATCTTCTTCTGTGTTGAATATTCTAATTCTCACTAACCAATCTAGTACAAGATACAAATCCTACAGCATTTCCATACAGCCTATAAGAATCATTACATTACCATACTGTGTTACTTTTTAAGCCCTATAAACTCCTCTTTGGGCCCTTCTGCCAAGCTAGTGGGGTCTGCTCTGACCCTTGGGCCTGTCTGCAGGCAGAGGGTGTTGTTCCATCAAAAGGGGATTACCTTCAGCTGGCCATGCCATTGTTATCCAGTTGTTCAGTAACTGAGGTATCTCAAAGCTTGCTTTCATTTCAATCTCACTTATAGTTTCTATATTCTCAAAATCTTTTGCCAGGCAATCATATTTATAAGGCTTTCCTTTTCATCTTCCCCAACAGGGACAGAGGGATGAAGGACAAAGTAAACTGCATGAAAGTTCTCTGGATTCTAGAATCAACAGATTTTATCCCAAGCTGTGCTTTGAATCTGCTGGAGAAGGAACAGGTGGCAGTCTGCAGTCTCATCTGCTCCCCCTGGCACCTGCAGGCAGGAGGATCAGGCAATAAAATGGGAAGTGCACACTGGTTGTATCAGGTGCTGTGGCAGTGGAATTCAGGACAACACAAAATCAAACTTTATCCCTTGGGTTTCAACTTCCAAGTGAGCAGATGAGAGAGACAGCATGTGCCAAACCCAAACCTATTGCACAATCAAACAGAAATTAGGAGCCTGGCTTTTTAAGCCATCTCTCAGTATCAGAAAGTGTAAAAAATATCAAGTGATTCATCATCACCATTATTAAAGTCACAGAATGCTTTGAATTGGAAGGAACCTTAAAGTTCATCTTGTTCCTCCCCTGCCATGGCAGGGACACCTCCCACTGTCCCAGGCTGCTCCCAGCCCTGCCCAGCCTGGCCTTGGGCACTGCCAGGGATGCAGGGGCAGCCACAGCTGCTCTGGGCACCCTGTGCCAGGGCCTGCCCACCCTGCCAGGGAACAATTCCCAATTCCCAATATCCCATCCATCCCTGCCCTCTGGCAGTAGGAGCCATTCCCTGTCCTGTCCCTCCATCCCTTGTCCCCAGTCTCCCTGCAGCTCTCCTGGAGCCCCTTCAGGCCTGGCAGGGGCTCTGAGGTGTCCCTGGAGCTTCTCCTCTCCAGGGGAGCACCCCCAGCTCTGCCAGCCTGGCTCCAGAGCAGAGGGGCTCCAGCCCTTGGGGCATCTCTCCAACAGCCCAAATTCTTCTCTCAATCTATATTCATGTCTGGGGTTCCCCTGTTCCAAATTGTGCAGCAAAATTGTACAAATCTGCCTAAATCTCCTCTGAGCGAGGCTGAAGTGATCAGTTCACCACCAGGCAAGGACTGTTTGTGCAGCCAGCACTGGAATGCTGGAAGGTGATAATCAGCCCTGGAAATGAGAGGGAAATAGAGTCCCAAACTCCCCTTGGCAGTTCCCTGCAAGTGCCTGGATAAACCTTAATGAAATTAAAGCCTGGGTGTCAGTGTAATTGCACTGATCACAAAACCCTGTGCATTCATCAGCCCTGTCCAGGCTCTGGCAGAAGAATGAAGCCATTATCTGCAGCTGCCTGAGCAACACTGGCACTCTGTAATTTGGGCCTCAAAACACAGAGCAGGAATGGAATTCCTCCAGTTTTCCCAGAGAACCAGTTGAACACAGCAGCCTTATCCCAGTTACAAACAATACTACATAGCATGCAAGTTAAGTAGCAAAAACACACCTGACATCTCTCACAGGGAGAGATTTATTTGCATCAGGCTAAACTCACAGGTCAAGTGACCAAATTTAGGCACAAAAATATCAGGCAGCATCCTGAGAACAGGAGGCCTGGGTACATTCCCTCCAACACTCTCCTAGCTCATCATATTTCAACTGAAAGCCATTTATAGCAGACTTTCATGTTATTCTGGGCATGTTCTGCCTGGAAGACCTGTACAAGGACAACCCCACAATTCCTGCTGAACCTGCTCCTGGATTTACCAAAAATGCTCTGCCTAATGCTCTCCTTAATGCTCTCCTTTCCCACAGCTCTCTGCTGGCAGCACTTACTCCAGGATGATGTTGTTGATGTCCTGAGTGAAGAATCTCTGCTTGCCTTCTCCCTCAGCAGCTCTGGCAGCCTGGAAGTCAGCAAATTTGTGTTACAAATCATCAGCACTTCACAGCTGGCACAAGCAACCAGGTGTCTTCAAAACCACCCCAGAACTACTGCAAAACAAGGCACAGCTTTATTACACAAACTCTGCCACAGCTAAAGCAAAGTAAAATTTTTCCAAAGTATAAATCCACTTTGATTTAAGTGAAATGTACATTTTTGAGTTGAGTCTGTAGTTAGAAAACACAGCTATTTAGCCTGACTGCAAAAAGCCTAAGCTCAGAGAAACTGCTTCAATGAAAGACAGAGATAAAAGGAGAGACAGAAAGTGATAGAAAGATACAGAGAAACTGCTGTGAGAGCAAGTCAACCTGACCTAAGAATTCTTTCTGATAAAGAACTAGCAGCAAATGTCACGCGAAATTCATAAAAATGAATATGTATGAACCTATTGTAAAATTGTATACATATGTATCTGAAAAAAAGATTAAAAAAAACCCTGAAGTTCCCAGAAGTACATGTATCATTTAAAAAAAAAACAATTCCCACATGCATCCAGCGCTGTAATAAACATACCAGCTTTACAACTTTCACAAAAGTTGTAGAGTTTTGATTATCTCTGCAAAACACAGCAGAAGTGTGAACCTCCCCTGCTCAGGTCCCTGCCTGACCTGGTAACACCTGGTGACCTTCCCAGCCTGGATTCTCCTCTCCAGATTGGAATCACCACTCTGGAGTGTTTCCTAGGACAAAGGAGGTGACTTCTCTGGCAAACTTGCCATGGGGACAACAACAGCTTCAAGCATGGTTTTATCTTCTCAGTAAATGGAGGAATATGAGCTCAGAGCTTGTCCCTGGACCAGGGAAGCTCAAACTAATCACATCTAAGGAAGGTTGAGGAGACTTATCACCAGGTTTACTAGATCCATCTGGAAACTAAGCCAAGACACCAAGAGAGAAGAGTCACAGCCACAGGGGATGTGTTACTCCCAGTCAACACCATGGAAACAAAAAAAAAAGTCCAGTTCAGGAAGCTTCCAGAGCTATGACTGCAGCTCACAAAGTGCTGCCCAAAACCATCACACCCATGAAAAATATGTCCAGCAGGAAAATAATTCCAAGAGATGAATGAGGTAGAAGCAAATTGCCAAGAGCTTTCAGCTTTTTCTGAGTGGGGATATAAACAAAGCTGGGATTTGGCACAAGGCAGCACCACGAGTTAGTGATTCCTTGCACAGGGAAGCAGACCAGGAGAGGATTTTGAAATCCCATTATTTATCACTCCAAAGTTGAGGCAGGCAAGCAATTAATTGATGCCCAGAGGGTGAACATTCCTCCCTGCCAGCAGCAGGTGATGTCAAAGGACAAGAGTCAATGCTAAGGAGAATCCTAAACAGGAAAATTACTCAGGAAGGAGAGGGTTAAAGTCAAAGCAGTTCAAGGAGAAAGGAAATGCCTGGAGGCTCCATTTAGCTCAGGAGATGCTCCCACCTCTGGGATAGAGATCTGGCTCTCAGGCAGAGGTCCAGCACCTCTTCAGTGCCACCTGAGCTCATGTCCCACAGCCCTGACCCACAATTTCAGTTTCTTTCTTCTCTTAACACCCACAATCCAGCCACAAGAGACACAGCAGCAGGAAAATCTAAGCAGGGAAACCAGTGGGGACTCTGCTATTAAACTGTTTCACAACACCATAACAATTAACCTGATATCATGGAACTTCCAAAATATTCTCCTTTAACTCAGATAGAGCCACAAACAGCTGTTTTGGTGCTCTCTGAAACAGAAACATCCACCAAGAGCCCATTATCTTTATCAGCTGTGGCAATACTTGCTTCAGCTCCTCCTCCCCTCACATCTGCTCACTCCCAGTGCACAACTCAGCAGAACAGTTCTCTGAGAGCAGCTTATCTTCAGTGACAGGAATTACTCAGCATCCCTCACTTCAGCAAGAGGTGCTCTGCACTGAAGTGCCCCAGGAGGCAGAACCACCACAGAGCTCCAAGGGCATGTTTAGGACTTAAAACCAATGTTTAAACCACACCAGCAGCAGGAACAAAACCTCCCAGCACTTGCTGACAGGCTGATGGTGACAGCCCTCACACCACAAGGCTGTCACCACACTGTGACAGGCCAGGAAGAGATCCCTGACCAGCACCCAGTGTTTTCCTTCTCCAAATTAGACTGGAGCTTCCCAAAGCACATCACACTATGGAGAAGGAGCTCACCTGCAGGAGGAGCTACTGGTGAAAAGACAGAAGATCATCCTTCTAGACATCAATATATTTCACTCCTTTGCTGGAACCCTGGTCACTGAGAATTTCAGACTTTCTGTGCTGCCAGGCACTGACCCCCAGGAGAACACTGCATTGACCTGAGGCTGTGGAGAAGCTTCCAGAATGGAATGACAGAACTGGGATTGTGCGTGTGGAATTTGAACAGAAGTGTGTAATATGTGGTGGAAAACTTAGAGTTTAATGTTTTAGAATATAGTAATATATATAAAGCAAGATGGAGGTTTTAGGGCAGAGGCTGCTCCTTCTTCTTCATCTTCTTCCATGGGTTTGGGTGGTTTTGTGTAATTAGATAAAAAGTCCACATTGTGGGCACAGGTGGTTGGTCATTGGGTTAAAAGTAAAAATAATTTTGGTGTAATTTCCTAATAGGACAGTTTAGCCTTAAAAGGCCTTATAGAGAGAGATACATAGCCATTTTCTACCTTGTTAGAGAAAAGCACTGTAAAACTCACAGCTTGTGAGACTGTGACATAGATAAGAACTAATAAACATCTGAGTCTGACAAGAAACACTGTCTGGTCATTTAATCCTGGCCCTGGCAGAAAAGAAGCAAAGAATCCATTCCTCCCTAATGGGACCCCAACAACCAGATGTTAAAAATGGCTGAGGGACTCAAATTGCCAAATTGGTGCAGCTCCAGTGGTACCCAAGCTTCAGCAAAGGCTCTGCCTGTGACATGGAAATGGTTCTAGCAAATCCTCAAGCCCCATCTACAGGGCTTTCCAGGCCTTCTCCCAGTGCACAACTGTGCCAGTGCTTTCCAGCTGCACCTTCTTATTTTACACACACTGTGCACCCCTTCAGTGTCCTGACCAGCACAGCACATTGAAAACCTTATGGTGGCATTTGTCCTTGTCATGGTTTAACCCCAGCCTGCAACTCAGCCCCTCACAGCTGCTGCTCCCTCACCCAGGTGGGATGGGGCAGGAAATCACAGAGGTGAAAGTGAGAAAACCCATGGAATGAGACAAGGCAGTGTAACAGGGAAAGCAAAAGCCATGCAAGCAAAGAAAACAAGGAATTCATTCCTCACTCCCCATGGACAGGCAGTGTTGAGCCATCCCCAGGACAGCAGGGCTCCATCCACCACATGTTTCATGTGGGAAACAAATGCCATCACTACAAACATCCCCTCCTCCTTTTCCCCCAGTTTTATCTGCTGAGCATGACTCCCCTGTCTGGGATATCCCTGTTGGAATCCCTGTCCTGGCTGTCCCCTCCCAGCTCCTCCTGCCCCTCACTGGCAGCCTGGGGTGGGAGCACCAGAGGCCTTGGCACTGGGTGAGCACTCCCTGCTCAACAACAAAACATCCCTGGGATATCAGCTCTCTGTACAGCACAATTCAAAACTGCCCCAAAACAGCCACTCTGGAGAAAATTATCTCCATCCCAACCCAAACCAGAACCCCAGGCTCAGTAATTCACATTTCAGTCCATTCATGTCAAACTGACTTCGGAAATTACTGCTTGCACCAGGTCCATACTTTTCCAAGAGGGGTAAAGAAGGAATCCTGGCCAGCTGTGATCTCAAGTGTCACATTCAGCACCTGACAAGATCCAGCACTTGGACATCACTTCACATCTGGGCCTTCAAGAAAATCACTTAGAGGAAACTGAGTGACACAAAGGTGTGATTCCAGTGATCTGGGAAACTCCCACTGGAGTGTGCTCTGTCCCTGTGTGCTGCCACACACAGCCAGTGGAGCTGTGCCCTCCTGTCACACACACAGAGCCAGCAGAGCTGTGCCTTCCTGTCACACACAAACACAGAGCTGTGCCCTCCTGTCACACACACAGAGCCAGCAGAGCTGTGCCTTCCTGTCACACACAAACACAAAGCTGTGTCCTCCTGTCACACACACACACAGAGCTGTGCCCTCCTGTCACACACACAGAGCCAGCAGAGCCGTGCCCTCTTGTCACACACACACAGAGCTGTGTCCTCCTGTCACTGTCACACACACACAGAGCTGTGCCCTCCTGTCACACACACAGAGCTGTGCCCTCCTGTCACTGTCACACACACACAGAGCTGTGCCCTCCTGTCACACACAAACACAGAGCTGTGCCCTCCTGTCACACACACACACAGAGCTGTGCCCTCCTGTCACACACACACACAGAGCTGTGCCCTCCTGTCACTGTCACACACAAACACAGAGCTGTGCCCTCCTGTCACACACACACACAGAGCTGTGCCCTCCTGTCACTGTCACACACAGGCAGCAGAGCTGTGCCCTCCTGTCACACACACAGAGCTGTGCCCTCCTGTCAGACACACAGAGCTGTGCCCTCCTGTCACACACACACACACCCTCCTGTTTCACACACACACAGACACCCTCCTGTGTCACACACACACACAGACACCCTCCTGTCACACACACACACACACACACAGACACCCTCCTGTCACACCCTCCTGTCACCCTCCCAGCAGAGCTGTGTCCCCGCCAGCCCCAGTGTCCCCAGGAGCTGCTGTACCTGAGCCAGTTCTTTGATCCTTTTCTCCAGGGGGGCAGGCAGCCCCTCGGGGAGGGATGGGGGCTGCTTGAACTCCTGCTCCAAGGCAGGCTCGCTGCCATCCTCCAGCTCAGGGCAGGGGCTGCCCTCGGGGGACTCGCTGAGCAGCCGCTCCAGGTCCAGCTCGCTCAGGGAGTCCATGGCTGAGGCTGCCTGCAGCAGGTCACTGTCACTGGCGTGCCCAAAGAGGGACAGCAGAGGGTCAGCCATGGCCTCTGCCTCCCTTGGGCCTGCAGGGTCTGCTGGGGAAGGGGGCACCGCTTTCTGCTCTTCATCTTTCTTCTTCTGAGCATCCTTCTCCTTCTGGAACTTCTTCAGCATCTCCTTGACACTGAGAGCTCCAGAGTATTTCTTCTTCTTCTTCTCCTTACTTGCATTTAATGCTGTGAAGCTGCAAACAAAGGGTAGAGGGGGAAAGGGAACTGAATACAAGACCAAGGAGCAGACAGGGTCCCTTTTCCCCAGTTCACTTCAGGCACAACTCCCTGAAAAGGCTTAGCTCCTTAACCAACTACAGCAGCAAAAGTATTTTACAGCTTCTAAAAGTCTCAGGGTTCTGGCTGCTCTTCTCAGCTCAGAGAAGTCTGTCCTGACTCACTGCAGAGAGGTGCTAGGGCCTAAACGACTTCCACAGAGCTCTGCTTTCACTTAGCTACATAAAAATTATTGTTATTCCAGCAAGGAAGGTTGGGAAATGCACAATTAGTACAGAGGAACTGAGGCAGGACAGAGTTAGTGTGAAGCTTTCTGCTGTGTTAAAACCAGGAGAGCAAATTCCTTTCCTTGCTCACTTTGAAGGAATCACACACTGATACCATGTCAGACACATGGGCTGCTGCTGCCCAAAAGCAGATCCATGCAGGAAAAAATAAATTACAAAGAATAGTTAAAGGTAGAAGGAAAAAAACTTAGGAGGAAAATACAGGAAATTAATGAAAAGCAACAGATATAGATACTGAAAGAGACAGGCCAGGCAGATCAAAGCATGGACAGAGCTACAGCACAAGAGGACTCAGAACAAAAAGAAAAATCATTCCATTTTACAGCCCAAAAGCTATAAAAGAGCTGAGCACTCATCCAAGAAATACTTTGGGCAGGAGTACAAAGGACTGCCCAGAGAGAGCAGTGACACAGCCTGCCTTGTAACCTCTCCCTCCTGGCAGCCCCAAGCCCTTCCCACCTGCCTTTCCTCCCACAGCTTCACCCTAACAGTTGTTATCTTTGCCTCTCCTCTCCAGATCTACTCCCATTAAACAGAGCTCCAAAAACAACACCACTCCTGCAGCCAGCTGTGCCCCTCCATGCTCACACACTGCTGCTCTGGAGCTGTGCTCCTTCCCTTTTTCCACCGTGGGAAGCAACAGGGGTTTTCTTGCTGGTGTTTGCAATGTGCATTGAAGCCACCCCACACTGCAACAGGTTCCTACTGCAGCCACCTGGAACCCTGGAACAAGGTGCTGAGCAGCAAGAATTGCCTCCTCCCCTCCTTACCCAGCTTTTGGAAACTTGGACTTCTTTGATTTCTTTTCCTTGTCATAAGAATCATCCTTCTTCTTCTTCTTTATTTTTTCACCCCCATCTTTCAACTTCCGCTTCTGCAGAGGGTTTAAAAACAAGTCACAACCAAAGAGTTTCCCACAACATCACCAGCACTCCCAGAGCCACTCTGGGGCCTCTCCCAGGCATGTGAAAACACAGGATCATCAACCCAACCCCCTACATCCCTCTCCATGGCTCTGGCATGTGTTGCCTTCAGCATTTGACACCACTCCCATAATGCTGTGACTTCCAGGGTGACAGGGAGCTGCTGCCACCTCTGCTCTGGGAACCAGGTAACCCCACCAGAGTCTTATCCATGCCAGACATGCTTCATTTTACTCAGAAATTTTAGGATACAATGGGATTTCATGTGCCTATCCCTATCCTGTCCACGCCAAGTCATAAATCTCTCCCACTCTGGATGTTAACACACTTTCATGCAGCAAGCTCTGAGCTGTAACAGAGGGGATCATTGAGAAAGCTCCTTCCTGACCTTGGGACACTTCTTCTTCTTCTCTTTGACATAGTCATCCTCAGACTCAGAGGCCTGCCGGAACTGCAGCGTGCCTGAGTTGATGTAGAACCCTCCATACTTGGTGGTGAGAGAGGCAGGAACCAGCTCATCATACTGCAAAGAACAGACAACACTTCATTGCCACTGGGACCTGCTTACTTCATTCCACAGCTCAGCTGCTTGGAGGATGCAGTGGGATCCAGGGAATCACAAAACATGCTGAGCTGGAAGGGATCCATTAGATTGAGTCCAGCTCCTGGCCCTGCACAGACAACCCAACAATCCCAATCCCTGAGAGTGTTGTCCAAATGCTCTGGAGCTCACACAGGCTTGGTGCTGTGGCTCTGAGAAAGCTGTTCCTTGAAAGGGGAAGAACCTTTTCCTGATATCCCACCTAAAGCTCCCTGGCTCAGCTCCAGCCATGCCCCCAAGTCCTGTCCCTGGTCACGAGAAGGTTGTGCTCCCCCAGGAACACTCTGGATGCCCACCAGCACCTCCTGCCACACAGCTGCCCCTCTCACAGAGCTCACCCCCTGCCCCAGAGCTCTCCCTCCCTGGCCCTGGCAGCCTCGTGGCTCAGTCCCAGAGCAGGTTCAGCCTCCCCTCAGCCCCCTTTAGGCACTCCCAGCCCCAGCACCCCCAGCCCCTGCACTCACAGCCTCCGAGTTGTCGATGAAGGAGTCGGACTCATCGTAGCCATAGCCCATATCAATCAGATCCTGGATCCGGTCCTTCCTGCGCCTCTTGCCACCCTGAACAACAAACACGGACACTGGGATCACTTCTCCATCCCAGCACCCCACAGATACTCTGACACAGGGCTCCAGGACACAAAAGCTACAGCAGAAGCAAAGCAGGGCTGGCTCCCATCACACTGCACTCCCAGGGTGGGGTAAATCCAGTTTTAAGCCTTGTCATAGAGAAACAAAACAGTGCAGCCAAATGAAAAACTTCCAGCCAGACTCCACACTGAACTGGGTCTGCATCCCTCCAACAATCCTGTCAGGGCTCTCTTCCATAGGGCTTGCTCTTCCCCAAGTGCTCCAGCAGGTTCAGACTCGGTGCTGCAGGCATCAAACACACACAGAGTGTGCCAGGGGGACCCACGGGCCAAATCTGTGCCACAAAACAACACAACTTGCTGCCCCAAAGTGCCAAAGGGTACCACAGTGTGGTTTTAGTGCCACCAAAGAAATAATGCAAAAGGAAGAACAGAAAGGACAGGTAAGAGAGATCCATGCAGCACTGTCCTCATCACAGCCCCAGGCTCACACTCTGAACATTCCACTCTGCCACAGCAACAAGGCCTAGGAATCCATTTTTGCTTAAGGAAAACTCAGTTTTATCAATCACAGCAAGTGATTTGCAGCTCACTTTAGTTCATGTAATTTGCTTTAATCAGACTCATCTGATTTAAGAATGAATCTGAACTATTTTTGCAGCCCTGAGACAGAAAAAGAACATAAAAAGCAGCACATGGCAGCCAGGATAAAGGACTGGGGGAGAACAGGAACTTGAGAGCCAGTGAGCATTAAAAGCACTGCCTGAGACCTGAACAGCACTGCCCAGCCCAAAGAACATAATTTAAAAAAACAACACAACATAATTAAAAAAAAAAACAACACTTACATATTTTTCTTCAAACTTCCTAGCAAGAGCCTCCACTTTGTGCCTTTCCTTTTCCTCATCATTGAAGGGATCAGTTGGGTCTTTCTTCTGCAGAAACAAAGGGGGTAAAACAATGACAGCCAATCCTGTCACAGTGCCACCAAAACTGCAGGAATTAAACCCATCCTGAATGGAGCAGCTGGGCAGAAGCTCAGATAAAGCAACCTTTAGGACAGTGCTGATCAACATCAGTGCCAGGGACAGTGAGATCAGGGCACTCTCAGCATGCCTGGGGATGCCACCCAGCTGTGTGGGGTGGCTGACACACCTGAGGGGTGGGAGGGCATCCAGAGGGACCTGGGCAGGCTGGAGGGCTGGGACCATGGGAACCTCACAAAGTTCAACCAAGCCAAATGCTGGAGCACCTGGAACCTGTGGGATCAGTGCAGGCTGGGAGATGAAGGGATTTGGGGGGCTGGAAGGTGACAGCTGGACCTGCCCTGGCTGGAAGCACCCAGAGACCCCCCTGTGCTGGGCTGAGCCCTGCTATGGGCAGCAGGAGGGGGGGATTCTGCCCCCTCAGGTGAGACCCCACCTGCAGAGCTGCCCCCAGATCTGGGGAACAACAGCAGCAGGACCTGGAGCTGCTGGAGAGAGTCCAGGGGAGTCCATGGAGACACCCCAAGGGCTGGAGCCCCTCTGGAGCCAGGCTGGGAGAGCTGGGGGTGCTCACCTGGAGAGGAGAAGCTCCAGGGACACCTCAGAGCCCCTGCCAGGGCCTGAAGGGGCTCCAGGAGAGCTGCAGAGGGACTGGGGACAAGGGATGGAGGGACAGGACACAGGGAATGGCTCCCACTGCCAGAGGGCAGGGCTGGATGGGATATTGGGAATTAGGAATTGTTCCCTGTGAGGGTGGGCAGGCCCTGGCACAGGGTGCCCAGAGCAGCTGTGGCTGCCCCTGGATCCCTGGCAGTGCCCAAGGCCAGGCTGGGCAGGGCTGGGAGTGACCTGGGACAGTGGGAGGTGTCCCTGCCATGGCAGGGGTGGGATGGGATGAGCTTTAAGGCCCTTTCTAAGCCAAACTATGCTGGGATTCTGAGAGTGTCCCTGTGGTTTGGGTGCTTTCCCAGCTCGTTTTGTACCTGCCTCTGCTTCTCACAAACCCCAGAAAACACTCCCAAAAATTAAATGGCATAAAACATCAACTGACTGCTAACAGTCCTGAAGGCAAACAGTAAAAGAAACAGAATCCAGTAAGTTTCTTTTCACAGACAAACACTCCTAACTCAAACTTTAGATGCTACAGGAGTTTTCATTCATGTCCCCTTTGGAAAACAGCTCCTTATCACTACCTGCTGCCCAGGTACCAAAACTCACTTTAGATCCACTGAATGAGCATCACATCCCACACCTGCCACAGCACAACACCACATTTCAGCAGGGCAAAGGAGTGCCCCAGCATGGCCTGACAACAAGCACCCCAGCCTGTGGGTCAATGTTCACCCACCCTCCTCCCTCCTCGCAGCACTCGCAGCAAACACAGACCCAGCTCTCACAACTGAGACAGCCCTTGAGACGTTCAGCTGCAGCACAGATCCGCACAGATCCCCCAGGGACACTCACCTTATCACCTGAAGAACTCCCTTTAACTTTCCCCCGGCAGCTCTTGAGGAGATCGGGGTAGAAGAACTCGGGGCAGCGTTTGTGGTCGGGCTCGAAGAGGGTCAGGGTGATGCGCACGGCCGTGGCCGCCGGCTCCGCCTCCGGGGGCTGCTCCGCCTCGTCCTTGCGAGACCTCTTGAGGAAGCTGCTGCTCAGGGGCCCGTGCAGAGTGGTGAACGACACCCGGTGCGGCTCTGTCATGGCTATGGCCGAGCCTTACCAGGCCTCACGGCATCGTCCCCATGGCATTAGGAAAGGTCTGTGGGGTTTCAGCGCGGGTAGCGGAGGATGCTGGCAGCGGAACGAGGGCTTTGCTTTCGGAGTTTTCCCGGGAAGTGACAAAGGGCCGTGCTGCGAGCGCTCGCTGCAATCATCAGAGAGAAAAAGGAGAGAAAGAAAGAAGTCAAGCCTTGTAGCAGTGCTCCCTCCAGCACCGGCAGTTCCTCGCCATCCCTCCAGCTCCATCGCGGCTCTCTCTCCTCGCACCACACCGCTCCATGGGTAAGGGCTGAAGGAAATCCAGCTGCGGGTAACAAAACCAGCCCGCCACACTCGCTCTGACGCGGCCCGGGAGCCCTGGGCACGAACACCGGGCCGGGCTGCACCTCTCGGGCCGGGGCTGCACCTCCCGGGCCCGGGCTGCGCTCCGGCCGCGCGATGTCCCGCTGCACGGAGGCCCGCTCACCGCTGTCTCTGGGACAGGGGCCGAGCGGGGCCCGGGGAGGCAGCTCCGCCGGAGGGAGCAGAGGGGCGGTCCGAGGCCGCGGTGCCGGTGCCGGGCCCGCCCTCACTCACCGCCGCCTCAGCCGCCGCTCCGGGCCCGCTCCGGCCCCGCGCCCGCGTCACGTGGGCGGTGCTGCCCTCGCGCCGGGCCGCGCGCGCCACGGCCAATCAGCGACCGCTCCAGCGGCCACGCCTCGCACCGCGACCAATCAGCGGCCGCCGGCGCGGCCACACCTCGCGGGAAAAGCTCGCGGACCGCTGCCCCTCGCCACGTGATCGCGGCGGGCCAATCCCCGGCGCCGGCACCGCCCCGTCCCGGCGGCCCGCGCGCGGCGGAGGCTGGGGCGGGGAGATGGCGGCGGCCCCTGAGGGAGCGCGCGCAGAGGCTGCCCGAGCCCGCTTCGCTCACACAGCAGCGTTTGTGAAGCCTCATAGGAATCAATGGCGTGAAGCCTCCAGGAAGCTGCGTTCGTCCTGCCCCTCGTGTCCCTTAAAGAAGCCGAGGTTTCTTCCATAGAATGATTTGCGACGTAGGGAATGTAACGATAAGGGATAACAGAATAATCTGATATATTTAAATAGGGGCTCTCATGGATAAGGCTGCAGGCCTGTGCTGGACGATGGCAGACTCACAGCAGCCCCCTGAACCTGTTCGGGACACGATGAGATTCCTGGATTTGGAGTATTTATAAAACTGCTCCACCCCAGGGCACTGCTGGTGTCACCCTGCCACCTCTCCATAGTTTTTCAGGGTTTGGGGAGTCTGGACAGCCTCTGTTGAGTGGAAGGTGATAAATGTCGCAGTTCTCAAGCAGATTTAAGGAAGAAGACCCTACAACCTACAAGCCTGTCAGTCCCACTTCAGTGTTGAAATCCTGGAGGTTATTTAGGGAATTGCTGAAAACCCCTTGAGAGACAATGCAGGCAGCAGTCACAGCCAGGGTGGGCTCACAGAGGGAATTCCTGCTCCATCTGCTTCATTCCCATTTGGAGAGGCACTGATTGCCCAGAGTCACACAATGGTTCAGCTGGAAGGGCCCACCTGGCTCACCTGGTCCCAGCTGCTGGCTCAGGCAGGGCCAGTCCAGACAGCTCTGAAACATCTCTAGTAACACACTCCACTCCCTCTCTGGGCAGCCTGTGCCACTGTACAAGGAAGTTTTTTGTGTTCATTTGGGACTTGCTGGGCTCAGTCCCTGCCCGTGGCTCTGGTGCCCTGGAGCAGAGCCTGGGCCCTGCTCTGAGCCCTCCTTGCACCCAGGTACATCCAGGGACACCCAGGGCTGAGGGTCCCTCTCAGCTGGGGCTCCTCACAGGCTGAGCAGCCCCAGCTCCCTCAGCCTTTCCTCACCAGGAGATGCTCCAGGCCCTTCAGCATCCTCACAGCCCCACCAGGCCTGTTCCAGGAGCTCCATGTCCCTCCTGTCCTGACACAGCATCCCAGCTGTGCCTCACAGGCTGGGCACAGGGGCAGGATCCCCTCCTCACCCCTCCAGGACCCTCCTGGGCTGGTCAGGAGCAGTCAGTGTCACTCTTCTCCACAGAGCCTGGTACCTGGGGTTGTTCCTCCCTAGCTGGAGGAGCCTGCTCTGGATTCCAGAAGATTCCTCTGCCCCTGTGAGGTCCCTCTGAAGGGCCACACGACCCTTTGAGATATCCCCTCCTCCCAGCTCTGTGTCAGCCATCTTTGGGAAGGCAGTGGATGGGGTGGGTTGGGGTTTTAGCAAAGCTTTAGCACCATCTCCCACACTCTCTTGGATGAGCTGTCTTTCACACAGCTCCACCCTTGGCATGGGTGAGAGGCACTGCCAGGTCAAGCTCAAAGGATTCCGGCAAATGGGGTCACATCAGGAATGGCCCCAAATGGCTTTCCCTGTATCCAGCCTGGTTTTCCCAGAATTTCCAGGGATGGTGGGGAAGGGGCTGGAACATCCAGATGTGCAGGAAGATCCAAAAATCCCATTATTTGGGTGGCTGGATATGGCAGCAAAGCTGGGATGAGGCTGGAATGAAAGGAGACCCCTCCAAATCCAGGGAGAAAGAGGAGAAAATCCCATTATTGCCATGGAACTGGATTTTCCAGGGCAGGGACAAAGGACAGTCACCAGTGGGGTTACACAGGGCTCTGTCTGAGGGCTGGTGCTCTTGAATGTTTTTACAAATGCTCCAAATCCAGGAATTTACCATCCATTAAGCAGGTTTGCCAACAACAGTGACCTGAAGGGGCTGTGGAGCCCCAAGGGCCTCACAGGGAGCTGGGCAGGCACAGCCTGAGTGAGATCCAACAGCAGCAGTGCTGGAACCTGCACCTGGGCAGGGCTGGACACAGTCTGGGGGATGAGAGGCTGGAGAGCAGCCCAGCAGACACACCTGGGAGCAAAACTGTGCAGAGAACAGGTCCAAAGAGAGAACATGGATCAAAACTATGGAGAGAACAGGTCAAAAGCCATTTCCTGTCCCATAAAATTTGTAACCATCTTTCATTTTCAAATGCTCTGTGTTTGTTTGGCTGACAGCAGCAGCTCAGACCCAACTCTTTAGATGGTAATCCAGGGAAAGGCCCCAGGAGCAGAAAGCAGGGTCTGACATGGGCTGGCATCCCCCAAGAGGATGGGCAGGGCTCTTCCAGTGGTGCCCAGCAAAAGGAGAAGGAGCAACAGCCAGAAAGTAAAACACAAGAAGTCCCCCCTCAAGATGAGGAAGAATTTCTTTACACTGAGGGTGGCAAAGCACAGGAGCAGATGCCCAGGGAGAGTTTGGAGTTTCCTGCTCTGGAGACATACCAAACCCACCTGGACTCATTCCTGTGATGGCTGCTCCATGTGAGCCTGCTCTCACAGGGAACTGAGTGATCTCCAGAGGTCTTTTCCAGCCCCAGCTATTCTGGGTTTTGTGATTCCTGCAGGAGCACAGCCCCTGCTGTTTCTGCTGCCATGAGCATGTGGTGCCACAGCATCAGCCTGGCTCCACTGAACACCACCCAGCCAGGCTTCTGCTTCAGTGGGAAGCACAAAACCCTGCACAGGGCAGAAACAGGGGCATCTCTGCTGCCTTCACCTCCTCCAGCTCTGACACCCAAACCTCCCCTCCACGCTGCTGCCCAGGCTATTTTTGACAAGCACCTGCAGCCTCCTGCCTTCAAGGGCCCCAAAAGGAACAACAGACAGCTTCAACATTTATTATTACACTTTAACACAGTTTTGGACAGAGGAGAAGCAGCAGAAACCAACATGCAAAGCAATTAAAAGTCCCCAGGGGCTCGAGGAACAGCAGGCACAGCTCAGCTCCTGGCAGGGTCTGGGGGGGCCCTTTCCCTGCAGCTGCTGCCCCATCGTGCCCCAGAGCAGGACAAGGTCATGGCAGACACCAAACCTACACACACAGAGAGGAGAGGACGGGCTGGGATTGTGTCTCAGTGAGTCAGGTCTGTATCTGACTGGAGTTCAGTGCACTTTGAACCAGGAGGCATCTTCAGTCTTGTCTGTGCAGACAGGGAGAAGAGGGATCCTTCAGGAGGAGGCACTGGCAGGAGATGAAGTTCAGCTATTTGGGCAGAGTTTTCCTGTGTCAGAGCTGGCAGCTCTTGGTGCCAGCAGCTCTTCTAAATGCATCTGTTAAACAACAAACATGGCCTTCCTCCCACCTCAGTCTTCACCAGCACCTTCTCCTGCAGCCCTGCTGCAGCCAGACTCCAGGTTCAGCCAAGTGGACAAGTTCCAGGAGCAAATGGGATCTGTCAGGTATTTAGAGCTGGACACAGTGCTTGGAGGAGGCCCCAAGGCAGGAGGAGCCTTGGCTGAGGCAGCTGGACAGCCCCACTCACTGGGGGACACCTCCCACCCCTGCCCTGCTCAGCCCCACACCTGGGCCCAGCACAGAGCAGGGCTGGGGGTGACCTCACTCTGCTCCCCCAGAGCTGCCCTCATTCCCCAGCACCTACAAAGCTGAGCAGCCAGAGGGACAGACTTCCAGGGCACAGGTCAAGCTCATCCTGCACACAGGAGAGCCCTGGGATCTTGTTCCCTTGGTTTAACCATGTCCCTGTTCCATGGCACGACTCAATGTCACTGTCCCTGTCCTTTTGCTCTGGTGAGGCTGCACAGGGAGCTCAGGCACAGCTCTGAGGAGCTGGGTGGCCCAGGAACAGCCCACAGATGGTGTCCAGCCCGTTACAAACTGGTTTCCAGACACCCTCCCAGCAGGAAAGCTCCACTGCAAGCTCTCAGGGGGACAAGGAAGATCCTGGCACTTGCCAGAGCTCAGTATCAGGACTCCACAGTCTCACAAGAGGAACTAAATACTCCCCTAAACAGTCCTTCCTGAGCCCCACATCCACAAACCCTTCCCTGCCCCCCTCTCCCCCTCTCTTCCTGTGGCTGCTGCCTCACATCAGTGACCAGGGAGGGACAGTCTGGTGTCAGGCTGGGTCAGGGCCATGCATGGTCTGGCTGTTTCTGGGTCTCTCTGACCCCAGAGAACCAGAGCAGACCTGAAGGAGCTGCTTCCCACCCCACAGCCACAGCCCAGGAAGCAGAGCCTGAGGAATTGTGTGTTTAGCAGCATTTGGAGATTCTTCCTTCCATGGACTCGCTCATCACATCAGGAACTGGGTGAGTTTCTGCCAGCCCAGCACCCAGGGCTCCCACCAAGGGAGAGAGAACTGTCCCATCCTTCATTCCTTGTCTTGGAATGAACTCCAAACTGAGAATTTGCTCCCTTATCCTACAGCAGCCTGATTTTTTAAGAGCCTTTGGTGAAAAGCCTTCTAGAAAAGCAGGTAAATTGTCAAGCCCATCACCTTGTGACCAGCACCTCTCCCAGCAGCAAGGAAAACACATTCTCCTGCTCCAGGCAGGGATGAGAACACCCAGAAAATGGGCCAAGAGCCCAAGTTTTGCTACAATTAATCAGCTTGAGCTACTTGGGATTTAAGATGCTGCAGCAAACAGAGCAACAATACCAACTACTTACTAGAGCAGAGAGAGGAAAAAAAACAAAGAGCTGCCCTTGGCAGGAGCTGAAGCAGAGTTCCACACACAGCCCAGCTCCCAGCATCCACAGGCAGAAGAGGAATCCCACAGAGGACCTGCAGCCAGCCCAGCAGCTGCCAGGAGATGGATGGAGATGTGCTGTGTCCCAGCAGGAGGATGAGCTGCCCTGGGCCTGCTGCTCACTCGTAGATCCAGCGTGCAGCCGTGTCCTCCCAGCACGGCAGCTCCTCGGGCCGGAACCACAGCGAGATCTCCTGCTGGGCACTCTCCACTGAGTCACTGCCATGGATCACGTTCCTGTGGGTGAGGAGAAAGCTCTCACCAAGCTGGGAAAGGTGGGAGAGGGATGCTGCAGCCTGCAAAATTCCCCCTTGACCAACTTGATTAAAGTGATGGAGCCAGTCCTGTCCCACAATGCTGGGGAAGATGAGACAGGAAAGCTTTATAAATATGATTGCCTGGCAAAATATTTTGAGAATATGGAAACTATAAGTGAGATTGAAATGAAAGCAAGCTTTGAGATCTCTTACTGAACAACAGGAAAACAATGGTGTGGCTGGCTGAAGGTGATCTCTTTTTGATGGAACAACACCCTCTGCTTGCAGGCAGGTCTAAGGGTCGCAGCAGACCTTACTGGCTTGGCAGAAGGGGTTTAAAGAGGAGTTTTTAGGGTTTAAAATGTAACACAGTAATGTAGTGATTCTTACAGGCTGTATGGAAATGCTATAGGATTTGTATCTTGTACTAGACTGGTTAGTGAGAATGAGAATATTCAACACAGAAGAAGATTTATTGTATTGCAATGGGAACCTCGCTCTCTTACCCTCTTGCTCTCTTATCCTCTCATCCTCTCTGCCCCTCTCTTCTCTCAGGCTGCTCTGAGCTGTGTTTGGCAGCTCCCAGCAGGGCCCTGCCCCCAGGCCCTTTGCAATAAACCCCAAGTTCCTGACCTGGCTGCAGAGATCTCTGACTCTGTCCCAACCATCCTGCCCCCTGATGCTCCTACACCACAATATCCCTTCCTATCCCACACCATTCATCCTTCCAGCAGTGCCAGCTCCCAGCACTCCCCCCTCCTGTGCTGAGGAACCTTTTTTTTTGCTACAGGAGAAGCTGCAAGTGGCTGTAGCTCTAGGATGTGCATTTTTTATGTCAGGGATTCCAGATTTTCCCCCTTCCATCAAAGCAGGGTTGGTGTCAGACACCAGGAAACAGATCTAAGGCAGGATGGTTCAGTAAGAGCCAGGCTGGGGCCACCCAAGGTCACGAGCCATGGATATTCACCTGTTCCCATGAAAGGACTGAGTGGGAGCCCCCCTTCCTCTTCACAGCCTGACAGTCCTGATTAGCAGAGGAAAACAGGCAAAGCCCACCTGCTTTCAACAGAGCACTCAGGAGGAAGGAAAGACACAACCCAGGCTCTTCCTCCTATTAAAGCCAACCCTGGCAAGCAGAGCTCAGCTCTGGTCTGAGCACAAAAGGGAAAACTTCTGCTCTGGGAATGCAGACTCATTCCTGGCAGGCTTAGCATAGGAATGCCTGGACAGGATGCCCTGAAACACTGAGGGAAGAAAAAGTCACAGCTCTCACTTGCCAA
Organism: Ammospiza nelsoni; assembly: GCF_027579445.1. NCBI lineage: Eukaryota > Metazoa > Chordata > Aves > Passeriformes > Passerellidae > Ammospiza > Ammospiza nelsoni. The sequence continues at coordinate 14,881,136 of NC_080649.1, read as the reverse complement.
CTTCAACACAGAAGTCTCCTCGGATGGTGCCAGGCCTGGACTCAGCTGGGTTGGTCTCCCCGATCATGGAGCGAACGGTTTTCACCACATCCAGGCCCTGCCAGACCTACAGGAGAGCAAAAGCAGGATCAGCTTCCACAGCTGCCCCAGCAGGTCACAGCTGCCCTCTGAACTCCCCACCCTGGTGACAGACAGCAAAGGGTGTCTCCAAATTATTCTTCCAAAGTTGATTTTGGAAAATAATCCAAATTGTCAGTGGATTTCTCCCCATTCCTGGAAGTGCTCAAGGCCAGGCTGGATAGGGCTTGGAGCAACCTTGGTCTAGTGGAAGGTGCCCCTGCCATGGCAGGGGGTGGAATGAGACCTTAAGGATCCCTTCGAACCTAAACAATTCTATGATTTAACAGAAAACATCCCTGCAGTTCAGAACAGCTTCAAGAGACCCTCTGAGTGGGGATATTGAGACAGAGTAAAAATTCTCCAGAGTAGAAATCCATTTTGATTTAGGTGAAATGTACATCTTTGAGTCTGTGGTTAGAAAACATAGCTATTTAGCCTGACTGCAAAGACTAGGCTCAGAGAAACTGCTTCAGTGAAGGACAGAGATAAGGGGGGGAGACAGAGAGTGATAAAGAGAAATTGCTATGAGAACAGGTCAACCTGACTTAAGAATTCTTTCTGATAAACAACTAGCAGCAAATGTCACTCGAAATTCGTAAAAATGAATATGTGTGAACCAATTGTGAAATTGTATGTATATGTATTTGAGAGGGGGATAAAAAGGGACCTGAAGTTCCCAAAGTACACGTGCCTTTTAAAGAGAGAAATCTCCACATGCATCCAGTGCTGTAATAAACATACCAGCTTTACAACTTCCACAAATTTGTGGAGTTTTTGGTTATCTCTGCAAAACAATATCACCTTACTTCCACTGTGCCAGCAGGCACACACCTGGCACTGTGTCCCTGTCCCTTGGCAGCACTCACCATGGCTACGATGGGCCCGGAGCTCATGTACTTCACCAGGCGGCCGTAGAAGGGCCGGTCCCGCAGGGTGCTGTAGTGTTCCTTCAGCAGCTCCTCCGAGGCCTGCACAGAGCACACAGCTCAATCTGCTCCCTCAGGGGCACCTGGGCAAGGGCTGCACCTCAGGGATGCAGGAAATTCACAGAATGAAGCTCTTGCACAGATGCCCAATTCCAGGAGTGAAACAGCGGCAGCCTGACACAGACAGGCGTTTCCAGCTGCTGGATTACAGTGCCAGCCTGGAGTATGGGCACAACCAAGGGCAGACATGTTCCCCACAGCTGGAATCACCCTCCCAGTGCCAGCTCTCCTCTGAGCTGCGAGTGACACCAGCAGGCTCTACAGGCAGAACCCCAGCAGTCACCAGCACAGCCACGGCTTGGGGGGCCGAGGGGCTCCTCCAATCCAGGGACCCCCAGGCTGGCAGGGGCTCCTCCACTCCAGGGACCCCCAGGCTGGCTGGGCCCGGCCCTCACCTGCAGCAGCTTCATCCCCACCAGCTGCAGCCCTTTCCTCTCGAAGCGCCGGATGATCTCCCCCACCAGGCGCCGCTGCACCCCGTCCGGTTTGATGGCCACGAAGGTTCGTTCATGGACCCCGCCGAGGGCTGCAGGGACAGGGCAGAGCTCTGAGGGGGGAAGGGGGCGCCTGCGGGCCCTCAGCCAAGCGGGCACAGGGGGTGCCAGGACCTCAGCTGAGGGGACAAAGGGGGTACAGGGCACAGAGGGTTCCCAGGGGGGTACAGGACACAGAGGGTTCCCAGGTTCCCGCAGGGGAGGGCAGGGCAGGCCAGGGCGGTGCTGGCCGCAGAGGGCACAGGGACAGCGGGGCCTGGCCTGGGCCTTCAACCGCGGGGTCTCTCCCGGGGAAGGGAGGTCCCTGGCCCTCAGGCACAAAGGGAGTGGGGGTCCCTGCTCCTCAGACCCCGGCCGCGGGTCCCGTTCCGTTCCGTACCATTGTGGAAGAGGCCGGCGAGGAGCCCCAGCACCAGGCAGATCATGGCGGCGCCGCTCTTAAAGGGGCCGCGCTCCCCCCGCGCTGTCACCGCCCCCCGCGGAACCATCGTGCCGGGGGAGCGGAGCGGCGGGGCCGAGACACGGGGACACCGGGAACGGCCCGTTCCCATGGCAACGGGCGGGGCCCGGTGCAGGCCCGGTGGGACACACCGGGCTCCACCGGGGCGAGATGTCCCGGCCGCGGCCTCCTTGGTGCCGGCTCTGAGCTCCCCTGTGCCGCTGCGACAGCGCCCCGGGTGTTTATAAGACTTTTCCCTCCGCCGTCTCTGTCGTTGCGGTTGTTACTGCACACTATAGACCAGGCCGGTGTGGGGCGGCTGCTGCGGTACTGAGCAGCCCCTCTGGCCCGGGCAGGGAGCTCAGGAAGAGGAGTTCTGTGTTCCCCAGGGCCATGCACTGATTCCATGTTCCATTTGTCAGACCCGGCTGTCAGTGCCCTCTCAGTCTCAGGGCTCGTCAGCACTGCACTCCAGGGCTCCATTTCCTGTGCTCAGGAACTCACCTCTTGGTTCAGCTCCCTCCAAAATCAGCCTCTGGAAACACCAGCCCATGAAATACCTGCACCAGGTGCCCTGTGGAGGGCTGGCTTTGCTCCCAGAGCTGCTCAGGTGCCTCATGGGGTGCTGGCTCTGCTTCCATCTCGCGTCTCGTGTTCAGAGACAGTGTTCTGCTCCCTCTCCTCTGTTCTCGGCTGGGACAAGCAGGGATCCGTCTCCAAACAGCAGGGACCCAGCTGCTTTATCCAAGACTGTTTTGAGTAAATCATTCCCACGTTTGTACCAATCAATAATTAGTGGTTGCATCCCGGTGGTCCAGTGCGTGGCTTTGCCTGAGGAAAGCTGACCCCTTTGCTCCAGTACGGTTGTTATTCTGCCCGTGGAAAAGCCTTTGTAGGATAAACTCTGTCCCTTGTGGAGCCGTGGGCACTGCTCAGGAGGCGAGGGCGGTGCCAGAGCTATTCCCAGGGCTGTTTCCAGAGGCTGTTCCCGGGGCTGTTCCCAGAGCTGAATTCAGAGGCTGTTCTATTCCCAAAGGCTGTTCCCAGAGGCTGTTCTATTCCCAAAGGCTGTTCCCAAAAGCTGTTCCCAGAGCTGTATTCAGAGGCTGTTCCCGAGGCTGTTCTCAGTCTGTTCCCAGGTCTGTTCCCAGGTCTGTTCCCAGTCTGTTCCCCGGGCTGTTCCCAGTCTGTTCCCAGTCTGTTCCCAGTCTGTTCCCAGGTCTGTTCCCGTGTCTGTTCCCGGGGCTGTTCCCAGGTCCGTTCCCAGGTCTGTTCCCAGTCCGTTCCCAGGCTGTTCCCGGGGCTGTTCCCAGGTTTGTTCCCGGGTTTGTTCCCGGGGCTGTTCCCGGGCTGTTCCCAGTCCGTTCCCGGGCTGTTTCCAGTCTGTTCCCGGGGCTGTTCCCGGGGCTGTTCCCGGGCTGTTCCCAGTCCGTTCCCGGGTCTGTTCCCGGGGCTGTTCCCGGGGCTGTTCCCAGTCTGTTCCCGGGCTGTTCCCGGGGCTGTTCCCAGGTCTGTACCCCGAGGCTATTCTATTCTCAGATCTGTATCCCGGGGCTGTTCCCAGTCTGTTCCCGGGCTGTTTCCAGTCTGTTCCCGGGGCTGTTCCCGGGCTGTTCCCGGGGCCGGCAGAGGGAGCGCGGGCAGCGCGGAGCCGCTCCCGGTCTGTCCCGTCCGGGCATCCCAAAATCATCGCTGGGGTTTTCAGGGGCACAGGCAGCGTTGTCAGCCCTCCCCTCCCGTTCTTAGGGACAGCCGGGCTGTTTTCTTGGAACATCTCGAACAAACCCCGTCGGGAGCAGGTGTCTGTGCAGGGAACAGCCCTCACACGGTCTGGAAAGGTCGCAGCGTGCTCTGAGGACGGTGCCTGCAATGAGGTGTCAGCTCTCATTGAGCTGCTCAGAGCCACTAATTAAGAGCACATTGTCCGTGTGCTGCCGGTGACATCTGTGTGTGTCCAGCCTGGTGTGCAGGAATGTCACAGTTGAGACAGAGACAATACAACGCCACACTCCATTTTCAGAAGGCTTCAAACTTGTTTTTATTTTAGCATGCATGCTTTTTATACATTCTTACACAACTCCTAAGTTTGCACTTTACTCATTGGTCAGGAAAGACAAAGTGCTCATTGGAATAGACAGTTGCAGGTTTCTCTTATTTATCCTTCTTTCTTTCTTGGTTTCTATGTCAACGACCTTGGTAGAAAATTCTTCCAGAGCAAACATGGATCCTCTTATCAAACTTCTCTCTGGCTCACAGGAGTCACTGTGAAACCTCTTCCACACAGGAGTGGCAGTGGGGCTGAAGGAGTGTGGCAGGTGTCAAAGCTTCCCAACTCCAGCCCCATGGCTGATCTCAGTCTTCCTTCACAGAAGGCTGGTTCAAAAATAATAATGTTGCTGTCAATTCCATAAGATTTATTCTAGGACACTTCTCAAGGTGCCTGCAGAGGTGTCAGTGATGAAATCAGCAGCTCAGTGCCCAGCCCAGCCAGCACCATGTGTGCTGCAGGCAGCCAGACTAACACAGGCAGCAGCCCTCATTTCACACTCATTTTATTTCTGCTGTTTGTCAATGCTGATGAAACGCCTCATTTTCTCATACCAGGGTTGTTCTGTCACTCTCCACAAGTCTCCTCAAAGATCCTGGTGCAGGTTTTCATTTCCTTGGACTGTAAATGTTCCTTTGAGCCTCAGGCAGCTCCCTGCAGCAGAACTTGGAGGAGAAACATATCGAACACTCTCCACTTGGGTGAGTCCTTCTCATCTTCTCTGGCAATGCTGTGCTGTGGGGAGAAAGCTTTGATTTCCTCTCTAGGAGCCCCAGAAATGTGGGGAGTAGCTTGGGAGGTGGAGCTGGGCCTGATTCCCAGGCAGATTCTTCCTGAGCCAGTGTTTTAGGCAGGTGTGTATCTAGGGTGAGCACTGGAAGCTGCAGTAAGCAAGAATGAGACTACGAATCCTTCCTACAGAGCTCTCACTTGGGTGCTCAGCATTCCCAGCCCAGATGTGTGCATGGAATGGTGCCACAGGCAGCAGCTGCACATCTGCAAGGGCTCAACAGGGGGAATCTGGGGAAGGGGAGATCTGAAAAAATTTGTTGCATCATTTGGAAAGCCCAGTGATCACTTTTTGAAGCCCTGAGTGGAAACCTGAAGGGCCAGGTGCCCTGTGGCACCAAAGACCTTTGATTTCAGTGGAGGAGGATCCCAGTGTGGCAGGAGCTGGGAGGGGCTGCTCCCCTCTGCTCGCCCCCACTGCAGCAATGGCAGGCGGAGGCACAACTCTATTTTTGCTCCTGCTGGATGGAACATTGCAGATCCTGTGCTTATGTAAGAGACTCCAGAGCATGTAGGAGCAGATAAGGTGGCCATCCAACGCTGCTCAGTGCAGACAAAGGCTTTTTGTCTCTTTTCATCACACTTAGCAACTCCTGCAGTTGGAGGAGTTCCTTCTCAGGCTCTGCCCACCTCCCTTCTCAGGCTCTTTTTGCACGTTTTTGGTGTTTTTGGGGAGGATTTTCACCTTTCAGTTCAGCCATGGGCTTTCACATAGCACTGGCACAGCCTGGAGTGTTGGTGCCACTCACAGTGTGGGCTCTGCACAGCTGCAGACCTCTCTGCATTCATCCTGGACCACTGATCCTGCTGGAAATAATTCACCTTTTAGGATAAAGAGGGGTTGGTAGAGCCAGAAGATTTCCTGAAGCACCTTTTGCTGGACACAGGGGATACAGATGTCAGAGCCAGAGCTACACAAAGTGCTCCGCAGCAAGGGAACATGGAACAGGCAAGAGGATCCATTCCAAAATGCCATTGCTCCACCCTGAAACAAAGCTCTGATACAGAAATGGGAATAGCTGTCTGAGTACAGCAGAAGGTCTACAGGGATACATCTCTAACCTCAGGAGGGGTGCTCCTTCCTCAGAGGGAACAGCTCAAACCTTGCCTTTCCTTGCATTTGGCTTTTCCATTCTCATGGAGTCCATGAAAGATTTCAAGGAAAGAAACACTCAGGGTACCCAGCCCAGGGAAACACTTGCACTTTGGAGCAGAGCTTTGTGTTAGTTCTCACTTCTGTGCAGTACTGCAGATTTTATTTATACCTGTCTGGGCAGCCTGTGCTTCTCCCCTGAGAAGTTCCCAGTCCACCCAGTGCCCTGCAAGGCCAGAAAAGAAAGCCCAACCCATCCCACCCCTGCCATGGCAGGGACACCTCCCACTGTCCCAGGCTGCTCCCAGCCCTGCCCAGCCTGGCCTTGGGCACTGCCAGGGATCCAGGGGCAGCCACAGCTGCTCTGGGCACCCTGTGCCAGGGCCTGCCCACCCTCACAGGGAACAATTCCCAATTCCCAATATCCCATCCATCCCTGCCCTCTGGCAGTGGGAGCCATTCCCTGTGTCCTGTCCCTCCATCCCTTGTCCCCAGTCCCTCTGCAGCTCTCCTGGAGCCCCTTCAGGCCCTGGCAGGGGCTCTGAGGTGTCCCTGGAGCTTCTCCTCTCCAGGTGAGCATCCCCAGCTCTGCCAGCCTGGCTCCAGAGGGGCTCCAGCCCAGGGGGCATCAGGGATGATTTCTCAGGGACAACTCCTGTCTCACCACCTCCTCAGCTCCTCACCTAAGCCTATGAGGACAAATATTTTTTTATAAAAACCCACTGTGGCCTGTGGAGTTCTGCCAGCAGAGGCAGCCAGTGGGTCTCACCATGGTTTGGGGTCTCACTCACAGGGGAGCTGCTGCCACACCTTGATCTCCTGCTCCAGGTCAGATCAGATGTGGCAGATGTGGGACTAAGCCTGACCTTGCCCTCTTTACAGACAGCAGCCCTGGGTGTGAGTGTGTGAGGCCCTGCATGAGCCCTGTGCCCAGGGCAGGGCAGGCAGCACCCCCTGAGCCTGGCAGTGCAGAGCCCCAGCTCCCAGGAAGCTTCCTCTGCCTCACAAGGAGGTACTGGGGGTAAAACCTGGGGTCCTTGAAGTTTTCTGTCGCTGGGGTTGAGCTGATGGCCCAGTCCCACGTGTGTGAGCTCTGTGAAGGAATGCTGTGCCAGGGAGGGGGTGGCTGCCTTGGGTCAGGTTGCATCCATTGCTTACACCTTCACCTTGCAGTGGGATTGAGGAGGAGCTGCCAGCTCTGAGGCACTCTTTGAACCCCTTGTTCAGAGGGGCCTGAACACAGCCTCCCCTCTCTAACCCACCCCCAGCTGCTCAGCTGTGAGAGGGGCTCTTGGATCTCCCTCAGTGCCCTGCAGAGCCTGTGTCCCCCAGCAGTGCTCCCTGGGATGCCACAGCAGCCACAAAGTAGATCCAACACCATCTAAATCCTGCCTTGATATCCCTTGAGCTAAATTCCTGCCCTGCCTGAACGTGCAGGAACCAAGAGGGGTTCGGACCCATGGCTTACAGGGAGCTAAGAACCATGAGCAGCTTTGCAGCAGCTGAGTAAACAGCTCTGGGCAGCCGGGCTCCATCCCCTCCCCTGCCATCCCTGCTCCCCCATGGCTCCCTCCCCTGCCATCCCTGCTCCCTCTGCCATCCCAGCTCCATCCCCTGCCATCCCTGCTCCCTCCTCTGCTCTGTCCCCTGCCATTCCTGCTCCCTCCCATCCTATCCCTCCTCTGCCATCCCTGCTCCCTCTGCCATCCCAGCTCCATCCCTCTCCCATCCCTGCTCCCTCCCCAGCTCCCTCCCCTGCTATCCCAGCCCTCCCCTGCCATCCCTGCTCCCTGCCCTCCATCCCCTGCCATCCCTGCTCCCTCCCTGCCATCCCTGCTCCTTCCTTTGCCATCCCAGCTCCCTCCCCTGCCATCCCTGCTCCCTTCCTGCCATCCCTGCTCTTTCCCCTGCCATACCTGCTCCCATCCCTGCCATTCCTGCTCCCTGCCCTCCATCCCCTCCCATCTCTGCTCCATCCCCTCCCATCCCTGCTCCCTTCCTGCCATCCCTGCTCCCTCCCCTGCCATCCCTGCTCCCTCCCTGCCCCCCCTGCTCCCATCCCTGCCATCCCAGCTCCCTGCCTTGCCATCCCTGCTCCCATCCCTGCCATCCCAGCTCCCTGCCCTGCTGGGCCAGCCCGGGCTCATCTCTCCCTGGGAAGTGTCTAACCATGTGTGCTTTTTAAGGTTGGAAAAGATCTCCAAGATCAAGTCCAGCCTTTGACCAAACACCACAGCCTGCTCAGCCATATCAGCCAGTAGCACATCCAGGGCTTTTTGGCCATTCCCAGGGACAGTGACACCAGCACTGCGCCAGGTGACACCACCAGGAGGGTCAGAACCTTGGGCTGTCCTGGCTCTCCTGAGCCTTGCTCCATGTGTTACACACCTCACCTCCCCCTTCTCTGCCTGCTGCAGCCATGGGGTAACACAGTGCTGTGTGTAGTAGGAATTTGTCCAGCACCTCTCTGACAAGGGCAACAACAAAACACCCAGACAAGTGAATAATTCCCTCACATCCCAAGCTCAGAGCCTTGGAAAACCTCAGTGAAAGTTACAGGGTTGTTTGTCTGTGCCTGCCAGCCTGTCCTTGAAGCTGTCAGTGGCACCCAGATTATTTGTGTGTCTCAAGATGCTTTTGAGTCTCTGCAGATGAAAATGTGTCCTGGTGGTGAATGCAGTGGTGACTCAGCACCAGGGAAGGAGGGAAGATGACCTCAGGAAAAACTTTTCACCCCCGTGCTCTGGAGATGTCCATGAAAGGAAAAGAAGATTGAGTGGGGAAAAAAATATTAGCCCTTGGCAGAAAGAGGCTTTAGAAGAAGCCCAGAGCTTAATGCCAGGGTGATGCTTCAGGTTTTAGCTTTTATAGTTTTCAGATTCTGCGCTGCTTTAGTGTGTGGGTCTGAGCTTCACATTAGGGGATGGTGAGCTCTCTGCACAGAGCAGGGAGACTAAACAATTCCTTCTCTAGCTGGGGACCAAGGACAAATGATCCAAATTTCAGGCCCAAGAGCACAAACAATGTGGACTGAAGAGAGAAAAACAAGGAGGATGGGACTGCATGGGCTAAAGCTGGAATTGGACAATTAACTCCAATATGCAAACGGAGCAGAACTGATCAAAGTGAGAGATCTCGTGCCCGGTCGTGCATTTTGTGACCATTTTGGTTCATCTTGAGCCTGGCTGGGCTCTTGTGCTGCCCAAGGTGCATCCATTGAGGCCTCCTAACAAATCACTGCTTTATTCTGTAACTCTGTCCAGTCTCTGTTCTGGGGCAGCCTGCACAGGGCATCAAGGGGAGGGCTGCAGACTCTGGGCTCTGGGCACACAGCAGCCTCAGGCCTTGCTCCCAGCTCTCTGTGCAGCTGGAGCTGCAGAGTTTCCTTCCTGCCCTCCCAAGAACAACCCAGGACTCTGGCAGTTGTGGAAGGGACAATTCCAGCAGTAGAACAGTCAGCAGCAGCAGCAGCTGCAGTAGAAGCAACCCCTCCCTGCTCCAGGTGAGCCCCCAAAGCCCTCTGTGGCCTGTTAAAGCTTGGAGGGCTGGGGCAGGGAGGGCTGTCAGGGGAATCTTCACCAAAAGCTCTGTGCTGATAGAGCAAACAAGCTCTGAATGTGCCACCAGCTCTCCAGGGAAGCAAGCCCTGTCTCTGGGTGTGTGATTAAACCAGAGCCTTGTTCCAGGGGTATTTGTTCACCCTCCTGTTGGTTTTCCCAGGCCTCTCCCTGCTCACATCACCTTGGACGTTCCCCAGGGGGTTCCTTTGGCTGCCCACCCAGCCAGGTTGTTGTGGCAGTCACTGTCCCCCATGGTTTGATGTCCCAGTGGCTGCTGACAGCTGCAGCCCCTCAGGCAGAGAATGTGTCACTGCAGAGCTGAGGGGCCTTTCCACAGGACACCAAGCTCTCCTCATGGTACACCCCACACCTTCCTCTCTGATCCTTCAGGGAGCTGTTTTAGCTCACCAAGGTCTCCCTCCCCCCACACCCCTGAGCTTTCTGCTGTTCCTGACAGAGAATGGCAGGAGCAGGATTAGGCTGGGATGCTCTGACCCTTCTGACAGCAGCTCAGCCAGTGGATGAAGGTGCATTTTTATCAGCATGTGCTTGTTTTTTGTGAACATTAATCATATAAAACTCCTACTGGATGAGGAACTCTGACAGAACCTTTTTTTATATAATCTCATGCAGTCAAATACTCTCCTGTCTTTTTCCTTGCCCTTGGTCTCTGGCCTCAGCACAGCCTCTCTGGATGATGAGTTTCTTCCCACTGCCAGAGGGCAGGGCTGGATGGGATATTGGGAATTGTTCCCTGTGAGGGTGGGCAGGCCCTGGCACAGGGTGCCCAGAGCAGCTGTGGCTGCCCCTGCATCCCTGGCAGTGCCCAAGGCCAGGCTGGGCAGGGCTGGGAGCAGCCTGGGACAGTGGGAGGTGTCCCTGCCATGGCAGGGGTGGGATAAGATGCACTTTAAGGTCCTTTCCAGCCCAAACCATGCTAGGATGTTATAAAGTAGCCTTACAGCCCTCTCTGGAGGGATAGCACACAACTGAGTGTGTGCAAGGTCTGCCTCCAAGTGATAGAGATTTGTTTGTTCTGAGCTTTATCTCCCCCATCCTGATATGTTCGGATGAAGTCTCAGTCGTGGATCCTCACTGTAACAATGGGATTGAGTCCTGCAGGGAAGATTGGGCTCTTCTGGAGCATCTGTGCTAACTGTGCCTATGGAGTGCAGCACAGGTGACAAGTGACACCCCCTGAGCATCCCAGAGGGTGACATGAGACATCAGTGGCCAAGACCACTGTGCTGAGGCACATCTCTAAGCCCTGTTCTGGCTCTGTCCTGCTCCCCACAGAGGGACTGTGGCTGCTGTTGGTCACTCCTTTATCTGCCAGGCTTGGCTGTGGCTGAGCTGCAGCTGGGAGCCCAGCCAGGGGAAGCAGCTGATTCTCCTTCAGAGCAGAGACTTGCACATCAATAAATGTCTCATTACAGATGCTTTCTTCACCCTCTTGGCTCTCATTTCCTCTTTTCTCCTGCTGGCTGGAAAGCTGCCTGGCTCCTGTGAGAGCTGAAGAATGCTGGAACAGGGGCTGGTGCAGCTCTGTCCTTGCAGGTGAGGTGCTGGACAGGCCATGTATTTTCTTCAATGTTTATCCTGACCTTCCATGTCCTGCTCTGGCTCTCTGTGGGATCTGTTTCTGTAGGTCCTGTTGTGGCTTCCAGGGACATGTGGGTCCTGTTTGAGTCACTTTGGAAAGCATCTGCCAACTGTCAAACCCAGCTGAGAGGAGAGGAACCACTTCCTTGGGGTAACACAGCTCAGGGCAGGGCAGTTTGTTCACTGAACTCCCAACACGAGAAAATGCTGATTGTGCTCTAGAAAATCCATGGGAAATGGTGGGTTAGGATGGGATTCTCCTTTCCCAAAGCTCCATCATTACCCAGAAATAGGCACAGCCAGGATGGGGGTGGGTCAGGGTGCCTGCTGAAGTTTGGGATTGTTCACTGGGGCTTTCCATAGTGGCACAGAAACCCTGGAGCTGTTCCTACAACCAGTGCTGCAGGAGCAGGAGAGCCCCTCCAAAGCATGACCCTCCCTGCTCTGCCTGCAGCTGCTGCTGCTTGAGTCAGTTCTGGGGAAGAGTAAAAGCAAAGCAGCTTGTTCTGCCTGCAGCACCAGCCCAGGGCATGGACAGAGCCTGACCTGCTGCAGTGAAATTCTCATTCAAAGCCTGGCCCCAGAGCAGCAAGAGCCAGCTTGGTTTCAGGGTTGGAGATGAGCTCAGCAGGGAAGTGCACATGGTGCAAGGAGTTTTACCTGAGCCTGTGGGGGTCTGTGATGGGAGCAGAGGAAAAGGCAGCAGCTGGAACATGAGGGAAGGAAACCCACAGAGAGAACTGGGTAAAAGCCATTTCCCATCCATACCTCAGCCCTGTTCCACTTCCCAGTGCCCTTTGCAAGGCTGACAGCACCAGCTCAGCCCTGACCCCTCAGCCCACCAGAGGGGAGCTCAAAGGCTGGGGAAAGGCCCCTGGGCTGAGCACAGGCCCTGCAGGGACTGGCTGGGCTGGCACCAGTGCTGTGGGAGCACAGAGCCCATCCCTGTCAGTGGCATGAGGCCACAGCACACTGAGGCACTCATCCAGATCCTAACCCAGCATTTCCCCTCAGCAGGACCACAAAGGCTTGGAGGGGCTGCTCTGACTGCCAGGCTCTGGGCTGGGGGTTTGGGGTGTTTCTCCCAGTGTGACCTGCCAGAGGACAGGCACTATAAACCCTGCAGCCTCTCATCCAGTGCACAGTCACAGGCACCAGCCTGGCTCCACTGAACACCACCCAGCCAGGCTTCTGCTTCAGTGGGGAGCACAAAACCCTGCACAGGGCAGAGACAGGGGCATCTCTGCTGCCTTCACCTCCTCCAGCTCTGACACCCAAACCTCCCCTCCATGCTGCTGCCCAGGCTATTTTTGACAAGCACCTGCAGCCTCCTGCCTTCAAGGGCCCCAAGAGGAACAACAGACAGCTTCAACATTTATTATTACACTTTAACACAGTTTTGGACAGAGGAGAAGCAGCAGAAACCAACATGCAAAGCAATTAAAAGTCCCCAGGGGCTCGAGGAACAGCAGGCACAGCTCAGCTCCTGGCAGGGTCTGTGGGGGCCCTTTCCCTGCAGCTGCTGCTCCATCGTGCCCCAGAGCAGGACAAGGTCATGGCAGACACCAAACCTACACACACAGAGAGGAGAGGACGGGCTGGGATTGTGTCTCAGTGAGTCAGGTCTGTATCTGACTGGAATCCAGCACATTCCAGCCAGGAGACTGTCTGACCATCCTGAGTGGGAAGGGAGCTGTGAAGATTATCAAGTCCAATTGTTATCATCAAGTCCAACTTCTTAAACGTTGTCTGTGCCAACAGGGAAAAGAGAGATCCTTTGGGAAGAGGTGCTGGCTTCCATAGCAAGTCAGGAGATGAAGCTCAGATGTTTCACCACAAATTTCTTGTGTCAGAGCTGGCATCTCTTGGAGCCGGCAGCTCTTCTAACTGCCTGTGATGGATGTCAAGGCCAAAGATTTGCACAGCACTGGAGAAATCTTTGCCAACACGTGGAAATGGATGTCCCCAGAAGGAAGAGGTGCATCAGGCTTGACTGACCCTTGCAGACAACACAACAAAGCTCATCCACGTGCTGTGCAGAGCCTTTATGTCCTCCTGCACCTCTTCCTTTGGCAGGCCTCTGCATCCGAGCCGCACGAGCTGTCCGAGTCGCTCCCCGAGGATGAGGAGGAGGAAGGCTTCGACGTGCTATAGTTCATGCTCAAGACCCAGCCCAGTTTGTTGTGCAGCACCTGTTTGAGTCCTGGGGGCAGGGGCAGCACCTCCAGCGTGTCCACGTAGTCGGGCAGGAGCTGGCGCAGGCGGAAGCAGCACAGGTACTGCAGGGACGTGCGGCTGGCGCAGGACCTGATCACCTTCATGCTGCTCTTGGCCGCCGTGGAGCACACCATGGGGTAAAACTTCTTGTTCTGCAGCTTTGTGGCTGCCACCCCTGCCAGGGCACAGCACCAGGGAGGGCATGTTAGTTTAGACACAGGGATCTCCCCCCTCCCACCTACCCCAAACCCATTAACTGTAAAGCTGTTGGGAAAAGCTTTCCAAAATCCCAATCTATTAAACAACAAACATGACCTTCCTCCCACTCACTTCACACCTTGCTTTCCCAGTGTTTTCTGCTGCAGCCAGACTCAAGGTGCTCCCACCCCATCTCTGGCTCTCACCTATGCACTTGCGGTTCTTGAAGAAGGTGAGTGTCCCGTGCCATGTGTCCAAATGCACCCCAATAATGGAGCCTTGGCCAAACCTCGAGGAGAAGTTTGTTTTGTCCCCCTTGTGGTGCAGCAGTCCTGAAAATACACCCCAAAAAAAGGCATTCTGTGGAAAACTTGCACTCCAGAAATTCATCTCAACTGCCATGCTGCTGGTACAGCCTCGCTCAGTGCCAAAGACATCCCTGCATTTCTGACCCCTGCCCTCCCATCCCAGAGGGGCTGGTGGAAAGGCAAAAGTGAGGTTTTACAACTCTAGAGCACAGGGAGCAGCACTGGAACCCCAAAGGGCTGATGTGACAGTAATACCCTGGTGCCCTGGCAGGGTCCCACACCAGCTCTAAGGGCTCTGCTGAAAGTGGGCTGTGATGGTGTTCACAGGGGTCTTAGGATGAGGGAAGAGATGAGAATGTTCACTCCACGTTTCAGAAGGCTGATTTATTATTTTATTATATATATTATATTAAAACTATACTAAAAGAAGAAAGGATTTCATCGGAAGGCTGGCTAAGAATAGAAAAGGAATGATAACAAAGGCTTGTGACTGACTGAGACAGTCCAGACAGCTGGGCTGTGATTGGCCATTAATCAGAAACAACCACATAAGACCAATCACAAATGCATCTGTTGCATTCCACAGCAGCAGATAACCATTGTTTACATTTTGTTTCTGAGGCCTCTCAGCTTCTCAGGAGAAAAAATCCTAAGGAAAGGATTTTCCATAAAACATCTCTGTGAGAGTGGGCCAGGAGAGATGCTCCAAGGGCTGCGAGCTGCCAGCAGCTGCTCTGGTGTCCCTAACAAAGGGATTCACTGCCTGGTGGCACCTCCTGTGCCACTGCTGCCCACCCAGCCCCCCTGGCTGTGTTACCTGTGTAGGAGAGGCCCCAGCTGTCCTCATCCTTGCCCAGCAGGCTGCAGAAGGTGTGCCGGTACTTGTCCAGGTTCACATCTGATGTCCCAATCCCCACCATCTGCCAGGCAAAGCAGGGAGGGACAACATAAGCTCGGTGTCTTTTCAAACAAGACACAAGCAAGATTCCACCTCCAGTTCTTCCCTCCTCTTCTTGGCTCAGCCCAAAACACCCAGAGGGGCTGGTGAAGCCAAGGCAGAGGTTTCAGGGTGGAACTGAAGGCTCCCAGCTCTGATTTCCTTTGCTAAGTGAGGAGGCAAAGGTAAAATGCTGCACAAGGTCCCTGTCCTGTTCATAGAGTCACAGAATGGTTTCAGTTTGAAGGGACTGTAAAGTGCATCTCATCCCAGCCCTGCCATGGCAGGGACACCTCCCACTGTCCCAGGCTGCTCCCAGCCCTGCCCAGCCTGGCCTTGGGCACTGCCAGGGATCCAGGGGCAGCCACAGCTGCTCTGGGCACCCTGTGCCAGGGCCTGCCCACCCTCATTCCCAATATCCCATCCATCCCTGCCCTCTGGCAGTGGGAGCCATTCCCTGTGTCCTGTCCCTCCATCCCTTGTCCCCAGTCCCTCTGCAGCTCTCCTGGAGCCCCTTCAGGCCCTGGCAGGGGCTCTGAGGTGTCCCTGGAGCTTCTCCTCTCCAGGTGAGCACCCCCAGCTCTGCCAGCCTGGCTCCAGAAGGGCTCCAGCCCTTGGGTTGTCTCCATGGGCTCCCCTGGACTCTCTCCAGCAGCTCCAGGTCCTGCTGCTGTTGTTCCCCAGGGCTGAGCCAGCTCTGCAGGTGGGGTCTCATCTGAGGGGACAGAATCCACCCCCTCCTGCTGCCCATACCAGGACTCAGCCCAGCACAGGGGGCTTCTGGGTCCTCATGGCCAGGCCACGTCCAGTTCTTGTCCTCCATCCCTCCATGTCCTTCTCCTGGGGCTGCTCTCACTCCAATCCCTGCCCAGCCTGGATTGGTGCTTGGGATTGCCCTGACCCAGGTGCAGCACCAGCACTTGGACCTTGTTCAATTTTATTCCCATGGCCCCAGCTCTCCAAGCCCCTCTGGATGCCCCATTCCTCCCCTCCAGGTGTCACCTCTCCACACAGGTGAGTGTCAGCACCAGTCTGGCCAAGGGTGCCCTGATCCCACTGTCCATGTCCCCAGCAGACATGTGAAACAATTCTGGTCCCAGTCCCAGCCCCTGAGCAATGTCACTTGTCACTCACTGGTCTCTGTTGACTCCCAACTCTTTGCCTGTGCTCATCCAGACAATTCCATACCCACCAAGTGGTCCCTCTGTCTCTCCAGGTTAGAGACAAGGATGCCATGCAAGGCAGCACCAAATGCTTTGCACAAGTTCAGGCAGATGAGATCAGTTCCTCTTCCCTCCTTCACCAGCATTGCAACCCCATCACAGAAGGCCACAGAATTCCTTAATGAAGCCATGATGGATGCCATCAATCACATCCACTCTTTGCATAGCTTCCAAAGGATCTGCTCCATGTTTGCCAGGCCCAGAGGTGAGACTGCTCAGCCTGTACTTCCCCAGATGTTCCTTATTTCCCTTTCAAAAAATGGGGGTTATATTTCCTTTTTTCCAGTCACTGGGAACTTCACCAGACTGCCACATTTTCTCCAGTATGACAGATAAAGGCTAAGCCACTTCATCCACCAACCAGCTCCCTCAGATCCCAGGGATGCATCTCCTCAGCTCCCCATGGACTTGTGCACTTCCACACAGCCTCAAACCTCACTGCCATGGTGGAACCTCATCCTGCCAGCCCCTGTCCAAACTCCTGGGCATTTCTGGTGCCCCACACGTACCATGTCAGTGCCATACACTGGGGAGGTCATCTTGATCTCCCAGAAGTGCTGGCCCTCTGCCAGCTCCTTGTTGCCGCGGATGGCGGCCGTGCCACAGCTGTACTCCATGTGGAAGTTCACCTTGCGGTTGTCACACGTCAGCAGCGTGGCCGTGGACTTGTTCACCTCATCCCACACCCAGTCAAAATCTGTTGGGGAAGCACACAGGGGACAAGGATGGGCAAAGACACTCAGGGAATAAGCCCCAAGCCAAAGCACAGCAAGATATTTGTTTTGAAGGCCTGTTAGTGGGTTTGTTTCTATTTCTCTTATTCTTTAAGAGGATAAATCTTAAGCTGTGCACATCAGAGAACTGCTTGAGGTCTGAACTACTCTGCAGTGTCCCACCAGGGATGGATCAGTGCTCCAAAGCTGTCAGCATTCACCAGGCCAAATTCTGGGTGACACTGGGCAGAGCCTCCCTTCTCCCCACCCTCCTCATGGGATCAAGGGGTGGCTCTGCCCTGCCACAGGCTCTCCCCCAGCCCAAGCCCACCCTGTGCCCTGAGCCAGGCACCCTGCCAGCCCCTGCAGGGATCAGGAGGGCCCTAAGCAGGGCTCTGTATCACTGGGGCCTAATCCAGATCGGAAAGCAGGTCCCAGGGGTGAGCGCTGACGCCGTGACAGCATCAGCCCTGAGCCTGAAACACGACAGCAGCCAGGGGCTGGTAATCCTCTGTGCCTCAGGGTGTACACACAGGGATGCTGGGACAGGAGCAGGACACTGCAGGGGACGCCCTGTTGCCAGCCCGGGGCCTGCAATGCCACCATGGCATTCAGCAGCCTAAATAGGAAATGCCTAGTCATGATGACTGGACCTTGGAGCTCCTCTCCCCCCTCCAGACCCTTGCCCTGTAAGACTATAGGTCACTTTCCTTTGACCCTCACTATTGGACAATTCCTAACACCCCTGTACCCTATATGAAGGGCTGCTTTTACCCAGCTCAGCAGAAGAGCTGTCCCTGAGAACCTTGGCAGAAGAGCCAATAAAGACATGGCTGTGGAACCTGACACAGCCTTCTCCTCTCTCTCCCTGTATTACCAGATGGAACGTGCCTGGGCTGGTCTGGCCCTTGCTGCTTGACCAAAGGTGGCAGCCGTGGTGGTTTCACCTCAGAGACACCTTTGGCTGCCTGGATGCTGCAGCTGGGTGCTTGGGACAAGTCCAGGCATGCAGGAGCTCAGGTTTACCTCTGGCTGAGAAGCTTAAGGCAAGGTGAAGGAAAGGAGTTGGTTCTGCTGGAGGGTTTGGATCCAGAGCTTTATTCCTGGCCCACAGGCCTCTGAATGCAGCAACAGCTCCAACAGAACTCCCTGAGCCCGTGCTTGCTGTGTCTTTTACCCCCAGGGAGAGGGAGAGGGAAGGGGTAGGGATCCCACCAACCAGGTAAGGGGGGGTGTCTCAAGGAACAAATGACACCTGGATGGCCAATGTCCCCCAGGGCTGAGAGGCATCTTTTGAACTTTGCCAATCACACAAAGCCCTTTCTGGAATGCCAAGATTGATGGACAGCCCTTAGCAGGAGGCAAGGAAGGGGAAGGGAGAGGTTATGGCACACCTGGTGAAGGAACTAGGATAGCTGAAACAGGCTATTACACTGCACCACAACATCCCTGCATCTGCCTAAGGCACCCAGCAAGCAAAGAGCTGAAATCACACAATGAGCTGATAATCACTAAAAGAGCTGCTATCATCTAAGCTTGCTAAGGTAGCCTGCAGCTGGGAGCTGCTTGGGAACTCAGGCTGTGCTGAACAGGACTGTGTTATCCAGACCCACTGGGGACACCCCAAAACCCAGCAGAGGCCCCGTTATCCCCCATCCCCAGCCCCTTACACTCACACTCATCCTCCTCTCCGCAGCGGCAGTCACGGACACGGTGCAGGGCGTGCAGGCTGGAGCAGTAGGGAGCTTCACTCTGGTTCTCACAGTTGCAGTAGGACTCTCCAGTCACAGGGATGGCACTCGGGATGGAGGGAGACAGGGAGGAGAACTCTGGCTCCGAATCTGAGTCGCTGTGCTGCTGGGGAGAACAGGAATGGTCACTGCTGGGTACCCTGGCCATGGCAGCCGGGCTGGCAGAGCTCCCTGAGGGCTCTGCTGGACATCCCCAGGCCTGTGTCACACAGGGAGAGGCTGTGCCCATGGGATCACCCTGCCCTGGGACATCCCCAGGCCTGTGTCACACAGGGAGAGGCTGTGCCCATGGGATCACCCTGCCCTGGGACATCCCCAGGCCTGTGTCACACAGGGAGAGGCTGTGCCCATGGGATCACCCTGCCCTGGGACATCCCCAGGCCTGTGTCACACAGGGAGAGGCTGTGCCCATGGGATCACCCTGCCCTGGGACATCCCCAGGCCTGTGTCACACAAGGAGAGGCTTTGCCCATGGGATCACCCTGCCCTGGGACATCCCCAGGCCTGTGTCACACAAGGAGAGGCTGTGCCCATGGGATCACCCTGCCCTGGGACATCCCCAGGCTCCTGTCACACAGGGAGAGGCTGTGCCCATGGGATCACCCTGCCCTGGGACATCCCCAGGCCTGTGTCACACAAGGAGAGGCTGTGCCCATGGGATCACCCTGCCCTGGGACATCCCCAGGCCTGTGTCACACAGGGAGAGGCTGTGCCCATGGGATCACCCTGCCCTGGGACATCCCCAGGCTCCTGTCACACAGGGAGAGGCTGTGCCCATGGGATCACCCTGCCCTGGGACATCCCCAGGCTCCTGTCACACAGGGAGAGGCTGTGCCCATGGGATCACCCTGCTCTGGGACATGGACAGTGCCTGCTGAGCCTCAGGGACCTGTCAGCACTCTGCAGTGCAGGTACAGCCTGCGTGCCTGCCAGGGACACAGAGCTGTCACAGCAGGGTGACAGCCCAAGTGTACAACACACACATTCTGAAGGAAATGCTGTGCTAAAGTTTTGGCTTTCACCAGGCAGGTTCCAGCCATGGCAGAGCTGAGCACTGCTCTGGAGAGGCTGTGAAGAGGCACAGGAGGAGAAGGGGCAGACAAAGGGAGCCAGGTGAGCAGCATGGCTGCAGCTCCTCAGGCCAGCACTGTAGACAGGCCCACAGGGAACCCAGGGCAGGATTAAAGAGCTTTTGTTTACTTTCATGAACACAAAAACCTGATTTACTGTTCCCCAGTGCCAAGAGACCACAGTGATCCTGGACTGGACACAGTGAGAGCCACAGCCCAGTTTCACTCCTGTGTTATGGTGTTGCCTAAGGGATTCTCTTACCACTGGTTGCAGAGTTACTCCAGGTTTATGTGCTGCTCACGTGTACCTACTTGTTATTAACCATGGTCAGGAGCATTTAATGACAAAAATCTTTTGAACTCATGTTCTTGCAGATGTGTAAGACAGGGAATTGAAACTGCTTGGGCTTACATACATACTACCCAGGCCTGCTCTGGCCTGCAGGGTTCTGCCTTTCCTAACTTCTAACTTTCCCAAGTACTGCTGCCTAGAAATCCTGTCATTCCCCTGGCTGCAGGGACAGAAAACTGCTCATTTTCAGGGAGCACAGTGCCTGGGTTTGGACACTGTGCTCTGGCAGAACCTCCTGGTTTCAGTGTGGCTCTGAAGCTCCTGGAGCAGCTCCTTGTGTCCCATCACAGCACAGGGACCTCAGCTCACACACTGAAGGATTAGGGAAATAGGGAAGGATGGCAGAGGTGAGTCAGTCACTCCTTGCACTGTTTTACTCTTGTTCTCCCTGCTGTGTTCCCATCTCCAGCACACCTGGACCAGGTTCAGAAGTGAGGCTCACACTGCAGAGCAGGAAATGTGAGGACATTTCAGTCTGAAGATGCTGCCCTGCAAATTCCACCACCATCTCCAAGCCCCTCACAGTCCAGGAGGGAGCACAGCCAGCCTGATCAGGGAACTGATCCACTTCAAACACTTATCTAAAGCTCTGCTTCCAAAAAAAATTTATAAAAATATGGAGGGGCTTGACAGCTGGTCTGCAAGCAAAGCTGAGTTAATAGAAGAAATAATGATTGGTGATTTTCAGGTGTATCCATACCAAAGAAGACAAGGCCATTGGCATAGAAACAGATTAGAAAAGATACATGAAATTTTTGTAATTTTTGTAACTAGACTACATGCATAAGTAGATGTGTATATGAGCCTTAATAAATTTCTGTAAAACTTTTGCTAATTATATTGATGCTAATTGCTTTGCACCAATGAATATAAGAAGTTATTGTGATGTAGTTAATGACTTTAGATCGTGCTTTGGTAAGAGTATATAAGCTAGAGAACATGCAAAATAAAAAACTTTTTCTTCTTGGACCCTGATCATGTGTATGTCACGTCCAACCTAACTACAACATAAAAATACTGTATGTATTTTATGTATGACACACCCATTCTATGCTTGAAAAAGTTTTTAGTTTAGTATCAATATTGACCATTACTGAATCCTTCCTGCTTTTGGCCAGTTCAGACTGGGTATCAGGGGCAGGAAAACACTCCCTGTTGTAGGGGGATAGAATATAAGAAAATAAAGATAGTGTAGAAAGTGATCTTACCCCTGGGCCAATTATCAAACATTAGGAGCAGGCCTGACTTTAAGAGTTCACACTGTAAGCAATGAGAAGAAGATGCTATAAAAGAGTGGGGTGGCTGGCTGAGAAGGGAACTGGGGTCACTTGGCTGCTTTAAGAAGAAAGAGTCAGTGCTCAGAGGAGCTGCCCATGAAAAACACTAAGAAGGTGTAGGAGCATTGGGGGATAGGACAGTCAGCACAGAGACAGAGATCTCTGCAGCCAGGTCAGGAACTTGGGGTTTATTGCAAAGGGCCTGGGGGCAGGGCCCTGCTGGGAGCTGCCAAACACAGCTCAGAGCAGGCTGAGAGAAGAGAGGGGCAGAGAGGATGAGAGGGTGAGAGAGTAAGAGGGTAAGAGAGCGAAGTTCCCATTACAATACAATAAATCTTCTTCTGTGTTGAATATTCTGATTCTCACTAACCAATCTAGTACAATATACAAATCCTACAGCATTTCCATACAGCCTGTAAGAATCATTACATCACCATACTGTGTTACATTTTAAACCCTAAAAACTCCTCTTTGGGCCCCTTCTGCCAAGCCAGTAGCATCGGCTCTGACCCTTGGGCCTGCCTGCAAGCAGAGGGTGTTGTTCCATCAAAAGGGGATCACCTTCAGCTGGCCATACCATTGTTTTCCAGTTGTTCAGTAACTGAGGGACCTCAAAGCTCGCTTTTATTTCAATCTCACTTATAGTTTCTATATTCTCAAAATCTTTTGCCAGGCAATCATATCTATAAGGCTTTCCTGTTTCATCTTCCCCAGCAGAAGGTAAGAAACTTTTGCAATAAGGAGACACCAGCATGGACCTCCTGCAATGAGATGACACCCCCATGGCAGCCAGAGCCCCCAGCCCATCCTACCTGTCCGTCAGAGTCGTAGCCCCAGCCCCGTGCTCCGGCCCGGCCGTCGGCCTCGCGCCGCACCCCGCTCAGGACGAAGCGCCAGGCCCGGCTGCTCCGCGGGCGCCGCGCCATGCTGCCCCCACGCAGGTAGGCTGGGGAGGAACACAGGGATGGTTACACTGCTGCCACACCTCTGGCACCTCCCCGGGTCACCAAACACCCTGGGGAACCAGCACAAGATCAGCAAAGGAAGTTCCGTGTCGCAGACAACTTTACGAAAAATCCTTTCCTTAGGATTTTTCCTCCTGAGAAGCTGGGAGGCCTCAGGGACAAAATGTAAACAATGGTTATCTGCTGCTGTGGAATGCAACAGGTGCATCTGGGATTGGCCCATGTTGGATGTTTGTAATTAATGGGCAATCACAGTCAGCTGGCTCAGACAGAGAGCTGAGCCACAAACCTTTATCATTCTTTCCTATTCTATTCTTAGCCAGCCTTCTGATGAAACCTTTTCTTCTATTCTTTTAGTATAGTTTTAATGTAATATATATCATAAAATAATAAATCAAGCCTTCTGAAACATGGAGTCAGATCCTCTCTTCCCCAACCCAAGAACCCCTGTGAACACAGTCACAGTTCTCTGCACATAAAGAGCCTCTGCAAACTTCAACCTCTTTCTCCACCCAGGGTCAGCTCCTCCCTGAGCCAGTGCTCAGCTGGCCCCAGGAACGCTCCCAACATCCAGCTGTGGTGGCAGCAGCTGCCCCTCTGCAGGAATGGGGTCCTGCAGCCACCTCCCACCTGGCCTGGGGAGCTTCAGGGCTGTCAGAATCAGAGTCCTTCGGGTTGGAAGGACCTCCAAGCTCATCTTGTTCCACCCCCTGCCATGGGCAGAGACACCTTCCACTACAACAGTGTGCTTCAAGCCACAGCCTTCCTTGTACGCAGTGACCCTGCAGCAGCTGTCCTGGCTCCTGTCCCAGCCCCTGCAGCCTGTCTGTCCCCAGGGAATGCTGCCCACCTGCACTGCCCCAGGCCCTGCAGCCTGTCTGTGTCCAGGGGAGGGTGTCCACCTGCAGCTACCCTCTGATGGAAGACTTTGCTCTCAGTGCTTGGAGAGGAAGAGAAAGCACTTTCCTGCACACTGGAAGGAAACCAGGGTCGTGCCAGACCTGTCCCAACTTGCCTCAAGGACAACAGGCAGAAGGGAAGTGATGGCTCAGGTTTTAGCTTTTATAGTTTTGAGATTCTGTGCTGCTTTAGTGTGCACTTCTGAGCCTCACATTAGGGGATGGTGAGCACTCTTCACAGAGTAAGGAGACAAAACAATTCCTTTTCTAGCTGGGGACCAAGGACAAATGATCCAAATTTCAGGCCCAAGAGCATAAACAATATAGACTGAAGAGAGAAAAACAAGGAGGATGGGACTGCATGGGCTAAAGCTGGAATTGGACAATTAACTCCAATATGCAAATGGAGCAGAACTCATAAAAGTGAGAGACCCCGTGACTGGTTGTGCATTTTGTGACCACTTTGGTTCACCTTGGGTGCTGCCCTGGCTGGGCTCTTGTGCTGCCCAAGGTGCATCCATTGAGGCCTCCTAACAAATCCCTGCTTTATTCTGTAACTCTGCCCAGTCTCTGTTCTGGGGCAGCCTGCACAGGGCATCAAGGGGAGGGCTGCAGACTCTGGGCTCTGGGCACACAGCAGCCTCAGGCCTTGCTCCCAGCTCTCTGTGCAGCTGGAGATGCAGGAGTTTCCTTCCTGCCCTCCCAAGAACAACCCAGGACTCTGGCAGGTGTGGAAGGGACAATTCCAGCAGTAGAAACCCTTCTCCAGCTTTGCTGAGCACCCACAGCAGCCCAGCAGAGCTGCCCTGCTCCTGAAGGCCCTCAGTAAGGCTGGGGCTCAGGTCCAGCAAAGAGATCCCAGCACCAATGGCAGAGTCACACATGGAATTGTTATGGCTGGAAAAGATCTCTTGGATCAACGAGTCCAACCATTCCCCCAGCACTGCCGAGGCCATCACGGAACCATGTCCCCAAGTGCCACATCCACACAGCTTCTGAATACCTGCAGGGATGGTGACACCACCACTGCCCTGGGCAGCTGTGCCAGGGCCTGACCACTCTTTCCATAAAGAAATTTCCCCAATATCCAATCGGAACCTCCCCTGGCACAGCCTGAGGCGATTTCCCCCTGTCCTGTCCCCATTCCCTGGGAGCAGAGCCCGACCCCCCCGGCTGTCCCCTCCTGTCAGGAGCTGTGCAGAGCCACAAGGTCCCCCCTGAGCCTCCTTTGCTCCAGGCTGAGCCCCTTCCCAGCTCCCTCAGCCCCTCCTGGTGCTCCAGCCCCTCAGTGACCAGAGCTGCCCCAGGACCGGAGCTGTCTCAGCAGTGCCAGCACAGGGCCGGTCCCTGTCCCGTTCCCGCTGTCACAGCGGCGCTGCCACCAAGAGCCGCTCACCCCTGCGGGGCCCTGGGCTCGCTGAGGCCTTTGCGGGAGGGAAGCGGTGCCACAGCGTGACCCGCACAGCCCCGGGACCGAGCGGCGCGGGGGGACCACGGCAGGGATCCCGGCCCGGCCCGGCTCGGCTCCCGGGCCGCGGCAGCAGCGGCTCCACCGAGGGCGGGCAGCGCAGCCCGGCTGTGCCGCCAGCTGAGGCCGCCGGACAGGGCCGGGCCAGGCCAGGCCAGGCCACAGCGCTTGGGTCGCACAGCCCCAGCCCGCCCTCAGCCAAATCCCAGACCCGGCTCGCGGCTCCGGCCCGTCCCCCCAGCCCCCGGCCCACCTGCCCGGTCTGACCCGGTCCGGCCCAGCACTGCCCCGGCCCGGCCCGCGGCGCTCTGACCTACTTTCCTCTCCCGGGACATAAACAATCCCCTCCCGGCACCGCCCCCGAGCGCTCATTGGCTACGACCGCGCCGTGCCCCCTTTGCCATTGGCTAAGCGCTCTGTCACTCACACGCGGAGGAGGACGAAGGGGGCGGGGTCTGAGAGAGCCCGATTCTATTGGGTGCCCAGTGTGCCAATCGCCAGAGAGCGGCGCCATTGGGCGGCCGCTCGTGAAGGGAAAGCACTAAGCCTATTGGCTGATGCGAAGGGAGCACGAGAAGTAGATTGGCTGTAAAGCTCTGGAGGGCGGGTAGTCCGGTGAAAGTGCCCCTTGAGATTGGGCACAATACCTGTCAGTCAGAAAGGGCGGGCCGTGTGCCGGAGGAAGACGGAAGCGGGTGATGCGCGGAGGCAACATGGAGGAGACGGCCGGGGGTGAGCGGCGGAGTGGCCGCGGCCGGGGGAAACCGGGATCCGGGGGCTCGGCCTGGGGGGCCCTACCTGCCTCTCGGGGGGCGTCCCAGCTGGAATGACCCGGCCTAGCGGGGGTCAGGACCCGGCTCCGCGGAGTTCCGAGGTGCTCGGGCCGAGCCGGTGTCGCGGTGTTCGGCCCGACTCTGGTGAGGGGAGCGCTGGGCCGGGCCCGGCTCCCGCGGCAGACAGCGCCGTGTAAGCGGGCCTGGCGCGGTGTCCCGGGCGCTCCTCGCTGCGGGGCCCCGGCTGCCCTCCCCGGGCCCCTTCTCCCCCTCCCCGGTGCGGGGCCCGTGGCTTTACCGTCGGCGGAGGTGCTGATGAGCTCTGCCATGGTCCGTGCGGGCTCCATGCCGCCGGTGCCGCTGCTGCCGGGCCAGCCCAGCCCCGGCGCGTTCAGTCCGGGCGCGGCCGTGTCGGGGCCTTCGCCGGCTGTGGCTGGAGTGGCCCGGCCTCCCCTGTGCTGCCCCGCACCGGGGACTCCGATCCCGAGCGCTCCTGCTCCGGGGAGCTGAGGCCGAAGCAGAGCCGGGAGCGCTGAGAGCACAGCGGGGAATGCGAGGAGCGATGGAGAGGAGCAGGGGCAGGCAGGAAGCGACTGGTGTGGCACGGAGGGAGGAAACGCCAAGGGCCTGAGCTCACCGTCAGCCCCGGGCCATGGCCCGGCTCAGCCTCACGAGCCCCGTGTTTATTGCTCTGCTGCCCAATTTCCACTTAGGTCATCCGGACCAGCCTTTGCTCCCCACACACGGTGTTTATTGCCATTGTTCCCTTTGTCCCTGTTCTGATGACAAAAAGCCTGTGGCATGTCCACCTCTTCTTTCCCACTGCCTTACACTGAGGGCAGAGCTCAGCGGGGCTGCAGCTCCTCCTGAGGGGCAGCTCTGATCTCTGGGACAGGGAATGGCTGAAGGGTCAGGGTGGGTATCAGGAAAGCTCTTCCCCCAGAGGGTGCTGGCACTGCCCAGGCTCCCCAGGGAATGGGCACGGCCCCGGGGCTGCCAGAGCTCCAGGAGTGCTTGGATAATGATCTCAGGGTGGGATTGTTGGGGTGTCTGTGCAGGGCCAGGGGCTGGGCTGGATGATCCCTGGGGTTCCTCCCCTCTGAGGACATTCCATGGCTCTGTGGGGTCCCTCCCCCTGAGGACATTCCATGGCTCTGTGTCCCCCTGCAGACAGAGCCAACCTGGCCGGGGTGCGGCACATCGTGCTGGTGCTGTCGGGGAAGGGCGGCGTTGGGAAGAGCACCCTGTCCACCGAGCTGGCCCTGGCTCTGCGGCACGCTGGGCAGAGGGTGAGTGAGCCCTTGGGGTGCTGAGCTCTGCCTTGGCCCTTCCTGCCCTCAGCTGGGCTGGGTTATGCCCACCCTTTCCATTGTGGATGTCCTTGGTGGGCAGCGTGTGGATTCTCTGTGATGGTGTGATCTAGTTCAGGTACTGCAGTTCATTTCTCTTTTGTTTATTTTATTAAATCACTCAATATTTAGTGTTGAAATTGGTGCTGGACGTGACTTGGCTGCTTTGTGGTGTCACCCTCACTCCCTCTGTGGAGTGAAGTGGGTGAGCTCAAGGACTCTTTAAATGGGGATCAAAAGGAAATGTGTGGGCAGGAGACAGACTGCATTCCCTGAGGACCTTTTTAAAGGCTCTGTGCAGCCTGTGCCACTTGGGTTCTGGCATAAAGCACTTGGAAACACCCAGGGGATGCTCCTTGGGGAGCAGGAGGTCAGGAGGGATATGAAATTTAAAACATTGTGTTCCAAACGTGGCTGTGGTGGAAGGGGGGTGCCCAGGGGCTCTGAGCCTGTCTGAAGGGCTGTGCCTGTCCCCAGGTGGGCATCCTGGACGTGGACCTGTGTGGCCCCAGCATCCCACGCATGCTGAGGGTGCAGGACAGCGCTGTGCACCAGTGTGACAGCGGCTGGGTGCCCGTGTTCGTGGGCCAGGACAAGGCCATCGCCCTCATGTCCATCGGATTCCTGCTGGAGCGCCCCGACGACGCCGTGGTCTGGAGGGGACCCAAGAAAAACGGTAACACCAGGAATTGCTGCTGGGGGAACCCCCTGTGAGCCCTCCTGGAGAGGGTATTCCTTGGGGGAACCAAGGAACGGGTTAAAGTCACTCAGATGGGGACAGTGCAGCATGCTGACAGACATCCTTGTCCCCTCTCCTGTCCCATGACTCCCAAGCCACCTGCTGAACCTAGTTGTGGTTTGGGGTTTTTTTTATCTGTCCCTTTTATTTCCACAGCTTTGATCAAGCAGTTTGTCACCGATGTGGCCTGGGGGGATCTGGATTTCCTCATTGTGGACACACCACCAGGCACATCTGATGAGCACATCTCCACCGTGGAGGCCCTGAGGCCCCACCAGCTGCTGGGGGCAGTGCTGGTCACAACCCCTCAGGTGGGATATGGGGCTGGAATTCCTGGCAGGGGGGAAATGCACCCCAGGTGTGCACAGGGCTGGCTGTGGATGCTCTGGAGGCACAGGGTGCCCAGAGGGATCCCCAAGTGCTGCTGTTCCCCCAGGCTGTGTCCGTGGGGGACGTGAGGCGGGAGCTGACGTTCTGCAGGAAGGCAGGGCTGCACATCCTCGGCATCGTGGAGAACATGAGCGGCTTCGTGTGCCCCCACTGTTCTGTGAGCTCTGCTGACCTTCCTGTGCAGCCTTGGGGCTGCTCTGGGCCCTTCCTTGGGGTGCTGGGGTGGGGAATTGGGAAATGGCACCAGGGTGATGCTGTGAGCCAGCTCTGGGCTCTGCTGTGCTGAGGAGAGGGCAGGGCAGGGCACAGGGAATGCCTGGGGCTGCAGGGTGGAGGGGAGCTGGCCTTGCTCAGGGCTGGCAGCTCCTGCCCTGTCCCACAGGGCTCTGGCCTTCCTGACTCACTCATCTTCCTCCCTCAGGAATGCACAAACATCTTCTCCAAAGGGGGAGGCGAGGAGCTGGCCAAGCACGCCGGGGTGCCCTTCCTGGGTGAGTGGCTCTGCAGCACAGCTCTGCTCAGGGTGCTCTGGGAGGGCTGAGCACAGAGAAGGAGCATCCCAGGGGCAGCTGGGCTAGGCTGGGGGCTGAGCTGAGGTTTGTGCTTTGCTTCTCTGCCATCCAAACTCCTCACAGTGGGTCCCTGGCCCTGCTGGGGCAGAGGTGGTGGTGCCAGCAGCCTGCTCTGACTGCTGACATTGTGGTGACAGTGTAAACAGGCCTGGAGCTTCATGAGAGCCACATTGCAATGTCTGAAGCCTTCCTGAGAAATGGGGGCTGAGGGCTGAGCCCTCTCCCTGGGCAGGGCTGGGATCAGGTGGGAGAGCCCCTCTGATGAAGCACCAGAGTGGGGTGGGCTCTTGGAGCCAGAGGTGAGAATGATCTCCTGGAGAGCCCAGGGAGGGCAGTGGTGGCTCTTCCCCACCATTTTCCCTGGAGCTGACTGGGCAGTGTGTGTTCATCCCTGCCTGCAGACCTGGGCCCTGCAGGGAGCCCGCTCTCACTCTCCCTCCCTGCCCCACAGGCTGTGTCCCCCTGGACCCCCAGCTCAGCCAGAGCTTGGAAGAAGGCAGAGACTTCATCCAAGAGTTTCCCAAGAGCTCTGCCTTCCCTGCCCTGACTCACATTGCCCAGCAGATCTTGGATACATCGCAGAGGAGCTCCTGAGGAGGCTGTGGAGCTGGACTGGTGCCACACTGGCAGCCCCAGCAGCAGGAACGGGGTTGAACAGGAACTGTTCAACTCAAACTGGGGTGTGAGGGGGGAGCACAGATTCCTGCTGCTGCTGGCAGTCCCAGAGGGAAGAAGCCACATCCCCTCAGACTCAGAGACACTCTGGAGCTGCAGTCCAGTGCTGTTCTTCCCTGAGCATTCCCACGTGGCTCTGACCACCTGATCAGGGCTCCATGTGCTGCTGCCTTCTCCTGCTGCCCCTGCCTGATGGATCACACAGGGCTGGCCTCAGCCTGGCTTGTGCTGGGTGCTCCCTGTGGAGCCAGGTCAGGCCCTGAGCTCGGGATTCTCGGCTCCCTGGTCCCTGATGGGCCACGAGGGCACAGCACAGCCTGGCTGGGCTGAGCAAACCCCTCCAGGAGCTGGCTGGGAGCTGCATCCCATCGTGCTGGGAAGGAGCCCTTGGGCCTGCTGGGCTTCTGTGACTCAGGAATATTTTTCAAGGTTCCAGGCAGTAAAATCTTTTCTTAAAATGCAGGTCTGCAAAGTTCTGTTTTTCCACGGCTTCAGGCCTTGCTGTATCTCTGAGTCTTGGCCTTTCACATACATCAAGGTGCTTCCTGCTGTTCCCTGGTTTCCTTGCTGGAATTCAGCTAAATCTCCCCTAGAGCAGCATCAGGATCTGTCTTGCTGTGAGCCAGCCCTGGCAGCCCTTCATGGAGCTGTTCTCCAGCCTGGGGCTCCTCTGTGTCCCCAGCTGGTTCCTGCTTCTGTCACTTCCCAGTGTCCCGTTCCCTGCACCTCTTCCCATGGGAGCTGCCCTCCTCTTGCAGGCTTTAGGAGAAGCAGTGAAGGTGGTGGCCTTGCATCTCACCTCCCTCCCTCCTGGACTCTGAGCCCCTCCTGCCTGCCTGCCTCTCTGCCTTTGGGACTCCCCCTCACTGAGGTTTTGGGAAATCCTGGATTTTCACTGAGGAGATTCCAGCAGGCAGGAGCAGCACCCAGCCCTGCTCCCACTGCACAAGGACCCACACTCCAGCAGCTTTCCCCTCATGCAATTTTCCAGGAAAATTTGGTCTGACCTTTGGACACTTATCTGGGATTTGGAGAGCTGGGCAGTAGCTGCAATCTGTCAGGGCTGTTGGCTTCTGTGGGGAAGCTGGGCATTTCCTGCTCCCTCCCTGGGAACAAACACACCCCCCCAAGGCTTGCAGGACATGCTGGGAGCCCCCTGGGAGCCTGAATCCCTCACCTGAGGGGCTCTGGGGAGAAATCCTGGCCGTGGGCAGCACGAGCTTTGGAAAAAACATAACTTACAAGGTGGGTTGCAATAGCTCCAAAGGTTTATTTGTCTGCTGCCATTTATCAGGCGAGCAACGAGGTGCTTTCTGTGCCCTGCCTACACCTGCTGCTGCAAGGAATCATTGCAGCAAGTCCTCTGCCCCTTCCCTAAGCTCGGGGGGGGCTTTTTTTCCTGCTCCATGGCAGGAAAACGCTTTGTTTTGTCTCATAAAAGTCCTGGCCTGGGCAGGGCTGCCCCTTGCTGTGGCTGCAGCGCTGGGGGTGCAGCATTCCCCCATCCAGAGATTCTCCTGCCGGGAGCTGGGAGCAACCATACTCTGCCCTGGGGGCTGCTATTTAAATACGAAAGGACTGAAATACTCAGTTTGAAGCCCAGGAGGGCTGGTGCCCATCCAGCATCGGCAGCTGCTGGAGATGTTGGCAAATGTGTGCTGTGGCTGGGGTGGCACAGGGCCGGGGTGAGGTCCCTGGGAGGGCCAGCCCAGCTCAGCAGTGAGCAAAGCTCTCCTGGGCAGTGTCCCGCAGGTCCAGCCCCGCCAGGCCCGGCGGCTGCAGGCAGGTGAGGTTGTTGTAGGTGTAGATGGGGACGTGGCTGTCGTCGCCCTCGGCCACCGACTGCACGAAGCGCGGCACCACGGCCGGGTGCTGCAGCGAGAAGTCCCGCAGCCCCTTCAGCGAGCAGTTGCAGTGCCAGTTGTTGCCCCCCAGCCACAGCTGCTCCAGGGAGAAGGGAGGGCACAGGAACGACACCGAGAAGGTCTCCAGGGAGTTGTTCCTCAGGCTGAGGTACCGCAGGTTGGCCAGGGGGGAGATGACGCTGTTGTCCAGTGTCTCCAGCTGGTTGTGGGAGAGGTCGAGCCAGAAGAGTCTCTGGAGAGGGCTGAAGGTGTCCTGGGAGATGTCCAGGAGCTGGTTGGAGGAGAGGAAGAGGTACTCCAGGTTGCTCAGCCCTGTGAAGAGCTGGGGTGAGAGGTGGCTCAGCCTGTTGTGCTTCAGGTCGAGCTCCAGGAGCTCGTGCAGGTCGCTGAAGCTCTGGTCCTCGATCAGGGAGATGCTGTTGTGCTGCAGGAAGAGGCGCCGCAGGCTGGAGAGCCCCGAGAAGGTGTTGGCCCGGATCCTGCCCACGCAGCTGTGCTCCAGGTGGAGGCTGTGCAGCTTGGTGACCCCCTTGAAGACAAAGTCGGGCAGCACCTTGATGCAGTTGGCCGACAAGTGCATCACAGCCACGTTGTGCAGCCCCAGGAAAGCCCCGGCCCTGATGTCCTGCAGCTGGTTGTTGTTGAGGCTCAGCACCTCCAGCTGGCCCAGCCCCTCGAAGCTCCTTTCGGCCAGGCCGCGGATCCGGTTGTGGCCCAGCTGCAGCTCCTCCAGGAACTGCAGGTCCTTGAAGGTCCTGGGCCTCAGGCCGGCGATGGAGTTGGTGGAGAGGCGCAGCACGTGCAGGCTCAGCAGCCCCAGGAAGGTGTCCTCGTAGAGCTGCACCAGGCGGTTGTGGGACAGGTCCAGCCACCGCAGCGACTTCATGCCCATGAAGGCGCGGGGGGCGATGGCGTTGATCTGGTTGTGGTTCAGGTACAGCTTCTGCAGCTTCTGCAGCTTGACAAAGATGTTGATCTTGATGCCCTTGAGCGCGTTCCCGCTCAGGTCCAGCTCCTTCAGCTCGGTGAGGCTGCAGAAGAGCTGGTGCTGGAGGTAGGGCAGCTTGTTGCCCGCCAGGATCAGCTCCCTCAGGTTGGGCAGGTCGTGGAACACCTTGTCGGGCAGCACCACCAGCGAGTTCCAGCCCAGGTTGAGGTACCAGAGGTTGGAGAGCCCAGCAAAGAGCCCTTCCTCCACCTTGCTGAAGTGGTTGTTGTTGAGGCTGAGGGACACGAGGTTCTGTGTGTGCAGGAAAGTGTGTGGGGCCAGGTGCCTGAGGCGGTTGCGCTCCAGGTGCAGGTGGTAGAGGCTGCGCAGCCCGTGGAAGGCGTGCTGCTCCACGGAGCCCAGCTGGCTGCTCTGCAGGTCCAGGAAATCCAGGGCTGACAGATTCCTGAAGGCTGCGGCCGGCAGCACCGTGAAGTTGTTGCCGTCCAGCCACAGCGCTTTGGCGTTGTGGGGCACGTCCTCGGGCAGGCGGCTGAGGTTGCGGCTGCTGCAGAACACGTTCAGCTCCTCACTGTAATCGTCCAGGCTGCAGGCGCAGGGGCTGGGGCACCGCGGGGCCTCCCCGTCCCCCCCGTCCTTCGGGGGGTCCCCGCCGGGGGGCTGCGAGGCCGCGGCCAGCAGCAGGGCCAGGGGGAGCAGGAGGGGGATGCCTGCTGGGGACCGAGAGAGGGGACAGCGTCAGGGCAGGGCTGCGGCTGCTCTGGGGGACACTTTGGGACCCCCCTTGGGACACCCTGGGGACCCCTTGGGACACCCTTGGAACCTCCTTGAGACCCCCTTGGGACTCCTTGGGACCCCTCGTGAGACCCCCTTGGCACCCCTTGGGACATCCCTGGGAACCCCTTTAGACACCCTTGGAACCTCCTTGGGACCCCTTGGGACATCCCTGGGACCCCTCTTGAGACCCCCTTGGCACCCCTTGGGACATCCCTGGGACCCCCTTTAGACACCCTGGGACCCCCTTGGGACCCCCCGTGCGACCCCTTGGTGGGTGCCCGCACCGCCGGGGCTGGGGTGGATAAAGGGGTCGCTCCCGGCCCTGCAGCTGCGGGGGTTTCCAGAGCTGGATCCCCTGGGAAACGGTCTAAGATCACCCCCCAGTGCTGCTGTGACCCCTCAGGTGCAGGGACCCCCCGAATTCATCCCCATATTGCAGCGGCAGCTCCTCCCTTTCATGGGAAAGGCCGCCGGACCCCTCTCCCTGTCCCTCCCCGGTGCCCCTGGACTCGCTGGGTACCGAAGGGTCCCGGTACCGGTACCGCGGTCCCTGCCCATCCCCGCGCTCCCATCGACGTTTGGGCTCTGCCCCGCAGCCCCTGCAGCCCCCCCAGGCAGCTCCGGCCCCCAAAAATGTCTGATTAGCAGCGGAGGAGGAGCAGAGCCAAGAGTGCCCGGAGCCCGGGCAGAGCCCCAGCGTGTCCCCCCCGGTCCCTGCGGTCCCCCAGGCCGAGGGGCAGCTCCAGCCTCACCTTTGCCTGCGCTCATGGCGGCGGGCAGGGCAGGGCAGGGCTCCCGCTCCCGCTCCGCTCTCCGGCCCCTCGGACTGCGCAGGGATGGATGGAGCAACCACCTTGACGCCTGTCCAGGCTCCCGCCTGGCCGGGCTTAACCCCACTGCTGCTGGAGCCCCGGGCACCGCGACGGGCTCTGGGACTACCTGGGGGCAGCTGGGGACAAGGGCACGCAGATGGGGTTTGTGTGGGCTTTGAGCATGGAGGGAGGAATGGGGCAACCTCAGAGGGTGCCCCAGCACCGTGCCCCGAGCTCCTGAGCAGCAGCGCTGACCCCTCCCTGCCCTGGGATGAGCCCTGGCAGTGGCTCCTCGCTTCCCATCAGGACACAAAAACCACACGCTGGGGCTTGGAGCATCCGCAGGACACGGGGATTGAAGTTTGGGGGTCAGCCTTAGTGCAGGATGGGCTGAAACTCCTGAGGGTTTATGGTGATGGGAAAGGGGGAAAAACTCTTCCCTGTGTGGCACTAAAATCCTCAGCCGCTCCTGGGCATTTTCCCATTTTCCCTCGTGGCTGGGGATGCTGCTGGCAGCTCTCCACTCTGCTCTGCCCAGTGCCCCTGTGCCCAAGGGGAAACTGAGAGCCAAGGCAGGGTCCCCCTGTGGGGTGCTGGCTCTGGGGGTCCCCTGGCAGCCCCCAGGCAGGGAGATGAGGGCGGGTGATGCTCCAGGGCTGGCAGATCACACTCTGCCCTGGCAGCTCATCAAAACCACCCTGGGGAGGCACTGACCTCATCCTGTGTCCCAGCTTATTTCCCCACCAGGCTCCAACACGGCTCTGTGGAATCTTTTACCAGTTTCCAGGAAAGAAATAGAAACGAAAAACCCCAGCAAGAGGAGCCCTGTGGCCAGATAGAAAAGCCATGGCTGAACCTTCCCCTGTCCCTTCTCCCTGGAGATGCACCAGGCTGGCCCTGCTGACGTCCAGCACCAGCAATCTCTGCCCTGCAGTTGCTTTTCTCTGCTCTGGTTCCCCCAGGCTGCTTTGGGAGAAGCAGGGATTCTCTCCCCACCATTCCCTCCCCATGGGCACCCCACCTTGCCCCTTCCCCTGGGAGCCTGGCATTCCCCAGCCCTTCACCAGGCACTGCCATGCCCATGGAAAGGGGTTGGAGAGATACATCCAGGCTCCAGCCTTGCCACCCAACTTTCCCACAGGCTCTGCTTCCCCTCTTCCCTTTTGGCCCCGAGTGGAATCCTCCTCCCCCTCTATTTTAATCCTGTCTTCTGGGAATTTATAGATCAGGAGGAAGAAATGAGGCATAGGGATACATACACCCACTAATAGGCACTGAGCACATATTGACACAAGGTGTAATCAATCTGGAAGCTAAAAAGAGCTGAACCAGCACAGGTCAGCCAGCCAAAACCCACAAAACCTCGTTGGGAAGTTTAAACAAGCCCTGCCTGCAGCTGGGAGCAGGTTCATCCCTGCCTGCAGCAGCCCTCCCCAGGGAAATATCAAATGAGATGCAAAGGGAAAATAAGGAGGGTAAATAGGAAATCCCTCCCCAAAGTGCTGCATGGAGGAGCTGGACCCATCTCCACCTCTAGAGCTCCTTGTGACAGCGTTCACAGGGGTTTTTAGATTGGAGAAGAGATGTTGATCTGACTCCATGTTTCAGAAGGCTGATTTATTATTTTATTATATATGTTACATTAAAATGATACTAAAAGAAAAGAAGAAAAGGTTTCATCAGAAGGCTGGCTAAGAATAGAATCAGAATGGATGATAACAAAGGTTTGTGTCTCAGAGTCTGAGCCAGCTGACTGTGATTTGCCATTAATTACAAACAACCACATGAGACCAATCCCAGATGCACCTGTTGCATTCCACAGCAGCAGATAATCATTGTTTACATTTTGTCCCTGAGGCCTCCCAGCTTCTCAGGAGGAAAAATCCTAAGGAAAGGATTTTCCATAAAAGTTGTCTGTGACAAACTCCTTGAGGCAGCTCCTCCAGGCCTGTCTGCACCCCCAAACCCCCCTGGCAGCCTGGGCTCCAGGTGTGGCAGGAGCTGCTGGGACCCTGCAGCTGCACCCCAGGCCCCCCATGTGCCCTGGACACCCTGGGGACCTGGCTGTGGCTCCTGTCCCCTCCCTCCCAGCGTGTCCCTGGCCATGGGGACCCCTGTGTGATCCCTCCAGCAATGAACTCCCAGCCGGGAGCAAAGTCTGAGCCCCTCCCCTGGTTGCCTTGGAGAAGGCTGTAATGGTATTAGGGAAAGCAGCAAAGTCCTTAAAAAGTAGTTTTTAAAGCTATTTAAACTCTAAGGAATCATTTACCTTCCCCAGCAGCCCCTGCAGTCCCTCCCCAGGGAGGTTCCCAGTCCCTTTGGGTGGGACATGCCACCAGCTGTCCCTGCAGTCCCTGCTGTGTCCCCGGGCTGGGGAGGGGACAGTGCTGGGCCACATCTGCTCTGGGACCCAGGAGGGCCCCACCAGGCAGGGTGGGTGACCAGGGACACTCTGCAGGGGCAGCCCTGGGGAGCAGGGAGGTGACACGTGTGGTGGCACTGTCACGGCTGACTTAGGGAGTATTTTTAGCAAATCTTGCCAAATATTGTCCCTGTCTGGAGGAGAGCATCTCGTGTTGCCAGGGTAACCAGTGCTCCTCATTCAGGACCAAAAACGTGTCCCAGAGAGAGGGGAGGGGTGGCAGGGACACCAGCAGGACCCAGCCCCACGAGTGGCACCGTGCCCAATGCTCACCCATGTTCCTGGTCACTCTGGTCACCCTGCTCCTGGAGGTGAGCACTGGGGAGTGGTGGCAGCTGCTCTAAAGGTCCCCATGGGCAGCTCTGAGTGCCCCCAGCTGCCCTGCCAGGGCTGCAGAGCCTCGTGTGGGAGCTGGGAAAGGTGCCCATGTCCTGGCAGCCCCAGGGATGGCAGCTCTGCCCTGCTGGCACATGTGGTGCCACCAGCACTGCCTGGCCAGGCTGGTTGGACTGGGAGAGGTGACTCAGGGAGGTCAGGGCCATTGCTGGGGGCAAAGATGGGGAAATTCCCAAACACTGAGGTGTGGGGAAAGGGGGGCCCTGGGAGGGGATTTGGGGTGCAGGGAAGGGCAGGAGAGCAGCAGCTGTCACTGGAACTGGATGGGGAGGGCAGAGGGAAGGGAGGCACCACCGTGCCCAGCCCACCCTGAGGGCAGTGCCAGGGACAGGGGAGAGGGGAGAGGTGCTCTCCATGTGCCAGCCCAGCTCTCCAGAGCCGGGCACGGAGGGAGCAGCCTGGTCCTTGGGGTGCCAGGGAGAGGGATGGGGTGGGAGGGTGACAGGGGGACCAGAGCTGAGGGACAGTGGGAGGGTGGCAGAGGGAGCAGAGCTTTCCTCCTGTCCCAGATCCCGGCCCTGCCCCATCCCAAGTCTCCTCCCAGCCCTGCAGGGAAGTGCCAGGAGGTGCCAGGGGGTGACAAACAGGATGTGGGGTGGCAGTGGGTGCTGGCAGCCTGTGGGACTGCCATCCCTTTTCTGACCCAGGCACTTCTTATCTCAAAGTTTACATAGAAACACATCCCATGCAAACCTTTTATCCAACCCTAAAATCTCTCTCCAAATCCTTTTCCCACAGCACCCACAAACCCAGCATGGGGCAGGGCAGGGAGAGGGTTCCCCCTGAGCCCTCCAGAGCACACAAACACCCCCAGGATGGGATCCTGGCACAGGGCAGGCCTGGCTGGGCCAGAGCAGACCCAGAGGGGACCCTGGAGATGGTGTGGGGCTGGAAGAACCTTTGCTGTTCCTTCTGGGGGCTGGAAGAACCTTTGCTGTCCTTCTGGGGGAGCTCAGAGAGGTTCTGCAGCTCCCTCCTCCTCTCCCTCACCCAGGCTGGGGGAGCTGGGGCTGTCCAGCCTGGAGAATTCCTTGTGGCATCTCAGGGCTTGGAAAAATCAGAGAAAAGCTTTTCCTCAAGCCAGGAGACACACTGGCGATTTTAAACTGGAACAGGGTGGGTTTAGGTTGGAAATAAAGAGGAAATTCACTGGGGGGGGATCAGTGGGAGCCCAGGAATTCCCCATCCCTGGGGCAGTGAGGCTCGGGCAACCCTGGTGTGAAAAACATCAATCACTTGGTTTTCTAAAAATTTTAAAAGTTTAATAGTAATAAAATGGTTATAAAAATAGTAATAGAATTAGAGTAATAATAATTTGGACAATTTGAATTAGGACAATATGAGACAATAGAGACAGCGTCTGGGTACCTTTTCTGGGCAGCAGGAGCCCGAAGAAGGACTCACATTAACAAAGGATTAACCCTTATAAACAACAGCCAGTTGCATATTCATACACCTTATCCATGATGCATAAATTCCATTCAAACACAGGATTCTGTCTGGTCATCCTCAACTTCTTCCTCTGAATCCTGACAGCGCCTTCGAGGCAGGAAGAAGTTAATTTCTTCTGATAAGAGAGCCATAAATTCTTTTTCTCTGAAAGATTCGAGTGTCCTGTGGCTGCTATTTCCCTGCAAGTCCTTTCTTTAAAAAGAGTATTCTACATAGCACAGTTTCTATTTTAACAATTTTTATAACCTAGGGCTATATTTAGCAGAGTCCTTAAGAGAATTAATACAGCATTACTTTCTAACACAACACATATAATATTCTAATTATATATTTTACTATATAATATATATTATATACCATATAATATATACAATATACAATATACAATATACTATATACTATATAATATATAATATATAATATACTATAATATACTATACTATAATATAATATACTATACTATAATATAATATAATTTATATTATATTATATTATAGTATAGTATAGTATATTATAGTATATTATAGTATAGTATATATTATAGTATATGGTATATAGTATGTTATTTATATTATATTATATTATATTATATTATATTTATTATATTATATTATATTATATTATATTATATTATATTTATTATATTATATTAAAGGTATATTATATTATATTATATTATATTATATTATATTATATTATATTATATTATATTATATTATATTATATTATATTATATTATATTATATTATATTATATATATTATATTTAAGGTATATTATATATGATACAATATTTTAATATTTGCGAAAAGCCAGTCATAAAATACACATTTTTCACACCTGGCATCCCGGGGGCACAGAGGGCTCCCCTGGGATCCCGAGGGCACAGAGGGCTCCCCTGGCATCCCGGGGGCACCGAGGGCTCCCCTGGCATCCCGGGGGCACAGAGGGCTCCCCTGGGATCCCGAGGGCACAGAGGGCTCCCCTGGCATCCCGAGGGCACAGAGGGCTCCCCTGGCATCCCGGGGGCACAGAGGGCTCCCCTGGCATCCCGGGGGCACAGAGGGCACCCCGAGCATCCCCGTGGACTCTGGCGGATCCGGGCTCGGGTTCCTTTGCAGCCGCTGGAAGCCAGATGGAGCCATCACTGCGCTGAGCCCGTGCGGCTGTGCCGGAGCTGCTCCCCTGCTCCCGCCGGGGTCCCTGGGGGGCACAGGGCCATGGGTGACCCTGCCAGGGCTGGAGGAGCGGGCACAGCGAGCAGGGGACACCCCAAACCCTCCCGGAGCTCACCGGGTGTGGGAGCGGCTCCATCTCCTAAAGCCGCGCTCCCGGGGCTGGGTTTAAGGGGATCCTGACGAGGAGAGCCCTCACCCCAAATCCTCAGCACAGAGCCGGGGTTCGGCCGTGGTTCAGTCCGGAGTGGTGCTAGAGATTCAGCGTCACCCCAAAACTTCATTTCTCGGCCCCAATCTGCTTTTGGTGGTGTTGCCCGGCGCAAAATTGGCTTGGTATTCCCAGTCCCCGGGAAAAGGGGTGACTGTCACTCCTGGTGCCGGTAGGGCACCTGGCGCACAGGTATTTATTGCATAATTCACGCCGTATTTGCATATGTTAATTGCCGCTAATTGGAGTGGGCTCTGGGAGCAGCAATGGGATGGGGGCAGTTACTCCCCCAAATCAGGGGGTCCGGGGCAGATCCCGGGGCTGTGGGGTGGGGGTGACCCTCCTTGGGGTGCCCATTGGGGCTGTGGGTGCCCATCCCTGGGGTGCCCATTGGGGTTGTGGGGTGGGGATGCCCCTTCTTGGGGTGCCCCTTCTTGGGGTGCCCATGTGGGGCTGTGGGTGCCCATCCTTGGCGTGCCCATCCCTGGGGTGCCCATTGGGGCTGTGGGGTGGGGGTGCCCCTTCTTGGGGTGCCCATTGGGACTGTGGGTGCCCATCCCTGGGGTGCCCATGTGGGGCTGTGGGTGCCCATCCTTGGCGTGCCCATCCCTGGGGTGCCCATTGGGGCTCTGGGTGGGGATGCCCATCCCTGGGATGCCCATGTGGGGCTGTGGGGTGAGGATGCCCATCCCTGGGGTGCCCATGAGGGGCTGTGGGGTGAGGATGCCCATCCCTGGGGTGCCCATGAGGGGCTGTGGGTGCCCATCCCTGGGGTGCCCATTGGGGGTCTGGGTGGGGTGCCCATTCCTGGGGTGCCCACTGGGGCTGTGGGGTGGGGATGCCCCTGTGGGGCTGTGGGTGCCCATCCCTGGGGTGCCCATGTGGGGCTGTGGGTGCCCATCCCTGGGGTGCCCATGTGGGGCTGTGGGTGCCCATCCCTGGGGTGCCCATGTGGGGCTCAGACCCCCCGGGACGGAGCTGCTGCTGCTGCTGCTCGGCTCCCCCGTGCCCAGAGCCGTGGGCAGGGTGCGAATCGGGCTCGGGCTGGGTGTGAAGAGGCTGCGAATTCTCATCAACACTTCCATTGCCTTAATGAAATTACTTCAGGTCTGTTAAGTTCTTCTGCAGAAAAACAAGCTGGAATTGCAGGGTTTGCTGGCTTCTCCTTCCCCTGAGCCCCCAAGTGCTCAGCCCCTCTGCCCACCTTCACTGGGGGTCTGGGGGCTCCACCAGCAGCCTGGCACAGGTGGGGAGCCCTTGTCATGGATGGCCCCTCTCCCTCCCATCTGCTGAGCTCTGACAGATCCTGAGGAGTTATTCAGAGCTTTGGGCTTTTTTGAACATTATATTGTCAAAGCTTTTTTTCTGTGGGAGACAGATTCTTACCTAAACTCACCCACTCTCCAGAAATAGCAGCAATAATAAGCCTGAAATGAGGGGATTAAGAGCTGGAATTCACTTCAGAACTATGGAAGAGTTTTGAGTTGGAAGGGCCCCCTGAAGGTCTCCCAGCCCATCTGATTTCACCCTTTCAAGGTTTTCCATGTTATCCTCTCCTGTTACCCTCACTCTGACCCTGGAGATTCTCCAAACACTTTTTGCTGTGGGATTTGTCCCCATTCCAGCCTGGCAGGTCCCAGTTTGGAGGCAGCAGCAGCCCCCAGAGCAGCACAGCCCAGATTTGGCTCTGTCTGGGCTGATCCAGGCTGGTTTCAGTGCAATCTTTGCTTTGAAACCTCTTTTTCCACACAGCAGCTCTGATGTGAAGGATGAATTGGGAAAGGTCTTTGCTGACCCAGGGCTCAGAGATCCTGGGGCCTGAGGTGGCACGGGAGGTTCAAGGAGTGCAGGGATGCAGGGGAAGTGTCCTGGAAGGAAATCAGATACTATGGGATGGGCTTGGAGCAGGTGGATGGTTTAGTGGGTTAATCAGCCCTTGGAATCAGGGAATGGCTGGGGTGGGAATGCAACTTAAAATCCACCCAGTGCCACCCCTGCCATGGCAGGGACACCTCCCACTGTCCCAGCTGCTCCCAGCCCTGCCCAGCCTGGCCTTGGGCACTGCCAGGGATCCAGGGGCAGCCACAGCTGCTCTGGGCACCCTGTGCCAGGGCCTGCCCACCCTCACAGGGAACAATTCCCAATTCCCAATATCCCATCCATCCCTGCTCTTTATTCATTCTCAATTTCTCCTCTATTACTTTAAGATCCCCCTCCTTGTCCTATCACTTTTGTAGAAAGTCCCTCTCTCTCTCCTGTCAGCCCCTAAAGCCCTGGAATGTCCCAGTCCTGGAGATGGAGCCCATGCCTGCAGCCAGCTTTGGGAATGGTCCCTGCAGGGCTGGAACCCCTCCCTGCCTGCCCTGGGTGCTCCCGAGCTGCTCCTTGCAGTGCCTGGGCTGGGATGGACGGGATAAAGGGCAGGAATTGTTCCCTGGGGGTGCAGGATCCTGCTGGGCAGTGCCAGGGCTCTCCCTCCAGCAGCTCTGGGATCTCTGCTGCTCACAGTGACCTGAGATGGGTTAGAAAGTCTCTTTTCCCAGCCCAGCAATTGAAGAAGGAGTCAGGGCTCTTCAGTTCTCGGTCTCAAGGTTGTTAATTGTTTCTTACCTATAAAATTCTTTCTCCTGCCCTGCCGAGGTCCATTCAGCAGGACAGTTCCAGGCACTCTGCATGCCCCTGGGGTGGTGTTATCTTTTTATACTAAAAACTACACGTACATTATTTACAATTACTTCCCAATACCTATCACCTATGTTAGACTGTGAGTTTCTACCTTAAACCAATCCAAAAGTGACACCATCACCCAGAAGATGGAGGACAACAACAAAAAGAAGAAGGACAGGACACACCCAGATTCCTCCATCTTGTCCCCTGAACCCCCATTCTAAAAACCCCAAAAATCTATTTTTCACCCCATGACAAACTAACCATCATTCTACTTAGACTTTCATGGCTTGCAGATCCTCATATAAGGTTGGTAATTTTTTCCATGGGTTAAAATCAAAGTCACAGGGGTCTGGGGCTCTGTGTCAAGGTCTCTGAGCCCCCTGGCAGGGGCTTGAGCCATCCAGGGCAGCCAGAGGGATGTCCTGAATTCCAATACCCAGGGTGGCTGGAAGGTTTGGAGCCACCTTAAAATGCAGGTGGAAGCCTCTGGTAACCAGAGTTGGTAGCAACAGTGCTGAACCTCCTTGGAGAAATCCCTTGGAGATCCTTCCTGGGCTCCTCAGTCGCTGCCTGCCCAGCCCTGAGCAGAGCCCTGGCCTCTGAGCACATGGATCCTGGAATTACTGCAGAGAATGAGAGTGTGAGTATCCTGACAGAGCACCCTGCTGCCCAAAAATCCAGCTGTGAACGTCTGCAGCCCCTTCCCAGCCCATGGAACCAGCACTCTGCCAAGGAAATCCTCAGCACAGGGGAGAAATGGCTGCTGGAAGCCTGGCTGGGATCTGTCAGGCTCTGAAAAGCTGGATGTGCAGGGATGGGATCTGTCAGGCTCTGAAAAGCTGGATGGGAAGGGTTGGGATCTGTCCAGGCCCTGAAAAGCTGGATGGGCAGGGTTGGGATCTGTCCAGGCCCTGAAAAGCTGGATGGGCAGGGTTGGGATCTGTCCAGGCCCTGAAGAGCTGGATGGGCAGGGATGGGATCTGTCAGGCCCTGAAAAGCTGGATGGGCAGGGATGGGATCTGTCAGGCTCTGAAAAGCTGGATGGGCAGGGATGGGATCTGTCCAGGCCCTGAAAAGCTGGATGGGCAGGGTTGGGATCTGTCCAGGCCCTGAAAAGCTGGATGGGCAGGGTTGGGATCTGTCAGGCCCTGAAAAGCTGGATGGGCAGGGATGGGATCTGTCAGGCCCTGAAAAGCTGGATGGGCAGGGTTGGGATCTGTCCAGGCCCTGAAAAGCTGGATGGGCAGGGATGGGATCTGTCAGGCTCTGAAAAGCTGGATGGGCAGGGCTGGGATGGGCAGGGGGAGAGCAGGGCCCAGCTGGAGCTGCTCTGTGCCCCCAGGTGCAGCTGGAGGACAGGAACCAGGAGGGGCAGCAGCCTGGAGACCCACAGGAGGAGATGGAGGAACTGCCTGGCTCCAGCGTGGACTTCCCAGTCAGGATGGTCCTGAGTGAGGAGGAAAAACTGAAGGTAAAACTTTGGGAGTCGGAGGGAACCGAGCTGTGATGGCCACTGGATCCACAGAGGGAAATCTGAAAATTCCTCCTTCTGGGGGAGCTGTGTTGTGCTCAGACATCCATCCATGGCCTTCACTGGTCTCAGAACCCATCCATGACCTTCACTGCCTTTGTGTCCCCCAGATTTCCAAAGACCTGGTGGATCTCCAGATCGAGACAAACAGGATGAAGGAGCGTTATGAGACAGAGAACTTCCAGCTGAAAACCATGGTACCTCTTTGGGAACAGCCCCTTCCAGCCCTGCAGCCCCTTCCCCAGCGCTGCAGCTCCCAGCACACCCCTGTGCCCTGCTGCCATCTCCTCCTGGCTTGAGAGGGAGCTGAATCCCCCAGATCCCGAGGAATTCCCGTGAAATCCGCTCTGGTTTGGGGCTGGCGGTGCTGCCCTGACCCTGCTGTCCCTGCGCAGATGCAGGAGCTGGAGAGGCGGGTGCAGGAGCTGGAGCAGGGCCGGGATTCCCTGCGGGAGGAGCGGGATTCCCTGCGGGAGGAGCGGGATTCCCTGCGGGAGCGCCTGCAGAGCCTGGAGAGCAGCCGGCAGGAGCTGGGGCAGGAGTTCATCATCCTCAAGAGCAACTACCTGGCCCTGGGCAGGGAGCTGGACAAGGAGGTGAGGAGGCTGCAGGGATCATCCCAGAGCTCATCCCAGGGGTTATCCCACAGTTCCAGCTCCACCTCACCTTCCCTGGCTGCAGGGGCTTTGCTTGGCTTTCATTTGTGCAGCCCCATCACAGCTCAGGTCTAGA
Source organism: Ammospiza nelsoni (assembly GCF_027579445.1). Lineage (NCBI taxonomy): Eukaryota > Metazoa > Chordata > Aves > Passeriformes > Passerellidae > Ammospiza > Ammospiza nelsoni. Next base: position 14,837,139 of record NC_080649.1, on the reverse strand, counting down.
GAGGCTTCGCATGCAATTGTACCAAGGTTCTTGTTGAGGGATCTCTTAAATGTCACCAAGTCCACAAGAACCACCCAGTGCCACCCCCTGCCATGGCAGGGACACCTCCCACTGTCCCAGCCTGGCCTTGGGCACTGCCAGGGATCCAGGGGCAGCCACAGCTGCTCTGGGCACCCTGTGCCAGGGCCTGCCCACCCTCACAGGGAACAATTCCCAATTCCCAATATCCCATCCATCCCTGCCCTCTGGCAGTGGGAGCCATTCCCTGTGTCCTGTCCCTCCATCCCTTGTCCCCAGTCCCTCTCCAGCTCTCCTGGAGCCCCTTCAGGCCTGGCAGGGGCTCTGAGGTGTCCCTGGAGCTTCTCCTCTCCAGGTGAGCACCCCCAGCTCTGCCAGCCTGGCTCCAGAGCAGAGGGGCTCCAGCCCTTGGGGCATCAGGGATGGGTTCCCCTGGACTCTCTCCAGCAGCTCCAGGTCCTGCTGCTGTTGTTCCCCAGGGCTGGGGCAGCTCTGCAGGTGGGGTCTCATCTGAGGGGACAGAGGAGCACAATCCCCCCTCCTGCTGCCTGGGGGGCTCAGCCCAGCCCAGAGGGGCTCAGGGTCCCAGCACACCCAGGACATGTCCAGGCTCTGAGCTGTGACACGGCACAGCCTGGGCTGGGGATTGTCCCTGGGTTTGATGTGACACAGCTCCTCTTCACAGGGCCTGCAGACCTGCCCTGGTAACGGGGACAGGGCTGGGGAGAGGAACAGGGAGAGGGATGGGGACAGGAATAGAGACAGGGCTGGGGACAGAGATGGGGACAGGGATGAGGAAAGGGCTGGGGACAGGGCTGGGGACAGGAATAGAGACAGGGCTGGGACAGGCTGGGGATAGGGATGGGGACAGGGATGGGAACAGAGTTGAGGACAGGACTGGGTGCAGAGATGGGGACAGGGCTGGGACAGGGCTGGGGACAGGGATGGGGACAGGGATGGGAGCAGGAATAGGGACAGGGATGGGAACAGGAATAGGGACAGGGATGAGGACAGGGCTGGGGACAGGGATGAGGACCGGCTGGGGACAGGGATGGGGACAGGGATGAAGACAGGACCTGGGATAGGGCATCGCTGCTCCGCCCGTCCCGTCCCCCCGGCACATCCCTCGCTCCCTCCCTCCCGTTCCCCGGCGCTGCCCGGGGGTCACGGCGGGGCTGCGGGGCCGCTCCCCCGGCGCTGCCAGCCCCCTTTGTTTCCCTTTTTTCTGCTTGGCTTGCGCAGCCCGCACGTGAACGGATTGGAGCCGCTCTCATTGCGGCCGGCGGGAAGGGGCCTGGCAGCTTTCAGGTCGGAAAGTTTATAAAAACCCCGAATTCAAGCCAGTTCCTGACGGTTCCTTAAGGGACAGACACCTTCCCGCTGCCTGCTCGCTCAGCAAGGATTAACCGGAGGTTTTGGACCCAGATTTGCGTATTTTTGTGGCTACTTCAATAGCCCTTCCTCTGTCCCCTCCTCTCCCCCCTGCCGCTTCTGCTGTTTTTGAATGGATGGAATGAGGGACACGATGCTGCTCCCTCCCTCCCCCAGCGGCGCTGCTGCCGCAGCTCAGTGACCTGGTTTTCCATGCGCTGGGCTGGATGTGCAGCAGGAATGCTGCCCTGCTCCAGTGTCCGCATGGGCTGTGGCAGAGCAAGGCACTGATCACCCTTGGGCAGACGGCGTTTGTCTCCCAGGAGCTGGGAATCGGGGATTTCTCACAGCTCAGCTCCTGCAGGGGGGGATCCCAGCCCGCGATCCCGCTGCAGCGCGGGGAGGAGCGGCTCAGCCATCAGCGCTCTCGGCTGCCTCTCGTCCCCAAGGGGGTGCAATGTGTTTGTCAAAACCGGCGTTTCCAGGCAGCTGACATCTCTAAATGATGGGTTTAGCGGGCTGGAGGCAATAGCACACGATTTTCACATGGATCCCGGGGTGGCACAGAGGTGAAAGCACGTGGATTCAGTTCTGTGCCAGAGAGCATCCTGAGGAACCGGAGAGTCAAGGAATGCTTTGGGGTGGAAGGAATTTAAACCTACCTGATTCCAGCCCCTGACGGTGTTCACAGGGTTGTTAGGATGAGGGAAGAGATGAGGATCTGACTCCATGTTTCAGAAGGCTTGATTTATTATTTTATGATATATATTAGGTTAAAACTGTACTAAAAGAATAGAATCAGAAGGCTGGCTAAGAATAGAAAAGAAAGAATGATAACAAAGCTTTGTGGTTCGGGCTCTGTGTCCGAGCCAGCTGACTGTGATTGACCATTAATTACAAGCAACCACATGAGGCCAATCACAGATGCACCTGTTGCATTCCACAGCAGCAGGTAATCATTGTTTACATTTTGATCCTGAGGCCTCTCAGCTTCTCAGGAGGAAAAATCCCAAGGAAAGGCTTTTCCATAAAAGTTGTCTGCGACGCCTGCCACGGGACACCTTCCCCGGAGCAGGTTGCTCAGAGTGCTGAAGCAGGGCCAGAAGCCAGAGGTGAATTCCTTGGATGTCCTCCATGTGCCAAGGAGTTTACTCCAGTTCCTTGGCTCCCACTCCCAAAAATCCCCGCCTGAAGCCAGCGAGGCTCCAGCTTGGCAGCCTGGCACTTGTCGGGACATGGGCCTCTTGCTCATTATTTTCCCAGTGCGGACTTTCCCAAAGGAAACGGGAACAGCAGCCTGCGGTTCTGCCCCCTCCCCTTCCCCGGCGCTCCTCTGGGGCAGACAATGAGCCCTTTACACATTCCCAATTACAAGTGCTACTTGTGACCTTGCCAATATGTTGTCATGGCTGCTGGGCGCAGGAGCGGCTCGGAGCGCATTGACGGCCCCGGGGCCGGGAGCAGCCGCAGCCCGGGCTTGTGGCGGCTCCTTTGTGCGGGGATCCCGCGGGATCGGCCCGGGAAGGGCTCCCGGAGATGCCGGGCAGGCACTCGGGGCCTGTTCCTCACTCGCTGTAAATTCTTCCTTTTCAAGGCTCTGACCTTCCCTCGCTCCCCGTTTCCTTCTCCTTTTGTGCCCCGGGCTCGGCGCAGCCCCCGAGGGGACCCAAACGCGCTCTGGGTTTTCCCTGGAGCCGCGCAGGGCTCGGGAGCTCGGGAAAGGCAGCGGAGCCCAACTCTAACCGGACGCTGCCCCTTTTTATTTTGGCTAAACCGGTCCCTGTGACCCCTGCGATCAAACTGTCAGGGTGACAGCTGCAGATGGATCGCAGGGAGCCGGGAACAAGCGGAGCTGTCCGTGCCGAGCTGTCAGGTCTCACAGCTGTATATCTCACCTCTTTGTCAGCTCCTTTCTCCCCGCTCTCCCCCAGCCCGCCCCGCGCTATCTTTTGATAAGCTATTCTCTCCACGCATGACTCAGATGACCTCTGCCTCCCATCCTCCGATTCAGTGCCATGGTAACAATTACTCAAGCTTGTCCCCAGCCATAAACCCCATCAGAGCTTTGTTATCTACACAGAAACCCTCCCGGGAGACATGAATTCCCCCAGTGTTCCCTCCAGATCACCTGGAACGGAGCTTTCCTCGTTCACATCCTCTTTATCTTCTGGAAATGTGTCACTCCACAGCAGCAGCACTGCTCTGAAACACTGCCCACACTGGCTGTGGGCTGGGGAGAAATCCCATCCAACAGGGAATGTGTCATCTGCAGGGATGATGGATGATGGATGGATGGATCCATGGATGGATTGATCCACAGATGGATGGATCCATGGATGGATGGATGGATGGAGAAGACTTGACACTTCTCCTTGTGCTGTGGAGCCCAGCACTGCTCAAAGCTGCTCCATGGGGAAGGACATTCCTGAAGGGTTGGGAAGCTGAATGGAGGATGCAGGGTGGGGGTGAGGAGGGAGCTGGAGGCTGCAGAGGTGGTGGCAGAGCTGTGCCAGGGCTGGCTCAGGGGTCTGGACTTGAGTGTGGGATGTGCAGAGGGATAACACTCCATGGGAATAACCCTGCTGCCTGGAGTGCATTTCCACAGGAAGCAGAAAATCACTTTGGACATAGGAGACAGAACCAAAATTCAACCTTGATTTGGGGAGGGGGTGCCTGCCTGGAGCACCCACCAGGAGCAGCAGGGATGTGCTGACCAGAGGGGGATTTCAGAAGTTCTCTCCTTCTTGTTTGACCTTGCAGGTGCTGAGGAATGAGGAGCTGACCCAGGAGCTGCTCAGCCTGGCCAAGGAGAGCAGCCTCCCCCCTGGCCTGGCCCATCCCTCCTCCCCGGGGCTGGGAAGAGGCAGAGCAGCAGGACAGCCCCGTTCTGCTCACAGGGGCAAGGTGAGGGACTCTCTGCCCTTCCAGCAGCCCCTCAGAGAACAGGGATCCACCAGGCCCCTTCTTCTCTCTCCCCAAAGCAGCCCGAGGATGCAGCTGCCCCTGAGCACGAGCAGCAGGAGCTGGAAAGAAACGTGAGTGTGTGCAGGGGTCTGCTGCAGGATCCTGGGAAGCAGAGGGGGATGGATTCCAACCCTGGCTGGCACCTCCTGCTGCTAACTTGAGTTTTGTGGATCAGCTGATGCCTTGATTCATTTTAAATCCTTTTTTTAAACCCTGCGGTTACAAAACGAGACAGGAATAGCTGCAGATGTGCAGGCAGAGCTGGGAAGGGCAGAGGTGATTCCCTGGGTCCGTGCCCTGGCAGGGGAACACAGGCAGCAGCTTAGAAGCCACCAAATGCAGAGGAGAAATTTTTCCTCTTCTTTTTCACACTTGAGAAATCTGGGGGTGATGAAGCTCCCAAAACTGAGCGCACAGAGATGGTCCCTGCCTCCTCCCCATCTGCAGCCCTTGCAGAACCAGCCTGGGCTCCTCCACCAGCTCCTGCTGGAATCTGCCTCTCAACGTGAGAGCCACACATGTGCCCCTGCACGTGCCCTGGCTGGCAGCAAACTCCATTCCTGCCCCTCCCAGCCCCACCAGGCCCTCCCCCAGCATGGCACTGCCCGGCTGGACAAGGGCTCAGTCAAGGTTCTCCTCACTTTGTCCTCTCTTCACTCAGCCTTCTGCCTCATCTTCCTCTGCGTTTGTCCCTCAGTTGCCTGGAAACCAGGATCACATAAAAGCAGAGCTGGAAAAGCTGAAGAAAAGGCAGGAGGAGCAGCAGCAGAAGCTGGAGGAGCGAGTGTGAGTGTCCCTGTGCTTGGCCAGGTGTCTGTGGGACTGGATGTGACCCATGCAGCAGGAGGGGAGGCAGCCTGCCTTTGGGGGAACAGGGAAGGAATGAGGCCTGGAAGGAAAACCTGATGGTTTCAAAGCTCTTCAGAGCTGTCAGATGGAAGTTGGTGGTGTCCAGGGACACCTTGAAAATCCACTCTCTGTGACACACAGCAAATGTGTGACATCCCAGAGATTAATGTAGCCCAGCCCTTGCCCACAGAGGGGCTTTTCCATCACCTTGGAATGGGGTTGATGTCCCAGGAAAGGCTGCCCTGTGACGGTGTTCACAGGGGTTCTTGGATGAAGGAAGAGATGAGGATCTGACTCCATGTTTCAGAAGGCTGATTTATTATTTTATGATATATATTACATTAAAATTATACTAAAAGAATAGAAGAAGAGGTTTCATCAGAAGGCTGGCTAAGAATTGAATAGGAAAGAATGATAACAAAGGTTTGTGGCTCAGCTCTGTGTCCAAGCCAGCTCATTGTGATTGGCCATTAGTTAGAAACATCCAACATGAGACCAATCCCAGATGCACCTGTTGCATTCCACAGCAGCAGATAACCATTGTTTACATTTTGTCCCTGAGGCCTCTCAGCTTCTCAGGAGGAAAAATCCTAAGGAAAGGATTTTCCATAAAAGATGTCTGTGACACTGCCCCATCAGGAATGCTGCAGGACCCGACCCTCTGAACTGTGCAGGGTGTTCATCCTCACTGGGGAGAGGTTTTGTGGCACTGGTTTATGCACATTTGGAGGCTGGCAGCTGCTGCTGGGAGATTTCTGTCATTCCAAAGTGATTTTCTTCCCAAAGCTGCCTGTGTTGGACCTATGGAGAATCACAGAACCCCAGAAAGGGTTGGGTTGGAAGGGACCCTAAACCCCATCTGCCTTGCCATGGACAGGGACACCTTCCACTATCCAGGGTTGTTCCAAGCTCCATCCAGCCTGGCCTTGGGATGGGATGGAGAATATGAAAAATGTCAATCACTTGTTTTTAGAATTTTAAAAGTTTAATAGTAATAAAATGTTTAAAAAATAGTAACACAATTAGAGTAATAATAATTTGGACAAATTGAATTAGGATAATATGAGACAATAAATACAAAGAGTTATGGATGTCCAGGTACCTCTTTCTGGACAGCATAAGCCTGAAAAAGGACACACATTAACAGAGTATTAACCCTTATAAATAACAGCCTGTTGCATATTCATACACCTCATACATGATGCTTAAATTTCATTTAAATACAGGATTCTGTCTGGTCATCATCAACTTCTTCCTCTGAATCCTAACAGCGCCTTTGAGGCGGGAAGAAGTTCATTTCTTCTGATAAGAAGGCAATAAATTCTCTTTCTCTGAAAGATTCAGGTGTCCTGTGGCTGCTCTCTCACTGCGAGTCCTTTCTTTAAAAAAGTACCCTACATAGCACAATTTCTATTTTAACAATTTTTATAACCCAAAACTATATTTACCACGGTACTAAAGAGAATTAACCCAGCATCACTTTCTAACACAACACATACAATATTCATTTGACTATTTGCGAAAAGCCAACCATAAAATACATGCATTTTTCACAGAGAATGAGTTAGGGCAGTTCAATAACCCATTCTCCCGCTGCGTGTGCAGGCTGGCGCTGGGGCAGGAGCTGCAGGAGGCGAAGGGAGCGGCCGGGGCCGTGCGGGCAGAGCACTCAGCGGTGAGCAGGGATGCAGCCCCACAGCATCCTCCAGGCTGGGGTGCCCCACTCCCGGCCCCCCAGCTCCTCTCCCTCTGCGGGGAGCTTGGCACACCCAGCTCCTCCCGTGCAGGTTCCCCCTGCACGTGGTGGAAGCGCTGCCTGCAGAGCCGGTGGGAGGAATTTTGCTCGCTGGTTTTCCATAAAGAGTTGGTGGCATCACCGGGGTGCGGGGTGGCAAATGACAGAAAGTGGCAGGGGAATGGGGATTCTAAATATTTCCAGTGGGTTCCTCTGAAAACCCGGGAGCTTCCCAGCTCTAGTGAAGGCAGATACCTGGGAATGAAGGCCCTCAGCCCTTAGGAGTGTCTCAGCAGGGTTTCTGTGTCTGTGCCAGGTGCTGCTCTCGGCCCGGCTGCGCGAGGTGGAGGCGGAGAACACGCGGCTGCAGCTGCAGCTGAAGGAGCTGAACGAGGAGTATCGGTGCCGGCTGGCACAGTGCCTGGGGGACCTGGCTGTGGGTACCCCCGGGAGGGGCACAGAGCCATCCTCAGTGGGGAGGGATTGACAAGGATCGTGTATTCCAACTCCCAGCCCTGCCCAGACACCCCAACAATCCCACCTGGGCATCCCTGTCCAAGCTCTCCTGGAGCTCTGGCAGCCCCGGGGCTGTGCCCATTCCCTGGGGAGCCTGGGCAGTGCCAGCACCCTCTGGGGAAAGAACCTTTCCTGATATCCAACCTAACCCTCCCCTGACACAGCCCCAGCTGTTCCCTCAGGCATCTCCATACTGGCACCCTCCTCTTGTAGGCTGCAGCCAATAAATTAGAGTAAATACATAAGGAAAGGGGTTTTTAAATCCCTGTAATCTGACCAAGAAAAGTCCCAGCAGAAGCCCACTGACAATCCAGGAAATCTGCATAAGGGAGCTGCCATAGAACCATGGAATGGGTTGGAAGGGACTTTAAAGGCCATCCAGTTCCATCCTTGCCATGGGCAGGGACACCTTCCACTAGAGAATGTGACTCCAAGCCCTGTCCAAGGGTTGGGTTGGAAGGGATCCTAAAGCCCATCTCCCTTGCCATGGGCAGGGACACCTCCCACTAACCTAGGTTGTTCCAAGCCTGGCCTTGGGCACTGCCAGGGATCCAGGGGCAGCCACAGCTGCTCTGGGCACCCTGTGCCAGGGCCTGCCCACCCTCACAGGGAACAATTCCCAATTCCCATGTCCCCTCTAACCCAGTGGGAAGCCATTCCCCCTGGATTTCCCTCTCTGTGCATTTACAGAACTACATGGACAGCAAACCCAGCAGCGTGCCAGGACACAGCAAAGCCCCAGGTGGCCACGCTGCCATGCAGAGCTTTGTGGACAGCATGCTCAGGGACATCCAGGCCTCCTACAGGCGCCGTGAGGAGCAGCTGGCCCGGGCAGCCCGGGGCTACAAGAAACGCCTGAAGGAGCTGGCCAAGAAACACGAGAACCTGCTCATTGCCTATGGGTAAACCCCAGCAGCTCCTCCTCCTCCTCAGGGCCAGCTGGAAAAACCCCCCAGCAGCCAATCCTGCCCTGGGAGGAGGCAGGCAGGGCTCCCAGCTGGAGCAGAGGGTCTGGGATGCACATTGATGCCCCTGCTCCTGGCAATCTGGAATGCACATTGATCCCCCTGCTCCTGAATGCACATTTATCCCCCTGTTCCTGAATGCACATTGATCCCCCTGATCCTGGCAATCAGGAATGCACATTGATCCCCCTACTCCTGAATGCACATTGATCCCCCTGATCCTGGCAATCTGGAATGCACATTTATCCCCCTGCTCCTGGTAATCTTGAATGCACATTGATCCCCCTGCTCCTGAATGCCCATTGATCCCCCTGCTCCTGAATGCACATTTATCCCCCTGCTCCTGGCAATCTGGAATGCACATTGATCCCCCTGCTCCTGAACGCACATTGATCCCCCTGCTCCTGGCAATCCAGCACCAAGCTGCCTCCAGCTGCACGTCAGGGTGCTCTGGACCCCGTGGAACTGCTTTGCACATATGTTCCTCCCACTCCCAACGCAGGGTGAGAGATTGAGCCCACGGCGGATGGTGTGGAAAGGCAGAGGTACCACAAATAGCTCCACCTCCCAGCCCGTCCCTGCGGCGCTCGCAGCGCTCTCGGCAGCTTGGGCTGTGGGAAGCAGCAGAAATACCCGTGGTAGAAAAGCCACAAATAGCTCTGGGACAAGCTCCCCTCGGAAACTCTCCCACTTTCCCTTTGCAGGTGGCCAGAGCCAGCGGGTCCCAGTGAGTGGCGCCCCCGGGAGCAGCAGAGCTCTGGTGGTGTCACCCCGAGGGACAGACAGTGACCCTGCGCTGTTTCAGGCTGCAGCGGGAGCAGATCCGCGCCCTGGGCAGCACTGCCATGGACTGTGGCCCTGCCGAGCTCCACCTGACCATCACTGACCCTGAGCTGCTGCCAAACAGCTCCCGGGAGCTGAACCGCCTGCGCCAGCACAAGGCAAGGCTGGAGCTGCAGCTGCAGGAGCTGCAGCAGGTAGGGAGGGAGCTGGGAACAGTGCCACGAGCCCTCTCCTTAGGGCATTTGTAGCATTGGTTAGGTTGGAAAACCCCTCTCAGGGCTTTTGTAGCATTGGTTAGGTTGGAAAAGCCCTCTGAGATCACCAAGGCCAACTGTTCCCTGTGACGGTGTTCACAGGGGTCTCAGGCTGAGGCAAGAGATGAGGATCTGACTCCATGTTTCAGAAGGCTGGTTTATTATTTTATTATATATATTACATTAAAACTATACTAAAAGAATAGAAGAAAATATTTCCTCAGAAAGCCGGCTAAGAATAGAATAAGAAAGAATGATAACAAACGTTTGTGGCTTGGACTCTCTGTCTGAGGCAGCTGACTGTGATTGGCCATTAATCAGAAACAACCACATGAGACCAATCACAGATGCACCTGTTGCATTCCACAGCAGCAGATAATCATTGTTTACATTTTGTTCCTGAGGCCTCCCAGCTTCTCAGGAGGAAAAATCCTAAAGAAAGGATTTTCCATAAAAGATGTCTGTGACAGTTCCTCCAGCACTGCCAAGGCCACCACTCAACCATGTCCCCAAGTGCCACATCCACGCTCTCCCTGAGGGTTTGCTGTGCCTGGGCCACAGGCAGGGGACACAGCAGTCACCTCCATGTGACAGAATCACGGAGTCATGCAATGGGTTGGGTTGGAAGGGGCCTTAAAACTCATCTTCTTCCACCCTGTGTTGTGACTCCACAAAGGGGGGATCAATGCCACAGTCAGGATTGCTATTTATGGTATTTGCAGGGATTTTCAGGATGAGGTGAGAGATGAGAATTTGATTCTATATTTTTTGAAGGTTGATTTATTATTTTATGTTATTATATTATAACAAAGAATACTAATATAATTATATATTATATATAATTATATACTAATATATACTGTATTATACATCTACTAATATATATGCATATAATGTATTGATATATATCATATTATAGATTTATATATAATTTATATGTAAATATATCTTTATATATAAATTATATAAAATTATGTACAATACATTATATAAATATATAATAAATATCTATTTATATACATTTTTAATATATATATAGTATTTAATAACTAGCATTATACTAATACTGAAATATATATATTAGCATAGTATATAGTAATATATACTATATATAAAATACATACAGTATTTATTAGCTTATATTATATTATATTATATTATATTATATTATATTATATTATATTATATTATATTATATTATATTATATTATATTATATTATATTATTACTGAAACTATACTAAAAAATAGAGAAAAATCCAGACAGGAGGTTTAATAAGAATGATAATAAAAGCTCGTGACTCTTCAGAGCTTTGACATAGCTGGCTGTGATTTGTCATTAATTAAAAGAATTCACATGTTGGATAAACAATCTTTAGACTACATTTTAGAGTAGTAAACACAGGAGAAGTTGAGGCTTCTCAGCTTCCCAGGAGAAAATCCTGGGTAATGAGGATTTTTCAGGAAATATGACAGTGACACCACCATTGCCATGGCAGGGACACCTTTCCACCATCCCAGGTGGATCCAGGACCTGTTCAGCCTGGCCTTGGACACTGCCAGGGATGGGGAAATGTCCTCCCCCTGGGCAAATGTGGGCCTTGATTTGCACAGGATGCATTTATTTAGAAATTCAGAGGAGGGGAGACCTGAAACCTTCAGACTGTACAACCCCTGGTTTCCTTGCCCTGGCACTGGCAGCTGTGGGAGTGCTGGGATGCCTTGTGCCACTTCCAAGGGCACAGAAAAGAGGGATAATGTCATTTTGCGTGTGCAGACAGTGACAGGACAAAGGGAATGGATTTAACTAACAGAGGAGAGATTTAGGTTGGATGTTAGGAAGGAATTGTTCCCTGGCAGGGTGGGATGGGATATTGGGAATGAGGAATTGTTCCCTGTGAGGGTGGGCAGGCCCTGGCACAGGGTGCCCAGAGCAGCTGTGGCTGCCCCTGGATCCCTGGCAGTGCCCAAGGCCAGGCTGGGCAGGGCTGGGAGCAGCCTGGGACAGTGGGAGGTGTCCCTGCCATGGCAGGGGTGGCACTGGGTGGGCTTTAAGGACTTGATGATGGCAGGATCTGGGATTGCAATGGGTTCATGTTCACAGGAATTCTGCTCTTCCTTTGCCTCCAGAAAAGCCCGAAAGGAGCCTCTGCCCTCGCAGCGCCTCCGGAGCAGTAAGTGCTGCTTCTGCCTTGGGATTTTTGCCATTCCAAATTCCCATGGATGTGTGGGTTGAGGGATCCTGATTGCCTGGCTGGAGGCAGCCATAGGCAGGGAAAGGAGCTGCTGGAGCTGTGTGGGAAGAGGAGGCAGCTGTCCCCTCTCCTGCAGGAAGGGACTTGGTCACTGGGCCTGGATCCAAGAAAGCTCTTAAGCACATATTTGATTTAATCGTGTTTTTAGCCCCACTGACCTCTTTGAAAGCCCAAGTTAAGCACATGCCCAAGTGTTTTGGTGGATCACAACCTGAGAAAGGCCTGTGAGACACCACCAATTTGGGATGGTTCTATTTTTCCTCCTTCCCAGTGCAAGAGTTGGGCTGGAATCCTTTGGTGCCACTGTGCTGACACCTCCCTGGCATCCCAATAAACCCTGAAATTCCTAAATTTTGATGTGTCTCTTCCCCTGCTCCATTATCCTGCTAAAACTCAACCAGTTATAGCTGTGGAGGGGTGGAACAAAGCATGAGAGAAACCTGAGCTGGGGTTTCCAGCCCTTTAAAAGACATGGTCACCTAGAAAACATGTCAGATATTCCATTAGCTGGATGCCAGCACTGAGGAGTGGGTGAGTGCTAGAGCCCCTGGGCTCTGGAGGGGTGTCTTGAGCCCCAACCAGGCTCTGCCATGTGTTCCACACTGAAAATAGCAGTGTCCGTGAGGAAATGCAGCAATTTGGGCAGGCACCACAGGAGCAGGGCATGCAAGGTCCAGAACTTGAATTTCAGTGATGCATTTCATCATTTGGGGTTTTTTTTTAAGCTGCCATGAGACCCCACACACTCCAAATTCTGCTGGGTTAATTTGTGTGTATTGCACATTACAGAAATGTGTACAAATCACCAATGAGCCTTGAGCCTTTTGATTTTCCACCATCACTCTCATTCCATGGCTATGACAGTGGGAAGATGCCAGCAGCTCACATCCCAGGCAGCAGACAAAGAACTCAATGTTACAACTCACTTTAAAGGTTTTTTGGCCAATCACACAAAGCAGAAGCACACAGAATCACCATAAGCACAGTTAAAACACTGCTTGCTTATTTTGGATACAATACCTGCTTGGGAGCCTTAAAACACAATGCACAGAGCTCCATTATTAAGCTTCAAGCTTTTCTGCAGCTTAGGGGGTTATGCTGGACAAGCATTAATACACAGACCATTGTTCTGTTTGTCCTTGCTTTTCTACTTTTTACATAATTTTTCTGCTGACCAATCTCATGGCTGCTGCTCAGCTCCAATCACAGTCCTGCTGTCTCTGAGGCCTGTCTTTTGCAGCTTCCCCAAACCCCTCTGATTTTGTGGATTCCCACAGTGTGCTGTTACCTGGCTCCTCCAGCTGGAGACGGAAGCCCCAGTGTTCCCATAGCCCTAATCCTGGGAATTCTGGTGTTCCCCCAGCCCCAGTTCCCACAGCCTCTCACCTTTGCAGAGCCCAGGCTGGGCTTGGAGGCTGCTGTTGGGAAAATTAATCCACAAACTCCAGAGGTTTATGTCCAAACAGGAGCCATAGGAGTCCTTTTTTAGCTTTATTTGAATAAAGGGAGAGGCCATGGGGCATTCCCTGGGATCTCTCTAATTTTTGGAGGACGCAGCCGCCTTTTAATCCTAATTTCCTGGCTGCATTTCTCTTCTCTCTTTCCCCATATCTTTTTTACAAAAAAAAAAAAAAAAAAAAAAAAAAAAAAAAAAAAAAAAAAAAGGAAAAATACTCCCAAATATTAAAATGGCATCTACAGAAAATGACTCGGTAACATCAGCCACATCTATGTCAGAACAATATTTCCACTCAACAGATTTTCTAAATATGTAACTAGTGCCTTTATTAATAACATGCAAATAACTGAAAACTGCTCATATACCTAAAATGGTGAATTTGTATGTATGGCTGTAGATGTAGATGTGAGTTTATGCATTTATGTGTGTGTGTGTATGTGTATGTATGTCTGCATTCATGGAGACACATAGAGATTTATATATCTGTATATTTGATCTGTGTGGAGCTGTGTGAGCTGTGTGGAGCTGTGTGGTCTCTGCAGGGGCTGGATTTGGTGTCTGGGCATGATCCATGTGAGCTCTTCCCTCTCAGGCAGCTGGATGAGGAGGGCTGGGCAGAGATCAGGAGGAAGCTCCGGGAATTCACACTCAACACCCAGGTAAAGGCTGGAACAGCCAGGCTGATCTCTCACCCACAGGCAGGGATGTGCTGCCTCAGCCCTGCCCTGGGGCTGCTCCAGCCTGAGGGGGAAACTTCCATGGAGTCACAGAAATCCTGAGTGGGAAGGGAAGGGACCCGCAGGGACCATCCAGCCCAGCCCCTCCACAGACACCCCAACAATCCCACCCTGGGCACCCCTGGAGCAGTGTCCAAACCCTCCTGGAGCCCTGGCAGCGCCAGGGCCGTGCCCATTCCCTGGGATCACTCTCCATGCAGCCTTGCTGTGGCCTCAGCCCTCCCAGCTGGTGCTGTCTCCAGGCTAATTTACTGTCCCTGCTCCTAAGGCAAGGAGAGCAGCCCCTTGTCACTACTGCCCATGTTTCAGAACAACATTTTGGCATCTCTGCAATAAACTGGGGCTGATTGCTGCCCTGTGCTGGCACTGCTGGGACAATTCCAGTCCTGGGGTCAGTTCTGGGCCACTCATGACAGGAAGGACCTGGAGGGGCTGGAGGGGGTCCAGGGGAGAGAACAGAGCTGGGAAGGGGCTGGAGCACCAGGAGGGGCTGAGGGAGCTGGGCAGGGGCTCAGCCTGGAGAAAAGGAGGCTCAGGGGGGACCCTGTGGCTCTGCACAGCTCCTGACAGGAGGGGACAGCCGGGTAAGGGTTGGGCTGTGCTCCCAGGGAACAGGGACAGGAGGAGAGGGAACGGCCTTGAGTGCCAGGGGAGGTTTAGGATGGATATTGGGAAAATTCCTTCATGGGAAGGGTGGTCAGGCACTGGCACAGCTGCCCAGGGCAGTGATGGGGTCACCATCCCTGGAGGGATTTATAGGACATGTGGATGTGGCACTTGAGACATGGGTCAGTGATGGCCTTGGCAGTGCCAGGTTAACACCTGGATCCTCGTGAATTCCTACACAATTCCACCATTCTTTGAGTCTATTTGACCTGGTTCAAGTCTAGGCTGAATCTAAATCAGCTTCCCAGGCCGATTCCTGCTGGCTGCAGGGATATTCCCTTCCATGTCCTGGATATTCCCTTCCATGTCCTGGATATTCCCTTCCATGTGCTGCCTTTCCCTGTGCACAGCAACCTGAGGGAGTGCTCCACCATTCCTTGGGGGTGTAAAGCTCATTCCTTGGGGGTGTAAAGCTCATTCCTTGGGGGTGTAAAGCTTATTCTTTGGGGGTGTAAAGCTCCACAGCTGCATGGGGCCTACCTCTGTGTCCAAAAGAAGGGAGGTGTCATGGCAGAGATGTTGGAGTGGTGGGGAAGTGGTCGGAGGGTCGGACTCACACAGCAAAGAGGGGCAGAGCAACATCACTGCCATGGCACAGATCTCTTTTTTACCACATTTTCTCCATGTTGTGTGCCCTGCAGGAGGAGCTGGAGCAGCAGAGGAGCCAGCTGCTGACCCGGGCTGTGGTGGCAGAGGAGCAGGTGCTGGAGCTGCAGGGATACATCGACCAGCACCTGGCCAGGTGACAGTGGGGACAGCCCTCTCCAGGCTTGTGCCAGTGCTGGCCCCGTGCCCACTGCTGGCCCTGCCACAGCACTGCCCATGTCCCACTGCTCCTGCAGCTGTGCAGGCAGCTGCCACCACCTCTTGTGGCACAGGGCAGCAGGACAGACACGCCCCACACATCACAGGTGTCCTGCCCTGTGAGCTCACCCATCCTTGGGAGGAATCACAATCATGGAAAGGGTTGGAAGGGACACAAATGTTCATGCAGTGCCACCCCTGCCATGGCAGGGACACCTCCCACTGTCCCAGGCTGCTCCCAGCCCTGCCCAGCCTGGCCTTGGGCACTGCCAGGGATCCAGGGGCAGCCACAGCTGCTCTGGGCACCCTGTGCCAGGGCCTGCCCACCCTCACAGGGAACAATTCCTAATTCCCAATATCCCATCCATCCCTGCCCTCTGGCAGTGGGAGCCATTCCCTGTGTCCTGTCACTTTATGCCATTGTCCAAAGTCCCTCTCCCACTCTCTTGGAGCCCCTTTAAGCACTGGAAGGCACTCTAAAGGTTTCCTTGCAACCTTCACAGGAACCTAAAACCCAAAGCTGAATCTAAAGCCTAAAACCTTAAGAGTTCTTTTATTCCCAGGTTCTAACCTCAGTCCTGCCCCTGATCTGTGTTCCCCTTCCCTGGCTCATCCTGCCCTGGAGCAGGGAGAGCAGTAGGGAGGGAGAGGACCAGCAGGGCAGGTGTGGCAGGGCACGATCCCCCTGCTCCTGCCCTGGGCTGGGTCAGGCTCTGCCCTTGCCTGGCACAGCCCATGAATGCCCTTTCCTTGGGAAAGGCTGTGGGATCTGTGTGCCAGGCTCAGCTCCTGGCATGGCTCATTGCCCAGGGACTGTGAGTGTGTGGGGGTACCAGTTATGGGTTTCACTGGGTCTGGATTGAAGGCACTTGAGACAGTAATTCATGTTCAGACTCAGGTATTTATTATTTCTTATCAGTAAAACAGTCTCACTGCTGTGAGTCCAGCAGCTTCTCATTAGAAGGCACAAAATGGCCAACAATCTCTTGGTACAAGGTCTTTTAAGACTGAACTATCCAATTAAGAACTGAGACCTGGATTATTTTCCCTTTTAACCCAATAACTGATCCCAAAGAGCTGCAATGGGGACTTTTCTGCCCAATTACAAAATGCCACCCAAACCCAAGGAGAAGAAGGAAGAAGAAGCTCAGGACAACACCCTGTGCCCTCCATCTTGCTTCCATCCAGAAGATACCAAAAATCCCAAAACCTCAATTTCTCACCAAGTGACACACCTGCACTACTCTCTATAATCTATTTCACACTTTTGTGGATTCTCGTCTATCTTGAATTTAGGAAACTTTCTCCATGAATGAGGGTCACAGTCAGTGCTGCCCTGGGGGTCAGGGCACCCCAGAGCAGACAGAGAAATATTCCCTGTGGTGTCCTGGGTTTCCATATGTGTGGTGGCAGTGGCACTTCCACACTGCTCATGGTGACAGTGGCACTTCCATGCTGTTTGTGGTGGCAGTGGCACTTCCACACTGCCCGTGGTGACAGTGGCACTTCCATGCTGCCCGTGGTGACAGTGGCAGTTCCACTGCAGGTACAAGCAGGAGATCCTGCGCCTGAGGAAGGCAGAGGGCAGCGAGGTGCCCCCAGTGCCCGGTGCCAGCAGTGCCAGCCAGGAGCCAGAGCAGCCCCAGCCTTGGGAACAGCCCACTGCAGGGAAGGTCTGTGCCCCACGCAGTGCCAGGCACGGATCCTGCTCAGGCTGGGAGTGGGAACAGCCAGAGAAACCTCGTGGGTGTTTCTGCTCTGAATTCACAGGACTGAAATGAGACCAGACAGCGGCAGCTGGGCTGTGCCCTGCAGGAATTCTGCTCCTCCCTGAGCACCCCTGGGACACAGGGAGGGATCCCAGGCAGCTCTGCACTGCTGGGCTGCAGGGACAGCTTCCTCCTCCTGCTGGAATATTTCCCCTGGATGAGACCTGGACCTGGACCAAGGGCTGCTCCTGCCTTGCTCCCCTCACCTGTGAGACACAGCCAGGCTGGCTCAGACCACGATTTGTCCTGGGCCTGGACAAAGGGATGAGCTGCTCTTTTACTGGGAGGGTGGGGAAAGGCTGCCCAGAGCAGCTGTGGCTGCCCCTGCATCCCTGGCAGTGCCCAAGGCCAGGCTGGGCAGGGCCTGGAGCAGCCTGGGACAGTGGGAGGTGCCCCTGCCATGGCATGGGGAGGAACAAGAGCAGCTTCAAGGTCCCTTCAAGATCCCTTACAACCCAGCCCATTCCACGACTCTGTGACTCTGTGGTGGGAAAACCCCATTTTCCCCTGTGCCTGAGTGGAAAATGGAATATTAGACTGATGAGCAGGACCAAACTGATCCTGCATGCAGGTGAGCTGGAAAGGATGGCAGAGCAGAGCCAGGAGCAGCAGCTGCTCCAACTCTCAAAGACAAAGCAAAAACCTCAGAAGAACAATCAATCAAAACTTTATTTTTAAAACTTCAATTGAAATAAAGCAGCAATCATCTAAAAAGAGGCACTGGAGTTTCACCCCTTAAATCCTGCGTTAACCCCAGGATTTCAAGGTGTGATTTTCTCCTCTCTTGCTTTGCTCACACTCTGGAAAAATGAAGATCTGCCACCCTGCAAGTCCCCAGGAGAAATGCTGGCCAAGCACTTCCGTCCTGAGCTGAGCCAAGGGCTGGAGTGGCACTGACCCTTAATGCCAGGCTTAAGGAGGCTGCTGTTAAACCAGGCTTAACGAGGCTGGGCTCAGACCTGGCTTTGCTGGGCCCTGCCCTGCACTTCCCTCCGCACCTCCTTGATGTCATAGGCCCAGACCTGGTCCAGGCCCTGGCCCAGGGTGCAGCTGGGGCTCCAGGAGGGGAAGGGGTAGCGGCCGGCCACCACCCGCGCGTCGTCGGGCAGTTCTGCCAGGAGCTTGGTGGCCAAGGGAGGCTTCTGGGGAGAGAGACACAGCCAGGGACAGGAGGCAGCATTAGGACACGGTCACACAGTGACAGACCCACCAGGGACCCTCTGGGACATCTACCCTTCAAAGCAGAGGGCTGGTACTGGCCCGGGCTAAGGCTGGGACTTGGAGCAACAGGACAAGAGGAACGGCCTCAAGTGGCACCAGTGGAGGTTCAGGTTGGATATTGGGAAAATTTCTTCCCTGAAATGGTGGTCAGGCACTGGCACAGCTGCCCAGGGCAGTGGTGGGGTCACCATCCCTGCAGGGCTTTAACATGGATGTGGCACTTGGGGACATGGGTCAGTGCTGGAGGAACTGCAGGACTTCAACCCAGAGGGATTTTCCAACCTCCATGATTCCATAAATCCAAATGCTGTGCAGCACCAAACCACTCAGCCACAGGGATTCCCACCTGGCCTTATTCCACCCCTTATTCCACCCATTCCACCCTCATTTCACCTCTGTTTCCCAAGAAGCCCCCGGGAGCTGGCCCAGAAGAGCTCAGGGTGTGAGGGGCTGACTCACCACGCTGGGGGCCAGGAACACAATCACGTTGTGGCAGTCAGAGAGATTCACCTTAAAACAGAAGGAAAAGGGCAATAACGAGCAGCAGGCAGAGCAGGAACAGCTGCTTGAGCGTCCAAACCCTGTGGGTGATCTTTGGAACCTTGCAGGGATCAAAGATGCCACAAAAGATGTGGGATGGGGAAGTGGGGGTGTGAAAGCAGCACGTCTTGGGAAACACCTGCCTGCAGCACCATCCCAGACCCACATTCCCTGATGGATTCTCTCTGGTCAGGCTGCAAATACCTCATGGCAGCCTGAGAAGCTCATGCCTGCAGGTGAGTCTGTCAGCAGCACCCAGACCTCTCCTCAGAGCTGCTCCAAGCAGCAGAACTGGCCACGGGTTGCTGCCCCAGCTGGCATTCCCTGGAAAGGAGGACGGATTTCCACCTCCCAGGAGCAGTGTGGGATGGGGAAGGAGCAAGCAGCCATCAGCAAATCCATCCTGGAGATGCAAACAGAGCTCTGGCCCTGCCCTGAGCACACCCAGACCCTCGGGATGCTGTTACCTTCCACAGATCCCTCTTCAGGAAGGAGATCTTGCCGTGGTAGCCAGCCCTCCAGGCACGGTAGTTGGCCAGGCACAGCAGCCAGGGGTTGAGTTCATAGCCCAGGGCTGGCCTCAGCCCCTCCTTGTAAGCCTCGAGCACCTGCACAGGAGAGAGGGAGAGAGGGAGGGCTGAAAGCCAAAGCAGCTCAGTGCTGAGTGTGGGGCAGGATTTGGGAGGGCAGGATTTGGCTGCCCAGCTGCACCCACCCCATCCTGCAGGTTCACAGGCAGGGTGACCTTGGAGCTCAGCACCACCCAGAGCCCTCACTGCCACCCTGCTCCCTGCATGCATCTTTTGGGGCTGCCAAAGACCACCTATGGCCATCTAGAGCCACCCTGGACCAGCTAGGGCTGCCTAGAACCACCTGGGGCTGTCTAGAGCCACCTAGGACCATGCTGGGTCACCAAGGACTACCAAGGACAGTCTAGGAATATTTAAGACAGTCTAGGGCCACCAAGGACAGTCTAGGACCACCTAGGACAGTTTAGGACCACCTAGGACAGCCTAGGACCATCTAGGACAGTCTAGTGACACCTAGAGACATCCAGGACAATCTAGAACCACCTACAGCTGTCTAAGACCATCGAGGACGCTCTGGGACCACCGGAGATGGTCCTGGCCACCCAGAAGCCAGGCACAAACCCAGCAGCAGCAGGGTGTGGGTGTCCCCTCCACCCTCCCTGCCCTTTGCTCACCCCGGACACCCCAATTTCCCTCAGAACCCTTACAAGCCGTCCATCTCCGGATCCCAGATCCACGGTCTTGCCGGCACGGCCCCGCAGCAGCGCCAGGGTGTTGGCCACCTGTCGGGGGCTGGAGGGCTGGTACGGCACCTGCGGGGGCACAGCGGCTCAGGGGGGCCGGGATCGGTGTCCTGGGGGTTTGGGGTGCCGGTACCGGCAGGCACAGCGGGTCAGGGGGACAGGCCTCGGGATCAGGGTGCCGGTACCTGCAGGCACAGGGGTCAGGGGATCGGGGATCGGGGGTGCCGGTACCTGCAGGCACAGGGGTCAGGGGATCGGGGTGCCGGTACCGGCAGGCACAGGGGGATTGGGGTGCTGGTACCGGCAGGCACAGGGGTTCGGGTGCCGGTACCGGCAAGCACAGGGGTTCGGGGTGCCGGTACCTGCGGGCACAGGGGGTCAGGGGATCAGGGTGCCGGTACCTGCAGGCACAGGGGTTCGGGGTGCCGGTACCTGCAGGCACAGGGGTCAGGGTATCGGGGTGCCGGTACCTGCAGGCACAGGGGTTCGGGGTGCCGGTACCTGCGGGCACAGGGGGTCAGGGGATCAGGGTGCCAGTACCTGCAGGCACAGGGGTTCGGGGTGCCGGTACCTGCAGGCACAGGGGTCAGGGTATCGGGGTGCCGGTACCGGCAGGCACAGGGGTTCGGGGTGCCGGTACCTGCAGGCACAGGGGTCAGGGGATCGGGGTGCCGGTACCGGCAGGCACAGGGGGATCAGGGTGCCGGTACCTGCAGGCACAGGGGGTCAGGGTATCGGGGTGCCGGTACCTGCAGGCACAGAGGGTCAGGGTATCGGGGTGCCGGTACCTGCAGGCACAGGGGTCAGGGTATCGGGGTGCCGGTACCTGCAGGCACAGGGGTCAGGGTATCGGGGTGCCGGTACCTGCAGGCACAGGAGTCAGGGTATCGGGGTGCCGGTACCGGCAGGCACAGGGGTTCGGGGTGCCGGTACCGGCAGGCACAGGGGTCAGGGGGGTCGGGGTGCCGGTACCTGCAGGCACAGGGGTCAGGGTATCGGGGTGCCGGTACCTGCGGGCACAGGGGTCAGGGGCTCGGGGTGCCGGTACCTGCAGGCGCAGCGGGACGCGGCGGAAGCCGGGCATCAGCAGCACGGCCCAGGTTGCCCACACGGCCGCCCCGCTGGCCGCCGCCAGAGCCAGCAGCCCCCGGCCGCCCAGCGCCGCCCCGGGACGGGCCCAGCTCGGCTCGCCCGGCTCGCCCGGATCCCAGCCCGGGTCCATGGCCGGCTCCATGGCCGCCGGAAGGGGAGGGCAGCACGGCCGGGCGCCTTCCGCCGGGACACCGGGGACACGGGAGGGACACGGGCCGGGCACGGGGATGGGGACAGGAGGGACACGGTCCCGGGGAATCCGCGCTGCCCCCGCCCCGGGGCTGCGGGAGGGACACAGCCGGGCATGGAGTGTGCGGGTGTGCACAGGGGTGTGAGAGTGTGTGTGTGTGTGTGTGTGTGTGTGTGTGTGTGTGTGTGTGTGGGTGGGTGGGTGGGTGGGTGTGTGTGTGGGTGTGTGAGTGTGAGAGAGAGAGAGTATGGTAACAGCTGTGTGTGTGTGTGTGTGTGTGTGTGTGTGTGTGTGTGTGTGTGTGTGACATCAGCTCAGTGTGTGTGAGATAACGTGTGTGTGTGTGTGTGTGTGTGTGTGTGTGTGCGATAACTGTGTGAGTGTGTATGTGTGATAACAGCTGTGTGTGTGTGATAACAGCTCTGTGTGTGTGTGTGAGTGAGTGTAACTCTGTGTGTGTGTGTTTGTGTGTGTGTGTGTTTGTGTTTGTTCAGAGCTGGTTTTGCTCCAGGGTAGTTCTGCACGGTTGTTGTGCCCACGTTTGTGTGGAGCTGTGAGTGGTGAATGGCTGTGCACTGCTGTGTGTGTCTGTGTGTTTGTGCAGGCTGTGCATGGCTGTTGTGTGCAGGGTGTGCTCCTGTATGCTATGCACGATGGGCACATGTGTGTGTGCTGGGAACAGCTCTGTGTGTTGTGCACAGTTTGTGTGGATGTTTGCACAGACGTGCAGTTGTGTGGGGCTGTGAGTGATTCCAGCTGTGTGTGTGCAGCTGTGTGTGGCTGAGCACGCTGTGTGCTGCTGTGCACAGCCAGGTACAGTTGTGCATGGCTCTGTGTGCCTGTGCTGTGACACACAGCTCTGTGTGGCTGTGCAGGGCTGTGCACACTCGTCTGAAGGGTTCTCATGGCTGCACAGCCATGCACAGACGAACACAGCTGTGTGAAGCTGTGGGTGGTGTTGTGCAGGGCTGTGAGCGGCTGTGTGTGTGCTTGTGCACAGGTTAGCGCAGCTGAGCACGGTCTTGCAGGACTGTTACAGCTGCCTTGGTGTGCATGGGTGAGCAGGGCTGTGTGCATGGTGCCCAGCTGTGCACAACTGCCTCTGCATGGCTGGGTGTGCATTGCCCTGTGCAGCTGTGCCCAGCCGTGTGCAGGTGTGCATGCCCTGCACGAGTGTTGGCACTCCTGCTCAGCTGTGCATGGGTCTGTGTGTGGTTATGCGTTGGTGCACAGTCCTGTGTGGGGTGTTCATGGTGGGGTGCAGTTGTGACCAGCTGTGCACAGCTGTGTGGGGGGTTGTTGAGGGGCTCTGCACACCCGTGTGGGGCTGTTGTGGGCTGTTTGTGGTTGTTGGGGGCTGTAGGGCTGTGCAGTCTCCCCCTGGGCCTTTCTGGCTGCAAGGCAGCAGCGATGTGGGAAAATTCCAGGCATTGGGAGGGGGGCCCCAGGCCCCACACCCCCTGCCCAGCCCCAATTAGTGACCCCCCCAAGCAGCCCAAACACAGAACAACACCGTCCAGCAGGGCACAAAGGGCCACAGCCCCCTGCCAGGACAGCCACATGTCACCGGGGATGTCCCTGCTGTCACCTCTGTGGGAATCCATAAAATCAGAATGCTTTAGGAAAACTGCAGAACTGTTCTCTCCTCAGCCTGTGGGTCAGCAGTTGTGGGGTGTGACGGTGTTCACAGGAGTCCCAGGACGAGGGAAGAGATGAGGATCTGACTCCATGTTTCAGAAGGCTTGATTTATTATTTTATGATATATATTATATTAAAACTATACTAAAATAATAGAAGAAAGGATTTCTTCAGAAGGCTAGCTAAGAATAGAAAAGGAATGATAACAAAGGTTTGTGGCTTGGACTCTCTGTCTGAGGCAGCTGACTGTGATTGGCCATTAATCAGAAACAACCACATGAGACCAATCACAGATGCACCTGTTGCATTCCACAGCAGCAGATAATCAATGTTTGCATTTTGTTCTGAGGCCTCTCAGCTTCCCAGGAGGAAAAGTCCAAAGGAAAGGATTTTTCATAAAAGATGTCTGTGACAGTGGGTTGTGCTGGGGGTCCCCTTCCAGCCCCATATTGGGGTGTCCCCTGAGATGGCCCCCATGTCCTTGCCACAGGACCCCCAACCTCACAATGTGCCTCGGTGTCTGTGAGGCTGTTCCCAGGGGAGGAGAGCCCCCAGCCCCATCCTGAGAATGGCTTTGGGGTGCAGGGAAGCAGAATTGGGGAGTGGGATCCCCACTCCTCAGTGCTGCAGATCCCCTCTTTGAGGAGCTGCCCAGGGCAGGAGCGTTCCTGCTCCCACCTCCCCCTGGTTTGTGGGAATGGAGCGGGATGAGGATGCACACACACCCACACACGGGTTCTATCCCCCCACACACATCTTGGGGCACCAACAGCAGCCAGACCCCATTAATCACGGCCCCAGAGCAGCACTGGGGGAACTGAAGCCGCCCCCAAAACACATCCCAGAGCTGCTCCCTCCCCAACCCCCCAAAGGGACGGCGTGGCCAAATCGGGGCTCACGGGGATCACCCCGATTTTCCGCTTTCTGCTCTTTCTTGCTGGCAGGTGGAGCTGCTTAAAGCAGAAAATCCCGGGAAATCGGAGCCGGGGAGCCGGGGGGCTGAGGAGGAGGAGGAGGAGGAGGAGGAGGAGGAGGAGGAGGAGGAGGAGGAGGAGGAGGAGGATGGTCCGTGGGGGATGAGCCGCTCCTGGAGCCGCCCGAGCGGTGCTGCAGAGTGAATGAACTCAGGAGGAAATACCCGGGCAGGGCTGAGCCCTCCTGCCCTGTCCCTGGCATTGAGCAGGGGGTGAAAAACGCCAATCCCTCGTTTTTAAAATTTTAAAAGTTTAATAGTAATAAAATGGTTATAAAGATAGTAATGCAATTACAGTAATAATAATTTGGACAATTTGAATTAGGACAATATGACACAACAAATACAAAGAGTGACAGACGTCTGGGTACCTTTTCTGGGCAGCACGATTAGGATTAACCCTTAAAAGCAATAACCAGTTGCATATTCATACACTTCATACATGATGCATAAATTCCATTCAAACACAGGATTCTGTCTGGTCATCCTCAACTTCTTCCTCTGAATCCTGACAGTGCCTTCGAGGTGGGAAGAAGTTCATTTCTTCTGATAAGAGAGCAATAAATTCTTTTTCTCTGAAAGATTCAGATGTCCTGTGGCTGCTATTTCGCTGCAAGTCCTTTCTTTAAAAAAAAAATATCCTACATAGCAGTTTCTATTTTAACAATTTTTATAATCTAAAACAATATTTAGCACAGTACTTAAGAGAATTAATACAGCATTACTTTCTAACACAACACATATAATATTCATTTGAATATTTGCGAAAAGCCAATCATAAAATACACGCATTTTTCACTGTCCCTCCTGTCCCTGGCACTGAGCAGGGGGTGCCCGGTCCCTCATGCCCTGGCATTGAGCAGGGGGTGCCCGGTCCCTCCTGTCCCTGGCATTGAGCAGGGGGTGCCCGGTCCCTCCTGTCCTGTCCCTGGCATTGAGCAGGGGTGCCCGGTCCCTCCTGCCCTATCCCTGGCATTGAGCAGGGGTGCCCGGTCCCTCCTGTCCTGTCCCTGGCATTGAGCAGGGGTGCCCGGTCCCTCCTGCCCTTTCGCGGTGCCCGCAGCATCTCGGAGCGCCGGGACGAGCAGGTGGCCGTGCGAGGGCACCGGCTGCGATGTGTCACTGCAGCCAAGGAGTTTTTAATCCTCCTCTTCCCAGGGCAGCCTCCCCCGGCGGGGCCGCGGCGGCTGCAGAGCAGCCCCGAGCGCCAGGAATGTGCGGCTCTGTGCTGGGAACGCCGCTTCCCTGCAGCTGTCGGCAGCCGCACGGGGGTGAGGGGCCGAGGGGGCCGCGCTGCGGGCCGGGGTCGCCTCCAGCCCCCGCATCCCTCCCTGGCTCTGTCCGGGTCACAGGATGGGGCTGGAGGCAGGGCTGATGCCGGGATTTGGGGTGCAGCAATGGGGGGGTGTGCTCAGGGTTATCAGTCCCCAGGGCTGTGGGGTGGAGCTTCCTCCGGCCCCACGGGGCTCATCCTGACCCTCTGGGGCATCCTGGACCCCTCTGGGCTTCATCCTGAGTTTTAAACTCCAGAGGCATCGTCCTGACCTTATGGGGTATCCCTGAGCCCCAGGGGGTTTATCCTGAGTTTATGGGGCTCCCCCTGGTCCCAGGGGCATCATCCAACCCTATGGGACACCCTCAAACCCTGGGATCTCATCCTGACCCTACTGGGCATCCCTGAACCCCAGGGACATCATCCTGACCCTGTTGGGGATCCCTGAATCCCGGGGACATCGCCCTGACGCTTCTGGGCATCGCTGAGCCCCAGGGACATCATCCTGACCCTATTGGGGATCCCTGAGCCGCAGGGACATCATCTTGACCCTATTGGGGATCCCTGAACCCCGGGGACATTATCCTGACCCTATTGGGGATCCCTGAACCCCGGGGACATCATCCTGACCCTTCTGGGGACCCCTGAACCCCAGGAACATCACCCTGACCCTGTTGGGGATCCCTGAACCCCAGGGACATCACCCTGACCCTGAACACCAGGGACATCACCCTAACCCTGTTGGGGATCCCTGAACCCCAGGAACATCATCCTGATCTTATTGGGGATCCCCTGGTCTCAGAGCCGCCCCTGAGCCCCGGGGTGCTGCCGGCAGGGTGGGCAGGCTGCCCGGGGGTCCCGGGGTTCCCCGCTCGGTGCTGGGGGTCGCAGGGGGGGCTGAGCGGTCCCGGGGGTCCCCACTCGGTGCCGGGGGCCGCAGGGGGGCTGAACAGCCTTTGTGGCTCCCTTTGCGATTCACACGTTCGGGCTTTCATCCGGCAGCCGGGGAGGAGGAGGAGGAGGAGGAGGAGGGCGAAGGGAGCAGGAGAGGGGGGAGAGGGGCTGGAGGGGGAAATGGCGGGAAACGGCGGCTGCCTTTGTGTGACAGGGATGGGGACAGGGACGGGGACAGCGGCAGTGCCACCGCTCGGGGTTTGCCATCCCGTGTGAACGCCCACCCACGGCGTGACCGAGGGGCTGCACGGCCCCCAGAAGGTTCTGGAGCTGGGCTGTGGGTCCTCAATGGGGCTGATGCCACGGAATGAGGAGCGCCAGGCACGTCCCTGGGCACACAGGGAGCTGCTGTGGGGCGCTGCTGTCCAAGGCTGCCCCAAATCCCACCCCGTGTGGGGCAGGCTGGTCAGTGGGGGGCTTTTGGAGCAGATCTGGATTGTCTCCATGGTGGGCACCATGGGGCCACCCTGCCCTGTCCTGCCAGGGGCTGTTACACCCCTCACCGTGCTCAACCCTCTCCATGGTCACCCCTCACTGTGCTCACCCCTCACCCTCACTGTAGTCACCCCTCACCGTGCTCACCCCTCTCTGTGCTCACCCCTCACCGTGCTCACCCCTCTCTGTGGTCACCCCTCACTGTGCTCACCCCTCTCTGTGCTCACCCCTCTCTGTGCTCACCCCTCACTGTGCTCACCCCTCTCTGTAGTCACCCCTCACTCTGGTCACCCCTCACCGTGGTCACCCCTCACCATGGTCACCCCTCACCGTGCTCACCCCTCATTGTGGTCACTCCTCACCGAGGTCACCCCTCATTGTGGTCACCCCTCACCGTGGTCACCCCTCACCGTGGTCACCCCTCACCGTGGTCACCCCTCACTGTGCTCACCTCTCACCATGGTCACCCCTCACCATGGTCACCCCTCACTGTGCTCACCTCTCACCATGGTCACCCCTCACCGAGGTCACCCCTCACTGTGGTCACCCCTCACCATGGTCCCCCTCTCCATGGTCACCCTTCTCCGAGCCCCTCCTGAGCCCCCCAGCTCCACTCACTGTCCCCACCCCGTTCCCCTGGCCCTGCTGCCTCCTACCACACTTTCCATCCTGTGGAGGAAATATTCCCCGGCATGGAGTTTCTCTCATTGTGTTTTCACCCTTCACGGCCTAGTTCCGTGCCAAGAGGCCGGGCAGGAATTTTGGCTGGGCCAGGGCCGGGCTCTGCTTTTGGGGAAATGCTGGGATGGAGATCCCAGAGCTGTGGGATTCCCAGAGCCCCAGGGAAGGGCTGTTACCCCAGCCCACAGAGGGGAAACTGAGGCACGGTTATCCCTGCGATGCTCCCACAGGAAGCCTCAGTGCCCTGCTCGGGGCCCAGCGCTGAGCGCTGACAGCCGCGGGAAGCGACCCAACCTGACAGGGGCCAGAGGACACCAAAACCAGCCCAGAAACCTCCGTGCCAGCAAAGGAGTGCAGTCCCAGCCCTTTCCGCAGCGGCACACCGAGCTTCTCCGGCCAAATAAACAGATGGGAAGAAAAACAAGAGGTTTTGCTGGCGGGCAGAAAAGCGCCGGATGCCTCTCGCGTTAAACGCCGGCATTGAGCCGGGAGGAATGCGGGGTCGGAGCAGCCGTGATTTACCCCCGCGCATAGAGAGGATGCCGTGGGCAGCACAATTCCCTCTGCACCTCATTTATTGCTTTTCCAGCTTCATTTTTCCTCCTCCGCTGGGTTTCCCACTCCTTCCCCCTGCCTCTCTTGGCTCCTGCTCGGATCTGGCATCCTGCAGTGCCCAGCGTGGAGCTCCAGCCTCCTCAGGGCCAGGTCCAGCCCTCAGAGCCCGGCCTGGCCCCAAAATGGGGCAGTAAAAAGGATAAAATGAAAATATCCAAGTATAAAATTGGCAGTAAAGCATAAAGCAAGCAGCAAACTCTCCTCAAGGGAAAACATGTGTTGTGTATCAAACCCACCAGGATCTTATCACAGCCAGATCATTCTATACACACACACATATAGATATTTATATTTAATTATGCTCCAAAGCCCACAGCATTCTTTGGAAACTTTTTTTGGCAAGGAAAAGCACATTGTGGTCAGCAGAGGCACCGAACACTCAGCAGCAGCTCATCCTGGCTGGTGATATTTGAAAAGGTGTTATTGAAACAAAATTGGAAAGGTTTTAATTACAAGCAGGCATGGCAGGAGCTTTGCTTGAGAGGTTTGGGGGGCTCGATGGGTTTGGGGGGACTCAGGGGCTGAGATTTCAGTGCTGAGCCCTGTGGCATCAGTGGTGGGGAGGAAAGGTCCCTGGCTGGGGGTGCTGTGCCCCATTCCCATGTCCCATGTCCAGGGGGGTTCCAGTGCCCCATTCCCAACTGGGTGCCCCATGTTCCATGTCTAGGGAGGTTCCAGTGCCCCATTCCCAACTGGGTGCCCCATGTACCATGTCTAGGAGGGTTTCAGTGCCCCATTCCCATGTCCCATATCTAGGGGGATTCCAGTGTCCCATTCCCATCTGGGTGCTCCATGTCCCTTGTCTAGGGGAGTTCCAGTGCCCCATTCCCATCTGGGGGTCCCATTCCCATGTCTAGGAGGGTTCCATTCCCCCATTCCCACCTAGGTGCCCCATATCCCATATCGAGGGGGGTATTCCAGTGCTCCATTCCCATCTGGCTGCCCCCTGTCCCATCCCTGTCTGGGAGGCTCCTGTGCCCCATCCCCAGCTGAGGTTTGCTGGCTGGGGATTCCGTGTCCCTTCCCTGCCCGGGGGTTCTGTTCCCCATCCCTGTGCAGGATTCCCACGTCCCAGCCCTGCCCCGCTGTCCCGTCCCCCTCGGCATTCCCAGGGGAGCGGGGCCGGGGCCGGCAGGGCGGGCAGGGCAGGGCAGGGCTGGGATGCTGCCGCGGCTCAATCGGGCACAATGAGGCACAATGAGGCACAAAGAGGCCTTGTGGCCGCTGGCTCTGACGAGAATCGGCGCTGACAGTGGCTCCTCCAGCAGGGTCACCCACCCAGCACAGAGCCACCCGCCCCTGGTCCCCACACCAGGAATACCCAGGGAGAGGGACCCCAAAGTGCTGGGGATCGCTGGGGTGCAGAATGTGCAAACTGCAATAAATCTCTCCATACAGAGAGATGTCCAGGTATCAGGGCTGTTTCCAGCCCCAGGGTCACAGCTGGAGCTGGCACAGAGGAGAGCAGGTGGCACACACTGAACATCCTGCTCAGCTTGCTAAAAACAGGAGCCACACGCTACAAATACAGCTTAGTTTATAAAAAAGAAGTCACAAATTTGGTATCGTTATAACTTTAGTGCACATACGATGCCCCCCACCCCTAGGTCCAAAGTTCCCCACGGCTGGCACGGCCTGCCCTGCTCACCCAGGGCTGCCAGGGACGGTGGCACTGTCACCTCTCCCTGTTCCCGTGGCACCTTCCTATGTCAGTGCTTTGGTCCTGCCCTGACCGTGCCAAGGACACCTCTGCTCCCCCACCAGCCTTCCTCCCACCTCACTGTTCCCTTCACTCCCTTCAGCTTCTCTCCTCTTCCTCGGCATCTGCCCCGCAGCTCCTGCCCGTGCCAGGGCCAGGCTCACCGCTGCCTGCTCCCCCTTCCACCCCCAACCTTACAGATCCATCTCCTGGCCCTTCCACTCCCTTCTGTGCCTTCCGTGTCCCTGGACCGGCCACCACGGCCACCCGCCCCGAGCCCTGCCGGGGTCTGGCCAGACCCACTGTGCCCACAGCACCCCCTGAGCATGCAGCACCCCGCTCCCCATTCTGCTGCACCCCTCACCCTGGCAGCTCCCTGGGCACCCTGGGCAAATCCCTTCCCTTCCAGCAGGATTTCCCCAAACCCCCCAGCCCGCCGGCGGGTGCTGCCCCTGCCCAGCTCCGTGTGCCACGCTCCCTCCGGGCACCGTCCCCGTGTCCCCGGCAGGCTCTCGGTGAGGCAGGGCCGGCTCCCCCGGCGCTCCCGGAGCCGCTCAGTCCACGGGGAACTCGCAGGGGTTCTGGTGCGTGCGCTGGGCGCCCCGGTAGATGCGCTGGAAGTCCCGGTAGCGCGGAGCGCAGCTCAGCCAGGCCTCCCCGAAGTGCAGCCAGCCCGTGAAGAGGAAGGAGCCGGGGCCCGGCCGGACCCCGCAGCGCAGGGGGGTGCGGATGCTGCCCACGGGCCGGCCCGCCCGTCCGCCCGCCTGAAACAGTGGGAATTTCTGCCGGTGGATGCGCGTGGCGCTCACCCCGATGATGGATTCCTGCAGCTCGGCGTCGTTGGACACGCTCCGGATGCTGCCGCGGATGACTGCAGGGGGAAGGTGGGAGGGTGTCAGCATGGCCCTGGCCCTGTCCCCACTGCCATCCACATCCCCAGCCTTGTCCCCATCCCTGTCTCCATCCCCATCTCCATCATTGTCCCCGTGCACATTCACATCCTCATCCCCATCGCAGTCCCTGTACCCACCTGCATTCTCATTCCCATCCTTATCCCTGTCTCCATTCTTGTCTTGTTCCCATTCCCATCCCCATCTCCATCCCAGTGCCCATCTTCATCTCCATCTCCATTTCCATCCTGATCTCCAGCCCTGTTCCCATTTCTACTCCCATCCCCATTTTCATTCCCATTCCATTCCCACTCCTGTTCCCATCCCCATCTCCATCCCAGTCCCCATCTTCATCTCCATCTCCATCTTGATCTCCAACCCGGTTCCCATTCTCATTCCTATCCCCATTCCCATTCCCATCTGTGTCTCCACTCCCATTCCCATCCCCATTTCTATCCCCATCCCCATTCCTATCCCTATTCTCAGCTCCATCCCCATCCCTAGCAGTGCTCTGCACATCCCATCCCATCCCATCCCATCCCATCCCATCCCATCCCATCCCATCCCATCCCATCCCATCCCATCCCATCCCATCCCATCCCATCCCATCTGTCCCAGTGCCCCTTTCAGGTCCATCCCCCGTCCCCTCCCCAGGGTGGCACTCACCAAAGTCACTAGTGCAAATGGCCATCAGTATCTCGGTGTCATTGCACGGCCGGCACGCACCTGCAGGGCCAAGCACAGCCTGTCACCCCCAGGTGACACAACACCCGACCCAGCCCCTCCCCACCCGCGGGCACCCTGCAGGACCAGGGAAACTGAGGCAGGGCTCGGGCTCACCTTCGCTGCCGAGGCTGGCGGAGGGCAGCGCGGGCCGGGCCAGCCAGTCCCCCCGCAGCTCGTAGCGGAAGGCGGCGATGCGGCGGCTGATGTCGGGCTGCGGGGTGGCCTGCAGGAACAGCGCCACCCTCTCGTGGGGCAGCCAGCTGAAGCAGCGGGCGTGGGGCCGGGGCGCCTCCGGCAGCAGCAGCTCCAGGCCCCCCTCCCTCTCCAGGTAGAGCTGAGCCCCCCGGAAGGTCGCGCTGGGTTTGATGCAGGCGGTGACGCGCGGGGGGCTCCGGCCCTTGACGGCGGCGCTGGTGGGCGGCAGGCGGGGGGCCAGGCGGAGGCGGAGGGCCCCCGTGGGGTACAGCCACTCCAGCGAGCCCTCGGCACAGTGCAGGGACAGCTGCTCCACGCTGCCAGCCTCCTGTGACAGCCCGCTGTGGGCACGGCACCGCGTCAGTGACAGGGACCCCCAGTGACAGGGACCCCCAGCCCGTGTGCCCCCGCACTCCCAAGCAGCCCCTCCACAGAGGCAGGAACAGCACCAAACCCTCGATGACTTGGGCTTGGGGTTCAACCGCATCATTTTGGGGTGCCTGTGTTCCCCCAGCACCTTTTGGAGGGAGCTAAGGGGGGGAGCACAGCAGAACAGCCCCCTTCACACGCAGTGTGGGCTCCCAAACTACCCCCGGAGTGGCCGCAACTCGGGGTCCCCTGTTCCCACTTTGGGATCCCCAGGGGATGCGGGGTCCCACTCTCGCACACGATGCCTGGAGCCGCTTCTTTCCCGCGGCACGGGGGGGGACAGGCCTGGAGGCCGGCGTGGGGACAGCGGGGACACTCGGGGCTGCTTTGTCCCTGACAGGGCGCTGGTGGCTGCGTGGCCCCCGTGTCCCCCCAGGCCCCCCGCGTGGGGCAGCCCCTCTGGCGGGCCCCGGCTCTTTGTTCCGAGTCCGGCGCCTTCGGGCGATGCTCAGGGCCCTGCCGGGGGTCCCGCCGGCCGCAGGGATGGGTTCCACGGGTGGGGGGCTCAGGGAAGGGGGTCCCGGAGAGGCGCGAAGCCCCGCAGGGGGACCAGCATCCCTCAAAGCGGGGGGGAGCCTCACCCAGGGCTGAGGAAACTGAGGCAGGCGCGGATTCCCAGCATCCCACCCGTACCCTCCGCACGGATGCGGGAGGGGTTCAGCCCTGAGATGGAGATGGGGGGGCGGGGAGAGCAGAATCCCCATCCCCCATGAATCTGCCTGATCCGGGACCCGCGTGTGCCACCCCCGCCCGCCCCGGGGCCGCTGCTCCCGGTGCCGGTTCCCGGTGCGGTGTTCCCGGTGCGGGGTTCCCGGTGCCGGTATTCCCGGTGTTCCCGGTGCCTACCTGCCCCTCCAGCTGCACTGATCCGCGGCCCCGCCGCCGATGGCCGCCCCCAGCCCGGCCAGGCACAGCGCCCGCAGCGCCCACATGGCCGCGCTCGCGGGGCCCCGGGCGGCCCGGCCCGGCCCGGCCCTGCCCGCAGCGCTGCCCGCACCGGGGCCGGGGCCGCGGGGACGGACGGGGGAGCGCGGCCGCCACCCCGCGTCGCGCCCCGAACTTTCCGCCAATGGCGGCGCAGGGGCGGGCACGGGAGCCGCCCCCGAGGCCCCCTCCCCACGGCCGGGGGCACCGGCATCCACGGCAGCGGCATCCCCGGAGCCCCCCGGGCTTGTCCGCATCGGGGACACCGGGAGGGGACACGGCTGAGGCAGGGGACAGGACCTGGAGAAGGGCTGAGGTACCCCAGGGTCAGATCCGCACCCGGGGGCGCACCCTGTATTCTGTAGGGCCAAGGCTGTGACAGCCATGGCTACGGCACGCCGGGCTGGGAACACCCCAAACTGTGCACAGCCCAAACTGTGAGCCCCAAACTGTGAACATCCAAACTGTGAACATCCCAAACTGTACACGCCCCAAAACATGCACGCCCCAATTGTGCACACCCCAAACTGTGCACACCCCAAACTGTGCACATCCCAAACTCTGCACCTCAAACTGTGCACATCCCAATTGTGCACCCCCAAACCCTGCACATTCCAAATTGTGCACATCCCAAACTGCAAACACCCCAACTGTGCACATCCCAACTGTGCACACCCCAAACTGTGCACATCCAAACTGTGTGCACCCAAACTGTGTGCACCCCAAATGTGCACATCCCAAACTATGCACACCCAAACTGTGCCCACGCCACACTGTGCACATCCTAAACTATGCACATCTCAAACTGTGCATGTCCCAAACTGTGCACACCCTAAGTGTGAACACCCCAAACTGTGAACACCCCAACAGTGCACGCACCCCAAACTGTGCACACCCCAACTGTGCACACCCTGGCTATAGACACCCCAGGCTAGGTACACCCCAATTTTTCACACTCCAGCTCTGTCTATAGACACCCCAGCTGTGCACAGCCAGGCACAGGCATAGCCCGGGCTATGAACACCCCAGAGTGCAGCTCTCTGGGTTATGCATCTCCCCAGAACTGTGCGCCCCAACACCTGCACACACTCCAGGCCAGGACCTTCACCCCCACGGCCATGGGCACCCCAAGGCACGCACATGTGGGGCACCCCAGGCTGGGTGCACCCCAAACTGTGCACACTCCACACCACAGCCCCCCTGGTTTACACACCCCCACCCCAGAACTGTGCACCCCCAGAGTCCCACACCCCCCAGTCCTGAGTTTCACACACCACGGGTCCCTGCACCCTGAGTCCTGCACCCCAGGCTCCATACACCCCAAATTGTGCACACCCCAACCCTTGCACAACCCAGCCCATACACACCCCAGGCTACAGGCAACCCAGGCTATGCACACCCCACACTACAGCCCCCCTGGTTTACCCCCACCCCAGAACTGTGCACCCCAAGAGTCCCACACCCCCCAGATCTGAGTTACACACACTGGGGGTCCCTGCACCCCGAGTCCTGCACCCCAGGCTCCATACACCCCAAATTATGCACACCCCACCCTATACACACCCCAGGCTACAGGCACATCCCACACTGGACCCCCCTGCTTTACACCCCTAGAACTGTGTACCCCAAAATTTACACCTCCCTTCAACCTCCTTATAGCCTGCCCCCATCACCAGCAGCGTCCCCACGGAGACATTTTCTGAACGGGGGAGCCCAGGCACGTGGCACCGGGCCTGACACGGGGGTCGAGCACATCCGAACCCCGAATTTCCCCCCCCTCCAAACCTGGGGATTGCTTTCCACCCCCTCCCTTCCCGCCGCTATTGTGCCACCACTACAGACCACACCATTAATTAAGTTTCCATCCAGTGACAGCCCGCCAAAATGTTTGAAATAAACACGGAACAATTGGGATGGGATGATACAGGCCGGGAACAAAGTCCCCGGCCAGAGGGTGGAGCGGAATGGAAATGAGGGATTGTAAATTGGGATGGTGGGAAGAAAGAGGGAAAGGGGGGAAGGGGAGGGGGAGGCAGGCGGGGAGAGGAGGATTCACAGCCCTCCGGCCATGAAATGATGCTGAAAGAAGTCATGCTGCTGGAATCCGTGGCAAATGAGGGGCCGGAGGGGCAGTGGGTTAAGGTGGAGCGGGTCGGGATGTCGGGGTGTCGGGGGGCTGGGCTGGGGGTCGGTGGGCGGCCCGTGCTGAGCCCACCAGCTGCCATCGGGGGTTTGCCGGGGGTGGCTGGGCCGAGGGGCTGGCTGTGCCCTAGGGGACCACAGAGACCCCGGCACGGCGGGGACACGGTCCCAGAGCCGACCCGGTGACACGGTGAGGGAGTGGAACCGGCTGGGCTCGGAGCTGGGCAGGCAGGGAGCCCACCATGGCTTTGGCCAGGTGCCAGGGGCGAGGTGGCGCCAGGGGATGGGTGACACCAGGCACTGCTGACCTCTCCCCACCGAGACTGCACCCAATGCGGTTCTCAGCACCCCGTGGGATGTTCCCTCGGGACACCCCGGGATGCAGGGAGGTGGCACACGGTGCCACATGGCAATGTCTGCCCTAGCGCCAGCGCCCCAGGGTGAGGCTGCGCCCCTGGCCCCCTCCACAGCCCCCGACCCACCTTAACTGGTGTCGCTGGGGAAACCCGGCGCTCCAGCAGCCCTGTGGAGCAGGGTACGGGGCACCCCGGGGTAGGGCACGGCCATCGGGGGGTCGCGGAGCCCCCTCGGAGCAGACACAGCAGCGGGGGCTGAGCCGGAGCGGGCACGGATCCCGCAGCACCCGCAATGGTCTCAGGGCTCCGGGGAGCCCGTGGGGCTGGGCTGGCACCGCCGGGCACACACCGAGCAGCCTGGTCTGGTGTCCCCCGTGTCCCCTGGCCACCCCTCCCTGTCCCCGGCCGGTTGTGCCCGTGGCACGGGGGAGGAGGGAGGGTCCGAGCTCCCCGAGGCCGCCGGGCCCCGCTGCGTGTCCGCTCTGCCCCGGGGCCGCTCGGGGATGCTCGGGCTCGCAGTGCCCTCTGGTGACCGCGGGCACGGCGGCCGGGAGCGCCACCCCGGGCTTGAGGACCCGCCGCGGGCTCGGCTGGGACTGGGGAACAGAACTTCAGCTCATCCCCCAGGACCTCCGAGGAGCGCCCGATGCCAGCCCTGCCCCGGGCACGGACATCTCACCGCAGCCCACGGGGCACCCACAGCTCCTCAGCGCCTCCCCCGCAGCGCGATTCCTCCTTTTATCCCATCTGAACGCATCCTCCTCCAGCTGAAAACTGCTTCCCCTTTGTTGGGGAAGATGAAACAGGAAAGCCTTATAAATGTGATTGCCTGGCAAAAGATTTTGAGAATATAGAAACTATAAACGAGATTGAAATGAAAGCAAGCTTTGAGATACCTCAGTTACTGAACAACTGGAAAACAATGGTATGGCCAGCTGAAGGTGATCCCTTTTGATGAAACACCCTCTGTTTGCAGGCAGATCCAAGGGTCCAAGCAGACCCTGCCAGCTTGGCAGAAGGGCCCAAAGAGGAGTTTTTAAAATGTAACACAGTATGGTAATGTAATGATTCTTATAGGCTGTATGGAAATGCTACAGGATTTGTATCTTGTACTAGATTGGTTAGTGAGAATCAGAATATTCAACACAGAAGAAGATTTATTGTATTGTAATGGGAACTTCGCTCTCTTACCCTCTTACTCTCTCACCCTCTCATCCTCTCTGCCCCTCTCTTCTCTCAGCCTGCTCTGAGCTGTGTTTGGCAGCTCCCAGCAGGGCCCTGCCCCCAGGCCCTTTGCAATAAACCCCAAGTTCCTGACCTGGCTGCAGAGATCTCTGTCTCCATCCTGACCATCCTGCCCCCGACACTCCTACACCTTCTTCTCCCTCTGCAGTTCCTGGCCAAAGCTCTCTCTGCCACCCTCCCGAGGTCCCTTAGGTACCACCAGGGTGCCAGAAGGTTTCCTGCAGGCTGGATGGCCCCAGCTCTCTCAGCCTTTCCCCACAGGACAGATTCCTGCAGCTCCCTGAGCATTCCCTGTCCCCTCCGGATCCGCTGTGACTCACCAGGATTGCTCTGTCCCTGACCCATCTGCCGCTCACAGAGCACTCCTGCAGGAGCTTCCCTTGGATTGTGATGATCCTGTCTGTCCCTGATGGGTCACCCCAAAGTTTTTCTTTCCTGGGCAGCTCCCCCTGCCACTCCTGGAGTTTCTGGCAGGTCCCTGGGACCTCCACGCTGCCCCCAAAATGTCCTTGTGGGTGGCTCTGGGCACTCCACACTGTGCCACTGTGGGGATGGCATGGGTAGGGATGCTCCAGGCTAGGCTGTGCCCAAAAAAACCTTCCTGGAAAGGCAGAAGGGACATTTGGGACAGCTTGGAGGGCTGCTCAGGTTCTGGGGTCCCCAGGCTGTCCCCATGGAGCTCCCCATCCCCCCGGGCTGCGTGGGGAGCTCTCCCAGCACCCGAAGGAGCTGTGCCTGTGGGAGGCACCCACCTTGGCTTGAAAAAATAGCTCAGGAGCCTCAGCTCAGCTCCCAGCCCATCCCTGGGGATGTGCAGGGACAATCCAAGCTCCTCTGCTCAGCAGCCAGCCGGCTCTGTCCCTTCTCTGTGTCCCCTCTCACCCACACCCCCAGGATGGTGTCCCCGAGAGTGGGAATGTGCCCTGAGAGGGCTTGGGGAGCTCGGGGGGTCTCTCAGGAGGGGTGAAGGTCCTCAGGGCAGGGCAAAGGAACCCCACCACAGCAAGGTGGGGATCCCCAAAGCAAAGATGGGCTCCACATGTCAAAGTAGGGGTCCACGTGGAAAGGAGTGGATCCCACAACCAGGTGGGGTCACCATGGCAAGGTGGGGGTCGCATGGCCAAGATGGGGTCACCATGGCCAAGTGGGGTCCCATGGCAAGGTGGAGGTCACCATGGCAAGATGGGGATCACCATGGCAGGATGGGGGTCCCATGGCAAGGTGATGATCACCGTGACAAGGTGGGGTCACCATGGCCAGGTGAGGGTCTCATGGTCAGGCAGGACTCCTATGGCAAGGTGGGGGTCCCATGGCAAAGTAGGGGTCCCATGGCCAGGCAGGGGTCCTATGGCAAGGTAGGAGCCCCATGGCCAGGTGGGGGTCCCATGGCAAGATGGGGTCACCATGACAAGGTGGAGGTCACCATGGCAAGGTGGGGCTCTCATGGAAGGTGGGGTCACCACAGTCAGGTGGGGGCCCCGTGGCCAAGTGGGGGTCCCATGGCAAAATGGGGTCCCATGACAAGATGGGGGTCACCACACTAAGGTGAGGGTCCTATGGCAAGGTGGGGTCCACACTAGTGGGAGAAGGTTCCCATGAAAGGATGAGGCTCACAGAAGCTGGAGGAGAGACCTCATGGCTGGTTGAGAGTCCCCACAATAATATCAGGGTGCCCAGAGTGAGAAGAGGGTCCAATGGTCTCTGCAGCAATGTGGCCACCCCATCTCTGTGAGGGTCCCCACAGAAGCCTGAAAGCCACCACGTCCTCACCCACCCTCACCCACACATGGCCTGGATGTGGGAGCCCGAGGGGGAATCAGATCCTCAGCAGGGAGAGCTCTGGGCCCTGTGGGGTCGGCACAGATGGGGCTGAGCCGGGGGTGACCCCAGCCTGGACAGACCCCCCGCTCCCCCCCTCCCCATGCGTGCATCCTGCGGGCAGCGAATGGAGCTGCCTATTGATTCGCAACCCGGGCTAAAAATAACTTTCAACTCTTCATCCCGAGCTGTGAAAAATCCCCCATTGCTAGGCGACGGGTTACCGGGAGACAGCGGCGCTAGGCGACGGCGGTTGCTGCGGCGACGGCCCCGGCGCACTGCGGTCCAGCCCGGCCCCGCCGCTCCCGGCACCGGCACGGCCCGGCCCGGCCTCCCGGAGCCCTGGGACACGCTGGGGGCGAGATTCAGCATCCCGGGCTGCTGCAGGGGCTGCAGCAGCCATTGTCACCCAACTCTGGTGACAGCCTGGCCTGAGTGTGGGGACACTGGCACCACCACTGGGGACAGGGAGCAGGGGGCTCAGGAGGATTGTGATGGTGACCTGTTGTTGGGGGAAGATGAAAAGGAAAGCCTTATAAATATGATTGTCTGGCAAAAGATTTTGAGAATATAGAAACTATAAACGAGATTGAAATGAAAGCAAGCTTTGAGATACCTCAGTTACTGAACAACTGGAAAACAATGGCATGGCCAGCTGAAGGTAATCCCCTTTTGATGGAACAACACCCTCTGCTTGCAGGCAGGCCCAAGGCTCAGAGCAGACCCTGCCAGCTTGGCAGAAGGGGCCCAAAGATGAGTTTATAGGGTTTAAAATGTAGCACAGTATGGTGATGTAATGATTCTTATAGGCTGTATGGAAATGCTATAGGATTTGTATCTTGTACTAAATTGGTTAGTGAGAATCAGAATATTCAACACAGAAGAAGATTTATTGTAATGGGAACCTCGCTGTCTTACCCTTTTCCCTCTCACCCTCTCATCCTCTCTGCCCCTCTCTTCTCTCAGGCTGCTCTGAGCTGTGTTTGGCAGCTCCCAGCAGGGCCCTGCCCCCAGGCCCTTTGCAATAAACCCCAAGTTCCTGACCTGGCTGCAGAGATCTCTGTCTCTGTGCTGACTGTGCTACCCCCTGGCACTCCTACACCCTGTGTGTGCAGGGAGAGTTGGGGTGAGCAGCACTCACATCAGGCACCCAGGTGTGGGTACCCCTGCTCTGGTGGCACCCCAGCTGTGCCCCCTTCCCCAGGGACACACACACACCTGGAGTCTCCTCTTGCCCAGGGACAACTCCTGTTGAAGGAGTTTTCAGCTTTCTTGGCATGAAAATGTGCCGAAGACATGGGGCCACAACAACTTGTCTCCTCTGAGTCCTGGAGGTGGCAGGGGTTAGTGACAATGTGCCAGGAGAAGGGGACATCAGGGACCATGCAGGACCCCAGTGGCTCCCAGTGCCTCCCACTTGGCCTGCTCTGGGTGCAGGGTGTCCCCAAGGGCTGCACCACAGCCTTGCTCCCAGACTGCTGCAGGTCCCAATTCCCCTGGAACAGCTCCTTGGGGACCACGGGGTTCAGCAGGGCACTGCTGGGGGGATGAGGAACTGTGGGGGGAAAGCACCTGCAGCTCCTCAGGGGATGGGGAAACACGTGGCACCAGCATGAGGCCATGGATCCACACATCCCTGCAGGCACTGTCCCCTCCAGCGTGTGTCACCCACTGGGCAGAGTGTGCTGAGGGTGTGAGTGTGAGTGTGAGTGTGAATGTGAGCACAGTCTCCTCCCCCAAGCCCCCTCCCAGCTGCAGGGTGAAACCCAACCTGCCTTATCAATAATGGAAGCAGGAGGCAGCGCCGGCTGCAGCAGCTCCCTGTGCCTCCCCAGGGCCGGGCTGGAGCTGCTGCTCACGGGGCTGTGCCAGGGCAAGGCACAGGGGACAGGGCTAAATGTGCCAGCTGAGCTGCTCCCTCCAGCCTGGGGAGCTGGGACATGGGGGACAGCAGTGGGACACCCCCAGCAGGTCTCAGTGCCAGGGGTGGCTTGGGCAGGTGATTCCTGCCAGGACACGGGCACAGCAGCCTGGCATGGGTGATTCCCCCAGGATTTGGGCACAGTAGCCTGGTCTGGATGATTCTTGCCAGGATGTGGGCACAGCAGCCTGGAATGGGTGATTTCTGCCAGGATATGGGCACAGCAGCCTGGCATGGGTGATTCTTGCCAGGATGCGGGCACAGCAGCCTGGAATGGGTGATTCCCCCAGGATTTGGGCACAGCAGCCTGGCATGGGTGATTCTTGCCAGGATGTGGGCACAGCAGCCTGGAATGGGTGATTTCTGCCAGGATATGGGCACAGCAGCCTGGCATGGGTGATTCTTGCCAGGATGCGGGCACAGCAGCCTGGCATGGGTGATTCCTGCCAGGATATGGGCACAGTAGCCTGGTCTGGGTGATTCTTGCCAGGATGTGGGCACAGCAGCCTGGAATGGGTGATTCCCCCAGGATTTGGGCACAGCAGCCTGGTCTGGGTGATTCCCCCAGGATTTGGGCACAGTAGCCTGGCATGGGTGATTCCCCCAGGATATGGGCACAGCAGCCTGGCATGGGTGCCCGCTGCCCCTGGGGGTGCTGGCACAGGGTCCGGTGTCACTGCTGGCCCCAGGGGCTGTCACAGAGCCCGAGGTGGCTGCCGGGGTGAGCAGGGTCTGCAGCAGGATGAGCACCAGGATCTCCAGCCTGCCATGCCCTGCTGGGGAGAGAGCCAGAGCAAGCATCCGTCTGTCCATCCAGCCTTCCACCCATCCCTGCGTTCAGCCTTCCAACCCTCCCTCCTTCCATTTCTCCAGCCACCCCATCCCTCCCTCAATCCATGCTTCCATTTCCTCCTCCACCCCTCCATCACCATTCTCCCCTCCATTTCTTCATTCCACCATCCTCTCCAACCCCTCCATCCTCATCCCTCCATTCTTCCCTCCATCCCTCCATCCCTCCACCCCTCCATTCCTCCCTCCATTTTTCCATCCTTCCTTCGATCCTTCCACCTCTCCATCCCCCCATCCATCCCTCCCTCCATCCCCCATCCTTCCACCCCTGCATTCCCCCACCCACCACCCTCTCTCCCTGCACTCCCAGCTGCCAGCCCAGCCCCATTCCCTGTCCCGCATCCTCACCTCGCCTCTCCCGGTGCCGCTCCGTCCCCGCCGCCGGTGTCGGTGTCCCTTTAACGGGCTCGGCCGGTGACACGCGTGTGCGTGTGTGCGAACGCGCGTGTGCGTGTGCTCCCCGCTCCCGGGGCTGGCTGGCAGCAGGGCCCCCCTTCTCCATCCCCCCGGATCCGGATCCGGCCCCATTCCCCCCCTCCACTCCCCGCTTATTTTTCCTGTTGTTTGGCGGGGTTGGGGCGGGGGCCGGGCGGGATCCGGCCCCTTTGCCAACGGGGATTTTTGGGGGGATTATTCGCCGTTTTCTTCCCGCTGGGATTTTTTTTTTGCTGCAACCGAAAGAAGACGGACGCAAGGCATGGCATGAGCTTCGGGAGACAGGGCTGGAGGTAAGAGCCGCTCGGGAAAAGCCTTTCCCACACAAAGCCGGTGCCGGGCTCGATGGCGATGCCGGGGTCGGTGCCGGTGCCCGTTCTGTCGGTACCGATACCGGCACCGGCAGCGCGGCCGCCCCAGCCGCATCCCGCATCATGGAGCCGCGTTATATAACGGAGCGGAGCCGGCCCGGCCCCGGGGCTCCCGGTCCGGTGCCCCCCCGCCGCCCCCGCCTCCCATGGCTCGGCAGAGGATGGAGGTCGCTGTGAGCCTCCCCCGGCCGGCGGTGCTGCCCCCTCCGCCCCCTCGCTGTGGGGAGGGGGATGTGGGGGGCGAGGGGATGGGATGTGCTGTGTGTCCGTCCCCCCCCTCCCCAGCATGGCCGGGCAGCAGCGGGTGGGGAAGGCAGGGAAAGGGGGATCGGGCACCCCGAGGGAGGCAGGGCTGCTCTGGGATGGGGGTGGAAGGGCAATCGCTGTAGGGACATGGATGTCCCAGTGTGGGGTTGATGTTTGCCCCCTTCCAGCCTCTAAAATTCCTCTAAAATCCTGGGATGGGGGTGGAAGGGCAATCGCTGTAGGGACGTGGATGTCCCAGTGTGGGGGTGATGTTTGCCCCCTTCCAGCCTCTAAAATTCCTCTTGTCCTCCCTGGTGGCACCATTGGCATCCCCGAGGCTGCACTCGAACACCCAAACACCCCAAAGCTCGCTGTGGCTTTCTGGGGATGCAGGGTGACCCCAGCCAAGGGATGGGGGACAGGGGCAGCCCCCCCATTCCCAGAGCCCAGGGGGATGGAGGAATGGAAAGGCTGTGGCTGGGATGGGGCTGAGCGGGGTCCTGCAGACCCCAGCATGGATCCATGGATCTCCCATCAGCTCAGGATGGGAACAGGAGTTTGTTTTGGTGGGGAGGATGAGGAGGGGCAGAGGGATCAGCGTGTGGGGCTGGGGATCAGGCAGACTCGACGCCATGGAATGGCTGGGGCTGAGCACAGGTGGGGAAACTGAGGCACGGGGTTCTGGCAGCAAGCAGCAGGATACCCCCAAGGTCTTGGCCATGTGGGGGTCCAGGGGTGCCATGGGGCACTGGGCTGAGGTGGTGCCCCTCTGGCATCTGCTGGTGCCCCTGGGACGTGGCAGTGCCTGGCAGGGAAGGCCAGAGCATGGTGGCAGAGCCTCTCCATGCCCACCCTGTGCCCAGGGTCTGGGGTCTCACAGCACCCCGGGGTGCTCAGCAGGCTGGAGCAGCGGGCACAGAGCGAGCCCCGTGCCGTGCTGGCAGCTCCCCTGCTCTGAAGCTGGTGCTGATTTCACTCTGGCTACCAGGAAGAGGGAG
The DNA here is from genome assembly GCF_027579445.1 of Ammospiza nelsoni. Classification (NCBI taxonomy): domain Eukaryota; kingdom Metazoa; phylum Chordata; class Aves; order Passeriformes; family Passerellidae; genus Ammospiza; species Ammospiza nelsoni. Next base: position 14,793,865 of record NC_080649.1, on the reverse strand, counting down.
GGAGGTGGCTTTGGAGTGGGGAGGACTCGCTCAAGCATCCATTTTTAATGAGCTAGATATCTATTTTTCCCCGAGCTGGCTTCCCCCACATCGATCCCTTTGCCTGCTCCCCTCCCGTGCCAGCAGCTCCGGGGCACAGGGGAGCAGCAGGATGGGCACCCCTGGCACTGGGACCCTCCTGCCACCCCAAATCTGCTCCTGGGGGAGGGGTGACCCTCACTGGGGCCAGGGTAAGGTGAGAGTGGGGAAAGGGTTCCCTTGTCCCCTCAGTGGGGTCACAGCCGTGGTGACCATCATGTGGGGACATGGCCAAACAGAAGGACAGCAGGAGTGGGAGCACTTGGAGGTTGGAGGTTGGAGGTTGGAGGTTGGATGCTGCCCTTCTGCTCTGCAGATTGAAGCTGTGCCTGGCTCAGCAGCTCCATGGCAAAGCCACCTGGTCCTGCCTGGAGCTGTGTCCCCATCTCCCATCTCCTGCAGCTGCCAGCAGTGCCTGAGCAGGAGCTGCACCCCCAGAGGGGATTTGGGAGGCGAGTGGGAGCTGAGCTGTGGGAGGGAGCAGCGCTGGGTGTGCAGGCAGCAGAGCTCCTTGGCAGCACCCCCTCCCAACCCCTGCCCACCTGCCACGGGGACAGCCACGTGTGCTGGGGGCTCTGGGCCCACGGGAGGAGCTGGGGATGAGCAGGGCAGGGTTTGGGGAGGGCACAGCTCAGCAGGACCCGCTCCTCCCTGCTGGAGGGGTGATCCATGCCCAGCTCTTGGACAGGGCAAGCAGGAGGCCAGGAGCAGGAGCAGGATGGTGCCTGATGGCTTTTGGAGCCCGTGCTGGCATTCAGCACCCAGAGCCCACCAAGGAGTGCCCTGGCTGGACACTGCCTGCCCTGGTGTCCACCAGCCTCGTGCCAAGGGCCCCTGCCTGACCCCAAGGCCAGGAAAAAAGGGCCATCAGTGCCATCAGTGCCATCAGTGCCACCAGTGCCATCAGTGCCACCAGTGCCATCAGTGCCACCAGTGCCATCAGTGCTCGTGTGGCTGTCACCGTGCCTGGGGGGTGAAGGGTTTGGGCAGGCACAAACCCCAGCAGGACCTGAGGAGCTCATCCACATCCTGTGCTCGGAGACAGCTCCTGGCTCCTCAGGGGATTGTGCATTTCAGCCCTTGCTGGGCAGAGGGAAGGGCTGGGACACGCTGGGAGCTGTCACCGGGCTCTGGATGGGGCTGTAGTGAGAGGAGGCCAGGCTGGGGAGGATCCAGCACACGAGGAGCTGCTCCCTCCTTGCCTCAGTGGGGAGCAGGGAGAAGCTTTGCTTAAGTACAAACATCCTTCCATGGTGTGAGAGTGTGAGAGCGAAGATCTCCAGAGGAGGCTGGAGGGGAAGGGAGCAGGGCTCCAGCTCTGCCCTCAGTCTGTCCCTCCCGTGCTCCTTTGGGTGGGGGATTCCTCCCAAGGGGACAAGGGGCTGCCTGGGGAAAGGAGAGGTCAGGATTTGCTGTCTCTGGGAGAAGGGGGTTCAGCACAGAGCTGAAAGCTGCTGCAGGAGGGGCTTGGTGGCCCTGTTGGGGGGAAGTTTTGCTTGGGCAGGCTTGGGGCTGGAGCTCTGCTTCCCCCACGCTGAGGGCTGGGGACAGGAGCTGCATCCCCCAGTGCCCCCAGACAGGAGCTGCTCTCCCAGTGCCCCCAGACAGGAGCTGCTCTCTCCCCAAAGCAATGGGGCCCTGAGCAGAGCTTGGTGCTGGCACCTCAGCCAGCTTTTCCCAGCTCCCTGGGGATGGGGCTGACCCTGCAAATCCCGAGCCTGACCTTTGGGCAGGCTGTGGGACCTGAGAGGTTGCAGTGCTGGGGGTTCCTGCTGTGAGAGCTCCTCTGCTTGGCCATGGGCTGCAAGAGGCAGCGATGGATTCACCAGCCTGGCTGGCACTGAGAGCAGCAGCCCCAGCACTGGGACTCAAACCAGTCATTCCCCAGCCCCTCCTGAGCCTCTTGGTCCACTGCAAGGTGGGATGAGCTCCTTGGCACCGTTGTGAGCCTCCAAGGGAGCAGGAAAGCTGCTCTCAGCCCTTTGGTCTCCCCTGGAGTTCTCAGGGCAGCCCCAGGAGGGATTTTCCCAGCTCCCATCACACAAACAGCAGCTCTCCAGGGCCGGGTGGAGAGGCAAGGCCTTTCCTTACTGTGAATTCCTGGACTGTGCAGCAAGGAAGAGGCAGCACTGAGCTTGGAGCTGTGCTCTGAGCCTCTGTCCCTGCTCACCTGTGTGAGTGCTGGAGCCCAAATCCACCTGTGCACACACACACAGACACACACAGCATCTCCAGGCATGGAGCATCTCTCCACTGCTCCTGCATCTCCAGGAGAAGCAGTGGCTCCTCCAGAGTCTCCAGCAGCTCCTCTGCACTGCTGGGGTGATCCAAACCCCCTGAGGAGACCCAGATTGGAGCTGGGTGCTGGGCAGCGTTCTGATCCAGCGGGATCAGGGCTGGGGGCGGCAGCAGCAGCACCCGCACAGCAGCTCTGCAGGGGACGTGCTCATGTGTTCATCACTGCCGTGTGCTCCGACAGGCAGCTCCGGCCCCAGCCCGGCCCCAGCGAGCTCAGCCCCCCGGAGGCTGCACAAAGCGCGGGCCCGTGCTCGGCACAGCGCTCCGTGCCGGGCTGTGCGCTCCGCCCGTACAGAGACTTGATTTGCTGCATTAGTAAAAATAGCCGGGTAATGAATTCAGCTGATGCAACCCTGGCAGCGCGTGCACGCAGCGGGCCCGGCTGTGCTGAGAGTGTGAGAGGGGTTGGGTGAGTGTGAGTGTGTGTGTGAGTGTGAGTGTGTGTGTGAGAGTGAGTGTGAGCAGGATTGTGTGTGTGTGCATCCCGTGTGTATGTGTGTGTGTATGTGTGTGTGTGAGTGTGAGTGTGTGTGTGTGTGAGTGTGTGTGTGTGTGTGCACTCTGTGTGTGTGTGTGTATGTGTGTGTGTATGTGTGTGTGAGTGTGTGAGTGTGTGTGTGTGAGTATGAGTGTGTGTGTGTGTTTGTGTGTGCACTGTGTGTGTGTGTGTGTGCATCCTGTGTGAGTGTGAATGTGAGTGTGAGTGGGATTGTGAGTGTGTGTGAGTGTGTGTGTGTGTGTGTGACTGTGTGTGTGAGTGTGTGTGTGAGAGAGTGAGTGTGAGCAGGATTGTGTGTGTGCGCATCCCGTGTGAGTATGAGTGTGAGTGGGGCTTGTGTGTGTATGCATCCCGTGGGTGTGTGAGTGTGAGTGTGAGCCGGACTGTGCCAGGGCACCCCGCTGCCCAGGGCTGTGTGTGTGTGTGTGTGTGTGTGTGTGTGCACTGTGTGTGCGTGCACACCGTGTTTGTGTGTGCACATCCCACGTGTGTGTGCACACCGTGTGTGTGTGCACACCGTGTGTGTGTGTGTGTGTGTACAACCCGTGTGTGTGTGAGTGTGAGCAGCAGTGATGGCTGCTCGCTCCGCACGGCTTTGCCACCTGAAGCCCTTTGGCAGCAGCTCTGGGTCCTGGCAGGGCCATACCAAGGCTCCGAGGGGGCTGGGGGCAGCAGGGACCGGCTGGGTGACAGCAGGGTCCCATGGAGAGTCTGTGGGGCAGTCATGGATTATCCCTGGGATCTCATCTGCCTGCTGGGTTACTGTGGGATCTCTGACAAGGATCTGTTGGAGCAATCCTGGATCTTGGCAGGGCCCTGAGGGGTGATGGAGGTTCCCTTACAAGGAGCCGGTGGGGCAGGGCTGGATCTTCCCTGCCAGGGCCCGGCGCGACAGGGCCGGATGCGGGCAGAGACACGGACACGAGCACGGTGTCCTTGGGGGGCCGCTGTCCGTGGTGCTGACCGGGGCCGCTCACCGGAGCCGCTGTCCTCGGTGTACTGAATGACCAGGGACCGAATGACCGGGGCCACTGTCCCTGGTGCTGACCGGGACCGGTGACCGGGACTACTGTCCTCGGTGCTGACCAGCACAGCCCGCTGTCCCCGGTGCTGACAGGGACCGATGACCGGGGCCGCTGTCCCCGGTGCTGACCGGGACCAATGATCGGGGCCGCTGTCCCCGGTGCTGACCGGGACCGATTATCGGGGCCGCTGTCCCCGGTGCTGACCAGCACAGCCCGCTGTTCCCGGTGCTGACAGGCACCACTGACCGGGGCCGCTGTCCCCGGTGCTGAGCGGGACCGAATGAACGGGACCGATGACCGGGGCTGCTGTCCTCGGTGCTGAGCGGGACCGGGGCCGCTGTCCTCGGTGCTGACCGAGCCCGCCCGCTGCCAGGGGCCTCCCAGGCCGCCCAACCCAGGATCTCCGCTGGCTCCAGTCTGGCTCCAGCCCGGCTGTCCCGAGCCCAGCCCGATCTCTGCTGCACAGGATAACTACTCCAAGAGCGGGGATCCCCCAGACCAGGCACTAACAGGGTGGGTGAAGGCCCTGCCCGTGTCTCAAGGCCTTCATCCCTCTGCACTACCACGTGCAGACAGTAAACTCGCCAACAGGTTGGGCAGGCTCTGTTTCCCAGGCAGTTAGCATTGTGTTCATCCCAGCACGCTCACAGTGCAGTGTTTGTGGTGCCAGGCTCTCAGACCCCGGCTCGTTTCTCTCTCCCTGCGTCAATCCCGCCCCCCAGCACTGCATCATCGCTCCCGTGGGTGACAACACCCCCCAAACCTCCCTGCCAGTGACGTATCCTGAGAAATGGGCACCCTGCAGTGGATTCGGGAGGCTCGAGGGCTCTGGCCTTTGCTCTTGTCAGGTTTTCTCCTACTGGGCTGGATCTGGCACTCCATGGCTGGGGGAGACCTCTCTGTGAGAGAGCAAAGGGGGGCTGCAAATCTGGGCCCTCACTGTGGGACCCCAGAGCAAGGATGGTTGTATCAAGTGCTGAACAATCCCAATGATGATGATGATGATGATGATGATGGTGTGTTTGGCTCAGTCACGCAATCTGCAAACACTGAGATGACAGGGAGAAGGGAAAGGGACAAATCTCTTCTCTCCTGTTGCTTTGGAGTGGCCAAAAAGCATTTGGAGGTGTTCATGGAACTGTTGGAACATGTGGGAGGGTCTGTGCTGACACCTCCAAGGCAGACAGCTTCGGGTTTGTCTGTCCATCCCTGTCTCTGGGCTGGGAGTGCCTGGGGAGGGGCAGGGTGGTCTCTGTGACCCCCAGGGGCTGTGGCAGTGTCACTTTGGACATCAGAGTAGTGTGGGCTCAGCCCTGGGCTGCAGGAGCTGGGGGGCTCCTGGCTGTAGGCCGGGGCTCTCCCATGGCACAGGAGGGCAGATGCCAGCCCTGCCCTTGGTGTCACAGACAGCAGCTATTGGCCCCCTCCCCTTCCAGCCCACCCTCTCCACGCTGGGGTCTTTCCAAACCCTCTCCTCACTGGGGTCTTTCCCCAAGCACAGTTCCGTGCCTGGGGGTGCTGGGAGCACCCAAATTCTTCCCTGCTCATCTCCCGAGAGAGAAATGCCTGCCTGGCTTCCCCCACCGCTGCCCAGATCCTCCCATGCCCAGAGGCTCGAATCTCTCTCCATTTTTCTCTTTGAAGTGATTTCAGGCTCACTCAAGGTTCGAGATTTCTGTGCTCTGTTCAGGCAGCCTGAGCTCCCTGGGCAGGTGCCTGGCTCAGCTTTCCAGGAAAAGCTGCTGGACCCTCTGTGCCCCCTGAGTCCCCTGAGCCCCCTGAGCTCAGCCTCGAGGACCAGCCGAGCTCTGAGCAGGTTTTGGATGCGGTGCCAAAACCTCCTGCTGGCTGCTGTGAGTCTGGCGACTTCTCAGCATCTGTGTCCTGCTGGGACCATCCCCTCGGGCTGCCGAGGCCCTGCGCTGCCCCTCTGCCACCACCTGCCCTGTCCCTGTGCCCAGCGGCTCTGGGGCTCGGTGCCACCACCTGCCCTGTCCCCAGTGTTGGAGTGACGGCGGGTGGCACGGTCAGGACAGATGGAAATGAGAGATCTCTGCAGCCAGGTCAGGAACTTGGGGTTTATTGCAAAGGGCCTGAGGGCAGGGCCCTGCTGGGAGCTGCCAAACACAGCTCAGAGCAGCCTGAGAGAAGAGAGGGGCAGAGAGGATGAGAGGGTGAGAGGGAAAAGGGTAAGACAGCGAGGTTCCCATTACAATAAATCTTCTTCTGTGTTGAATATTCTGATTCTCACTAACCAATTTAGTACAAGATACAAATCCTATAGCATTTCCATACAGCCTATAAGAATCATTACATCACCATACTGTGCTACATTTTAAACCCTATAAACTCATCTTTGGGCCCCTTCTGCCAAGCTGGCAGGGTCTGCTCTGAGCCTTGGGCCTGCCTGCAAGCAGAGGGTGTTGTTCCATCAAAAGGGATTACCTTCAGCTGGCCATGCCATTGTTTTCCAGTTGTTCAGTAACTGAGGGACCTCAAAGCTTGCTTTCATTTCAATCTCGTTTATAGTTTCTATATTCTCAAAATCTTTTGCCAGACAATCATATTTATAAGGCTTTCCTGTTTCATCTTCCCCAACACCCGGGGCCAGCCAGCGTGCCCAGCGCCTCTGGGGCTCGGTGCCACTCTCTGCAGTGACACTTCCCATGCCACCTGGCCATTGTCTGTTTGGGTTGGGGCTCTGTGAAACACCCGCCGCACGTTCTGTTTACCTCCCTGATTGCAGCCGAGCCGCTGGTTTCGAGTTTCTCCCTTCTCTCCCCTCCCCTTCTGCTGCTTTCAAGCAAATTTAACACATGTCCAAGCATCGGGCGGCGTGAGCGGAGGCAGCAGCGGCTGCATCCGAGCCGGGAGCGGCGCCAGGCTGTCTGCACAGGGCTGGGCTCGTCCCCGGGGGCTGCAGCGCGGTGGGACGGTGCCACCGAGCCGGGCTGGCTGCGGGCACCTCGGCTGGCACCGCGGCTCCCCCAGCACCGTGCTAGGAATGGGAGGTGCCCTGTGCCGTGCATCCCAGGTGTGCCTGCATCCCTCGGGTTCTCCAGGTGTGCCACCGGCACCTGACTGTGCTGTTGAGCTCCTTTTTGGGTGGCTGTGCCCTCCCGGGGTGCTCCAGGAAAGCTGGATGAGGCCGGGGATATCACCGGCCGGGGTCTGTGTACAAATCACAAACAGGACAGGACTGCTGGAACGTGCCTTGAGCTGTTTGATTTTCCACCATCACTCTCATTCCATGGCTATGACAGTGGGAAGATGCCAGCAGCTCACATCCCAGGCAGCAGACCAAGAACTCAATGTTACAACTCACTTAAAAAGTTTTCTGACCAATCACACAAAGCAAAAGCACATTGACAGTAGTTCTATCCAACCACTATATGCACAGTTAAAACAATGCTTGCTTATTTTGGATACAATACCTGCTTGTAAACCTTAAAACACAACACACAGAGCTCCATTATTCAGCTTAAAACTTCCTAACATCTCACTAGATAAACTTTTCTGCAGCTTAGGGAATTATTCTAGGCAAGCATTGATACACAGATCATTGTTCTGTTTGTACTTACTTTTCTAGTTTTTACATAATTTTTCTGCTGACCAATCTCATGGCTGCTGCTTAGCTCCAGTCACAGTCCTGCTGTCTCTGAGGCCTGCCTTTTGCAGCTTTCCCAAACCCTCTGATTTTGTGGATTCCCACAAGGGATGCTGTGAGAGTGAAAGGGATGGGCAGCAACAGGGCTGCATCCTGCTTCCAGGCTCAGGGACCATGGAGCTTCCCCATGAGCAGGATGCCCTTTCCTCAGTGTACCTCCATCAGGGATTGACTTTCTCCACCCCAAATCAAGCATCTGTAATAATCCCTTGCTTTAATCTCGGGTCTGGGAAGAGCTGGCAGGCAGGAAGGTCCCCAGCTCCTGTCACTGATGGATGGAGGTGCCAAGCACCCCTTGGGCCTTCAGGGGAGCTCCCTGTGCCCTGCTCCATGCACTGCAAGCTGCATTCCCATGCTTCAGCTGCTTGTGCCCGCAGGGGTTGCCAGGATCAGCTTTTTGGCAGGGTTTGGTGTGGCATTGGCACGTGGGGCACAGGCAGGGCAGGCAGAGCCGGGCAGGGCCCTGTGCCAGGCCCTGGCTGGGCAGGGGGAGGGGGCTGAGCCCCCATCAATAATTCAGCTCCATATTTATAGAGGGAAATGCGTTGAATAATGGATGGTGGGTGAGGGGGGCCCTTGGGAAGCCAGCCTTGCTGCCACTGCAATATTTATCAGCCCAGTTTGCCGGGTGCTGCCTGAGGCTCCACTACGGCTGGCACAGGCTCACTGCTGAGGGCTTGGCTGGCACAGTGGGCACAGGCAGCTCTGCTCCTTTGCCTGCTGCCTTCTACAAAAATGCACTGAGGGATGGAGCCCCTCTGCTCTGGAGCCAGGCTGGGAGAGCTGGGGGTTCTCACCTGGAGAGGAGAAGGCTCCAGAGACATCTCAGAGCCCCTGCCAGGGCCTAAATATGGGCCTGGATATTGGGAAGGAATTGTTTTCTGGCAAGGTGGGCAGGCCCTGGCACAGGGTGCCCAGAGCAGCTGTGGCTGCCCCTGGATCCCTGGCAGTGCCCAAGGCCAGGCTGGAGCACCCTGGGATGGCGGAAGGTGTCCCTGCCCATGGCATGCATGTGGAATGAGGTGGGCTTTGAGGTCACTTCCAACCCAAACCAGTCTGTGGATCCTTCTCTGTCTGCCACTGGTCATGCTTGCTTCTAGGCTCAGAGAGTGATGTGGATACCCAGGGACTAATCCCCATCTGTCCCTCATCACAGGGGGCACCAGGGCCATGCAGCTCCTGGGAGGACCCTTCTCTGTGTCCCAGACACATCCCCTCTGTGGCTGTGCCCACCTGATCACATGTGCCACCCTGCTCAGGGCCCCCAGGACCTCCCCCCTCCCTGGTGCCACCACCCCCCCACAGACCCAGAGCCCCTGACCCCACACACTGTGTTACAGAGACACCCGTGGAAGATGTCGAACCCGAGAAACGGCGACACCAAGCCCCCATGTTTGCCCCGCAATGGACTGGTGAAGATCCCCACGCAAGCCAACGGCCTCGGCTCCGCCAGCATCACCAAAGGCACCCCCGCCGTGAAAAACCGCCTGTGCCAGCCTTCCTCCGTGCCTGCCATCCTCAGCCCGGCCTTAGCCCACCGCAGCGACCTGCCCATCCCCAGCCTGGCCTCCCCGCTCTCCTTGGCCACCCTGGCCAGCGTGTCCTCCCCTCCCGGCGCTTCCTTGGTGGGACTGAACGCCAGCGAGGGCTCGGAGCAGCCGTCCCCGGAGCGGCTGCTGGGCTCACCCTCGGAGAGGCAGCTGGCCGTGGACGAGAAGATCCTCAATCGCCTGTTCTGGTACTTTTCGGCGTGCGAGAAGTGCGTGCTGGCGCAGGTGTGCAAGGCATGGCGGAGGGTGCTCTACCAGCCCAAGTTCTGGGTGGGCTTGACGCCCGTCCTGCACACCAAAGAGCTCTACAACGTCCTGCCCGGGGGAGAGAAGGAGTTCGTCAGCCTGCAGGGCTTCGCTGTCCGCGGCTTCGACGGCTTCTGCCTCGTGGGCGTCTCTGACCTGGACATTTGTGAGTTCATTGACAACTACCCCCTCTCCAAGAAGGGGGTCAAGTCCATGAGCCTTAAGAGGTCGACCATCACAGATGCGGGGTTGGAGGTAGGTGACCCTCCTAAAGTGACAGGGGTGGCTGAGGTGAGCTGGTGGAGGGTCAGTCCTGGTGGCCTTGGGGACACACACATGGGCAGAGTGGTCTTGTCACAGTGAAGGAGCAGACAGGTGGCATGGCCACCCCACGGGTGCTGGCAGCACAGGGAGGCCCTGCCTGTGGTGTGGGCAGTGGGATGGGTGCAGCCCGTGGCTGCAGGAGGCTGTTGGGGCTGCATCCCTGCAGGAAAGCAGGGCCAGGTGAGGTGATGATGTGACAGTGGGTGACAAGCTCTGGGGACAGGGCATCCCTGCTTGGCTGGCTGCTCCCCAGCAAGGGGGTCACCCAAGCAAGGGGCTGAGGGTCAGGTAGAGATAGGGCAACTCAGGGGGCTGGGCAAGGTCCCCACCAAGATCCTTGCCCTGTGCCATGGCCAAACACAGCACCAGCTGTTCCGTGGGCACATCTCACTGTGCTGGGAGTGGCATCAATCCCCACCCTACAGGAGCACCTGGCACAGTGCTGGGGCTGCAGCCAGGGGTCCCTGCCTGTCCCCTCCCATTCCCCACTCATGCTGGTGTGCCCTGAGGCAGGCATTGAACCCATGCCAGGGAGGTCCCAGGGAGAAGACTGGAAGCAGTGGGAAGAGCTCCAGGGTCTCAGAGGGAGCCAGGGTGGGGACACAGGGACGCACACGGGTGGGTGGCAGTGCCTGGCACGGCCTGACGCCCTGCCCTCGGCAGGTGATGCTGGAGCAGATGCAGGGCGTGGTGCGGCTGGAGCTGTCGGGCTGCAACGACTTCACGGAGGCCGGGCTGTGGTCCAGCCTCAACGCCCGCATCACGGCGCTGAGCGTCAGCGACTGCATCAACGTGGCCGACGACGCCATCGCCGCCATCTCGCAGCTCCTGCCCAACCTGACCGAGCTCAACCTGCAAGCCTACCACGTGACGGACACGGCGCTCGCCTACTTCACCGCCAAGCAGGGCTACACCACCCACACCCTGCGCCTCAACTCCTGCTGGGAGATCACCAACCACGGCGTGGTCAACATGGTGCACAGCCTGCCCAACCTGAGCGTGCTCAGCCTCTCGGGCTGCTCCAAGGTGACGGATGACGGCGTGGAGCTGGTGGCCGAGAACCTGCGGAAGCTGCGCAGCCTCGACCTGTCCTGGTGCCCCCGCATCACCGACATGGCCCTGGAGTACATCGCCTGCGACCTGCACAAGCTGGAGGAGCTGGTGCTCGACAGGTAAAGGGCTGTGCTGAGCCGCGCTGTGCCGTGCCAAGCCATGCCATGCCATGCCGTGCTGTGCTATGCCAAGCCATGCCAAGTCATGCCATACCGTGCTGAGCCATGCCATGCCATGCACGCCATGCCATGCCATGTTGAGCCGTGCTGTGCCGTGTCACCCCATGACAAACCATGCCGTGCCAAGCCGTGCCATGCTGAGCCGCGCTGTAGCAGAGGGTGCAGCATGGGGGCCATGGTTTGGGGACACCCACGGGTGACCAGCTGGCCCTGACACCCCGTGTCCCGGCAGGTGCGTGCGGATCACCGACACCGGCCTCAGCTACCTGTCCACCATGTCATCCCTGCGGAGCCTCTACCTGCGCTGGTGCTGCCAGGTAGGTGTGGAACACGGCTGTGCCTGTCCCGGCTCGGCTCGGCACGGCAGAGAGGGCATGGTGGCACCTCCCTGGGCATGGGCCATGAGCTCGGGGCGGGCTCCCAGGGCTGGCTGAAGACCCCATGACTTGGTGCCAGGGAGCAGAGAGCTCCTGTGAACTCAGCAGGACTCAGCCCTGGCACCCTGACCCTGCATCCCCAGAGCCCGTACCCGCTCCCTGCCCTGGCTCCCCGCTCCCTGTCGCACAGCCCAGACCCAGCACCCCGGCCCTGCACCCCAAATCCTGCCCCAGCATCCCGCTGCAACATCCCACATCCTGCTCAGGCTCCCCTCCCTGCAGCCTGTCCCATCACAGTTCCCTGCCCTGGCACCCAGAGCCAGCACACTGCCCCAGCATCCTGCACCCTGCTTCAGGTTCCCAGCCCTGGCACCAGCTCCCTGCCCCAGCTGGGCAATGCTGAGCCCTGGCACTGTGGGTGTCCCCATTGTCCCCCCCTCATCCCCATCCCATCTTCTTTTCCAGGTGCAGGATTTTGGCCTGAAGCACCTCCTGGGCATGGGCAGCCTGCGCCTGCTCTCGCTGGCTGGTGAGACCCTGACCCCCTACCAGGGACCAGAGACCCCAGGGGCTGGGGGACACTGGGCATGGGAACAGAGAGAGCCCTGGGGACAGTCTGGGGACAGAGAGAGCCCTGGGGACAGCCTGGGGACAGCCAGCCTCCCCCCAGGCCAGCAGGCACCTGCACCCAGCCCAGCCTGTGGGGAAAGATGCACAGCTGGGCTCTTGGGGGGCCGTGTTTTTTGGGGTGGTGGTGTTTTGGGAGCTATGGTTTTGCCATTCAAGTCTTCTGAGGTGTTGGTTTTTGGGGAGCTGCTGTAGGGGACACACTTTTTTGGGTGGTTTTTTTTTCTTTGGAATACTGGTGCTTTGAGATGCTGGGATTTTAGGCTGACCTTGGTGTGTAGGTGTTTTGAAGCATTGTTCTTTAGCATGCTGGTTTTCTGGGTTCTGCTGGGGTTTTTTTTTTTGGTGCTAATTTTGATGATCTTGGTATTTTGGGGTGCTGGTGCTTTAAGGTATTGGGTTTTGTGTGCATTTTGGAGTGCTGGATTTTTTGGATGCTGAGATTTTGTAGTGTTAGGCTTTTTGGGGTACTTTTTTTTTTTTTAGCACGCTATTTATTTGGATTCTGCCTTTTGGGTGTGGTGAGGTTTGAGGTGCTGGGATTTTGAGGTCCTGACCCTTTGGTTCTGTCTGGGGGGATTTTGGTGCTGTGGGATGCTGGTGCCTTGGTGATGCTATTTTTGGGGATGCTATTTTTGGGGAACACTGTTGATCTGGGCTGACAGAGCACCCTGTCCCCTTGCAGGCTGCCCCTTGCTGACCACCACGGGGCTGTCGGGGCTGGTGCAGCTGCAGGAGCTGGAGGAGCTGGAACTCACCAACTGCCCCGGGGCCACCCCGGAGCTCTTCAAGTACTTCTCCCAGCACCTGCCGTGCTGCATGGTGATCGAGTAGCGCCGGAGCCGGCCCGCCCCGCGCCCTCCCCGGCCGACATCGCCCACCCCATCTCCCTCCGGCTGCGGGGGGATTCGAGAGACGCCCCCGATTCCATCCGAGCCCGGACATCCCCCGCATCGCCGCCCCCGAGGGACGCGGGGCTCCGGGGGGAGATGGGGGCAGGAGCCCCCCCGGTACCATGTAAATTCTCCCCACGCCGCCGCCACCGCCCGTGCTCCTCCCGCTGTCCTGCCAATCCCTTCCGGACAGACGAACGGACATCATGGAAGCCCAAAGTGGGAAGGCGACGCTGTGTGACCCCCCCGGCCGCATCCCGCTCCCCCCGCTCCGGTGCCAGCGCCACCGAGGATGCTCCAGGGCACCCAAGGATGCTCGCAGGGATGGCCAGAGGAGGATGCTGATTTTGGGGTGGCGGCGGAGGCTGGATGGGTCCCCTGACGCCCCCGGAGCGGGTCACCGAGCTCACCCCCCCGTCCCCGCGCTGCGTGTCCCCTCCAGCCCCCCGCCCCGCCTTTGGGGCGCTCTCTCCCGGTGAATAGGATGTCCCTCTCCGCCCGCCCGCCGCCCTCGCATGCTCGCTTGCTTCAGTCTCGTGCTACGGCAGGTTTCGGGGTACCGGGGGGACGGTGACAAGCGACAGCCCCACTGAGCCCCTCCACGCGCCGGATCCCGCCCCGGGCTGCCCTGGCGACATCCCCCGCGCCCGGGGACCCTCCTGCACCCCGCGGGGCTGCGGGGTGATGCCACCGCCGGGCAGCGACCCATCCGTCTGGGATGGGACATCCCGGGCCACCGGGGCCGGGGCGGAGCCACCGCGGCGACACCGGCAGCACAGAGAGACCGCGGGAGGTGGCACCTCGGACGCACTGCCACCACTGCCACCGCTCTTCCATCTGAAAAGCCATCGCCCCCGTGCCGGCGGCAAGCGGGGCACCGGGGGGACCCCCGGGCTGAGCCGAGATGGGACCGAGCCGGAGCGGGGCTGGGGGAGCCAGCGCGGGAGGGGCTCGGTGCCCCCCGGGCAGTGCCCGCCCTGTGCCACAGCCATGGGAGAGTGGGCACGGGCACGGGCACGGGCACGGGATGGGCACGGACACGGACACGGACACGCTTTCGGTTTGTTTTGCCTTTGTACCGGCCGGGAAGGAACTGCTGCACCAACCGCCGCCTCCGCTCCCTGCTTTGTCCGAAACGCCCCTTTTCACCCCAAAATGGCACCAGCTGGAAGGGCTTTGGGGAGTCCCTGGGGCTGCGGGACAGGGTGGCACTGCCGGGGACCGGAGCACCCCGGCACGGGGTGGAGGGCTGCCCGCACCCCCAAAGCCTGCAGTGTCCCAGGACAGCGGCACACACAGGGTGTCCCCACCCCCGCAGGTGACAGCGGCAGTTTTGGGGTGCCAGAGCCCTGCAGGTGACAGCGGCAGTTTTGGGGTGCCACAGCCCCGCACAAGTCCCTGGTGCAAGGTTGCACAGACAGCCCAGCACGGCCCCCATACCGTGGCAGTGACCCCCTGCAGCCCTACTCCCCTGTGCACCCCTATATCCCTCCAGTGCACCTGTACATCACCAGTGCACCCCATATCCTCCCGGCACCCCATTTTCCACCTGCAGCCTGACCCACAAGGCTCCCACAGACCTCTGACCCCCATATACCCCCCTGACCCACATCCCTGTGCACCCCCAATTCCCTGAAGCCCACATCTCCCGGCACCCCCCAATGCACACTCCCATGGCAGTGTGCACCTCCCAGCGCACCCTCACACCCCTCTGCACCCCGGTAATGCTCCAGCTCACCCCTACACCCCCAATGCACCCCATATCCCCTTGGCACCCCGGTAATGCTCCAGCTCACCCCTACACCCCCAATGCACCCCATATCCCCTCGGCACCCCCATTTCCCACCCTGACCCCCAATGCCCCCCACACCCCCCCGAACCCCGTTTCCTGCTGCGCTCCCAGGCCCTCTGGGGTGCACCTCTGGTATCCCCGGAACCCCCGGATCCCACAGCTCCCTGACACCTCCGGAACTGCCGGAACTCTCTTTGTCCCCCGGCACCCCCAGTCCCCAGCACAGCTCCCATCCCTCCAGCCCCCCATTTCATCCCAGCGCACCCCACATCCCTCCCGATCCCTCCAGCACTCCATTTCATCCCAGCGCACCCCACTCCCAGAGCACGCCACATCCCTCTCATCCCTCCAGCCCTCCACTCCATCCCAGCGCACCTCACTCCCAGCGCACCCCATATCCGTCTCATCTCTCCAGCCCTCCACTCCATCCCAGTGCACCCCACTCCCGGTGCACCCCAGATCCCGCCGGCACCCCCTCCAAGGAGCCCTGGACACCCCAATCCCCACTTACCCCCTCGCACCCCTATTCCCACTGCACCCCACGTCACCCTGGCACCCCCGAACCCCGCATCGCCCCGGACCCCAAAGACGCCGTGTCCGCCATGGCCCCGCGCCCCCCAATGCGCCCTATACCGAGGGGGGCGGGGCCTGGGGATGGGCGGAGCTTCGTGAGGGGGCGGGGCCTCGAGGGCCAAGGAGATGGGCGGGGCCTGATTGATATTCGGGTCGGGAAAGGGGCGTGGCCTGATGCAGGGGGCGGTCCGAGTACGGAAAATAGGCGTGGTCTACGGGTAAGGGCGTGGTCTGTGGGCGGGGCGGTGCTGAGGAGGCGTGGTCTTACCACAGATAGGCGGGGCTGAACGGGGAGCGGGGCGGAGGGGGCGTGGTCAGTCCACAGGGGGCGGACCCGGGCCGCGTGAGGGGCCGTGTCCCGCCATCGGAAGGGGCGTGGTCTGTCCAGAGGGGCGGATCCTAGTTGCGGAAGGGGGCGTGGTCTGGCTGCAAGGGCGATCCCGGTGGCGGAAGAGGGCGTGGCTTGGCGGGAGTTCGGCGGCGGCGGGGCCTGCTCGGCCCGAGCTGCCGGCGCGGGAACCGGCACCGGGTACGGCTTGGGAGCGGCACCGGGGCCCCGCACGGAGGGATCAGGGACCGGGTGGCAGCGGCAGCGGACTCTGTGAGGCAGGAGGGGGTTGTGAAGGCGCTCCAGGGGCTCTGAGGGGTGGGAAGGGGCCCTGAGGAGGGGATAGGGTTGGGGAGCCTCTGAGGGAGCCCTGAGTGGGCTCTGAGAGGCTGGAGGGGGCCCTGAAGGGGCTCCGGGTCAGGAACGGGCCCTGCAGAGAGGGAAGTGTGGGGTATGAGGGGTGCGGGGGGCTGTGGGTCAGCAGGAGGGGGATGTGGCGTATGAGAGGGCTGTGGGTCAGGAGAGGGCCCTGATGGGGTGGGAATGTGGGATATGGGGGTCTGGGGGTGGCCTCAGGGGTAGGACGGGACCCTGAGGGGGTGGGAATGTGAGCTGTGAGGGATCAGTGGGACCTGGCAGGAGAGGGCAGTGCTGTGGCAGGAGCTCAGCCTGGCTCTGCAGGACACTGCCCGTGGGACCCTGAGATCCCTCCAGGAAGCCTGGAGTAACTGCTGGGCCCCTGCTAGAGAAGGAGGATCATCCCCTGGTTCTTGCAGGCTCGGAGCTGACCGTGGCCTCACTTCACCCCACTTTGTGCTGAGGACACTGCTCACTTCAGCCACAGCGCTGTACTTGACCTAGATTATCAGCAACAGCAAAACATCTCAGGGTGTGGCCAAGGAGGGAAGAAGAAGCCCAGAGAAGGTTTTCAGGAACTCCCTGAGAGGAAGCCACAGAGGGTGGCAGGAGGAGAACCCAGAGTGGAGCTGTATCTCCTTCCCACAGGCGTCTATGTGGCCACTCACCTCCCTGGCCCATTGATGCAGCCACAAAAAGCCGTGGTTGGAGCCACCAGGGCCCAGCAGGATCCCAGCCTGTCCCTGGCCAGCTCTGGCTGAGGTGGAGCAGGGTGGCCGTGTGGGTGTGCAGGGGACAGCACCCCGAGGACAGGAGAGGAGAGGGGACAGCACCCCGAGGACAGCCATGGAGAAGATGGCCAGGGTCACCACTGCCCTGGGGGGCAACGCGCTGACTGGCCGCACCATGTTCTGCCACCTGGACGCCCCCGCCAACGCCATCAGCGTGTGCCGGGACGCCGCCCAGGTGGTGGTGGCCGGCCGCAACATCTTCAAGATCTACTCCATCGAGGAGGAGCAGTTTGTGGAGAAGCTGAACCTCCGCGTGGGCCGCAAGCCCTCGCTGAACTTCAGCTGCGCCGACGTGGTGTGGCACCAGATGGACGAGAACCTGCTGGCCACCGCCGCCACCAACGGCGTGGTGGTCACCTGGAACCTGGGCAAGCCGTCCCGCAACAAGCAGGACCAGCTGTTCACGGAGCACAAGCGCACCGTCAACAAGGTGTGCTTCCACCCCACCGAGGTGTACATGCTGCTCAGCGGCTCCCAGGACGGCTACATGAAGTGCTTCGACCTGCGCAAGAAGGACTCTGTCAGCACCTTCTCTGGTACTAACGTGGCTCTTGTCTCATTTCCCTGTGGGGAAGCAGAGTTTGGGAGCTTTGTCCTTTCCTTGCTTGTCCCCTCACCCTTAGGAGAGGCAGGGGTTGGGGGTTTTGTCATTCCTCTTGCCCAAAGGAGGATTTGCTCAGGGTGTAATGCCCAGAGCAGGGAAAGAAGGAGCTGAGAGGCATTTTGGTGCATTTTCTTGCCTCTCAGTACTAGCTGGGTCTGTGTGGGAGATGGAAGACAGTCACAGCCCTCCCTGCTGCCTTCTCTCTGCTCTCCCAGTGGGATTTTAGCTTTATGGAGCTCTTACCTTGTGTCCCTCCCAGGCCAGTCGGAGAGCGTGCGTGATGTGCAGTTCAGCATCCGGGACTATTTCACCTTCGCTGCCACCTTCGAGAACGGGAACGTGCAGCTGTGGGACATCCGCCGGCCCGACCGCTACGAGAGGATGTTCACGGCCCACAACGGGCCTGTCTTCTGCTGTGACTGGCACCCAGAGGACAGGTGGGTGTGGGGCCTGCCCCTGCAGCCACCCAGCCTTGCAGGACAAGATAAACCCTGAAAACAGGATTGGGATTTTGTGGGGGAAAACATGGTCTGGGATAGCCTGTCCCCGTGTCTCAGGGCTCAGGGGCTTGCATGTTGCTGGGAGATAGGATTGATTTGTTGCTTTGAGCATTTGGGGTGGTGTAAAAGTGTTTGAGATTTGTTTTTTGATAAATTAGGGGATTTTGACTCACTGGATGTCTTATGGTTGTGTATAGCAGTGTCACAGCAGCCTCTTGCTCCAGTGCTCAGCTTGAGGGAGGCACGGCTTGGCTGCTCAGGGACACAGCTTGCTTGTGTTCAGTCGTGTTTCCTTCCTGCCTTTCCTGGGAGGTTGCTGGGAAGGATCTGGAAGGAGCTGCTACAGTGTGCAAGTCCCTCCTCACTCCCTGCCAGGCAGTGCTGCCACTGCTCCTGGTCTTAGAGAGGCACTGAAACCCATTCAGAATGGCCTTTTCCTCTCTGCTGTGCCTGGCCAGTGGAAAGCAGAGCTGGAGGGAACTGGTCTGGCTGGGATGGGCTCTAGAGGTGCAGAGCCATAACTGGGGGCAGGAAGGAGGTGCTGCCTGACCTGGTTGCTGCAGAGTGGAGATGCCAGGGGAGCCCGTGGGAGGATGGGATTGCAGCCCAGCTGCCTCCTGTGGGGTGGATGTGGTCACACCTGTACCGTGAGCATTTCTGTGCCGCAGTGGGAACAGGGAGGTGACCACTTGGCTTGGTTTGGAAAGACAGGAGTCTGCTAAGGAAGGCAGGAGCCTCCCCTGAAATGGAGACTGTGAACCCTCCCCACTCCTCCGAATTGCTATAAATTTTAGATTAAGTGGCTCTCAGGCAAAAAATATGGGAGCAGGAAATAACAGTTCTTAAATAGGGAAGAAAAATAAAAAGATAAAATAAGCAATGCAGAACACTAGAACAACACTGACAGAGTCAGAACCCAACCTGACACCCTGTGGGTCAGGGTGTTGGCAGCAGTCCCATTGGAAATGTGGCTGCAGCCCTCCTGCAGTGTCAGGGGTGGTTCTGTTGGAGCAAGGGGGATCTGTAGAGAAGGATGTAGTCTTCCTCTGAAGATCCGGTGGAAGAAGAGGCAGCTGCTGCTCCTCCAGGGAATCCCATGGAGAAGCTGTGCTGGTGTCTCAAAAACCTCTGGGTTATATCTGGGTAGCAATGCTTGGCTCCTCCCCCTGGATTTTATCTGGGTAGCAATGCTTGGCTCCTCCCTCTGGGCTCTCATCTCCCAATGGGATGCTGTAGTTCTTATCAGCCATGCAGGGACATTCAATAGCCTGTTATTGTGGTCACTCAGAGCGAGAGATAAGGCAAACTGCCCACTTGACAAAAGATAATCTGTCATACAGATGGCAGTTGAAAACATCTTGCATTGCAATTTTCAACACCACTGATCCATCCTTGTCCCAGGGGCTGGCTGGCCACGGGCGGCCGTGACAAGATGGTGAAGGTGTGGGACATGAACACGACGCGGGCCAAGGAGATCTACTGCGTGCAGACCATCGCCTCGGTGGCGCGCGTGAAGTGGCGCCCCGAGTGCAAGCACCACATCGCCACCTGCTCCATGATGGTGGACCACAACATCTACGTGTGGGACGTGCGCCGCCCCTTCATCCCCTCGGCCATGTTCGAGGAGCACAAGGACGTCACCACGGGCATCGTGTGGCGCCACCTCCACGACCCCTACTTCCTGCTCTCGGGCTCCAAGGACAGCACCCTTTACCAGCACATCTTCAAGGACGCCAGCCAGCCCATCGAGCGGGCCAACCCCGAGGGGCTGTGCTACAGCCTCTACGGAGACCTGGCCTTCGCCGCCAAGGAGAGCCTCATCTCCTCCGACTCCAACCGCAAGCCCTACATCGGCGACCGGCGCCACCCCATCTTCTTCAAGCGCAAGCTGGACCCCACGGAGCAGTTTGAGTACATCTCGTCCTCCAGCGCCCTGAGCGTGTTCGAGACGGACGTGGAGAGCGGCAGCATGGACTGGTTCGTGCACACGGCCAAGCAGTACGCGCTGGCCGGCCGGCCCCTGGCCGAGCTCTGCGACCACAACGCCAAGGTGGCCAAGGGGCTGGAGCGCAACCAGGTGAGCTGGGGTTAGGGGTAGGGTTAGGGGTGGGGTTAGGGGTGGGGTTAGGGTGCTGCTGCAGGGGGTGCTGGCCTGGGAAGGTCTCACAGAGAGTGTGTTCTACACAGGTGGCTCAGACGTGGACGATGCTGAGGATTATCTACTCCAGCCTCAGCACTGTGTCGTCCACCAACCTCAACCACAGCATGGGGAAAGGCAGCACTGCCCTGCCACTCATGAACAGGTACAGGAGCTGTAGGGAGTGATGGGATGAGGGGGATAGCTCTGTGAGGGGGCAGTGGGAACGGCTCCTTGGCTGGGATGGGGTTATGGAATCACATCATGGAATACCAGAATGGTTTGGGTTGGAAGGGGCTTGAAAACTCATCTCATTCCACCCCTGCCATGGCAGGGACACCTTCCATTATCCCAGGTTGCTCCAAGCCCCATCCAACCTGCCCTTGGACACTGCGAGGGATCCAGGGCAGCCACAGCTTCTCACCCTGTGCCATGGCCTGCCCACCCTCACAGGGAACAGTTTCTATATAATAACTAACCTGCCCCAGACACAGGGAGCAAGCAGGGACAGCTCTCCCTCAGCCTCAGGCTGTGCTGGTTTGCATGTTGTCATTGTTTGAACAAAGCCATTTCCCATGTTGGTGTGGCCAGCCTGGCCTCAATCTGTGCAGCCTCACATGCTGCTCCCTTCTCTCCTTCAACCAAAGATTGGCCTGTGGTGGGGCGTGGGGCTGGGACCAGCTTTGCAGTTACTGAATTCATGAATCACAGAATCTCTAATGTTGGAAAAGTCCTCTGAGATCATTCCCCCAGCAGCACTGCCAAGGCCCCCACTAAACCAAATCCCTAAGTACCACATCTACATAATGTTGAACATCTGCAGGGCTGGAGACTCCACCACTGCCCTGGACAGCTGTGCCAGTGCCTGACCACCCCTTCCATGAAGGAATTTTCCAAAGATCCAATCTAAACCTCCTCTGGCACATATTAAGGCCATTTCCCCTTATCCTGTCCCTGTTCCCTGGGAGCAGAGCCCGACTCCCCTAATTCCCCCTTCCTGTCAGGAGCTGTGCAGAGCCACAAGATCCCCCCTGAGCCTCCTTTTCTCCAGACTGAGCCCCTTCCCAGCTCCCTCAGCCCCTCCTGGTGCTCCAGACCCTTCCCCAGCTGCACACTCCAGCCCCTCAATATCTTTCCTGTCATGAGGCCCCCTAAAGTGACCACAGGATCTGAGGTGAGGCCTCAGCAGTGCCCAGGGCAGTGATGGTGACCAAGGGCTGGGGGTGCAGAAGGTGTCTCGTGGCTGGAGCTGGAACTGCTGCTGTGCAGAGGTTTTCTTCTGGAGCCTTTCCAAGGGAGAGCACAGCCCAGCTCTGCCAGCAGCACGCTGGTGTTGTGGGGAACCCGTTGTAGGCTGATGAAGCAGGAAAACTTGTTTTTCCTCTTCTCAATGACATGAACGTGTGGGGTGAGGACTCCAAATGAGCTGTCAGACCTCGCAGGACCGGGTTCCCACAGTGAGTGACACATCCTCAAATAACACCAAAGGAAACAAGCCCTGTCCTTGACCAAGCTCTGCCTCCAGCCGTGTGGCTGTGCCTGTCTGAGACACAGCAGGCAGCAGCCTGGGGAGCTGGGCTCTGCTCCAGCCCCAGCCCTTCCCCTCTCCAGCTCAGTGAAGGCCAAGCATGGTGATGCATAACGAACAGCCAGGCACCCTGGAGCCAGGCAGCTCCTGCTCACCTGCCTCTGAGGGGAAGGAGACGGAGCCAGGAGCCTGCTCAGCTCTGGAATTCTTCAGGGAGACCTTAGCAGTTCATGTGCAGTGCCACCAGGCTTGGAGGAAGGGCTGTGACCACGGTCACAATGTGTCTTTATTTGTAAGTCACACAGTGGAGTCTGGTGGCTTCTGCCCACAAAGGGATATCACTGTATCTCATGTTTCTCCATTCAAATTGCAACTGGACGCCTGTATCCAGGCTGTTTGCTGGCTGGAATGGAAACTTTATACTCCTCTGACTGTTAAATTTGGCTTTTTCCCCCAGCTTTAACCTGAAAGATATCCCTGCTGGGCTGGGCAGCGAGTCCAGGCTGGACCGCAGCAAAGGAGAGAGCCGCCCAGAAAACATCCTCATGGACTCCTCCTCCACCCTGATCAACAACGAGGGTAACACCCCTGGGGGGGCCCAGTCCAGTCCCACAGCTCTTCCCCCCTCAGCCATAGACAGGGCACAAACTGGGGCATTTATCCTGTGAACTGGGGTGGCTGGATGTGCTGCAGCCCCAGGGTGAAGGGCACTGAGCCCCAGGGCACTGCAAAAAGGGCAGCTTTCCCCCATGATCTGCGGTGACAGTGGTGGGGAACTGAGCTGTGTGGCTCAGGCACAGCCTGGCATGCTGGGCAGGACACTGGGAGGTGGATCCAGTGGTGTGATGAGCTGATTTCTCTTTCCCTGGGCACGCAGACAATGAGGAGACAGAGGGCAGCGATGTCCCTGCAGATTATCTGCTGGGGGATGTGGAGGCAGACGAGGATGACCTGTACATGATGGACCACGAGAACCCACATGGTGAGCACACAGGGGAGGTGTTGTCTGTCCCAATGCTGTGATGGCCCCAACAAGGGGAGAGAATGATGAGGACTCCATGGATATCAGAAGGCTAATTAACTACTTTATTACACTGTATTATTCTATACATCTAAAACGGAATCTGCCAAGCACTCAATCCTGCACACATTGCACTGAATCTCGTGACTGTCACCTGACACTCCTGACACACACACACCTGGCCCTGATAGGCCAAGGAAACAAAACACCATGTGTGACAGTGTTCACAGGGGTCTTAGGATGAGGGAAGAGATGAGGATCTGACTCCATGTTTCAGAAGGCTTGATTTATTATTTTGTGATATATATTACATTAAAACTATGCTAAAAGAATAGAAGAAAGGATTTCATCAGAAGGCTGGCTAAGAATAGAAAAAGAAGGAATGATAACAAAGGCTTGTGGCTTGGACTCTCTGTCCGAGCCAGCTGACTGTGATTGGCCATTAATTAGAAACAACTGCATTAGACCAATCACAGATGCACCTGTTGCATTTCACAGCAGCAGATAATCATTGTTTACATTTTGTTCTTGAGGCCTGTCAGCTTCTCAAGAGGAAAAATCTTAAAACCAAGATTTTTCATAAAAGATGTCTGTGACAACCATAACTTTGGGTAAACAATCTCCATATTGCATTCTGCTTTGGCACAAACACAAGCACAACAAATGATAAGAATTGTTCTTGGGAAGAACTGTCCCTTGCTTTTCTCTGTGAAGAGAAATGCAGGGCTCCACAGCTGGGTTTTCTGCTGCTCATCCCTGCAGCTGAAGAGCAGGAATACAGCCTTCCCCAGGAAGCCTTCCCCCTGCGCCACGAGATCGTGGACAACCCGTCAGCCTTGGACCACCTGCAGGACAAGGCCGACTCCCCTCACGTCAGCGGCAACGAGGCCGAGACGGTGTCGCTGACCCCCGTGGAGTCCTTCTCGCTCATCTCCATCTCCCACTCGCTCTACGAGAACCGCCTGCCCTCCGACTTCTTCAACCCCATCGTGCGGGACACGCTGCTGTTCTACGCCGAGCAGGGCGACGTGCAGACGGCCGTGTCCGTGCTCATCGTGCTGGGAGAGCGCATCCGCAAGGAGATCGACGAGCAGACGCAGGTACGGCCCCCAGGGGCAGGGCCACGCCTCGCTGGGAACCACAGCTGGGGATGGGGTCCTGCCTGGGGTTGGGGCACGTCCCTTCTCCTCCAGCCCCTGGCAGGGCAGCTCCAAGGCAGGGTGAGCAGCTCCAGGGTTCTGGTTCCTGCCCCACCAGGAGTCCTGGCAGGGAGTTGAGGTGGGCTGTTGTCATCGTATTGTGAAAGTTCCACACCTCCTCAGTGATTTCTCATGGGCAGCTCCTCACAGCACTGACTCCTTCTTCCTCACTGTACAACCAACAAACTCCAACTCTCTCCTGGACCAGCTAACCCACTCTTTTGTGGCACTCTTCCTTACTAGTCACAGCTGTGGCCTATCAAGGGCAGGCCTGTTCGTAATCTTTGGTAATTAGTACAGCTGCAACTCCTCAGGGGTGAGATTACCTTCTGCACTGTTTTCTCACATTGGGCTAAAAGGGGAAATAATCTAGGTGTCACTTCTTAATTGGATAGTTTAGCTTTAAAAGACCTTGTAATGAAAGATTGTTGGCCATTTTTGCAGTGCTTTTCCAGTGTCATCCTGGGTTTCTTCTTCATGTTCCTTTTTCCTTCTTCTCCATGGATGGCATTTTGTAATTGGGTGGAAAAATCTGCATTGTGGGCTCCGTGGAACCAGTTATTGGGTAAAAAGGGGAAATAATCTAGGTGTCACTTCTTAATTGGCTAGTTTAGCTTTAAAAGACTTTGTAACAAGAGATTGTTGGCCATTTTTGCAGTGCTTTTCCAGTGCACTGAGCCTGGTGTGGACAGTGTGCAAAACTCTAGATAAGGTAACCATAAACAAGAACCTCCACAGTTCCCCCTTTTCTTTTAATTACAAAGGTGGGCTCTGCAGGGCCAGCATGGGGAGGTGCCCTTGCCCTGTTGATGCAGGGAAGGATGCTCTGGGGTACCTGTTGCCAATTCTCTGACTTAGGGGACTGAGGCTGGGCCCTCCCAGGAGCTCCCCTGTTGGGAGAGACCCTCCTGGAGCCATCTTGTGTCAGGAAAGAGAGACACACTGGATTTTTTTGGTCTTCGGGTTCTTGTTTATTGTTACCTTATCTAGAGTTTTGCACACTGTCCGCACCAGGCTCAGGGCACTGGAAAAGCACCACAAAAATGGCCAACAGTCTCTTGTTACAAGGTCTTTAAAAGCTAAACTATCCAGTTAAGAACTGACACCTGGATTATTTTCCCTTTTAACCCAATAACTGATCCCTAAGAGCCTCCAGTGGGGACTTTTCTGCCCAATTACAAAATGCCACCCAAACCCAAGAAGAAGGAGGATAAAGAAGAAGCCCAGGATGACACCCTGTGCCTCCATCTTGCTTCCATCCACAACATACTAAAAATCCCAAAACCTAAATTTCCCACCTAAGTGATACACCTACACTACTCTATAATCTATTTCACACTTTTGTGGATTCTAGTTTATCTTGAAGTTTAGGAAACTTTCACCATGAATGAGGGTCAAAGTCAGGGCACCCCGGAGCATAGAGAGAAACATTCCTGGTGCCCTGGATTTCCACATTGCAGAGCTGTTCTCCCACTGCAGGGATCAGAGGATCACAGAGTGGTTTAGGTTGGAAAAGGCCTCTGAGATCATTGAGTCCAGCCATTCCCCCAGCACTGCCAAGGCCATCACTGAACCAGGTCCCCAAATGCCACCTCAACAGCTTTTAGATCCCCCTAAGGGATGGTGACTCCACCACTGCAATGGGCAGCCTGTGCCAGTGCTTGACCACTCTTTCCATGAAGAAATTCTCCCTAATATCCAAACTAAACCTCCTCTAGCACAACTTGAGGCCAATTCCTCTTGTCCTGTCCCCGTTCCCTGGGAGCAGAGCCTGACCCCACCTGGCTCCACCTTCTTCTCAGGGATTTGTAGAGTGAGAAGGCCCCCCCTGAGCCTCCTTTTCTCCAGGCTGAGCCCCCCAGGGGAATTTTGCCTCCGGGATGCAGGGCTGGGCTCCTGAGGGGGTTTCAGGGTGGCTGTGGAGGCTCAGCTGTGTGTGGCTGTCCCCAGGAGCACTGGTACACGTCCTACATCGACCTGCTGCAGCGCTTCCAGCTCTGGAACATCTCCAACGAGGTGATCAAGCTGAGCACCTGCCGTGCCATCAACTGCCTCAACCAGGCCTCCACCACGCTGCACGTCAACTGCAGCAACTGCAAGCGGCCCATGAGCAACAGGGGCTGGATCTGTGACAGGTGAGGGGCCCAGAGGGGCTTCTGGGGACAGAGGGATGGGGTGGGTGTCCCTGTCCCCTCTTCCCCCTGCCCACAGCCACCCGAATGTCCCCGTGCAGGTGTCGGCAGTGTGCCAGCATGTGTGCCGTGTGTCACCACGTGGTGAAGGGGCTCTTCGTCTGGTGCCAGGGCTGCAGCCACGGCGGCCACCTGCAGCACATCATGAAGTGGCTGGAGACCAGCTCCCACTGCCCCGCCGGCTGCGGCCACCTCTGCGAGTACACCTGAGAGCCCCAGAGCACACCTGAGCCCCTGGCAGCGGGGTGGGGCAGCAGGGCCCTGCCCGGTACCCCGGCACTGCTCTCTCTGTATTTATTTGTGTAAATAAGGGCTGGGGGGGCACCCCCTGCCCGGCCGTTTTTTACTGGATTAAAACAAACCAGCAGTTGATTCGAGCCATGACTCCTGTCTTTGCTTCTCCTCGATGCAGTGTCCCCTGGCATGGGCCCCGGACCTGCTCCGGCGGGGGTCCCGGCCCTGCGGTGTCCCCGGTGTCCCCACGCTGTTGTCCCCTTGGGCCGGGGGGATACTTTAAGCTCATTTTCCGCTGGCCCTTTAATTAATGGCCCTTACCGAGACCCGTAGCGAGGCGCCCAACCAATGACCGTGTCCATCGTGTGCTGCTCGCGGTGCATGCCGGGAATTGTAGTTCCCGGTGTGTCCGGTGCCGGTCCCCATGGCGGCGCGGCTGCTGCCGCTGCTGCTGCTGCCGCTGGGCTGGGTCCGGCCCGGCGCCTGCACCGACCCTCCGGGTGGCGGCTGGTAAGGGCAGGGGCTGCCCCGGGAGCCGTCCCTGTGCCGGTCCTGGTGCCGGCGCCGAGCGGAGTCTCCCGTTGCAGGGTGGCGGGCACGGTGCCGGAGGAGCCACGCTGCACCGTGGAGCGAGCTGATGCCTCCCTCACCTATTCCCTCTTCCTGCAGCGGTACGGGGGATACGGGGGACCCGGCACGGTCCCGGTGCCGAGACAGGGGGCCGGGGGGCAGTTCCGGTGCACCGGGCGGGATAACGAGGAGCGGCGGGGGGAACTGGGGGGGCAGAGCCGGGAGTCCCGGGGGAGAACCTGGGGAAGGTGGTGGGGACGGAGCCCGGTGCCCCGGGGGTGGTTTGGAGCCAGTCCCGATGCCCCAGGGTGGCTCGGGGCCGGTCCCGGTGTCCCGGGATGGCTCGGTGCCGGTCCCCTGCTCCGCCCGTTCGGACCCCGCTGGATGCCGCCCCCAGGTTCGCCTTCTCCCGGCCGGTGATCCTCGGTGGGGTCACGGACAATTCGGTGAGTGCCGCGAGGGGCAGGGGTGGGACGCGGCCTCCCGGTGCCCCGGGAGCGGCGGCAGCATCCCGGCTCCCCGCGCTCCGTCCCCAGGCGTTCCGAGCCCTCTGCACCCGGGAGAAGCTGCTGGCGGCCTTCGGGCCCTTCCCGGTGCGGCTCAGCACGGCCAACACCTACTCGTACCGGAAAGGTGAGCGCGGGGCTGCTCCCGTTCATCCCTCCCGTTCCCCCCGTTCATCCCTCCCGTTCTCCCGCTCATCCCTCCCGTTCCCCGTTCATCCCTCCCGTTCCCCGCTCATCCCTCCCGTTCCCCGTTCATCCCTCCCGTTCCCCGTTCATCCCTCCCGTTCCCCCCGTTCATCCCTCCCGTTCCCCGCTCATCCCTCCCGTTCCCCGTTCATCCCTCCCGTTCCCCCCGTTCATCCCTCCCGTTCCCCCCGTTCATCCCTCCCGTTCTCCCGCTCATCCCTCAGTTCCCCGCTCATCCCTCCCGTTCCCGCAGTGGATGTACCGTTCCAGGAGTACGTGGAGCACCTGCTGAAGCCGCAGGACCCGGCCCGGCTGGGCAGCGGTGGGTAGTGCCCATCGGTCGGTAATGCCCCATGGTGGGTAGTGCCCATCGGTCGGTAGTGCCCCGTGGTGGGTGGCACCGTCCCGTCCCCCGCAGCCCCCTCCCCTGGCCGGGCTCAGCTCCCGTGTCCCCCCAGACACCCTGTACTTCTTCGGGGACAACAACTTCACCGAGTGGGGCCCCCTGTTCCAGCACTACGTGCCCCCTCCCTTCCGCATCCCGGGCACCAGCCCCGCCTACAGCTTTGGGATCGCAGGTGGGACTGGGACGGAACTGGATGGGATTGGGCCAGGAGTGAGATGGGATTGGGATGGGATTGGGACGGGATTGGGACGGGATTGGGATGGGATTGGGACGGGACTGGGACAGGATTGGGATGGGATTGAGACGGGGTTGGGAACGGGACTGGGACAGGATTGGGATGGGATTGAGATGGGGTTGGGAACGGGACTGGGACAGGATTGGGATTGGATTAGGATGGGATTGGGATGGGATTGAGACGGGGTTGGGCCGGGATTGGGACAGGATTGGGCCGGGTCTGGGGGCTCTCCCCAGCCCCACCCCCCCGCTCCCACCAGGCTCAGGCTCTGGCGTTCCCTTCCACTGGCACGGCCCTGGTTTCTCCGAAGTGATTTTCGGCAGGAAGGTGAGAACTGAGCCCTAGGGGGGGGGAAGATTTGGGGAGTGGGCAGAGAAACAAGCCCCTCCCAGGTGTCCCCGAGCCCGAGGGGATCTGGGAGGGGAATTGGGAGGGGCTGTGTCCGCGGTGTTTTGCAGCGCTGGTTTCTGTACCCGCCGGATCAAACCCCGCACTTCCACCCCAACGAGACCACACTGGCCTGGCTGCAGCACACCTACCCCACACTGCCCCCGGCCCAGCGCCCGCTGGAGTGCACCCTGCGCCCTGGGGAGGTGAGGCAGGGCTGAGGGCACCCCGGGCTCCCCAGTCAGAGCTGTGGGACCTCACTGATGTCCCCTGCAGGTGCTGTACTTCCCTGACCGCTGGTGGCATGCCACACTCAATCTGGACACCAGTGTCTTCATCTCCACCTTCCTGGGCTAGGGCTGGCAGGGACAAGGACACGTCACCACCGTGGCAGCCAGGCCAGGAGCTCCAGCTCCTGCCACCCTCAGGGACAGGCCACTGGTATTGGGACCAACTGCCTGAGAAAATTCTGGTTTTTACTGATCTTTGCCCTCCCCTTCGGATTAAAGTTGTTCTACTGAAACACTCCCTCAGATGTGTTCCTACATCCCTGGAGCAAACCTGTTCCCATGGGATGGCATCGATTCCCCCGCCAGGATATCCCCAGAAATGGCTGCTGTGAACCACTCCAGATCCTTTTCCATGTTTATTGCTGAATTTTTTTATTCTTTTTATATATATATTTTTTTTTTTAATGGACATTGGCAAACTTCCAGAGGGCGCTCAAAAGCCAGGCAGGCCGTCGGCCGACCGAAACGCTGGAATCTCACTTGGATGCAAATCTGTTGGTTATTTTTTGTGGGGTTTTTAAAGGGATTTCATTAAAAGGAAGAAGAACTTTAACCCAGGTGGTTGTTCTTGAGGAACCACAGTCCCAGTGGGGAAGGGGAGGGGGGAACCAGCCCCTTCCAGCCCTGGGGCAGTTGTTTCCCAGGAAAAGCCAGAGGGTGCAGCAGCATCCCGGTAAGTGGCTGTTTACAGAGAAGAGGACCCAACCCTGGCCAGGCAGGAGATGGAAGGAGGAGGAAACAACTCTAAACACAGGGAAGGACGGGGCTCCAGGTGCTCATCCCAGCGAGCCCCGTGGCAATCCCTGGAGCAGGCCGTGCTCTGTGGGGACTGTGGCTGCCCTGGCTCAGGGGTGACAGACATGGTGGTGAGGCCACTGCCGAGGAGCCAGCATTCCAACCCCCGGGCAGCTCCTGGAGCGGGACAGGGGAGCCAGGGAGCCGTGGTGCCCGCCCGCCGCTGCGGCTCCTCGGCAAGGGGACGTGGTGACGTGCCCTCGCCCAGCGCCAGCCCGGGGCAGAGCGGGGACAGCCGAGAGCGATAAGGCACGGTGCCAGCCCGGGGAGAGCCGGCTGTGCCAGGGCACCGGGCGGCCCCGGGCCCTCAGTAATCCTCCACCCAGCCGTTCTCCGAGATGAACGCGTCTATCACCTCCTTCATGGCGAGGTTGGGGATCAGCTGGTCCTGGGTCAGGGGACTCCGTGTCACCGGGTCGAAATGCCCCACGCGCTGCAGGGGAGGAGGAGGAGGCACGGCAGAACCGGTTACTCTACGTGCCCGCCTTGGCCCCGGGGCGCGGGTGGCCGTGAGGCCAGCGCCGTGTGGCATCTGCCCCAGCAACCGGGCACCTGCCCGTGGCAAGGGGAGAGCCCCTGGGAGGTGCCTCCCAGCAGGATGAGGGCAGGCCGAGGTGCCAGACCCCTGCCAAGAGCCGCCTCCGCTTTGGGCAGGGCCCAGCAGCGCCTGCTCCACAGGGAGCTGCCCGGGCAGGTAACTGGGATCAAACCCAGGGAGCCTGCAGAGCCCTGAGTTAAGCAAAAAGATGCCTTCCCACCCAGGCAAGGTCCTGGGAAAGCCCCCTGGCCTGGCAGTACCTGGAGATGCTCTTCAATGTCCTTCCTGTCGTAGGTGATCCCGCTGGGCGTGATGCAGGGCTCTCTCATCAGCTCAAAACTGATCTTCCCACACAGGTAGTCAGGGATGTCCCGCTTCTGGCTCGAGAGAGGCACAGCTGGGTCAGGAAAGTGGGCTGGGAGGTGCTGCTGGCTCAGAGCAGGGAGCAGGGTACACAGCAGGTTACAGGAGCACAGGCTCAGCCACACTCACCTTCCTCTTCTCATCCACTTGGGAGAAGAGCTCGTCCATGTCTGCCAGGTATTTGTCCTGAAAGAGAAGCCCTTGAGGACAAGGGGTCCCCAGTGTGCAGGGGCTACAGGTCCCCAGGGAGGGCCCCAAAGCCTCCCACCGTGGGTGTTGGGGCAGGTCCTTGCTGGCCCCTCTGCCTGTGCAGCTCCTGGCTGAACCCGGCAGGAGTGATCCAGCTTACAAATAACCTTCCTTTGTGGGTTTATTTTTATCTGGGATTAATCCCCAGCACCCAGACCCACATGTGGCTGAGAGGCACTTGTATTTCCTCAGGGAACAACAGGCACAGCAGGTGTCACCGCTGCCAGGCTGGGACAAGAGGTGACAGAGAGGGGAATCCATCATGGGGGGACACAACAGCCCTGCAGTCATGGTTCGAGCTACAGAATGAAGGCTGCTGTGCTGTGTCCCAAGGTCTCCCAGCTTTCACCTGCACAGCTGCAGCAGGACATGAGGATGGGGATGAGGATGGGAATGGGATGAGGAAGCCCCCAGCCTCCCACTCACGTGTTTGGCCTCGATGCTGGCCAGCTGAACACGGCTCCGGCTCTCGTCTGTGTTCTCCTCCTGCTGAGTCTTTCGGCACTCCGCCAGCTCCCTAGGACAGAGTGGAACATCAGCAGGATGGGGGACATTGTCACTCCCTTCCCTGCTGCAGGGACACCTCACACAGAGCTGTGACAGCCTGGTGACACTCAAACAGCCTCTCCAGGAGCCCCGGTACCTCTCCTTCTCGGCCACGATCAGCTTGGTGAGGTGGGAGTGCAGCTCGTTCTCCTGGTTGATGCGCTTCTCCTCGATGCTGTTCCAGCGTTTCTTCTTGGCGATGCGCAGCGCGCTGGGGATGTCGTCCCCGAAATTCAGCCGCTGCTCCTTGGCCAGGTTGTAGGCTGAGCAGAGAAAGGGCACCTCAGCACCAACAGCAGCGTCCCCGTCACCCTCCCTGGCCCTTTCCCAGCAGACAGACAGACAGGCAGGAGCAGGGGACAGTGGCAGCGTGCCCGCTCACCTCTCTGCAGGTTGGCGATGGCCTCGTCGTAGTTTTCCATCTCCATCTGGCACTGGCCCAGGAAGAAGTGAGCCTTCACCGACTGCCCGTCCAGCTCCAGCGCCCGCTTGCAGTCAGCCAGCGCCTTGTCGTGCTGCTGCATCTTCAGGTAGCACAGCGCCCGGTTGGTGTAGTACACGGCCACCAAGGGGTTCCGGTTCTGCGGGGACAGGCCCATGTTGGTGGCCAGGACGTGCTGGGTGACAGCCCGGTGACAGCCCGGTGACTCGGTGAGCCAGCGGCGTGGCACTGTCGCCCTGGGCAGGGAGGGCCAGCAGTGCCAGCCAGGGCGTGCACCCTGTGAGGAGGTGCTGCCATGGATTGGGGACAGGCTGGGCTGGTCCCCATAGGGCAGCCCATGTCCCTGCCCCCAGAGGGGACTGTCCCCCTGGCACCCCGAGTGTCCCAGGGTGGCTCTGCCCTACCCAGCACAGCCCAGGGACACTGCAGGGTTTAGGGGAAACAGGCTCAGGGTGGGGACATTTGGGGGGCTGGAGTTGGGTGGGGGACAGGATGGGCTTGAGAAGGGACCAGGGTCGGGGGGTGCCTAGGCCAGGCCCAGGAGGGGGGGATCGGGCCCAGAGCTGTGTTCAGCCCTCCCCCAGGAGAAGCCAGGCCCGGTGGGGGAACAGTGTCCAGATTAAAAGGGTCTCATCTCAGGGGTATCGTGGCCAGGCCCTGAGGAAGAACAGTGCCCAGCCCAAGGGGGTTCCACCCCGGTGATACCCAGGCCAGGGCTGGGGACATGTCCGGCCTGGGGGAAGGCCCATCTTGCGGCCGGCAAGGCCCGGTGTGTGGCGGGGGTGTCCCTTCCCTGGGGACCCCACCCCAGGCTTGGCCAGGCCGGCTCGGGAGGGTGTCCAGGCCAGGGGGGAGGTTCCAGCCCGGGCCATCGAGGCCAGGGGGAGGTCGGTGTGTCCCGTCCCGGGGGTGCCCAGGCCGGGCCCTTGGGGATGGTGGTGCGGGTGTTCCCTCCCCGGGGCTCCCGTCGCGGGGGCCGCTCCCGCTCGGGCCGCTGGCACTCACGATGGCGCGGCCGTAGCAGGCGGCGGCCTCGGGGTACTTGCGGCCGCCGAAGAGCCGGTTGCCCTGCTCCTTGTGCTCCTGCGCGCTGTGGCTCTTCTCGGGGCTGCCGCCGCCCGCGCCGCCCGCGCCCGGCCCCGCCGAGCCGGGCCCCGCCGCGCCGCCCTCGCGCTCCTCCTTGCCCTTCATGGCGGGCCCGGGCCGGCGCTGGGGCCGCGGCTCCGCTGGCTCGGGCGGCCCCGGCGGCTCCGGCTCCGCCGCTCCGGCCGCGCACTGCGACAGCGCCGCTTCCGGGGCGGGGCGGGGCGCGCGACAGGGGCGGGGCCTGGAGGGGGCGGGGCTGATGGACAGGGCTGGAGTGGGGCGGGGCTTGTGGGGAGGAGGCGGGGCCTACGGGCAGGGACGGGGTGACGAGCGGAGGGCGGGGTTAATAGGGAAAGAGGCGGGGCTAAATATTGGGGGCGTGGTCTGTCGGGCAGGGGGTGGGGACGAGGCGCGTTTGGAAAGGGGCGGAGCTAAGAGGCAGAGGACGCCGGGGGCGTGGTCAGGAGCGGTGGGCGTGGTCAGAGTGCGGTTTATGGGGTTGAATGGGGATGGATGGATGGATGGATGGAGGGATGGATGGATGGATGGATGGATGGATGGATGGATGGATGGATGGATGGATGGATGGATGGATGGATGGATGGATGGATGGATGGATGGATGGATGGATGGATGGATGGATGGATGGATGGATGGATGGATGGATGGATGGATGGATGGATGGATGGTAGGTATTGGGGGGCAGTTTATGTGGTCGAATGGGGTTTGGTGGGATCGAGGCACACAGAGGGGCACGGGAGGATGGGTGAGAGTCCTGGCTGGAGGGGACAGGAGTGCAAAGGGGTGTCGGGGGTGTGAGAGTCCAGGGGGGAGACACCATGGAGCTGATGGGGGTGGGAGACTGGGGGCTGGCTGAGGGGTGCAGAGTGTGAATGGGGGATGCAGAGTGTGCGGGGTGCTCGGTGCCTGCAGCCAGCGCTGGTGCCTGCAGCAGGCAGGGCTGGGGGCCGGGGGTGTCTCAGTGCCCACCCCCCCTCTCCCGTGTGTCCCCCCCGCTGCCAGCCCCGGGGCTCGGCCGGGTGCCGCTCCACTGATCCCGGAGTTTTCTGCTCCAGTAAGCCCCGAGCCCGGCTGTGCCCCCCCCGCCCCCAGGCCAGCCAGCCCGGCATCCGCACCACCTCCATCAGGCATGGGGGGCACCCAAAACCCCCTCCCCCGACAGAGACACGAGCCCGCAGTGTGCAAAATATTTATTTATACTCCAAAAAGGTCTGGGGGGGGTTAGAGCGGGGACCCCCCGCGCCCCCATCCCGGGGCCAGCCCCTGTCCCGGGAGGGCGGCCGGGGCCGGGGCGGGGCGGGGGGGCCGTGCCGCCGAGGGCACCGCCAAACGAGTCGCGCCGGTCTCAGCTGGTTCCTGCCGGGCTCTCCCCATAGCCTTCTCCTTGTTAAATTCCTCTTTCTTTTATTTATATTTATTTTGGCATAGAAAAATAAATCGCTCCTCTTTTGGCACCAGTCCTTGGTGTGAAAGTGCAGGTCCTGGGGGGCTACAAGCGGCCCCCGCCCTGGGCAGGGGGTCCGGGAGCCGGGGGGGGGTCCCCGCTGGCCCGGCTCCCTCCCGAGGGGCGCGTTCCGAGCCCTGCGGGCACCCCGGGGGCGCTGGCGGTGCCGGGGCAGGGCTGAAGCTCCTTTGGGGACGGGGTGCGGCGGGCGGGGGGCGGCGGGGACACGGGGGGCGCAGCCCGGGGCGGGGGGCGGCGCGATCGCTAGCACCGAGGGGACAGGCGGGCGGGGGGCGGCCTGTCCCCATGTCGCGCGCGGGGACCCCCCCAGCCCCTCCAGCGGCGGCTCGGACACCGAATCAGCCGCGGGGTCGGGCTAGGGCGGCGGGGGGATCTGTGCCCCCAGCAGGTCGTAGGCGAAGATGTTCCAGAAGACGGCGAAGAGCAGGAAGGTGCCGTAGGAGAGCAGCAGCACCCACCAGCCGCACTGGTCCTGCAGGCTCTCCTCGTAGCTGCGCAGGATGGTCAGCCCCATGCTGATGCCCACGATGGCCCCCGCCAGGTGCGCCATGAAGCTGGGCTGGGGGCCCGAGGCCGGCAGCGGAGGGGAGAAGCGGAGCCAGACAGCGCGACCGACCTCGGAGCTCACTGCGGGACAGGGCAGGGCTGAGCCCGGGCCGGGCAGCGCGGCCGGGGGAGCGGGGGGCGGTACTCACTGCACACCAGCGCCAGAACCATCCGCAGCAGCTTGTAGGGACAGCGCATCCCGGCCCAGTTCTGCGGGAACGGAGAGAGAGAGGGATGGGGGATGGAGGGATGGATGGATGGATGGATGGATGGATGGATGGATGGATGGATGGATGGATGGATGGATGGATGGATGGATGGATGGATGGATGGATGGAGGGATGGATGGATGGATGGATGGATGGATGGATGGATGGATGGAGGGATGGATGGATGGATGGATGGATGGATGGATGGATGGATGGATGGATGGATGGAGGGATGGATGGATGGATGGATGGATGGATGGATGGATGGATGGATGGATGGATGGATGGAGGGATGGATGGATGGATGGATGGATGGATGGATGGATGGATGGATGGATGGATGGATGGATGGATGGAGGGATGGATGGATGGATGGATGGATGGATGGATGGATGGATGGATGGATGGATGGATGGATGGATGGAGGGATGGATGGATGGATGGATGGATGGATGGATGGATGGATGGATGGATGGATGGATGGAGGGATGGATGGATGGATGGATGGATGGATGGATGGATGGATGAGGGATGGATGGATGGATGGATGAGGGATGGATGGATGGATGGATGGATGGATGATGGATGGATGGATGGATGGATGGATGGATGGATGGATGAGGGATGGATGGATGGATGGATGGATGGATGGATGGATGGAGGGATGGACATGGATGGATGGAGGGAGGGATGGGGGATGGATGGATGGATGGATGGATGGATGGATGGATGGATGGAGGGATGGATGGATGGATGGATGGATGGATGACAGGCTGGCACCAGTGATGCTCCAGCACTGAGGCAGGTGCTTCTGCCAGAGCCCCTGGAATGCTCCATGGAGCCCCCACAGGCCCCATCTCCTCCCCCCCCCCACATCCACCCCATGATGTCACCCAAGGTGTCCCTCTGTGACAGTGCCACCCCTAATGCCACCCCTAATGCCACCCACTGCATCCCCCCACCACTGCTGCCCACCACAGTGCCAGCCACCCCATGGCATCCCCCCCAAATGTCCCACCACCCTGATCAGCCTGCAGACAGTTCCCACCCCCGTTGTCACTCCAAGGCACCCCATACCATGCTGCCCACCCTACAGAGCCATCCCCCCGTCCCCCCCCCCCCCAGTGTCCCCTTGTCCCCTGGCTGACCATGACGACGTTGGCGAGGTGAGCAGAGCAGAGGGCGTAGACTCCCCCCGAGCCCCCGACCAGGGGCGCCCTCATGTCCGTGATGGAGACGGTGAGGGAGCCTGGGGGCACAGACAGGGCTCAGCATGGGGCCTCACCCCACAGCACTAATTAATTACTGCCTACATTAATTAATTACAGCCTGCTTTGCCCCCCAGCCCCCGGCCAAGTGACGC
This sequence comes from Ammospiza nelsoni, assembly GCF_027579445.1. Taxonomy (NCBI): domain Eukaryota; kingdom Metazoa; phylum Chordata; class Aves; order Passeriformes; family Passerellidae; genus Ammospiza; species Ammospiza nelsoni. Next base: position 14,757,590 of record NC_080649.1, on the reverse strand, counting down.
TGGCACTGCCAGCAGAGCCCAGCATCCCCACCAAACTCAGAGTGCCCCTCAGAGGAGAGTGCCCCTCCCCGTGCCCTCCCCGGGCTGGTGACAGGGACGGACAGGGCGATGGGGACAGGGGGACAGGACAGCGCCCCCCATGGCAGCACCCACCTGCCAGGACCCCGGCCAGGTAGAGGAAGCTGATGCGCAGGATGCCGTGCACCATCTCCAGGGGCACCCCGATCATCAGCTGCAGGAGGGCGTTGAACCCCAGCTGCTCCAGCCTGCCCGAGCACAGGAGGGGACAGGGGGGCTCAGCCTGTGCAGCCCTGGGTGTCCCCGTGTCCCCTCCCAGGCAGGACCTACCCCACGTGCATGAACATGTAGGTGAGGAAGCGCCAGGCGCGGGCACGGTGCCCGGGGTGATAGACCAGGGGGCTCTTCATGTACTCGGGGTGGTAGGTCTGCAGCACCCACTTGTTCAGCCGGGCCCCGTAGCACAGGAACACGATGATCTGGGACAAACCCCGTGGCTGTCACCCCCCTGCACCCCACGGACACCAGGGTGCCACAGCTGGGGTCACCCATCCCTGCTGCCCCGGGTGTGGGTCACACATGTGGGCACAAGGGCATCAATAAACAGGGTCCTCCGTCCCTCCACCCCCGGGTGAGTGCCCCAGAGGCACCAGGACATCACAGCTGGGGTCACCCATCCCTTCTACCCTGGATCTGAGCGTCTCCATGAGTCCCATCCATGGGCACAAGGACATCATGACTGAGGTCACCCATCCCCTCTGTCCTCAGCACCACCCTGGACACCAGGACATCACCACGGGGGTCACCCAACCCTCACCCCATATCAGAGCCCATCCATGGGCACCAGAACAGCACAACTGGGACCAGCCAGCCCCACTGCCCCAGCTCTGAGCCACCCACGTGGGCACAGAGATGCCACACCCAGGGTCACACAGGGTCACCCATCCCTTCATGCCAGCTCTGTGTGCCCAGGAGCTCACAGCCAGGGTCACACACCCCTTCATGCCAGCTCTGTGTGCCCAGGAGCTCACACCCAGGCTCACCCATCTCTTCATGCCAGCTCTGTGTGCCCAGGAGCTCACAGCCAGGGTCACACACCCCTTCATGCCAGCTCTGTGTGCCCAGGAGCTCACACCCAGGGTCACCCATCCCTTCATGCCAGCTCTGTGTGCCCAGGAGCTCACACCCAGGCTCACCCATCTCTTCATGCCAGCTCTGTGTGCCCAGGAGCTCACAGCCAGGGTCACACACCCCTTCATGCCCATCTGTGTGCCCAGGAGCTCACACCCAGGCTCACCCATCTCTTCATGCCAGCTCTGTGTGCCCAGGAGCTCGCAGCCAGGGTCACACACCCCTTCATGCCAGCTCTGTGTGCCCAGGAGCTCACAGCCAGGGTAACCCATCTCTTCATGCCCATCTGTGTGCCCAGGAGCTCACAGCCAGGGTCACACACCCCTTCATGCCCATCTGTGTGCCCGGAGCTCACAGCCAGGCTCACCCTGTGCCCTCCCCGATCTCTCCAGCGGGACCGGCAGTGCCACCCCCGTGCCCGCACCTGGGTGAGGGTGACGGCGGCCATGAACACGGGCGGGGGGCAGGTGCGGTGCTGGTAGAAGTACCAGCGCCGGTCCATCTCGCAGGGCAGGATCTCGTAGGCCACGTAGCGGACGAAGCGTTTGTAGATGCCCAGGCCGGTCTCGTCCAGCAGCACGTCGCGGGGCAGCGCCCGCTGCCCGTTGGCGATGGCGCGCTTGAAGCTGCTGGAGCGCTTGCTGCTGATCTGCGGGGAGAGCCGTGCCCGGGGCAGCTCGGGACCCCCGGCCCGGTGCCACCCTCTGTGCCACCCCCGGTGCCACAGCCCGGAGCGGCCGCCCCGAGGCCGCGGTGCCACCCCCACCCCTGGGCACCCCCCGCCCCCCTCCCTGAGAGGCGCCCGGTGCCCACCCCGGGCTGGCACCCGCCCCGTGCCCGTCCCCGCCCGACACTGACCAGGTCTACCAGCTCCTGGTAGCAGACCTGGCCCTCGTCGTTGCCCTGTGCCAGGGCCACCAGCATGTCGAGCTTGGCGGGGTCCAGGGGCAGCTCATGGCTGTGCACCAGGCTGGCGAAGGTCTCCACGCCGATGAAGCCGGTGTTCTCGGGGTCCAGCTGCGGGCACGGCACGGGGCATCACCGCGGTGCCATGGCTGTGCCTCCCTGCTCGCCCGGGGACACCTCCCGGTGCCCCTGGCTCCATGGCTCCTGTCCCTGCCTCTGTGGGGGACACTGCAGCCTGCAGCCGCCATGGGCCGTGCCCTGAGAGGTGCCCTGTGCCCCGTGCCGTGCCCCCTCAGTGCCACGCTGCTGCCTGTGCTGTGCCCCGAGAGGTGCCCTGTCCTCCATGCCATGCCCCGAGAGGTGCCCTGTGCCGTGCCCCTAGAAGTGCCCTGTGCCCTGTGCCGTGCCCCAAGAGGTGCCCCGTGCCTGGAGTCGTGCCCCGAGAGGTGCCCTGTGCCCGTGCCCTGTGTCCCAGGCCATGCCCTGGTGTGCCACGCTGCTGCCCGTGCCGTGCCCCAAGAGGTGCCCTGTGCCCCAGGCCATGCCCCGAGAGGTGCCCTGTGCCCCGTGCCGTGCCCCGAGAGGTGCCCTGTGCCCCAGGCCATGCCCCGAGAGGTGCCCTGTGCCCCGTGCCCTGTGCCGTGCCCCCCTGTGCCACGCTGCTGCCCGTGCCGTGCCCCGAGAGGTGCCCTGTGCCCCGTGCTGTGCCCCGAGAGGTGCCCTGTGCCCCGTGCCCTGTGCCGTGCCCCCTGTGCCACGCTGCTGCCCGTGCCGTGCGCTGTCCCCGTCTCCCCGGGCGCAGCCAGCACTCTCCCACTCAGTTATTTCTCGCCGCCAGCAGCCTGCCAGCCAGGAAGCCACCAAGCTAAACACACGCGCAGCCCTGGCACCAGCCTCCTCCTCCTCCTCCTCCTCTCCTCCTCCTCCCGCTCCTCCCGCCGCCCTTGCCGCTGGATCCACCGCGCCCGGCCCGGGGCACCGTGTGCCATCCCGGGGCACCGTGTGCCATCCCCGGGCACCGTGTGCCATCCCGGGGACTCCGTGTGCCATCCCGGGGGTCCTGGAGCGGGCCGGGCACCCCGAGCCCTCCGGGGACAGCCCCCAGCACGGGGTGCCCCACACGGGACCGCTCATGGGGACAGGGAGCCGGGGTGGCACAGGAGGGTGCGGATGGGGAGGGGGCACCCCCGGGCAGAGCGCAGCCCCTGCAGTCACCCTGAGGTCGTGTGGGGTTTGTTCCCTGCTCCTGCAGGGAGGGAAATGTGGGAGAGGAGCCTCAGCCTCGTGGGATGGGCAGGAAAGGGAGAGCCTGGGACATGGGGTCGTGTCCCTGCAGGGTGGGCGCCCCATCCCTCCCTGTTCCCCCGGCAGGAAACAGCCACAGCCTCTTTACCAGGGGGGTCTGGCTGCCTGGAATGGGGTGCAGGGTGGGATGAGGAGTACAGGGTGGGATGGGGGTGCAGGGTGGGATGAGGAGTACAGGGTGGGATGGGGGTGCAGGGTGGGCTTGAGGTGCAGAGTGGGATGAGGATGCAGGGTGGGCTGGGGGTGCAGGCTGCAGGGTGAGATGGGTGGTGCAGGGTGGGATGAGGGGTACAGGGGGGGATGAAGGAGCAGGGTGGGATGGGCAGTACAGAGAGGGATGAAAGGGTGCAAGGAGGGATGAGGGAGTAGGGTATGATGGGGGAGCAGGGTGGGATGAGGGGTGCAGAGCGGGATGAGGGGTGCAGGGTGAGATGAGGGTACAGGGTGGGATGAGGGGTGCAGGCAGCACCTTCAACCTCTCAGCAGCCGCCAGCCCACGGGAGCAGCCCCAGCCATGAGGAGTGGAAGCACCCTGGTGTCACCTGTGCCCCTGCCCCACAGCCACCACCCCACAGGCTCCACGTGTGTGTTTGTCACGCCGGGACCTGGCACACGCTCTCCCCACGCTGGCACACACTGAGGCACCGGCCCCAGGAGCACCAAGAGCCCTGTCAGCAGCCAGGGAGCCCCTTTCTGCTTTTGGGGTGCATCTCCCCCCATCCCAACCTCACTGGCACCCTCCTCCCGCCCAGGAGGGCGCAATCCCACCCCCGGCCCTCCCCGCGCCGCTCATTCCCGGGGATGAGGCTGCTCGTTCCCGGGGAGCTCGGGCTCACATGGAGCCCCTGTGCCCGAGGGGGTGACACGGGGGACAGCACCGCGGCTCCGGGCTGGGGGACCCAGCCAAGGTCACGGGAACAGCGGGGGGCGAGCGGGGATCAGCTCATTTCCCTGAAATTCCTTCCCCATGCCCAGGGCAGAGCCGCCAGCTGGGCCGGGGCTGGGTGGGGATGGAGGGACGAGGCGATGGAGCTCAGGGGGGCCGGGTGGAACCCCTCGGGGCCGCCCCGAGCCGCGGGCAGAGCCCCGCGCAGCGCCGATGCTCCCCGGCCTCATCCCGCAATCAGGTCACGGGGGTGGGCGCAGACCCCCGCCCCGCCCGCGGCACCGAGCGAGGCACCCCCGGGGCTGCACCCGGCACCCGGAGCCGCCGCTCCGTGCCCAGCACCCCCCGTCCTTGAGGGCGCCCCGGGCAGGATCGGAGCCGGCGCTGCCGGAGGGAGAGGCCACAAGTGCGATGAGCGGCACCGGGCGGGGGTGCCCGCGGCCGTGACGGGGGGCACCGAGGGGCGCTGGCGAGGATGGCACGGCCGCGGTGCCCGCCCTGGCTGGGCAGCGGTGCCCGCTGAGCGCAGCCGTGCCCGGAGCGTGCGGGCACCCCCGCCCCGGTGGCGATGGCCGGTGCCCGGTGCCCCCCCCGAGCGGTGCCCGGTGCCCCCCGGGCGGCCTCACCTGCTCCTGGATGAGCTGCAGCAGGGAGCTCCTGTCCATGCACCCGGCGGGCTGAGGGCTCCGCCGCTCCCCCGCGCCCGGGGCCGGCGAGCCGGGCAGGGGAGCGGCGCGGGCGGCGGGGGCGGCGGCGGGGGCGGCTCTCCCCGCCAGCCCCGCGTTGCGGCGGGCCCGGCAGCGAGCGGCGAGCGGCGGCGCCGGGAGCCGCCGATGGCAGCGGGGCGACGGCGGCGGCGGGGGCGGGAGCGGAGCCGAGCGGAGCCGCCCCCGCCGCAGCGCGCGGCGCAGCGCCCCCCCCTCCCCGCACCCCCCGCCGCCGCCGCCGCCGCGCGGGGAACCGGGACCCGCCCCGCCCCGCCCCGCCGGCAGCGCCGGGACACGGCCACGGCACCGGCAGAGAGCCCACACCGCGATCGCAGCCTGGGATGGGGCCGGCATCCCGGTGCGGCTGCGGGCATCCCTGTACGGGAACCTGCATCCCAGTACGGGAACCTGCATCCCAGTATGGGAACCTGCATCCCAGTATGGGAACCTGCATCCCTGTACGGGAACCTGCATCCCAGTATGGGAACCTGCATCCCTGTACGGGAACCTGCATCCCAGTATGGGAATCTGCATCCCAATATGGGAACCTGCATCCCAGTATGGGAATCTGCATCCCAGTATGGGAACCTGCATCCCTATATGGGAACGTGCATCCCAGTATGGGAACCTGCATCCCAGTATGGGAACCTGCATCCCGGTATGGGAATCTGCATCCTGGTACTGGTACCCACACCCCAATACGGTGACTGCCTCTGGGTGTGATAGCTGCTTCCCAGTGTGGTATTTACATCCCAGTATGGGCACTCACATCCCAGTACTGGTGCCCACAGCCTGGCCCAGCTCCTGCATCCCAGAGCAGCTCTGTGCATCCTGCTGTGGGTGCCTGCATCCTGCTCCGTGTCCCAGCACTGATGGGACCTGGCTCCTGCTGTGATCCCTGTGTCCCAGTACAGGATCTGCACCTGGAATGGAAACCTGCATTCCATTTCCAGTGCTGCATCCCAGTACAGGTACATGTGTTCCAGTACCCACATCCTGGTACCTGGTTGTGCAGCTGCACCCTGTGTGAGGAATCCATATCCTGGTACAGTACCAGCATCCCAGAATGGACCCCAGTGTCCCAGAATGGACCCCAGTGTCCCGGGATGGACACCAGCATCCCAGAATGGACCCCAGTGTCCTGGGATGGACACCAGCATCCCAGAATGGACACCAGTGTCCCAGGATGGACACCAGCATCCCAGAATGGACACCAGTGTCCCAGGATGGACACCAGCACGCCAGCACCAGCTGCCTGCTGAATCTGGCACAGATTGCAAACATTCCCTCCATCCTGTCCCTGACCCCCAGGCCAGCACAGCCCGGGTACACCCCCCATGGCACAGGGACCACGGAGACTCCAGTGCTGTCCCCTGCCCCGGCACAGTGCTCATGGACAGCCTGGCACTGGGTCCCTGGAGCTGGCACCGCTATGGGACATGCCCATTGTCACCGAGGCCAGGCTCCCCTGGGTCCCCAGCAGGGCAGGGGTGTCCCCAGGACCCATCCCTGGTACTGCCCCCACTTCCCAGAGCTGCAGCTCAGCCCCACTGAGGTGCCCGGGGAGCTCTGGTCTGCCCAGCCTTGCCAGACCCTTCCCTGGTGTCCCATGGCCGTGCCAGGCGTGTGCCCAGCCCCACACCCGCGTCTGTGCCAGCACAGCGCCCGTGCCCCGCACGGCAGAGCTATGAATACCCAGCAGGGCACGTGGGCCGCGGCTCCCGGGGGATCCAGCCTGGTTTGGAGTCACCAGGGAGCCCCGCGTGTCCCGTCCGCCTGCACCGCCTCCTCTGCCCGCACGGCCGCGCCGCTGTGTCCCCATCCTCCCTGTCCCCTGGTTGTGTCCCCACCGTCCCTGTCCCCTGGCTGTGTCCCCACCGTCCCTGTCCCGGCTGTGTCCCCATCGTCGCTGTCCCCTGGCTGTGTCCCCACCCTCCCTGTCCCACGGCTGTGTCCTTACCGTCCCTGTCCCCTGGCTGGCCCTGTGGGAAGGGTCTCCCCTCCCACCCCACAAGGATCCCCCCAATGTCGGAGCAGTCTGATCCCATCCAGTGCAGAGGCTCTGGAAAATCCTTTTCTCTGGCTGCGCCCACGTTGCCTGTGCCCAGCGCCCGTGGCTGAGGCAGGGACAGAAATAGCTGAGGGAAAATCTGCCACGGGAAAACAGGAGCAGGGAGGGGAGGGGAGGTGGCACAGCCCTGCGAGCTGCAGGTGCAGGGGGAAAGTGACTGCAGGGAAGTGGGGAGCCCCAAACCCCACACAGGGATGGGCACAGAGACCACAGCTCCCAGGGCAGCCAAAGCTCCCCCTTCCCACGGATCCTGAGCAGAGAACCACGGGATCCATCACCTCCTCCCCTGGCTCTGCACCCTGGCTGGCACTTGCACAAGGACCTGTGTCCCCAAGCACCAAGGAGTCCTGGCCAGCCCCAAGCCCTGTCCCACCACACCAGGCCCTAAATCCCTGTCAGTGCCCTCAGACGGGGAAGCCCAGGCTCTCAGGGTGGCCCTGCTCCCCCTGCCTGGGTGACAGGGACAGGGGTCCTGCTCCCCAGGGGATACAGGACACGGTGTGCAAGCTCAAGGTGTGTAAAAATTTATTTTGCTGTAGAGAACAAACCTAAAACATTACAGCTCCAGCAGATGTGGAGCAGGGAGACACCAACACCAGGCACGGGCCTGGCTGGCAGAGCCACGCACGGTGGACACAGAGGAGGACATTGAGCACGAGGGATTGGCCCTGGCAGTGCCAGGAACCAGCACTGAGTGTGTGCCCAACTGGCAGGGCAGCTCCAGCACAGGCAGGGACACGCAGAGCTGGGGACAGCGGCATGGAGACACCACCCTGGGACTGCCCCAAGGAGAGACACTGGCACTGCCCAGCAATTCCTCCATCCCCTCGCTGGTTCCAGGCCACCATAAAACATTTAAATAGACAAAACACAGAAAAAGCAGCTCTGGTGCTAGCCTAGGATCTGCCCCTGCAGCTGCCTGGAGACTGACCCTGAGCGTGCTGGGGAAGGCCAGGCTGGTGACACTGCCAGGCTGGTGACACGGCCAGGTTGGTGGCACAGCCAGGCTGGTGGCACAGCCAGGGCTGATCCAGGCTCTCCAGGAACCCAGGGATGGTGCTGGCCTGGCTCTTTGGGACTTGCACACAGGGACTGAGCTCAGTCCCAGCAGATGAAACCAGCTCAGGTGTGGGCAGGGGACAGGACAGGACAGGAAGGAGCTTCCAGTGGTGCCAGGAGATGCAATGCCCAGAGCCTCACGCTCTGGACAGGGCCCCACAGAGGAGACAGCAGGGCACAGGGCCTAGGGCACAGCGTCGCACCAGCTCAGTGATGGCACTGCCAGGGACAGACTGGGCACACAGTGGGCACCCAATGCCCTCCCAGTCCTTACCAGGGCTGCCAGAGCCCTGCAAACACTGCTGGCCATGAATACTGGTGGCCAGGGTGGGGAGGGGATGGGCCAAACAGGAGCCAGGAAAGGAGAGTAGATGGACCCAGAGCCTGGCACGCTGCAGGACTCACAAGATCTTTGTGTAGAAACAACAGAAAGGAGCTCAGGACAAGCCCTGGTGGTCACTGTCCCCCCTCAGGCCAGGAGAGCAGCCCCTGTGGCCCGGCAGGAGGGGCCAGGCTGACCCCTCACACTGGGCTGGGGGTGTCAGTGCCTGGCCCTCCCTCCCTGGCTCCCTGTACCAGCCCTGGCTGAGGGAAACCGGGACAGGATCTGGAGCTGAGCCCCAGGGAGCTGCAGCCTTGAGCTCATCTGACAGCTCAGCTGCTGCTGGAGCTCCCCGGGGCCCCGGGAGCGCTGTGCCCTCCAGAATTGAGGGCACCAGCACAGCCCTCAGGGGAGGGAATGTGCCCAGTCCAACAGACACTGAAACACTCGTGTTTGAGCTTAAAAACAAGCGTTACAAAAACTGAACAGAATAAAAGACGAGGGTGATCCTCCAGCTGCTGGTGAGGCAGAGCTCTCCTGGCAGAGCTGCCAGCCCTGTGCCCACGGGGGCCAGGAGGCCACAGGCTGAGGCTGCCCGGTGCCAGGGCTGATCCTGCTGGTGCTGCCAGGTCTGGCTTCACTGCTCCTGCAATCCAGGCTGGGGGCAAAGGAGGATTTCCTACCGGGGCCAGCTTGAGGCGGGGCCCCTCCGGGCGTCGCTGGGGACGGGAGTTGGTGTCACGGGGCCGGAGCGGGGCGTGGCTCTCACTTGTTCTTGGCCAGCAGGCGGTACAGGGTGAAGCCCACTAGCGCTGTCACCGCCGCCCCCAGCGCCACCCGCAGCCAGAAGGACGCGACTCCCAGCTCCACGGCGTTCAGGTGCCTGCAAGCAAACACAGAAGAATCCAGTGAGTGTGGCTGTCCTGGTGCTCCCACCCCACACAGGGAGTGCCAGGGGGTGAGCCCAGTGAGAATCTGAGATTCCCCATCCCTGCAAGCAGAGCTCTCATCACCCAGCATCACCACCAAGCCAAGGGGGGGCTGTGGGATGGATGTGGCTGTCCCCTCCCCTGCCCTGGAAACAGCTCTCCAACACCTCAATAATTAGACAGGTATGTGTCTTTCTAGGTCAGGCTGCCTTTGCAACTCCCCAGGATGCCACCACAGGGACACTGGTGACAGGGACCAAAGGGCAGCGAGGGACAGGCCCTGGTGCTGCCCCAGTGTACACATCCCCTCCCCTAGCACGTGCTGTCCTGCACTAACAGCTCCTCTCCTCTCTCTGCCTCCATCCATAATTCATTCCCCACTACATCGGGGGAGCACAGCCAATCCCTGGCCCTACATTACGCTGTTATTTATTTATACCACATACCCCAAGATATATTAAGAATATTTAAATTTTAATACTGCAGAGGGGAGGGAAAAAAAAAAAAAAGCGCGTCAGCTCTAAAAATAAAATTGTTTATTGAAAAGAAGCTGGAGGGAAAACTACTCACTAGTAATGCCATCCTGCCTTCCAACGCTCCCACACGCTCTCCCCGCCAGGGCTCGGCCCCTGGAGCTGTGCTGGCCCTGCCCAGCCCTGGAGCAGAGTGATTCCACTCACAGGGAGCCTCCTCTCTCCTCAGAGCCCCCCTCACCTCCTGTGACCAGCCTGGTGCTGTCCTACCCCATTCCCAAGCCCTCTGGGGTGCAGTTTCTCTGTGTGACAGAGGTCTGGCTTCACTGACCTCTTTTCCAGCCTGATCCATCTCATCGGGAGAAAATAGCTGCCACCCCCCCCGTGGGCCTTGGCAAACTAAGCTGGCTACTCCTCTTCAGCATTTTTTATCTTAGGCTTCAAAAATAAACACTCCTGTGGCAGGATCTATCTACTAAATCTGCCAGAGACATACACACAGGCAGCAGAAAACCTCCCCCCTCTGCAATTAGAGAAGAAGTGGCTTTTCTGTTTCAATTACTTGTATAAGCAGATCACAGAATCACAGAATCCTGGAATGGTTTGATTGGAAAGGAACATTAAAGCTCATCTCATTTTACCCCTGCCATGGGCAGGGACACCTCCCACTGTCCCAGGCTGCTCCCAGCCCTGCCCAGCCTGGCCTTGGGCACTGCCAGGGATCCAGGAGCAGCCAGAGCTGCTCTGGGCACCCTGTGCCAGGGCCTGCCCATCCTCACAGGGAACAATTCCTTCCCAATATCCCCTCTAATCCTGTCTTCCTTCAGCTTAAGGCCATCCCCCCTTGTCCTGTCACTGCATGCCCTAGATGACACCAAAAGCTGCAGAGAAACCAAAGCAAAAGCAATGTGGCAGAGGCAGGGCTGGGACACAGCCCCCCATGGGAAGGATACTAACGGGAAGGTGGCAGCAGTGGCCAGTTTGGTGTAGACAGCAGTGCTGGGTGGTCCCTGGCTGTGGCAGGAGAAGGGGAAGGGTGGAGGGAGGCAGTGCTTGTAGCAGAACTCAGCTGGGAAGAGCCCTGGCTGCTGGCTGGCTTCTGGCAGGTCTGTCTTGGAGGCCACGAACACACAGGGGATCTGGCTGTCCACGTAGTGTTGCTGCAGAGACAGAAACCCCAGCGAGGGGTTAGGGACCAACCCCAGGAGAGGCTGATGTCCCCTGTGCCCCTGGTGAGGTCTAACAGGACCCCTGGGCTGCCCAGGACCTCTGTGAAGGCCCCCAGGGTCCCTGCCAGGTACCTTGTAGATGCTGGCACAGTAGCTGAAGGATTTGGGGTCGCTCAGGCTGTAGATGAAGCAGGCGACGTCGCAGGCGGTGTCCGACGGCTTGGAGAAGGTGCTGTCAGCACTGACCTCGGACAGCTGCAGCACAGGGGACAGCAATGTGGCACTGCAGGGTCCCAGGGCTCAGCTGCTCCTCACAGCAGCACAAGGACAGTGCCAGCACAGCCACAGGCACAGCCCAGCCCCATGTGCCAGGGTATGGGGACAGCCCAGCCATGCTAAGAGCCAGGCACAATTCCCTGCCCTCCCACACTTACTATGAGGTATTTCTCCTGGCCATTGACCTGCACTGTGTTGATGGTGTAGAGGGATGGCTTTCCTGGCTTCTCCTTCTGGGCCTGTCACAAGGAAAACAGCATCTCAGGTTGTGGAGACCCAAGCAGTGCTGGGTGAGGGACTGTTTCACCCTGCCCTGAGCCCCCCTGGCCTGAAGGGCAGCCAGGGCCTGGCATGGGATGTGGGGCTGCTCCTAACAGGCAGTGAAAGTCAGGTCAGAGCAGGGAAAGGGACAAGCAGAGGGAGCAGACCCACTGCTTTACCCACAATAAGGACACCAAAGCCACCAGCATAGAGGGGTGTGGAGCATGGGCAGGGAGGGCAGCACACAGAGGGGCCTGGCCAGGGGCAGGGAGGTGCCACCAAGGGACAGATGGCTCCAGGACCCCCAGCTGTGCCTCCTGCTCCATCCTGGGAGCGTGGCCAGGCAGGGAGCAGCCACTCACCGCCAGGCTCCTGCCGAGGAAGGCCTGCAGGAAGGCAGACTTGCCTGCGCCCCGCGCTCCCAGCACCTTGCACAGGAACACATTCCTCTGGGTCTGCCCCTTCTCCAGGTCAATCCTCTTCTCCCGGGTCACTGGCAGCAGAGAGGGTGGTGAGAGCCAGGAGGGACCCAAGCTGTGACAGAAGGGGAGGGCATGGCTGTACCTGTGAGGGCTTGGGTCTGGGAGTCCTGCTCCGAGAGGATGGGGTAGCCCAGGTAGCCCAGGCACTCCAGGCAGTGCCGCACGTCCAGGTAAGCCACGAGCCTGCAGAGACAGAGCACAGCAGCAGGGTCAGCAAGGGCTCAGTGAGGTGAGCAAGGGCCAGGGAGAGGGACTGAGCTTACGTCCACTGGCAGAGGAATCCATGCAGGGAAAGCAGGCCTTTATCAGTGGTGCATACCGTGTTGTAGAGCTCGGGGCCCCAGGGCACGCAGGGGAACACGTTGAAGAAGTTCTGCAGCTCTGTGTGCGACAGGGCTCCATCCTGGTCCTGCCAAAACACACAGGGGAGTCACCAGGGGAGGCAGGGCCCAGCCTGTGCCCACGGGGGGCCCTGCCACACGGGCCACCTCCCTGCTGTGCACTGTCACAGGGATCTGTCAATGGCAGGGATCGATCGGCCGCAGCGAGGCCGGAGCTGGGCGAGCTCAGAGCCTCAGGGACTCCAGCGCTGCACAGCAGCAAACAGGCCGTGGGATTGCAGCTGCAGCCAGGCAGGATTGTCCACGCCCACCCCACAGCCCTGAGCTGCTGTTGCTGGCACTCCTGGAGCCAGCTGTCCCACAGCAGCCTGCATCAGGCCAGCCTGGCCTTCCACAGCACTCAGCACTCAGGCTGCTGTGCCTGAGGAGGACCTGCTGGCACCTGGGCACCCAGGGATGTGCATCCATTCAGTTCTGCCATTCCCCATGGCTACAGAGCTGATCTGGACACACAGGGATGTGTGTCCACTCTCTGCTGCCATTCCTGAGCCACTGCCCGTTGTCACAGAGCTGCCATTCCCCAGATGCACATCAACATCTGAATAGCCAGTCTGAGCAGGTGCATGCTGATCCAATACATCCCTTTCTCCCACTCTCCAAGAGCCTGAGTTTGGCACAAATGTGTTGCTTTCTCTCCCTCTCTCCAGCCTGGCAGCCCTCCACCAGGCTGGCAGATGCTGGTGTTTGGTCCATGGCTGCTGGCCAGCAGCTGTGCCCGCTTCCCTGCCTGCCTCCCTGCCCAATTCCCTGCCTCCCTGCCCAACTCCCTCCCTCCCTGCCCAACTCCCTGCCTCTCTACCCAATCCTCTGCTTCCCTGCCCAACTCCCTCCCTGCCCAATTCCCTGCCTCCCTGTCCAACTCCCTGCCTCCCTGCCTGCTGCAGCCAGGCACAAGGAGCATGCCAGCTTGATGCCAACTCAGACCCAGTCCCTCAAAGTCCAAACTGTCTCTTGGCCCAGAGTAGTGACCAAACCCCACGTCCCTGACAGGCCATCAGACCACCTACAGCTTGCTGTGGCCTCTTCTTGCTCCCACAGCCTCCAAAGAGGGAATGCTGTGGCAGAGGAAAGCCTTTCCCTGGTGCTCCCTGGCACAGAGGGGGGTTAGGGGAGCAGCTGTGCACAGGTGTGCAGCCCCTGCCCTGCAGCCGCTGCCCTGCTGCCCACCTTGTCATGCTTCTCAAAGAGCCTCTGCAGGAACTGGTATCCCAAGTGGTTGAGCTCTGTGGAGCAGCCAGGGGGCACACGGATCCTGTTGGGAAAATCATGGAATTACTTAGGTTGGAAAAGCCCTCTCTGATTGAGTCCAACTGCTCCAACACTGTCAAGGCTATCATTGACCCATGTTCCCAAGTGCCACATCTATGCTGGAGAATTCTGCTCAGAGATGGCTTAAAAGGCAGCTGTGAGGAGCAAATTCTCACAGCCTGTTTCTGTAAACAACAAAAGTTCTCAGGCATGTTTATGTAAACAGCAGAAGTTCTCAGGTTGTTTTTAATAACAAGTAAATATCTTGTCCTTGGATAAGTTTTGGGAAAGCAGAAGTTGACAAAACACGGAGGCCTTGAGAACTTTCATATCAGGGTGAGAACACAAATCTTGGTTTCAATAACAAACCACAGGTATTGAAAACAAAAGGAGGGGTTGGTGTATAATCTGTGACCTATGATGAGCTCGGATTTTGTAATATGTATAAGCTTAATTAACACCACTATAAAAGTGTGTGAGTGAGATCAATAAACTGGAGTTCAATGCTGATCAACAAAGATGGGTCGTCTCCCTTCGCTTTCAACACATCTACATAGCTTTGAATCCCTCCAGTGATGGGGGGACTCCACCACTGCCCTGGGCAGCTGTGCCAGTGCCTTTCAGCAGAGAAGTTTTTCCTACTACCCAACATAAACCTAGGAAAACCTAGGAAATTTTTCCTACTGCCCAACATAACTCTTTCAGCAGAGAAATTTTTCCTACTACCCAACCTAAAACCTCCCTTTTATCTTTCATATCTTATTCTGCAGTTCAGACACCCAAATGAACCTCCTCAAGCCCTGAATGAAGGGCAGCATGTGAGCACATCTCACCCAGGGGAAACAGCTCCCCACTCCCTCCCTGCTCAAGGTCAGCTGTTGCCTCCAGGCCTGGCTATTCCTTGACACAGCCCCTTTATTTAGTGGAGAATCCCTTGAGGATGCACAGTGGCCTTTCCCTGGCACATCCCAGGCAGCCCAGGAGATGCTGTGCCCTCGCTTTGACTCATGCCCAGGGCTTCAGCAGTGCCCTGGGTGCCATCCACCAGCGTGTCCCTGTCACCTCCCTGCAGCCTGCTCTCTGGGAAAAGGAGGAGGCAGCTCCCAAGCCAAACCCTTCCATTGCTGCCAGCTCCCCATCTCCAGAGTGGCAGGGAGCAGAGAGAAGACAGGAGCTGCACAATGCGCCACGAGGGCTGTGCTGACAGCTCACTGCTCCCGACAGAGCCGCTGTGCCTCGCTCAGCCAGGCACACAGCAGCCTCCAAGAACCCCTTGCTGATGTCAAGGCAAGTCTGCATTTCATTCCCCACCTTGCTGTCTGCCTAAATCAGCAGCCCCAGGCGTGCTGTGTTTGTCCCTGAGCCCACGTGTCAGCTCCTGCCCCAGGGGAAAGTGAGCACTGTGAACCTGACCCCAGAGCAGCTCCTGGGCTGCAGGGAGGATGCAGCCAGGGTGCTGGGGATGCTGGGCCATGCACCAGGGGGATGTGGCCCCTGGCCAGCCCTGGGCACTCACTGTGGGTACAGGTAATCATCTGTCAGCTCCAGCTCGTCGTCGTAGCCGAAGCGGCGCAGGATGGTCCAGGTGGTCTCGTGCCGGCCCCTCTGGATGAAGAGGGTGTTGAGGAAGAGGAAGCCTGCAGGAGAGATCAGGGGGCTCAGCCACAGGGGAGTCAGCTCAGCCTCAGGGCTCAGTGGAGTCAGCTCAGGCTCAGGGGTGCACCCCTCAGCCATGCTTCCCCTGGGAAAACACTGCCGGGTCAGAGAGCCACAGCAGCTTGCTTTAACAACAGGGACTAACTAGGCCTGGACTAACTGGGCCAGGAGGCTCAGACCAAGGGCAGCCCCTGGGATGTGCTGAGGGAGGAGGATCCCCCCAACCCTGGGGAGGAGCAGGGAGCCCCTGGGCTGTTACCGTTCAAGGTGAGGCCGTTGTCCTGCACCCCGTCTGTCGTGTTCTTCCACACAACCATCTTCACATCCTCCAGGGCCTGGGGAGCCAGGGGGTTTCCAAAACAAGACTTCTGCCTCCCAAGAGAATGAACACCATTGTCAGAAAAGCACTCAGAGAGCACAATCCTGTCCCCTCTCCCTTGGCAAGGAATGGGGCTTCAGGGAGGGAAAATCCACCCAGCTCATGGATTTCTGTCTTATGCCTTGACCAAACCCCTGTTCTTCAGCATCCCAATAATTCAGGGCTCTCAGCACCTCCAGAGCCTCCTGGTCTTCCCATTGCAGAGCAAACAACCCAAGCTTGGGAAGATGGAGCCCCACATGCTCAGAGATGCACCCAGCTGTGCCACAGAAACACCAAACAGGAATGGGATGGCTGTGCCAGGAGGGGCAGCTCCTCTGCTGGAAAGGGAATCCCAGGCACTGGGGAACTCCTCAGCTCTGCAGCCACCCTACCTGGAAGTAGTTGAGCTCATCATCACTGAGGATCTGGTTGTTGTCCTGGTCTGAGAGGTTGAAGATGCGGGTCAGCGCTCGAGCACAGGCGGGTTTGAGCTGCAAGGACCAACCACGGTGACAATGACAGGGCCAGCCACAGCCTGGCCCTTCCTCCTGCAGCCCCACACTCAGAGGGCTCCTTCCTGCACTTCTAGGCCTGTACCACAGCCTCCTTGGAGGTGGGACTCATGGAATCATTAAGGGTGGAAAACTGCCCCAAGATCTGAGTCCAGCTGTTCCCCCAGCACTGCCAAGGCCACCACTAGCCCACGTCCCCAAGTGCCACATCCACAGAGCTTTTAAATCCTTCCAGGAATGCTGACTCCACCATTCCACCTGTGCCAGTGCCTGACCACCCTTACCATGAAGAAATTTTTCCTAATATCCCATCTAAAGTCAGAGAGGACAATCCATGGGGAATTGTTCTTCTTGACCCTTCCCTCCACAACCAACACACAATCTGGAGCATGAGGGCTTCTGCCCCAACACACCCAAGTCCCTGCAGGTGTACTGAGCACAGGAGATGGGATTCACTGCTCCCTTGGCCTGTCTGTGCCAGCCCAAACCCTCCACCTGCATTCCAAAACCTCCAGCCCAGAGCAGTGTGAGGGAAGGAGACTCCCCCAGGAACCCACCTGCTTCTCCTCTGGGTCATAGAGCGGGGCAGTGGGGTGCAGCACAGCTTTCTGGGCATAGTAGAAGAGCTCAGAGATGTTCTTGAGGTTCTTGGCTGAGCACTGGGGATTCAGAAGAAGAGAGAGAGGATGATACAATCTCCCCCAGCCAGACTAACTGTGCCTCAAAACCCAGAGCAACATTTTTCCACCATGAGGAAAAATCCAAAGGGGCAATCCCCGGGGTTTTGTTCTGGCTTTGCTGTGCCCATTCCACAGCCCCAGAACCAACAGGGTTGGTGTGGAGCTCCAACTAGAGAGCCACAGAGGGCAGACACAGAAAGCTGCTCCTTGGCAAGGGGTTAAAGGACAGAAAGGCCAAAGGACAGGCTCTCAACCCCTGGACTTGTGTAGAGCAACACCATCAGGGCAGCTCTCCAGGAGCACAGGGGCTCCCTGATTCCCACCAAACCAGCATTCCCACCCCTCAGGGAGGCCCTGCACACCCCCCAGCCCCCTCACCTCCACACAGGTCTCAATCTCCGAGAACTGGTTCATGATGGGCAGGATGACCTCCATGGAGCTGCCCACCTGCAGGTCAGACTTGTTTCCCACTAAAATAATGGGGATTCTAGGAGAAGACACAGAGCACAAGTGAGGTCAGCCCTCCCAGCACTGTGCCAGCCATTGGTGCTCCCATGGGCAGGTCAGGGAGGCCCCAGCTCTCCTCTGCAAGGTCCAGAGCAGCTTTCCTGCCTCCCACAGCCGGGAGCATCCATCTGGAGAAACAGACTGCCTGATCCTGCTTATGCTTTCACCCAGCAACAATATGCTCAGAAGCCTTTAATCCAGCACAACAGCCTTCTGCCCAAGAGATCCACACACAAACTAAAGCTTCTGTGCTCCCACACCCCCCTGGCAGCCTCCTCTCCCTGCCTGCCTGAGATCAAGGGGGGAGAAGGATCCCTCCCCAGTGACCCCCTGCCTCAACAGGAGCTCTGGTGGAGGAAAGTGCCCCTGTGCTTCTGCTCTAAGTGGTCTGGCCACAAACCACAGTCCTGGAATGGTTTTGGTTGGGAGGAACCTTAAAGCTCATCCCATCCCACCCCCTGCCATAGGCAGGGACACCCCCATTAGACCATGGCTCCCATTCAACCCAGCCTGGATCAAACCACAAAGCTGGTTTGCTCTCAGTACCCTCAGAAGGAGGTGAGGATGGTGGGCACCCCACAGCCCCCAGAACCCCTCAATTCTGCACCCCCAGATCACACCCCACACAGTACCTGGATCCCTTCTCAAGTCCCCCGTTGACCATGGGGATCCACTTTGTGCGAATCTGGAAGGTGAGCAGAGGGAAAGGGCTGTGAGCACAGCTGGGCAGGGAGAGCAGCTCCAGGCAGGCAGGAACATTCCCTGCAGCCATCTGCTCCCCAGCATCCCCTCACACCAGCAGGCAGAGCAGCCCCAGGGACGCTGGGTGCCAGCACCGGGATGCAACAAGCCTGCTGTCCTGCTGTGAGTAACAACCTTGGGTGGGACTCAGCTTCTGCTAGCAGGAATCTCTGACCCAAAATCCCACAGGGCTAGGGGCCATCAGTACGTGCCCACACCACAGGGCAGCACAGAAACCCCAGCACTGGAGCAGGGCCGTGGTGGGGACCCATTACCTTGTCAATGGTGGCTTCCTTGGTGACATCGTACACCATGCAGACCACGTTGGCCTGCAAGAGAAACAGGAGAGGGTGGTGAGGGGGTCCCTGCCACACTTGTGGCAGCAGGGAATGCCAGGGCAGCAGGGAATGCCAGGGCAGCAGGGAACGCCATGGGAGCAGGGAACGCCATGGGAGCAGGGAATGCCAGGGCAGCAGGGAAGGCCATGGAAGCACGGAATGCCAGGGGAGCAGGGAATGCTAGGGCAGCAAGGAATGCCAGGGCAGCAAGGAATGCCATGGAAGCAGGGAATGCCAGGGCAGCAGGGAATGACATGGGAGCAGGGAATGCCAGGGCAGCAGGGAATGCCATGGAAGCAGAGAATGTCAGGGCAGCAGGGAATGCCAGGACAGCAGGGAATGCCAGGGCAGCAGGGAATGACATGGGAGCAGGGAATGCCAGGGCAGCAGGGAATGACTTGGGAGCAGGGAATGCTGCCTGAGCTGCCAGGGAAGTGCTGGGCTGAGCGCACGTGAGCACGGACACGTACACAGCCCCCCGCGCCCTCAGCACGAGCCCTCGAGCTCCTGGGAGCAGCTCCTGTGCCTCAGGAGCTCCTGGGAGAAGTTCCTCTGCCTCAGGAGCTGCTGCTCCCACGCCTGCTGGCCCAGACCCCCCTCCCACAGCAGCCATGCCCCAGCTCTCCTCCCCTCCTGACCCCTGCAGACAGGGCCAGCACCGAGGCTTTATCGGAAGCAGACAGGAGGGATCACTGGTCCTTTCAGCAGAGAGTTTAATGCTAATCCGAGGACACACAAGGGTTTAGGCAGGATTTCCTGGAGCCATTTAAAGCTTCTATGTACTCCTGCTGTCTGGGTGGAGGGAGCAGGACCCCCGTGCCCACCTTCTCGACTGTTAGCCACCGGGGTTGGGAGATTAAACAGCTTTGCTCACATGAGAGAAATGGTTTTATTATCCATAATTAAAAGGTCCTCATGTCTGCAGAGTCAAGGTTAATCCCAGGGCAAAGAGCAGCTGGGTCCAACCCAGCCAGACAACTTAATTATTCCTCCATGGCTGCTCTGAGGGCTCCCTCATCCCTCCCTGCCCAGTGCTCGCCTGCAGCTCCAGCTCCCAGATTAACTCCTCTGTGCCACAGCTTCATCAGGCAGCCACAGGGATCTAAGCAGGGGTCCTGCCCAAACCCAGCAACTGCTCCTCCCTCTTCTGAGTCTGTGGGGAATATCCTGAGGCTGAGAGCACAGTGTTTGCTCCTGCCTCCTCCTCCCGTGGGCAGCGAGCTGCCCCCACTACTCGCCTTCTGGAGGCTCCCCGGAGGCCTTGGACAAGCCACACACAACAGCTTACAAGACAGAGCAGGATTAAACAAGCCTCTAAACAAACCAGGAGCATTAATCCATGGATAACCAACTGCCTGTGCCTCTCTGGGTGGCTAACAGGGAGGGGAGGGGAGCAGCCATGTGTCCCCTGGGGACCACAGCCTCCTGTGCCCATCCCGGCCAGCCCTGCTCACCTTGGCGATCTCCTCCTGCAGCTCCTCCTCCGTCTGCTCCGACTCTGCAAGGGGAATGAAGCCATCACCACCTGCCCAGGCTGGGCCACCCCGTCCCAATGCCCTCGGGCAGGCAGGGAAGGGGAGAAGCCAGGCAGGACAGGGCCCTACCTGAGTAGTCCACAATGTGTGTGGGGACCTTCTCAGGGGTGACATCGGCCGGAATGGTGATCTCCTCTGCCCGGGGGGGCACCTGCAAAGGCAGCACACCCCCTCCAGCCAAGCAGCACAGGTGACAAGGGACTTCAGAGCCTTGGCCACTGCCAGGGCAGGATGAGCTGTGGATCACGGACCACTCTTGGCCCACCAGGCTGCAGCAGCCCCCTGCACTCCAGCCTTGGCACAGGCAGTGGCCTCCAGGTGGAACTTCCACCTGCCTCCCTCACACCAAGCTCCTGATCCCGGTGGAGATAAACCCTGGACGCTCCCTGGACTCCTCTGGTTGTATGGGCTGGGCTGGGAGCAGAGAAGGGGTGCAGGGCTGGTCCCCTCAAACCCCTGAGCTGATGCTGCCCAGCACAACACCATGGAGGGCACACATGGGCAGCAGGAGAAACACCTGAAGCTCAGGGAAAATGTGCCTGGACAGACTGATCCCATTTCCCTACCCAAATTATGCTGGGGCAGCCAGATGTTGAGGGGCACATCTGGCTGGATGCTCTGCTCAGAGCACCAAACCCATCTCCAGAGGGTGCAGCGGGCAGGGAATGGAGCTGCCCCTTCCAAGGGCTTTGTGGTGGTGCCAGCCCTGCTGTGCTGGTGACAGAGACCCCCAGCAGCAGCAAGGGGGGCCCTGGGAGGCACCAACACCCTCCTCAGGGCAGAGAGAGCTGCAAGTCAGAATCAGCCCCCAGGTCGGAATCAGAGCACAAACTGAGAAAAACACCACCCCAGCTGGAGTTCCCTGCGGTCCTCACTGAATTCACCTGAACCAGCCCCATGACTGCCACAGCCCCGTGAGCTGCGAGCACCTCCCAGACAGTCCCACCTCCAGCGGGGACACTGAGGACAGAGCTGTCCCACCCAGCCCCATCTCCAGCGGGGACACTGAGGACAGAGCTGTCCCACCCAGCCCCATCTCCAGCGGGGACACTGGGACAGAGCTGTCCCACCCAGCGAGGGGCCTGGGCTGGGGCCGTGCGCGTCCCCTCCCCACTCACCTCTTCAGGAAACTCCTCTCCCACCAGAGCCATGATCAGGGACGTCTTCCCCACCTGGGCTAGGAAATAAAGGGAGGACGTTGACATGGGCACCGGCACGGCAGAGCTTGAGGGGGCCAGCGGCAGGTGGGAGCGCCGGCCGAAGCCGGGATCACCCGGTGACAATGACGGGCCCAGTCTGTCTCCTGGTCCCGCCTGTGACGGGGGGTCCGCCTGGGCCCCCTGCCCGCCCTCACTCCTCCCTCGTAGGAGAACCCTCTCCCCCGGGCTCCCCGTGCCCCCTGCCCCTTGCCGGGCTGCAGGAGCCTCCCCCGGCCCCGTGCCCGTGCCCCCCTCACCCTCCCCGAGCAGGAGGATCCGCACGTCCCGTTTCATGGCGGCGCCGCCGCCTGCCCGGCCCGGCCCCCCCCGCTTCCGGCCGCAGCAGCGAGCGGCGGCGCAGAGAGGCGCGGGCAGCGCGGCGCCCCCTGGCGGCGCCAGCATACACAGACCTCCAGCCTTGGTCTTTGGATGGTTTATTAACGAAAACAAAACGTTCAACGGCAACAAACGGCGAACGGGGCCGTGACACACATTCCAGGCCCGGGCGGGGCCGCGGGCGGGCCAGCCGCTGCAGCCGTGGGGGAGCGGTTCGGGCCTGGCTGCGGCCGGAGCCGGGGCCTGTCCTGCTGGAGAAGCGTCGCTGGTGCGGGGCCAGCCCGGCTCAGGCGCCCGGCAGCTCCCACACGAGCACGGCGCTGTGCGAGGCCGTGAGGAGGCGGCGGCCCGAGGGCGCGAAGCGGCAGAGGTGCACGGTGTCGTCATGGCCGGCGTAGTCCTGAGGGGCCCCGGCGGGGCAGGGCTGCAGCCGCAGCAGCCGGTCTGGGGAGAGCAGCGGCTCAGGGCTGTGCCAGGAGCCTCCCACTGGCCCCCATCGCCCTCCAGACCATTCCCTGTCACTCACAGACCTTCTCCATCTCTAGTCACTTCCAGAAGCACCATCTGTGGTCACCTCCCACCCCCTTTTCATGTCCTGTTCTGGCCAGAAGCACCATTCCCTCTCAGCCTCCCTTCCCTGTCCTCTCCCAGCCAGAAGCACCATTCCCAGTCACTTCCAGCCCCTGTCCTTTCCCAGCCAGAAGCCCTACTTCCAGTCACCCCCTGTCCCTGTCCTTTCCCAGCCAGAAGCCATTTCCAGTCACCCCCAGCCCCTGTCCCTGTCCTTTCCCAGACATAAGCACCACTCCCAGTCACTCCCCAGGCTCCCTCCCCGCTGCCGAGCTGGAAGTTGAGCCGCTGAGCTGAGTGACAGGACAGACAGACCCAAACTGCTCCAGGACTGAGGTGCCCTTGCCAGGAGCAGGGTTCTGCCTGTACCCATGCTGTGGGAAGGTCCCTGCTGCCTCACAGGCTGCAGAAATGGAGACAGTCCAGAACCCCGGGAAGTCATTGCAGTGACAGACCCCGCCCATGGCCAAGAGGATTGACCTCATGCGTCTCATTTCTGACCCAGGAGCCTCCTGGAGGTTTCTCCTCTCCCTGGACTGTAGCTCCCAGGTTTGAGGACATGTCTCTTGTTTGGATGAATGAGGACACTTGTTTCCCCTCTGGCAGAAGAAGGAGTGGCCCAGGCACCCCCAGCACTCACCACTAAAGCCAAGAGCCATGAAAGGTGCAGCTGGGGACAGGCTGAGGGACGTGGCAAAGGCTGGCAGGGAGATCTTCCTGAGCACCTGCAGGCCAGCAAGAGAAACACGGGCAGCTCAAAGGGGAGGGCAGAGCCACAGCTGTGCAGCCACAGCCCTACGGAGGGTGATGGGGAGGCTGAGGGTGCACAGCTCCTAAAGCTGTCCCAGGCATCCAGGAGACAATGGAGAGAGTGTTGGATGTTCTGGAAGCAGCCACCTTCCTCTCGCTGGGATCAGGGACTGCCTGCCTGCCTGGATGCAGCTTGAGGCAGGAGCAGGGCTCTGCTGCTCACCTGGGCCACACTCGGGAGTTTCCAAAATGAAAATCTGTTCCCTGAGCGGCTGCCTGAGCCCACCCCACCCCTGGGACTGAGGGTAACACACAGGGCAGCCTCCCCTGTCCCCACTGCCCGTGGCAGGGGACAGGTACCTGTTTTTTCCTCAGGCTGTAGAACAAAGCTTCCTTCTGCAGCCCAAAGCCCACATAGACCAGGACACCATGTTCCCAAGGGCAGAACGCAGCCAGGCTGGGAGGGAGGCTGTCCAGACCCTGAAGAGGGAAACCAAAGGCAACAAAACAGGCTGGGTTCTCTTATTTGGATCAATGAGAGATAAAAGGAGAGCACAGAGGGACCCCAGGGCTGTGAGAGTTTGAGCAGTGAGACATGAGTATGGTGGAGGCTGCTTCCTCCCTCTTGCATTCCCATCTCTGGCTCAGGGAAAGCAAGGAACAACCACACCTTGCCATGGAAACCTGAAGCAAATCATTTAGTGTTGTAGGAGCAGGTCCCATGAGGCTCCAACAGGTTGAATTCCCACTGAGATATTACTGCTGCATGGGCTTGAAGCTGGGATTTGGTTGTGGATCAGCTTAACACACGAAAACAGGGCCCAGGAGGCAGATCTTGAGCAGAGAATGCAAGATCAAACCTTCATGCTGCAGGGAGAGCTGTAGTGAGCTTCTTTCCAGAGCAAATCCATCTTTTTGGTAATAAATGGAAGAATTATTGACAGAGCCCAGGTGCTGTATGGACCCAGTCTGAGGCACTGCCTCTTTCCCCCCCAAAACCACCCAGCTCCCCTCTGTCTGCCAATGTCACCTGCACCAGGGACCAGCTCCATCCTCTCCAACCAACACAGATCCTCCTGCTTTTCCAGCAGGTGTCCTGCTGCCCAAACCCTGCCCCTGGGCTGGAGCCAGAGGCTTCTGCCAAGCAGCAGGGGCACACAGGGCTGAGTACTTGGCTCTGGGAAGCCATCACCATGCTCCTGGCTCAGAGCACTCACACTCAGGAGTGTCAGAATTAGCAGCAAGCTCATAATTAGCTCTCCCTCCTTCTCACTGCTGCCTGGGCTCTGCTTTGCTGCCACAGGGCTCTCAGCTCTTTGCAGGTGCAGTTTAGGGCTCCCATGCTTAAAGTCAGTGCTGCAGAGCAGTCTGGCCCTGCTACTTTATTTCCACACCCAAGAAGGTGCATTGGCAACACTCTGTGGGCTGGACTAACAGAGATGCCTTCCCTAAGCACACAGTCACTCTCAGAGCCTCCCCTCCTCCATCTCTGCTGGTGCCCAGCCTCACACCAGGAGCAGGCAGGGCCTGGCAGGTGCCACACTCACCTCAGGGCCAGCAGGGGCTGGGAAGCTGAGCCAGTCGAGGAGCTCACACTTGTCCTGAAGCCAGTCGGAGCCCCAGACGCTGACGCGGCGGTCGGAGCTGGCTGCCAGCCACAGCTCCCCTCCTTCCACGCCGAGCTCGTGGTACTGGGGGCAGAAACACAGCCCTGTCCTGGTGAGCTCCCCTCCTTCTTATGGTATAGGGGGCAGAAACACAGCCCTGTCCTGGTGAGCTCCCCTCCTTCCCATGGTTCTGGGGGCAGAAACACAGCCCTGTCCTGGTGAGCTCCCCTCCTTCTCATGGTACTGGGGGCAGAAACACAGCCCTGTCCTGGTGAGCTCCCCTCCTTCCCATGGTACTGGGGGCAGAAACACAGCCCTGTCCTGGTGAGCTCCCCTCCTTCCACCCCAAGCTCCTGGTACTGGGAGCAGAAACACAGCCCAGCCCTGTCCTAGTGAGCTCCCCTCCTTCTCATAGTACTGGGAGCAGAAACACAGCCCTGTCCTTGGTGCACAGAGGCTTTGAAGGAGGGGGACAGTAAAGAGTGGGACAGGAACTCATGGGAACATGGGGCTTGTGTTTAAGGGATGAAAGCCAGGATTAACCTCTGTTTGCAGCTGCTCCATCCCTGGAAGTGTCCAAAACCAGGCTGGACAGGGCTTGGAGCAACCTGGTCTAGTGAGAGGGGTCCCTGCACATGGCAGGGTGTTGCCACATTTCCCTTCACAGAGAAAAGCAAGGCACAATTCTTCCCAAGGATTTCTGAGATTCACATTCTCTGAACCTCAGAGAAAGGGAAAACACAATTCTTATCACTTGCTGTGCCTGTGTTTGTGCCAAAGCAGAATGCAATATGGAGATTGTTTAGCCAAAGTGAGGATGTTTTCTTTCCTTGGCCTATCAGGGCCAAGAGTGTGTGTGTGTGGGGAATGTTGGGTGACAGTCATGAGATTCAGTGCAGTGTGAGCAGGTGTGTGCAGAGTGAATGCTTGGCAGATTCAGTTTAGATGAAATGTATATAGTATAGTATAATAAAGTAATTAATTAGCCTTCTGATATCAATGGAGTCAGATGCATCATTCTCTCCCCTTTGTCAGAGTTACCTTTGATTTACAATAGCAGGGGGCTGGAAATGGATGGTTTTTAAGGCCCTTTCCAACCCAAATTCTGGTCTGAACAACTCAGTTCTCTTCATTGGGACACCCTGTGGATCTGCACATCTCCTAGGGGAGTTATTTCCAGTACCACGTGTCCCCTAACAACGTCCTTCACCTCCAATCAAGGAGGATTTCCTCAGTCTCAGATTACCAGGAAACACAGCCTTGCAGTGTAGATGATCTTAAAGCCTGAGAGCTTAGAGAAAACTATTCTCATTTCTGCTGTGCAAAGGGAAAAAATTCTCCATGAAGAGAAGGATAAAGGAGTATCAAACCATCCCACTGCTGCACAGCCAAGACTTCCCAGCTCAGAGGAACCAAAAACCCTTTTTGGGGGGCACAGGGTCTGCAGGCTGACAGCCTGGGCTGCTCCTGAGGGATGCTGCTCTCCAAGAGCCTGTGGCACAGGTTCATGTCACACCCATGTGCAGGGTGTCAACAACTGCCACCAAAGGTCCCCCTGCAGGTACAGCCTCAACTCAGGCTGCACCTGCAATACATGGAGATTTATTCCACTGAATATACCCCTGGAAAAGCTGATCAGAACTTTCTGGAAGGGATGGAGGAAGACTTCCAAAGAGGAAAAGCAAGGGACACCAAAGCAAACTTGCTGACCAGAGCTGTGCAGTGACAGATGGGGACTGGGGTCACTCCTGAGGTCTCACCTGCTTCCTGGTGCACTGGAGAACAGTGATGGGGGAGCCTTTGTGGTCAGCCAGGACATGGATGGTCATTCCAGTGCGAGGGCTGCTGACAGCCACTATCCCATCCTTGGCCCCGGATAGGATCATTTCCCCTGGTGGCAGAGGAGAGGAAAGAATGGGACACTTCTTATAGGAGGAAAAAAAGAGGAGAAAGGTCCAAAGCTATGGAATATCAGTGTCCTGAAACACTGTGAAAGGCTGGGAACATCCCAGTCAAGGGCTGGGTGTGATGAGATGTCTCAGAGACACCCACTACACCTCAATACTGAAGAAGAGCCACAGCAGATCATAAAACAAAGGTGTTTGTTGTACCCAAACCCCTTGGCTATCCCAGAGCCAATGCACCTCCTGTGTCCCACCCAGCACATGCCCAGCTGGCAGAGTCACCAGAGCTCACTGGGACAAGTTCTGTGGCTCTCCCTGGCCCTGGGGTTTTGGGAAGGGGGCCAGGACACAGAGCAGCACCAAGCCACATTCCCTGAGGTCCCATGTCCCCAGTGTCCCCCTCAGGCAGCCTCACCATCAGTGGAGTAGGTGACTGCTGTCAGAGCAGCAGCATGGGGGTGCATTTTCAGCTCCATCTCTGTCCTGGAGACACTGAACACACGGACAGTGCCATCACTGTACCCTGCCACCACGTGCTGGCTCTCGCCGGGACGAGGCCACACCCCAACGGGACGAGGCTTCCAGGCCAGGCACTGGCAGCTCTGCAAGGAAATTGGCACAGACCTGGTGACACAGGGGACACTTCCCTGTGCCAAGAGGAAGGGACTGATGTGATCCCTTACCTGGTTGAGCACCTGGAACTGCACCACCAGCTCGGTGCTGCCCAGAGCCCAGATCCTCACGCTGCCGTCCTCGCCGCACGTGGCACAGTGACTCTCGTCAGGACTGAAGCACACCTCAGTCACCTGCTCCAGGGAAAAGGCACACAGCAGGGCTCTAAGGGTGCCACAGCCCAGAGCACATCAGCTGCCCTGCCCCTTCATCCCCAGGATTGTGCTCATGGGACCCACCAGATGAGAGGGAACAAAAAAGATGGTGCAGAGCTTTGCTTTTGGGCTAACAGGACAAGAGAGAATGTCCCCAACTTGCACCAGGGAAGATTTATACTGAATATTAGGAAGAATTTCTTCACAGAAATGGTTGTAAAAGCACTGGCACAGGCTGCCTAGGGCAATGGTGGAGTCACCATATCCTAGAGTATTCAAAAATATTCACCATACCCAACAGTGTTCAAAAAATGTGTAGGTGTGGCATGTGAGGACATAGTTTAATGTCGTGGTGCTGGGTTGGTGCTTGAACTTGATGATCTTAAAGGTCTTTTCCAACCTTATCAATCATGGCAAAGAGTAAACCAACCCCAAAGGTAGTCCAGGCAAGGTGCACTGCAAGCTGTCTTAAAATACCTTCTCTCCCACCATTTGAACGCCTTTTTTCTGTAACAGAAAGAGACCCTGAAGCAACAGCAAAACTCAAAGCAGGCCCAGCCTCTGACCTTGCTCTTGTGGCCACTGATGAGTCGGATGCTGGTGCTCTCCAGCCAGTTGATGTACCACAGGGTCCCTGCTGTGGTGCCCACAATCCCCATCTCCAGGGAGTCATCAAAGGCTGCGCTCACAATGGTCCCATCCAGGGTGATCTCGTGCTCCAGCAGCACTGAGCCAGACCTGCAGGAAGGCAGGGTGGGAGAAGGACTGGCTCAGATGTTGGAACAGCCACTCTGCCTGCTTTAAATCCAACTTCCTAATGAGCCAGTTCAATGAGGGGCTTGTGTCCAGGGAACAGTCACTGGGAGAGCTGGGGTTGTTCATCCTGGGAGCCCTCAGAGCCCCTTCCAGTGCCTAAAGGACTCCAGGAGAGCTGGAGAAGGACTTTGGACAGGAGCCTGGAGCGACAGGACAAGGGAGAGGGGTTTCCCACTGCCAGGGGACAGGGTTGGATGGGATATAGGGAAGGAATATTTTTTGTGAGGGTGGGCAGGCCCTGCACAGGGTGCCCAGAGCAGCTGTGGCTGCCCATGGATCCCTGGCAGTGCCCAGGGCCAGGCTGAACATGGCTCGGAACAACCTGGGATAGTGAAAAGTGTCCCTGCCCATGGCAGGGAGGGTTGGAATGGGATGGTCTTGAAGGTTCCTCCCCACCCAAACCATTCAATTTCTGTGATTTGTACTTAAACCATCTTTTTACGGGAAAGAAAAGAATAGGGCATGCAATAGCATGAGAGAAGAAACAAAGGCAATGTATTTTCCCTACTTCTCCTAAAGGAATTCCTACAAACCACAGACACAAACTTCAGGCACGATAAACACCCACTTCCACTATTAAGAGGGTTCAGCTACCTGTGGCAAAAATTCAGTCAAAAGATCCAGACAGAAAGAATCAGCAGTCACAGGATGCAGAGAAAAAGCTAAGGATGAAGAGCAGCAGGAGCAGCGTGGTTGCACGTGGTGTCTGTCTGCAAAAAGCCACCTCTCAGACAGGTCCTGGGGGCTGCCAGCTGAGAGACCATGAGCTCCTACCTGGCATTGGGCCCTTTCAGCCTCAGCTCCTGCACGCTGCCCACGGACCACAGGCGGATGCGCTTGGTGTTGCTGCCGCTGAGCAGGCGCTGGTGCCGGCACAGCAGCACCCCTGGGGAGGAGGAAGGGCACCTGTCAGTGTGCAGGGTCCCTGCTGGGTGTGCTGGGGGTAAGGTATGTGTGTATGCTGTCTGACAGCTGTCAGACATGGGGCAGGTATCCTCTGTTCACGGGGCAGTTTTATCTCTTCCACAACCAACCCTCTCTGCTGTCCATGGCCACTGAGTGTCCCTGCAGGGCTGATCCAATTCCAGCATCCCATGGGGAGATGCTGTGCCCAGGGGAGGAGCCAAGCATTCCTACCTGGATCCAATCTGAGCCTGGCACAGCACAGCAGCCTTTGCCCCCTGCATTGCCAGAGGAGCAGCTTTCTGCTGCCCTGCATGGCCAGAGGGAGCCCAGGCCCATCTGCAGCAGCCCTGGAGCTGCAGAGGAAAACTCCCCCCTTGTGCAGGATCCCTGCTGCAGCAGAGCCACAGCTGGCACTGCAGGAGGGCCATGGAATGAGACTGCTACCAGCACCCTGACCAAGAGAGTGTCAGCTCCTATTCTGACTCTGGCAGTTTTTTGTTTTCTGGGTTTTTTGTACTATGGCATTTGTATTTTTTAATTTTTCCTAGTAAAAAACTGTTATTCCTATTCCCATATCTTTGCCTGGGAGCCTCTTAATTAAAAAGTTATAATAATTCAGAGGGAGGGGTTTCCATTTTCCATTTCAAGGAAGGCTCTTGCCTTCCTTAACAGACACCTGTCTGTTCAAACCAAGACATGTGGGAATTGGAAAAAACTGAAACTTCCACAGACACTGAAGGGTTTGATTTGCAGCCTCGGGAGAAGCTTGCATTGATGTAAAAATACAATACACAGACATTAAGCAGAAAATTCAGAAACTTATGTTTCTATAGTTGTAAGTAAGAATATGCCTTAAGCGAGTAAGAAACTGTATGGGAAAGATGGTGAAGGGTTTATACTGTAGGGGTGAGGTTGTACAGAATAAGCTAAGAGTTTAGCAGTTACAACAGAAGCATCAGTGTGCATGTGAGACAGAAGCCTATTGGATAAAATATCTGCAGTGCAGTAGAAGTAAGTAAAGGTGATAGGTTAGAAAAGCAAAATAAACCCTGTGGCAACTGTCCATTGGGTTAGAAAGTTCTATATTGTCTTGTAACAAAGAACTTGTGACTACTTTGTGCTATGGCTGACTGCCTGCTCCTCTAAAATCTCATGGCCTCTGAGACTGATGTTTGTCTGAGCTGTAAATCATTTCAAGCCCAACAATGGTCTCATCCCTTTATTACAGGTGGTGACAATGATACCCTGTCATCATCCCTGGGTGCTCCTGACAGCCACTCAGGCAGCAAAGTGGGAAAGTTCTACAGCCCAGCACTGTTTTACAGACTGTGGGTGCTTTGGCACAGGCTGCCCAGAGCAGTGGTGGAGCCACCATCCCTGCAAGACTCAAACAGATTGTGGATGTGGTGCTCAGGGCTTTGTGCTGGACCTGGCAGTGCTGGGTCAGTGGTTGGACCTGATGATCTTAGAGAACTTTTCCAACATTAATGATTCTATAAAGCCCCAAGGAGACCCAGGTCACAGATCCATTGCCACCCCACCCATCTTGCATCCAACACAGCAAACTGGTTTCCAAGCACAGCTGAAATGGGAAGTGTGTGAGCTCAGGGCTCCTTTCCCAGCACGTTCCCCTTGCAGCCCTGGCACTGCACCCACCGATCTCGCCCTCATCAGCCTCCCACGTCATGAAGCAGGAATTGGTCTCTGTGTCCCACACACAGATCTGGCCTGAGTTGGTCCCAGTGTAAAGGAGAGCCTCAGCACCATAGCAGAGAGATGTCAGCTCCACCAGTCCCAGCACGTCCGGGGCAGGGGCACGATGAACCTGCCAGAGCATAAAAACCAGCAATGTCAAAGGCAATGAACTTAGAAAGTGCTTAGATGAATCAGGAGAAAAAACATCCTCCTCCCTTCAATTCCTGCAGTTAATTCCTCAATACAACCAAAAGCTGTTTGTGCACAGTCAATATCACCTCACTGAGAGAAATCATCAGCTCTCACAGAGCCCTCACCAGGAGCTTGGAAAATAAGTCAGAGATGCTGAAAATAAACCTTAAAAGGTAAAAGGAAGGTTTACCTTGAGTCTGACAGCAGCTTCCTGCTGCTCCAACACCCAGAATGTCACAGCTCCCCTCCCCACACAGGCAAGGTCTTGGTGAGAGAAAGGGCTAAAAGCCACATCGTGGAGAGGCTCTGAGATACAAGTGGACAGCACGAGCTCATAGGTGTGGGTGCTCCACAGAGCCATGGTCTGGTCACTGTAGTCCCCTAAGGAGAAAGGGAAAGAGAGCAGGAAGAACTCTGCTGCCTCAGGATGCTCACAAGCATCCACACAGCACACACACATCAGCTGTGCCACCCCTCATCCAGCTGTTGGCAGACAGCTGTTCCAAACACCATTCCAGGCATGGACACAGCTCCTCCTGTGCTCAGCACAAGCTGCACAACACGACAGATGCTTGCCCAAGTTAAGGACAGGCAGAACTGGCCCAGCACTTCACCCTGGAGATTGTGGCAAGGCTGTCCTGGCAGTGGAGTCACCTGGAGCAGCCAGGGCTGGGATTGGGCAGGCAGAGCAATGTCAGAGCAGTTTCCCCATCCTTGGGAGCCTCTGCACACCTTGGGAATGCCCCACACAAACTCTCCAGTGACTTGGGCACTCAGGGCTAACCCTGTCTTGACAAAGAACGGGATGTCACCTTTGCCAAGGTCCCAGCTGAGGTGGGAGCTGACCTCCATGGAGCCACCACAGCTGGGTGGGAGCAGAAGGCATTGACCTCAGTGATGGCAAAGCTCCTAAGCTTCCAGAGAGCTCAGGAGGACAGTGCTCTCCTGTTGCCTTTCCCAGGCTCCACAAGCTCTGTGGAGCTTTTCCCTCCCCTGCAGCCCAGACCAGAGCTGGAGGAGGAGAGCTCCTCTCCCACACTGCTCCCTGAAGAGCACAAAACTCCCTTTCTCTCCAGCAAAGCCTGCTTTTCTCTCCAAAGGCAACCTCACCAGCCTGGAGGGAGTGTATTGCCTGCTCCACAGGTCCCCTCTCATGCAAAACAAGAGCTTCCTAATTGCATGTTGTCCTTTAAATGTCCCCTGCCTGAACAAAACAGACAGCTTGAGCATCCATCCTGTGCTGGCATGGCTGCCTGGCAGGAGGCTCACAGTTGGGAGCCTGGCTACTTCTGTCCAAGTCCATCTAGGCAGCAATAACAAGTCCAGAAGAAGGTTTTTCCCTCTGCACACTATAAATAGTACCCACAAACCATTTGCAGGGGGTCTAAGAAGCACCAGTGAGTCAGGAGAAGAAAGCTCTAACTGCTGCATTCCCTGCTGTCCCAAGGATACCACAGCACAGCTTCCTACCCACGAGCCTGCTGCACATCTGGCAGGAGTTTGGTGCTCACAGCACCCTCCTGCCATGAGCTGTCTGCTCTGGGGTGTCTTTTTGCACCCACAGCTGCTGTGACAGGAGTGCTCACCTATGGTGACAAGGAATCTGTCATCCCAGGAGAACGCCATGGCTTGCACTTGTGTCTCGTGGTGGAACAGCTCTGCTGTGCAGGCCCCATCCTGGGTGCTCCAGATGCAGATCTGACAGTGGGAGTCTCCATCCTTCTGCCCTGAGGCAGAGGCAAGAACCTAAGAGACAATGTGTAAGTAATTAGAGAATGTGTAATTAGAGAATGCTCGTTAGCCTTAACGGTTTTTTCAGTTATCTCACATTAAAGGGATGTGGCTGGCAAATGGATAATTCAGTGAGAAACAACCATTCAGTGATGGCAGGAGGGAAAGGCAGCATCACCCACAGGAAGAGAACAGCCTTTACAGAATCACTGAGGCTGGGAAAGATCTCCAAGATCACCAAGTCCAACCTGTGACTGATCCCCATGTTGTCACCCAGCCCAGGGCATGGAGTGCCACATCCAGCTCCTCCTTGGACACCTCCAGGGATGGGGACTTCACCACTCCTGAGCAGCCCCTTCCAATGCCTGACCACCCTTTCCATGGAGAAATTCTTCCTGATGTCCAGCCTGAACCTCCCCAGGCACAGCTTGAGGTCGTTCCCTCTCATCCTGTCCCTGTTCAGAGAGCACAGCCTGACCCCTGCCAGCTGTCCCCTGTTGTCAGGAGTTGTGGAGAGCCACAAGGGGCCCCCTGAACCTCCTTTTCTCCACATCAGCCTCGTGCTCCAGCCCCTTCCCCAGCTCTGTTCCTTTCTCTGGACATTCTCCAGCACAACAGAGAGCTGACTCCAAAACAATCTCCATAGCCTCCAGGCAGAAGGAGGAACAACAAAACGGATTTTAGGCTGTGGGACTGCAAAGCGACAGGGACAAGCCCTGTCCTGGGGCAGAGCAGCCCCTCCCACCTGGGCGTGGTGGCTGAGGGTGAGAGTGGAGATCTCCTCGGCGTGGCCCAGCCAGTGGCTCTGCGAGCCCGAGTGCAGGTCTTCAACCACGATGACGCAGCCACAGGAGTAGGCGAAGAAGCCTGGCAGAGGAGGGGGAGGAGAGGGGATGTTTTCATGGAAAGGCTGCACATCCAGCCCCCACCACAGCCCACGTGGAAAATGCTATGATTCATTAATACGTAAAAGCTGAGCCTTTGATGCAGCTCAGCAGCAGCAGGTTGGGAGCGGGGTGAAATCTCACTTTCCCTAACCTGAGTGAAGCAGAGCTGCTGGCCACCATTCCAGCTAGAGAAAGGAGGCAGGATGGGCTTTGGGAGCTCCCCTCCTGCTCTGTTCACTCAACAGCTGGAGTCTGAGTCTGTCCCACCAACTAAAGCTTGCCAACAGCAAGGAGCTACTGGATTTTACCAGCACAAAGAACCTCTGTGTTCAAGCAAAGATCCCCATCTAACAGTCGGATCATAACCTCACTCAGTACACACCCCTAGAATCACAGAACAGAATCACACACGAGTTGGGTTGGAAGGGAGCTTAAACTCCTCTCCTTCCACCTCCTGCCACGGGCAGGGACACCTTCCACCATCCCAGGCTGCTCCAAGTCCTGTCCAACCTGGCACTGGGCACTTCAGGGATCCTGAGGCAGCCACAGCTGCTCTGGCAACACATCCCAGCCCTGCAGAGCATTCCCAGTGTACCTGTATCTGGGTTCCACACCATATTCCCTCTGCCATTCCCATTGTAGCCGATCACTGCTTTCAGCTTCAGCACCTCACTGCCCGCTGGAGGAGACACGAAACTCTGCAAGAAAAACAGACACTGGCTTAAAATAATCTCTGGAAGAATGGTCTGGTCAGATGCATCAACACCCACACAGGAAAAAGTGAGTGTCCTCAAACACATCCCACACAGATCCATGCCAACACTCACACAATTCCATAACGGAAGAGACAAATAACATTCTATAACAAAAGAGGCACTGCCCCAGCACAGCCAGGCACAGATGCTTTTAGATAGGGCACAAAACAGGCTGGCAGCAAATGCCCAGCCAAGGAGCAGCTGCTAATCCTGCTGGGAAAGAGTTCCATGGGTTTGGATGCAGATATTTCAACAGGAAGAGAACTGGGAGAAAAATGCTGCCAGGTGGAGGGACAGAGGAGAGGAGTGGGGATGAAATCTGGATGTAGCTGTTCTCCCAGCACTAGCAGCAGAGCTTAGGGAAGGGCTGAGTTAAGTTTCTGTTTTATCCCTGCTGTGTTTGTTAACAGAGCAGGAGCTGTGCTGTGTCTCTCCTCACTACGCTCCATGGATTTGCCTTCCCCATCTGCTCTGCCAATGCAGCTGCTCATAAATATGGGAGCACAATGAATCACTCCATTGCTCACTCGTCTTTCACTCTCAATAGCACATGCCATTTCCACTCCTTTTGAATAAAAATGTATGCAGATTTGGGCAACACAAAAAGAGTTGAGCACAACTCACTTTTTACTAGTCTGGGAAGAGTTACATGTAGAAGAGAACAGGGAATTAACATGAGGATTTCTGTGCTGAACATCAGCCTAGAGGCATAGTTCCCAAATTGCTTTCCAACAGAGAACAAAATGGAAACAATTTGGAAAATCCACCTACCCCAGCCCCAAAATGCCTGTTCTCCACCAGGTAACCAGCAAAACTCTCACCTGGGGGAGCACTGATGCCTTGAAGCGAGGGGTGAAATGCCGGTAGGAATCTGGGCGGATGCAACATTTGGGAGTTCTGGTTCCCTTCCTGGGCTCTGCCACACAAAGGAGAAAATGGTACCTATGGGATGCTGCTCCTGGGAAGGGTTTGGGAGCAGCAGCCAGGCTGTGGCTTGCTTATATTCAGGTGCTGTGCATGTGTGAACACGCACAAGGCAAAAAGCAAACTGCAGTGTCACATGTGTGACACATACATAATGCATACACATTTACATATGTGTGACACATATACATATGCCAAGTGGGAAGGGACCCACAAGGATCCAACCCCTGGCCCTGCACAGACACCCCAACAATCCCACCCTGCACCTCAGAGCATCATCCCAGCGTTCCTGGAGCTCTGGCAGCCATGCCCATTTCCTGGGGAGCCTGTTCAATCAATGCCCTCTGGGGAAAGAACCTATTCCTTATATCCAGCCTGACCATCCCTGACTCAGCTCCAGCCATTCCCTGGAGTTCTCAGTTCCTTTCCCACTTGTAGCAATGTATCTGAACAACTTAGACTACAGTGTGCACCAGTCATTTCACTTGTAACTGTTCTTACCATAATTTTCTCAAAGTTCTCTAAAATTCAAAGTTACTATGATATAAACTGTATCAAAATAAGAAAGAAGTAACTAAAAAACTGAATTCCAAGACCACAAAGAACTGTAAACCACCTAAACTATAACCAATCACATATTCTTAAAAGTACATACAAAACACATAGACAAACAAAAACATCAATTAAAAAAATGTAATCAGTAGAGTTAGAATATATAAATAAGTACTTAATGTAAACAATAAACAGCTTCTACTTAATCATATTAATTAGTTATCCAAGAATCCTAAATTTCCCACACCACACTGCAAGCAGCCTAAGGACAGCCACACCTTGTGCTGTGTGGGATCCCTGTGAAACCACGAGCCCCACAGCTCCAGCACTGGGGGCAGTTTTATCCTGAGGCTTTCCAACAAGTCCTGCAGGGGCTGAGCACTGGCAGCTGCCTGCTCCTGGCAGGCTGCCACACACCACTGCAGCTCCCAGGCTGTGCAGCTATTAATAGAGCCATTGGGAGCTTTAATTGCAGCTGGATTTAATGGGACGTGCCACTCAGAGATGATACTGGCTCCAGGCTGAAGGCAGGCTTCTGGTGTGCCCAGAAGCAGCAGCAGGGAAAGAGCCAGAAAAACGAGCAGATTTAGGGATCAATGTGAGTCCCCCTCAATACTGAGTGCCCTTGGAAGGTCACGACCAAGGGAAAACTCCTTAGGAACACATTGCAGCCTTTCACCTCACAGCTCAGGGCACGTGGCTGGGTCTCTCTGCTCCATAATAATAATAACCATGTTCTTTCTTTGGTTTTGGGGGATAGACCAAGCTGCCATGCAGGCCTGCAGCTCTGTACAAACCTGCAATACCCCTGGATTTACCGTTTGCTGCTTTTTCAGGAGACCTCGAGCTCTCCTGCCTCACTCTGGGCCTCACAACAGGCTCCTCATTCCCATCTGATTCCACCACAATGACTGAGGCATCTCTGTGCTCATTTGCCACCTTCCTGCTGCTGCCTGGCAGTTCTGCTTCCTCCTCCCTGTCCGACTCAGAGGAAATACCTGGGGAGAGAAATCAGGGGGAAGATGGAGCCACCCATGTCCTTCAGGACCACTTCACGTGTGCCTGACCCCTGCTCTGTGGAACAGCTCAGCTGTTAGAGTGGAGGGAAAAGCAGACAATTCCTACAGGAATGACCAACAAGGTGTTTAGCACAGTCAGAGAGGCTGTGCCAGCACCTCAGTGTGTGGAGGAGAGCAGAGGATAAAGGGGTGCTGAACCCCAGTAAAGCTGAGCTTAGGGGAAGGAATTGCAGACTGGTCTGCCAGAAGGGGTCACAGGTAGGGATGGCTCCAAGGATGCTGCTGAACTAGGCAAGTTTTTCCTAAAACGAGGTTAATTTTCCCCTTTCCTGCAAGGAGTTCCTCTTACTTTGAAACCCTGCTGGGTGGACAGAGCTGATATCCAAACATGGTGGGGAGGAGAGCAGTGGAAGAGGCACTGTCTGCCGAGGGGTCTCAGAGCCATCCTTGGGCTTCTCAGAGCTTCTGTCTGGGAAAGAAAAGGGCTTGGTGTCACTTCCTTCAGCCCATGCTCCTCTCATCCTTCTGGATGGTGACACCTCAGCTTCCATAGAAACCACTTCTCTGTGTTTTAAGAAAGAGAGGGACAGAGAGAGAGGGGCAATAAGGGAGAAAGAAGACAGAGGAGATGGAGGCAGAGAAAGACAGAAGGCAAAAGCTGAAAATCTACCAGAAAGCCCAGAGTGACTCTGCTCAGAACATCCCCACCTAGGCAGACTGAGAGGTGCTGCCAATTAATTTGAGATTGTCCCTCAAGGCTAATTAGCTGGTTTGCCCCCCACTACATGACCCCCTCAGGGAAGGAACATCCCCCCAGATCCCTCTGGGAAAGCTGCCAGCACAACTCATGGGAAGAGGCAAACTCACCTGAGCCCAGCACCAGAGTGGACACAGGGGAACGAGCCCTGGGAAGGGGAGGAGACTGGAGTCACACAGGGAAGGGGCAGGGACAGGGGACACACACAGGCACTGCCAGCACCATTACCTGCCTGGGGATGACTTGACTGGAGGTGGAGCCAGGAAATCCCAGAGGAAGATGGCATCCCCAATGCTGATGACGTGCTCTTGGTCTGGGGTGAAGGCGACCTGGTGTACAGGCTCTGAGTGCCCGATGAACACCTGGGAGAGAGCAGGCCTTGAATCCCCATCACCACCTGTCCTGTCAGGATGGGGTTCTCCACTCCCTGTCCTGCCCAGCCAGGGTCTACAGGCCTCAGCAGAAGGTCCAGAAGAGGATCTATCACACGTACAGTTCTCACACCCGTGGGCTGATCAACCCAGGGCAGACCTCCAACACACTCAGGGAAGGAAGCAAAAGCTGAAGAGTCCAAAGTCTTATCCTATCTCTGAAGCTTTGGGTGAACCATTTTCCTCTCCATTTTCTCTCTCTGTCCCTAACACAGAGCTATACCTACCTCTGTCCATTGCAGAGGCTCTCACTGGGGTGCTCTGGCAGCCCTAGCCTGTGCCCACTGCTGGGCACAGTGTGGGATCAGGGTTGCATTTCTCTGCTGGGCAAACTGGGACTGGGGACACTGGGCCAGGTCATAGAGAGCCCATTTGCTGCTCTCTTCCCTGGGGACTCACAATGCAGCACCACCCCCTTCCCCCGGGTGGGCAGTACCTGGAAGTTGATGGTGAAGCGCATCCTGTAGTCCCACACCTTGATGACCTTGTCGCCAGCAGTCAGCAGGTACTGGCCATCCTTGCTCAGTGCCAATGAGGAACAGCTCAGCTTGTGCACAGGGGACACCTGAGGACAAGAAATGGCACCAGCAGCCTTAGCTGAGCTGGTTCATATCCTTATTTACACTTCAGCAAGAGAACAGCAGTGTGACAGTGTGGAAAACAAGGACAAGCTCAGGCTCACCCTGAGCACAAGCACACTGGGACAGCTGCAGGCTTCTCACTTGTGCTTCTTTGAAGCCTGTGAGCTCCAGGAAGAGTTTTTCTCTCATTTAACCTCCCAGAAAGACAAGAAGTGCCCAGCCCCCACAGGAGACCTGGGGGATGAATTTCAGTGTCCTACCTCTCGCACCAGCCGCCCGGTTTTTGCATCAAGCACAAGGATTTTATTGGAAGAAGTGGACACCAGGAGCTCTCCCTGAGGCACAGGACCAAAGCAGACCTTCACTGCAGAGTCCAGGATGGTGCTGTGCAGGTCCAGGATGCTGATGTCCACCCTCAGCAGCTGTGGAACAAAGAGCCGCTGAACAACACTGCAAGAGCCCCAGGATTGCTCCTAATACTAAGCTATGGAGCCCCCTGGACCCTTCCCTTCCACTTAACAAGGGGCTGCAGGTCCAGACAATGCCCAGGATAGCAGGTCAAGAGAGGGGTGAGAGCTGACAGCCTCCACAGCACACCCCAAATTATCTTTCTAACAGAGAACGAAGGCAGAGGAGAAGAAACCTTGAATGTGTTATTTCTGTCTCACAGAAGGGAAAACAGGGAGCTCACTGTCAGCCCTGATCCACCTCCCTGGCTGCTGCCTGGGGGTTCCCAGGGGACAGCCCTGTCCCCAGAGTGAGGGGACTCTGCTGGGTACCTCATCGAGTGAGCAGGCCTCCATCACTGTCACCACGTACTTGGAGGGCCCCACGAAGGCCAGCAGGCGACTGTCCCCACTGAGCACCAGGGTGTCCACGCCACCGCCACCATCCCGGGCCACCACATTGCCTGGGGGACACAGCAAGGCAGTGAGCAGCAGCAAAGCCCACTCTGATGGTGCTGCTCAGCAGCAGCTTGAGAAAAAAGCAACCTGTGCTTCTAGGAGATGCTGCAAATTTTATTTACACGCCCAGAATGTGCAGTGAACCACCTCAAAAACAAGGTTGAGATGTACAGCTTGTTGCCTGGTGAACATGCAGTGTTTTCAAGGAGAGCAGAACAAAGTCAAAGGAATAAAATAGATTTCAGGACTTATTTTTTAGTGTTACAAGGGGCTGTGATGAGGAGCTCTGTGAGATCTCAGCTGCAGCCTGGGCATCTGAACCCAGAGCAGAATGAGGTCAGTGCTCACCACCACCACACTGATGTCAGTCCACAGGGCAGAGAGACCCAGAGGTCTGAAAATCACAGAAATTACAGCAATTCTCTGTATTTATTCCATGACCATAATTGCACTGCTCTGTCCCTGGAACGTGACCAGGCAGCAAACACAGTTTCAGAGCAGAGGCACCACGTGAAGGTCCAGCTGCAGCACTGACACCAAACCTGGGTGATTTTAGATTAATTCCCTGACTCTTCCAATCCCTGTTCCTTCTCCTGCACACCTCCTGGGGCAGGTTCCTCCTCTTTGTGCAGTATTACACTGTATAAAAATCAGACTTCCCCTTCCCTGCCCAAGCTTGTGCTGTCACAACTCATTTCCAAAGTGTACATTAAATGTGACACTAATTTTTCCAAACTGCCTTGCCCCTGCCCTGCCTCCAGCTCTCCACCAGCTCCATTCACCAGCACAGAGCAGCTCTGCTGCAGGCAGGATTAGGGCAACAATCCACTTCAAACAAATTAAATTGCACATGTACAGAATGGAAAGAGTCAGGGCTTGGGCATGAATAAATCTCTGTGACCCCAGCACATTAATGAAATCATCAGAGCAGCAGGATGAGAGGGTTTGAACCAGGACAGGTAGGGAAGGGCTGGCAGTCACTGGGGTTTGCTCACACAGAAGGTACAAACAAATCACAGAATTATTGAGGTTGGGAAAGCCCCCTAAGATCATCAAGTCCACTAAAACATGCCCCCAGGTGCCACATCCACATCTTTTATATCCTTCCAGGGATGGTGACTCCACCACTGCCTAGGGCAGCTGTGCCAGTGCCTGACCACCCTTCCAATGAAGAAATTTTCCCATGATCAAATCTAAACCTCCTCTGGCACAATTTGAGGCCATTTCTCTTTGTCCTGTCCCTGTTCCCTGGAGCAGAGCCCAACCCCCCTGGCTGTCCCCTCCTGTCAGGAGCTGTGCAGAGCCACAAGGTCCCCCCTGAGCCTCCTTTTCTCCAGGCTGAGCCCCTTCCCAGCTCCCTCAGCCCCTCCTGGTGCTCCAGCCCCTTCCCAGCTCTGTTCCCCTCTCTGGACACACTCCAGCCCCTCAGTGTCTACCTTGTGAAGGGCCCAGAAGTGCCCCCAGGACTGGAGGTACCTCAGCAAAGCCCAGAGCAGGGGTAAATGCCAAAGCTCAGAAAGTTCATTGGGAAATATCACTCCAAGCAGGCTGAGCTTGGGCTGGCTCTGGCATCAGCATGTCTGTGCTAATACAGAAAAAGAAGAAAGGCAATCCCAACCCCAGGGTCTTACCCAGGACTCTCAGAACCTGGATTTTCTGTGCCACAAGTCTGTACAGAGCCAGAGTTCCCTGCAGGCAGGAGCTGAACATCAAATTGCCATCAGGAGAGAAGGTCAGCCCTGTGACTGCAGTGCGGTGCTGCCTGAGGGGGCAGAAAACATGGAAAAAGGGAAGAGAAAAAGGAATCACAGACAGAGGGAACAGTGGTGATGTTGAGTGTAACACTGTGAAGAACCCAAGAGGATAAATTAACCAGGACCCTGCTGTGCTCACCCCTGCAGCATCCCAGGACAAACAACACTCTGACTGTCACAAAACCAAGCAGTGAGTGCAGGCTCCAGCCTGGATGGAACCTGCTCCCTTTTCCCTTGGAGCATCCTCCAAACCCCACACTGAGGCTCACAAGGGCTCCCTGCCCAGCACTTTCCTACTGCTGTCCACTGGGAAATCACAAAGAAAGCCCTCATAGCTTTCACAGCTTGGGCTTTCACCACCCAGAGCCTTGGCACAGCAGATCTGCCCCAAGCCCACCCAGCTGGGACCTGAGGCTTGTGGAGCTCCATGAGTGTCGCTGTGGCTGTCTCATCACCAGGACACCCAGTCAGACCCCTGGAGCTCCCACTCCACTCACTTGTGCTCCAGCAGGAGGTCAGAGGCAGCCAGGTTGAAGATCCTCACCACCCCGCTGTCGAAGCCACAGGCCAGCATCTTCCAGAAGGGGTGGAAG
The DNA here is from genome assembly GCF_027579445.1 of Ammospiza nelsoni. Taxonomy (NCBI): domain Eukaryota; kingdom Metazoa; phylum Chordata; class Aves; order Passeriformes; family Passerellidae; genus Ammospiza; species Ammospiza nelsoni. Next base: position 14,715,925 of record NC_080649.1, on the reverse strand, counting down.
GCCACAGTACAGGGAGTCTCCTCTGCAGCTGAGAAGTCATACAGCTGCAGAGAAGAGACACCACAGGCACGAAGTTGGAGAGCACTGGAGCTGCAGCTGGACCCAACAACTGATCAGCCTCACATCTCCACCACGAGCATGTCCCTGCTCCTGCCTGGATGGATCCAAATCCCACTGAAGTCCTGGGTCTTTGGGCACTCAGATAAAGCCCTTGGGTGTTATGGTTTGTGCTAATAAGCAATCTTCAAAAGATGGAGGAAAGGGAAATAGTTGTGTCCAACAATACCTCATATCGGTGATATTTTTGCCTGACGTCCGGGAGGAATGATGAGGAGGACTTTATCTTATTAGAAGGCTAATGAATTACTTTATTATACTATTTTATATTATATTAGACTACATCACATTACATTTAAACTGAATTTGTACAAGTACTTAACTGCTTAGAATTTTGTGACTGTCTGCTGACTGACAGTCTGCACACTTGCCTGGCCCTGACAGGCCAAGGACACAAACCACCATCACTGTGGGTAAACAATTCTATATTGTATTTCACTTTGGCACCACACAGGAGCAGCCAATGAGATAAGAATTGTTTTGATCATACTTTTCTCTGCTTCTCTCAGGTTCAGAAAATGTGAATTCCACAACCTCTGTACTTCCAAAGGGTCTCTTGCCCACGGTACCCCTCACGCTTCAGGGAGGGCTCCTGAACTGTGGGGCTTTGATAATTGCACCAAACAGAGACCAGGGAGACTCTTAATAACCCTGAGACACCACCTCCTGTAAGAGCCTAAATGAGAGATGCAGGACTCCAGGCAGCTCTCTAAAATGCAGTTTATTCCATCCAAGAGGTTACAGCAGCCCAGGGTGGTGGGTGACAGAGCTGTGCCCACAGCTGTCAGCTGCAGCTGCAGGCAGGCCTGGAGACCCTTTGGTTTTGGTTACGCTGCATTATAGACTTTTCTTTGCTGAGCATCTTAATACAGCAGAACCAATCTATACCTTAACTTTTATCTATAGCCTATCATAACTACTATAATTACCATATTCATGTTACTATTCTCCAGTCACTAAAAGTCAGTACATTACAGTTTGAGCTAGAAGTTGTTTTTCAGTTTTTTCGCAGTGGAAAATTCTGAGACCTTTTTTCTACTTGCAGCTTTGCTGCCTTGTTTGCCTGTGCTCTCTTTCTGCTTGGTAAAAACATCTTGTTTGAGGTGGGCTTATCCTTTGTTCTAAGTCATAAAAACCCTTTCTAACTAACACACCCTTTGCCTCCTTGGTTATCCAGTGAGACTGGCTCAGCAATTCTTTTCTTCTATATCAAAACTTGCTTCCATCTCTATTCCATCAGACCCTACATTGAAAAATCTTTCTGCTAAGCATACACATATCTGTGAGACTTCCTTGTCAAACTTCCATCCTTCCTAACAACCTGCCTCTTGTGTCACCCACCTGCTGCCTGGAGGCGAGGTCCCACACTCGGATGGTGCTGTCCTGGGCCACTGTTGCCATGTGCCCCCCCTTGCCCTGCAGGGAGAAGCCCAGCACGGAGCCCCCGTGGGAGCGCATCAGCGTGCTGTAGTCCCGGGCCTGCACGTCCAGGTAGCCCAGGCTCCCAGCAGCTGTTGTGGAGAGCACTTTGTGGCCATCTGGGCTGATGCAGACGCAACTCACTGAAGCCTCATGCTCTGGGGAAAGACACAGGAGTCAATAAATCCTCTGGGAAAGGAGCAGCTGGAACATAGCTACAGACTGTGGCAGTGTTCACAGGGGTCCCAGGATGAGGGAAGAGACAAGGATCTGACTCCATGTTTCAGAAGGCCTGATTTATTATTTTATGATATATATTATATTAAAACTATACTAAAATAATATAAGAAAGGATTTCATCAGAAGGCTAGCAAACAAAGGAAGAAAAATGAAATAATAACAAAATCCTGTGACTGACTGAGACAGTCTGGACAGCTGGACTATGATTGGCCATTAATTAGAAACAACCACATGAGACCAATCACAGATGCATTCCACAGCAGCAGATAATCAATGTTTACTTTTTGTTTCTGAGGCCTCTCAGCTTCTCAGGAGAAAAAATCCTAAGGAAAGGATTTTTCATAAAACATGCCTGTGACACAGACCCACATTAAGGAAAGCAATGCCCATGACTCAAAGACTGAATGCTTGCAGGTGTGAGTTGTGACAGATTAGAGATTAGTCTCTGCCCTTCCTAGCATCCCTGGGCTCTGCTGTAATGGTGATTGTTTCAAAAACAATCAAGGACTGCTCGACTTCTCCCCTAATTTTTCATGGACAGATGAGCTGTGGCTAGAAGGGGACAGAAATCAAGATGGCAAGTCTGCTCTCTCCCAGGAGATCCTGCCTTTCTGCTATGAGTTACAAGAATAAACATGAATAATTGCCACTGAAGACTTCCAAGGCAGTGAGCCCTGGAGGCAGCACACATCACACAGCCCTGACTCATGAGGATTGCTGTGGGAGCTGTGGCAGTGGAGCTCTGGATCTGCAGCAGGACATGTGCAGCTCAGAAGCTCCACTCCCACCTCTACTCACCTGCCTCCAGGACAGCAGCTGAGAAGTCCAGCAGCCACAGCCTCACGTAGCCATCCTCTGATCCCGTGGCACAGAAGCTCGAGGACATGCTGATACTGTTTATAGCAATCCCAGGGCCTGGAAACCCAAAAAGCAACAGCTCCTTATACAGGTGAAACAAGAAATCCCAACCTGAGAGGGGCCCATCCAAGAGTTGAGGCTGGTAGCCCACCCACACCCAGCTGAGCCTGAGGAGGATGCAGGAACCCCACAGTGACTGGCAGAACAGGCTGAGGGGTCTCAGCCAGCCCTTCTCAGGGCTCCAAACTCCTCTTTACCAGAGTGAAACTCTTGCCAGGCACAGAAGATTCCTACCTCTGCTATATTTTTGCCTCAAACAGGATCCTATAGTAAAGGATATCCCAGATTAACTGCCTGAGGTACAAGCCCTTTCACTGCCCTGTCCCAAAGTCTCTCTGCAGAAGGGAGATACAAATCCACAGACTGGGAGTTTTTGATTCATAGAATCATTAAGGTTGGAAAACATCATTGAGCCCAACCATTATCCCCCCACCAGCCCATGTCCCCAGGTGCCACACTCAGGTGCCACCAGAGGCTTTTTGAACATTTTCAGGGATAGAATGGGCAGCTTGTTCCAAAGCCTTACCACACTTTCAGTCAAGAAATTTTCCCCAATATCCAACCTAAATCAGGTCTAAAGGCTATAAGTCAGAGCCAGCACTGAGACCAGGAGGCACCAAGGACTTTGTTTCATCTCCTCCTGGGCCCTTTCCTGCCCATGAAGTGAGAACTGCAGTTGCTTGCCTCTCAAAGGTCACGTTATAGATTGATTAGCTCAATTTGCCAAAGCAAACTATGCACTAAGTTTTAAGATATCAGAGCAATCACACTTGAAAGTGAATTCTTCCTGCTGCTCAAGTTAATGGAAGAGCTGAAAGTTGGTCTACTTAATGTAGAGCAACAAAGATTCCCCGAACGCTCTGCGGCAGCTGAATAATGAAAAAATCCCCAAATTCATCTTTTTCGTTAATCTTAGTTCTTTTTCCATCTCTCCATTAAGCCTCCCATCAGCAAATGAAGACCTTGTCTCATGTTTCTAAAAGTAGTGTTTCTCTGAAAGTGCAATCAGCATTTAAAATGCTAAAATCTTTCCTAAAACGATACTTTGCTGTACTAAGGAAGGTTATTTGTAGTCCTTAAGAGACAATGATCTAAACAACCTCAAAATAATCCTTCAGCAGTAGGTAAAAGAGCTGGCTGGTTTGAGCAGATTTCTGACCCCTGTGGTGGTGGAGGTGGTCACTGGTTGGTGGTCCCCCTCTCTCTGCCTGCTCCTGCTCCCACCTGAGCTGTTCCTGCTCCCACCTGAGCTGCTCCTGTTCCCACCTGAGTGTTCCCTGCCTGCTCCTGCTCCCACCTGAGCTGTTCCTTACCTGCTCCTACCTGAGTTGCTCCTGTTCCCTGCCTGCTCCTGTTCCCTCCTGAGTGTTCCCTGCCTGCTCCTGCTCCCAACCTAAGCTGCTTCTGTTCCCACCTGAGTGTTCCTTGCCTGCTCCTGCTCCCACCTGGGCTGTTCCTGCATCCTGCCTGCTCCTGCTCCCACCTGAGCTGCTCCCTGCCTGCTCCTGCTCCCACCTGAGCTGTTCTCTGCTTGTTCCTGCTCCCACCTGAGCTGTTCTCTGCCTGTTCCTGCTCCCACCTGAGCTGCTCCTGTTCCCTGCCTGTTGCTGTTCCCACCTGAGCTGCTCCCTGCCTGTTCCTGCCCGTCCTCCTGGGGCTGTGCAGGCAGCAGGCGCCGTGCACTCCGCACACAGACGTTCTTGTAGTCCACCTCCAGCACGTGGCCACTCCTGCTGCACACAAAGCTGTGGAAAAAAAACAGGAGAGATTTGCTTTTAATAAAAAACCACTTTGGTTTACTTTGTTTGTGTAAAGCAATCCTGGCTCACAAGAAATATAAGGGGTCAACAAGGTGTCCAAGTGTTCCACACACCTTCAAAGAAGTCAGAGCTTCCTATTTAGTTTCCTGACCCTTTGGAATGGAAATTAGCAAAAGAGCTAAAAGCTTGCCATAAACTCCAGAAAGGAGGCTCCCTCTGCCACAGGCTGGCTGAGCTGACAGCTCTGCTTTGTGGGACAACATGGGGTGGCAACAAAGGCTTTGATGATTAAAATAAAACAACAAAGCGTGTGTCTGTATGCAAGAGGATGTGTGCCAGGCTCCTCCCGCTGACCCAGGAATCCAACAGAGAGCTTCAGGTGGGGAGAGAGTCACTAAATATGGCACAACAGCGGCATGGCAAGAGGAAAGAGGCTGTTCTGTGAGCAGCCAAAGCCCTTTTGGGAGGTGACACGTGCTAAGTGGGGAGAGCCTGTCCCAGCTCCAGAGGGCAGCTGCATTTTGAGGGAGAAGCCCAGCACAGTGCCGTAGTGGAGGGGGAAGGAGAATGCTAACAGGGAGAGCTGCAGAGCTCCCTCCTCTGGGCTGCCAGTAACAGGTGACAGTGACAGGCTGTAAGAGACGTCTAAAGTTTCCCTCATGGTCTGAAGTTCCCTCATTTGCCTCACGACCATCACAAAGACAGAGACCAAGACCCTATGGACCCTGACTGGAGTTCTGGCCTGGTTGAGGCGGATGCACACAGCCCCTCACAGGGCACACAGAGTCCCTCACAGGAGCTCACACACACACACAGCCCCTCACAGGGCACACACACACACAGCCCCTCACAGGTCACACACACACAGAGCCCCTCACAGGGCACACGCACACAGAGTCCCTCACAGGGCACACACACACACAGAGCCCCTCACAGGGCACACACACACACACAGAGCCCCTCACAGGGCACACACACACACACAGAGCCCCTCACAGGGCACACACATACACAGCCCCTCACAGGTCACACACACAGAGCCCCTCACAGGGCACACACACACACAGCCCCTCACAGGGCACACACACACAGCCCCTCACAGGGCACACACACACATACACAGCCCCTCACAGGGCACACACACACACACACACACAGCCCCTCACAGGGCACACACACACAGCCCCTCACAGGGCACACACACACACAGCCCCTCACAGGGCACACACACACACAGCCCCTCACAGGGCACATACACACAGAGCCCCTCACAGGGCACACACATACACAGCCCCTCACAGGTCACACACACACACACACACACACACACACACACACACACACAGCCCCTCACAGGTCACACACACACAGCCCCTCACAGGGCACACACACACAGCCCCTCACAGGGCACACACACACATACACAGCCCCTCACAGGGCACACACACACAGAGCCCCTCACAGGGCACACACACACACACACACACAGCCCCTCACAGGGCACACACACACACACAGCCCCTCACAGCCCCTTACAGTGCACGGTCCTCTGGCTCCTGCTGGGGCCCCTCCTCGAAGGCCAGGTCGGTGAACTCCAGGGTGTGGTACTCGCCCAGGGGGACGGGACACGAGCGCAGGGCCCCGCTCCGCAATCGCCACAGCCTGATGTTGTCCCGGCCACACGACACCATCCTGTGCAGGGAGACACGGCCTGAGCACCAGGGCAGGGCTCCACGGGCCCCTGAGGGCAGGGCAGTGTCCCAAGGGCTGCTGACAGCAAGGACTGAGAGCAGGAATGGCAACCAATGGCTGCAGCACCACAATTCTCCCCCAGCCGTGCCAGAGTTATCAAATAAAAGGGGTTTGGGGTGAAGGGACCTTAAAGCTCATCTCATTCCAACCCTGCCATGGGGACACCTTCCATTGTCCCAGGCTGTCCCAAGCCCTGTCCAGCCTGGCCTTGGGCACTGCCAGGAATCCAGGGGCAGCCACAGCTGCTCTGGGCACCCTGTGCCAGGGCTCACTCCACCCTCAGAGGGAACAATTCCTGCCCAATATCTAAGAATCAATACTTTCAATTTCTTTTCCTGGCACACTACCTGGTATCATCAAAGAAAGCAATCTTCATGGCCTGGATGTCCACATCTGTGTGTGCTTTGGCCAGCACAGTCACGCCTCCACCACGGGTCACCTGAGCAGTGTTCCACACCACCACCATCTGAAACAAAAAAAATGTGATGGGAGAGCTGCTCAAAACCTTGGCAGCACAAGAGCTTTTAATCCCACAGCTGCTCCAGAGCTGGGCACAAAGTATTGATAACAGAGCTGGAGCAGGGAAATAAAACCCATTGCACAGAGGGTTTAGGACAGTCCAACAGCTTTGCAAAGCTTCATGGCAATATCCTTTTCTGCAATCCATAATTACAGGTTCTAAATCCCAGGGCTGCCTGGCAACAGGGCTCAGACTTGGAGAGAAAATCCACAGAGCAGTGGGAACTCTGCCTGCTGGGATATAGGAGCAGTCCCAGGGCTGGGGGAGCAGGAGGCAGCACGTGCCCACTGCTCAGGACAGCTCTGTGTGCCCTCAGTGCCCATCACCAGGGGCAAGAGTCAAACCCTCTGCCCAGAGCAAACAGAAATGCAGGAGGATGCTCTGCATTCCAGCACAGTGTTAAACCAAACCCAGCATCACCCCAGAGGCTGGCATGGGCTGAGGCATCACCCTGGGGGAGATACTCCCCCAGCACCCCCATTCTCCCACCCAGCTTTCCCCCCACTGATCCCACCTCCCCTGCTCCCACACGGATCACAGAACACTGCCACGTGCAGGGAAAAACACAGAGCACTGTGTGGCTTCTCCTTCACTTAGTGATGGCACAGCTAATTGCTGATGGTCGTCACTAAAGGATAAAAAACAGTTCCACTGACAAAACAAAACCCCCAGTCCCATGGAACAAGTTTATTTTTGACTGCTCCACGTGGGATCTGCGTCATCCCCAGCTACAAAGCTGGGCAGCAGCTCCAGTGCCTGGCATCCCTTCCCACAGTCATGCCTGGACCTGGAAGATTTCACCTCACATCTTGCCCTAAATGCTAGTAAAATAAAGATATAATCCCATCACCCTGCCTGGCTCCTAGCTGGGACCATTCCAGGGATAGAACAGCCCCAAAGCACAACCCCAGCACGTCTCTCCAGCTGCTTCCAGAAGAATTTGTTCACTTGCAGCTGAGGAACACCCACAAGCATCAGGCAGAGGGAAAGTATTCTCTAGGCAGCTAATGAGACAGGGATGTGCCCCAAGAACATTTCTAGGAAAGCTGAGAGCAGAGTTTTGCCTGGAAAATAACTACAGAATCTGGGAGAACAGCTCTCCCAGGGAAACCTCCCAGCCCGTGTCAGCTCTCACCGTTTTGCTGTGCACGTCCTTCCCCACACCACACAGAACAGCTCCACTGTGGGAAAAGCTGGAGGAAGAGAGACCTGGTGAAAAACAGCTCCTTGTACCCTGGGTTCATCCTCACAGGGCATGAAAGGGGACAAGCAGTGGGGACGGGGAGACAGCAAGAGCTGAGGGATAAGCTCAGCACAGAGGTGGCAGCACATCCAGGCCAGCCACCAGCAGGTTCAGTGACAAACACAGGCAGCTGTAATTTATTGCTGGGGAAGATGAAACAGGAAAGCCTTATAAATATGATTGTCTGGCAAAAGATTTTGAGAATAAGGAAACTATAAGCGAGATTGAAATGAAAGCAAGCTTTGAGATACCTCAGTTACTGAACAACTGGAAAACAATGGTGTGGCTGGCTGAAGGTAATCCCCTTTTGATGGAAGAACACCCTCTGCTTGCAGGCAGGCCCAAGGGTCAGAGCAGACCCCACTAGCTTGGCAGAAGGGGCCCAAAGAGGAGTTTATAGGGCTTAAAATGTAAGACAGTATGGTAATGTAATGATTCTTATAGGCTGTATGGAAATGCTATAGGATTTGTATATTGTACTAGATTGGTTAGTGAGAATCAGAATATTCAACAGAGAAGAAGATTTTATTGTATTGTAACAGGAACCTCGCTGTCTTAGCTCTTACTCTTACCTCTTGCCTTTTACTCTCTTATCCTCTCATCCTCTCTGCCCCTCTCTTCTCTCAGCCTGCTCTGAGCTGTGTTTGGCAGCTCCCAGCAGGGCCCTGCCCCCAGGCCCTTTGCAATGAACCCCAAGTTCCTGACCTGGCTGCAGAGATCTCTCATCTCCATCTGTCCCGACCGTGCTACCCCATCAATCCTACAATTCATCCCAGGAACAGCTGCTGTGCTGCACTGCTGAGCACCCACCTGAGGGACACCAGGCCGTGCAGGTGGGTTTTGAAGAGGCTCAGGCAGGTTCCTGTGGGGAAGTCCCAGAGGCGGCCGAGGCCGCGGGGCCCGGCCTGCGCCGAGGCCAGCACGGAGCCGCTGCCGCTGAAGGCCAGCGCTGCCACCTGCGGGGACACGGCCACAGGGGAGCACAGAGAGCCCAGAGGACAGGACAGGGATGGGGCAGGGGGTCTCACTCACCTTGTCTGTGTGGCCAAGGAAGAACCTCTGCTCGCCAGTCTGGAGGAGCAGGGCCACGATGACGGCATGGCAGGGGTACACCACGGCCGTGCTGTCCCGCGTCCACAGGGCCTGCAGCATGGACACACAGGACACTGTGGGAATGTGCCCCCTTGAGGGAGTGACAAAACTATCCTCTGTCTCCTTAAAAAGGAAAAAAACCCAGAAGTTTCTCTCCTCGATTAGGTAAAGACACCTCATAGGACCTGGGGGACTTCACCTCAAATTTAAGGACAGCGAATTGGACAGGAGCCAAAAAGTCCCCCCTGAACAATTTACTAGAAAAAGAAGACAACAAAGGAACTAATTCCTTTTGTGAGGTGATTTACTGGGGCAAGAACCTCTTGCACCTGGCTCAGCTTTTCGCTGTAAAGTTTTATTATTTTGCCTTTTCTTAAAACTTTTCTGTTTCCAACACTACCACAGAAGCGATCCTGCTGATTTTATGCCTTCTCAGGTAGCTGAGCTATCCTGGGTGTGAAATAAATCTCCAAAAACTTATGAAACCCAGCTGGAAGAGACCATATATGAGGACACAGCTCCAGAACCGCCCCACAGCCCAGGCACAGCTCTTCCCCAGCCCTGGCAGTGTCCAAGGCTGGGTTGGACAGGGTGTGGAACAACCTGGGCTCGTGGCAGGTGGCCCTGCCCATGGCAGGGGATGGAATGGGATGGGCTTTAAGGTCCCTTCCCTACTACTGGACAGCAGATCCAAGGAAAATGACATTGCTGGCAGAGCCTTCAACTGACTGAAGCAAAGCAACCCTTCCTTTATGTCAACACAGACCACAGGCAAGGCCCAGTGTGCCACAGAAACAATCCAAACCACACCCCTTCCTTTCCAGCCTCCAACAAAGCAGCACCAGTTTTAATGTGTTAAAAAGAAGTGGAATTTAGTGAAGGGTCTGGAGAACAAGTCTGATGAGAGGCTCAGACTTGTTCTCCAGGGGCCTCAGCCTGGACCTTCTGGGTCTCCACAACTCCCTGACAGGAGGGGGCAGCCAGGTGAGGGTCAGGCTCTGCTCCCAGGGTAAAAGGGAGGAAATGGCCTCAAGTTTTGCCAGGGGAGGTTTATATTGGATATTAGGAAAACTTCACAGAAAGGGCTGTCAGGCACTGGCACAGCTGCCCAGGGCAGAGGTGGAGACACCATCCCTGGAGGGATTTAAAAGACATGTGGATGTGGCACTTGAGGACATGGGTCAGTGGAAGGCTGGGGATTCCTGAGAAAATCAGCTGGAATTGATGTCCTTAGAGGGCTTTTCCATCCTATAATTCTGTCTAATGGGCCCCATAATTTTTAATTCACCATCCTAACAGCAGAGCAGTTGTCACAGACACTCAGGCTCACCCACTTTGGGATCATTTTCCACATCAAGCAGTGCCACACTCAGCTGCATTTCACACCTCCAAAACATCCATATCCTGGCCACACAGTGACAGATCAACTCCCCAGCTCACCCAAGCCACTGACCCATTTGGTGCTGCAGCCTCCAAAGCCAATAATTGTTCTCAGCTTCAGGATGGGATCGGGCACAAGCCCCTGGAAAAGAAAATCAGAGAGCACCATCACGCTCAGAGCCAGGCTGGGGTCCACCCTCCATGGGCACCCCAGCCCCAGTGCTTGGCTCTCTGGAGCACAGAGGCAGCTTTGGGTTTCTCCTGCCAGAGGGGAAAACTTGAAAGCATTTAATGTGGCAGAGTCAGAGCTGGCAGCAGGAGGAGCTGGGGTTTCTGAGTTGAGCAGCTCTCCCATCCAGCCCCAGTGATGCACTGTGACAATCCCAGACTGGTTTGGGCAGGAAGGCACCTTTAAGTCCACCCACCTCCACCCCCCTGGCCATGGACAGGGACACCTTCCACCAGCCCAGGTTGCTCCAAGCCCTGTCCAACCTGGCCTTGGACACCTCCAGGGCTGTCCTGCAGGCTGGGGCTCACCTGTGGGATGGCAAAAGGGCCAGAGCCTTCCTGTACACACCTGGGCAAACCTGGGCTTAAGGTCAGCACATTTGAGCACAGGGCCCCTCTGTCAAGGCAGGGAGGATGCTAGTGGAAAGAACTGCTCCTCTGCATCTTTGGGACTCCGTGAGTTTAACTGAAACCCATGAACATTGTGTTCCCTCTCTCCCTTCAGTAGAAATAAAGGGAAATACCCCAAAGGAAAACCCCAAAGGCACCTTGCGACCCTCCAGAACTTCACACACCTCCTGTGAGCCAGGGACAGCTCGGGCTGTCTGTCCCCTCCTCTGATGAGCATAGACATGGATGCCACCAGCACTGAGTGGCAGTGGCTGCCTCGTGTCCCCTGCACTGTGCAGCTTCTCCTCCAGCACGGGGTCTGCAGCAGGCACAGCTCCCCCAGGCCCTGGCACTGCCAGGTGAACCTGAGGGATGCTTTTTGTGACCACAGGACACCGACGTGGCACCTGAGAAAGAGCAAAGCCTCAGACAGAGCTCAGCTCTCCTCCCAGCGCCCTCCACCTGCCCAGGGGCAAGGAGGAAAAATTCTGGAGGGAGAGCAGCCCTGTGGGTACCTGGCTGGGCCAGATTGTTAACTAGCCCTCTCCTCACACCCCCAGCACTGTCTGTGCACGGTTTATCTCCTCCAGACAGCAAACCAGAGCCTTGTCCAAATGCTCCTGGGGCTCTGGCACGTTTGGACCCCTGCCCTGGGGAGACTGCTCAGTGCCCAACCACCTTCTGGGGGAAGAACCTTTATCTAATATCCATTAAAACCTGCCCTGACACAGCTCCAGCCATTCCCTGGGTCCTGTCCCTGTCACAGGGAGCAGAGATCAGAGCTGCAGCCCCTGACAAGGTGTGACCTCAGTCTCTTTTTCTCCATCTGATCAAACCAAGTGGCTGCTGTACCTCTTAACCCTTCCCCTCTAGACCTTTCCCCACCCTCACAGCCATCCTTTGGACACCCTCTAATAAGAGAGGTCGTGCTCCTCAGTTCTCCCTCTCCACAGCATGAGGATGGCTTCCCAACATCCCCCACCACACTGGTGAGCCAGCCTGGACCCCAGATCCCACATCACCCCAGTGGGGAAGTGTCACAGACAACTTTTATGAAAAATCCTTTCCTTAGGATTTTTCATCCTGAAGAAGCTGAGAGGCCTCAGGAACAAAATGTAAACAATGATTATCTGCTGCTGTGGAGTGCAACAGGTGCATCTGTGATTGGTCTCATGTTGGATGCTTGCAATTAATGGCCAATCACAGTCAGCTGGCTCAGACAGAGAGCTGAGCCACAAACCTTTGTTATCATTCTTTCCTATTCTATTCTTAGCCAGCCTTCTGATGAAACCTTTTCTTCTATTCTTTTAGTATAGTTTTAATATAATATATATCATAAAATAATAAATCAGCCTTCTGAAACATGGAGTCAAATCCTCATCTCTTCCCTCATCTGAAAACCCCTGTGGACACTGTCATAGGGAAGGGGAAACCAAGCTGAGGGCAGCTGCCTGCAGCCCCAGCAATGCCAGCTCCACACCCTGCTCTGCTCCCTCAGGGCACTGCTCACATTCCTTGGTCTCCACACCTCACTGCCTTGAAGCCACACGGATCTGCTGCCTCCACAGACACAGGGAAGATGGATGTCTGGAGATCCCAAGGTACTTGGCACATCTCCTGTCTGTGCTGCACTGCACCCCAAGACAGTCACTGCAGGGCTGTGGTCACCAGACCGTGCCTGCAGCAGCTGCCAATGACAACAAGCAGCTTCTACCTCTTAAATTAAGACACAGGGAAAAGCTCCATGGGAAGCAGGAAGGAAGGAGCTGCAGCCTCCTCCATGGTGCACTTACAGCTTTGGGACTGCTCATCTGCTGGACAGGGGGCAGGTCACAGGCTGCTCTGGAGCGTGTCACCAGCTGGGTCGGTGGGTGGCCAGGCTCCTGCAGGACTTGGTCACCTGGGCAACACAAGGAGCAGGTGGAGCTCTTTTGGAAACCCAGGGCACCCAGCTGGGCTGGCACAGCCTTGGCTGCCATCCCCAGCATTCCCACCTGCCACAGGATGTGGGAAACTCTTCTGGATGGAGTTGTGCAGCAGCTCAGGCCCCTCAGATGGGAACCTGAGCAGAAGCAGAGGAAGGCACTGTGTCACTGGGATACTGCATTGGCACCCAGCAGTATCACCGGGCACCTCAGCCTGGCACAGAGGCCTCTTTGCTGTCATAAGATCCCTCCATTGTTCCTCATGGTCCTCCAAACACAGGGTACCAAAGGCAGATGGCACTAAAGGTGTCTTTGTTACCAACACCAAAATGCTGGAGGTGAGGGGACCAAAACCCAGCCCAGGTTCACCTGGTCTGTCATTCCTTAAGTGGCACTGCCCATCCTGCCCCTCCCAGGGGCACGAGGAGCTCTGGGAGCTGCAGAGGGGTGGGAACAGCCATACCTGATGTAGTCATAGAGGTCGTGCCACTTCTGCCCCTTGGGCACAGGGAAGGCCAATTCCCGGGGCATGGGAGCCACCCCACGGCAGGACAGGTCACCCAGGCGGGCCCTGGCCAATGTCACACCTGGCAGGACAGGGACACATACACACACTGAGCTCCCCAAGCCCAGGGAGCTGCCTGGAATCCCTGAGGGATACAGGCACACACCCCTTCCCACCAGAGCAACACAGAGCACAAGCCTGAGGTTTGCAACAAACCCACATTTCACAGGTGTATTCCTGCAACTCTGAACCTCCAAAGAAGAACCCAGAGCACAAACCTTTGGGTTTCAGTTATAAACCCCCAGGCTCAAGAATCATGTCACAGAATCACAGAATCACAGAAGTTCAAGACTGGAAGAGACCTATAAGATCATCAAGTCCAGCCGATGTTCTAACTGTTCAACTAGATCATGGCAGCAAGTGCCACATCCAGTCTTTTTTTGAATTCTTCAAGGGATGATGACTCCACCACCTCACTGGGTAAATGATTCCAGTATCTGACCACTCTTTCTGTGAAATATTTCCTTCTTAATTCTAACTTACATCTCGCTTGACGCAGCTTGTCATTTCTGTTCACTGATTCAGCAGTTTCATATGATTTCTCTTAAAGCTCATTGCCCATTTTCTTATTTCCTCCACAAATTTTTAAATTTAGGAAAGTGAAACAGAAAAGGTTTCAGGAAAGATGCAGTAAGTTTCAGGAATTTCAAAGCAGCCCCTAAAACTTCTTCCTCACTGATGCTTCCCAGCAGGCCAGGCAGTTCAGATAGAATTCCAGCACAAAAAAGGAAAGAGAGAAAACAAAGAATTTGACCAAAGTACCTCTGCCACACTGAGCAGGTGGATAAAAAAAGCAGGTTGGAAGATTTTTGACACAAAAAAAAGCACAGGCTCTTCAAACAGATAAAAGCACAAGTCTTGCAGAAGTGAAGTTTGATGATACCTTTCATTTTCACCCCTGAAAAAATTTCTAACCTTAGAAAGATATTTAACTTTGCTCTTTTCATTCACTTTTACAGCTGGAAAATGAGAGGATACTTTCCTCCAGAGGTTGGGAGACTGTATTCCATTTCAGATTTCCTTCCAGTGCCTAAAGGGGAATCCGAGAGAGGAGGGGAGGGACTTTGGACAAGGGATGGAGGGACAGGACCCAGGGAATGGCTCCCACTGCCAGAGGGCAGGGATGGATGGAATATTGGGAAGGAATTGTTCTCTGGGGGAGTGGGAGGCCCTGGCACAGGGTGCCCAGAGCAGCTGTGGCTGCCCCTGGATCCCTGGCAGTGCCCAAGGTCAGGCTGGATGGGGCTTGGAGGCGTCCCAAACTTAACATTGTACCAAGTATTTTCCCCTTTCTGTTCACATCATAGAGCACCAGGGTTCTGCCAGGGATGCAAACTCAGCTCTGAGCCCCCATGGTCTCCCCCCAGGCTGGGCTGCAGTCTCAGGAGGCAGCAGAGTTCAGCCCAGGCTCTGGGCTCCTCACCTGGCTCAAAGAGCAGGTCGCTGGTGCAGAGGTTCTTCACGAGCAGGTTGCAGCAGAGCTTGACCCCCCTGAGGTGGCTGTAGCTGCGGGCCAGGTACAGGGCCAGGATGGAGGGCAGGTCCAGCACCAGGCACGTCCAGCGCGCGTCACCTGGGGCTGCTCCGGGCACACCTGGGGACAGGAGGGATGGTGGGAAACAGGCTGCAGACAGGGACCTTGCTGGACAGGAGACACAGGGGTCACAGGGCTCAGCATGAAGTATTTACCAGGCAAGATTCCCACCAGGCCTGTGCCAAGTGGGAAAACATGTCTTGTAGGCTCAGGGATGGGGAAGGACAGACAGAGATCCCACCACCTCCATGGGCTCACGCCTGGCCTGACACTGCACCCCACTGTGTGGGAGAGCAGGGATGGGGGACAGCGCAAGCAGGAGCTACAGCTCTGGCCTGGCTGCAGAGGGGCTCCTGCTCAGGCCCACCACTGTTACCATAAAATCCTGGAATGGTTTGTGTTGGGAGGGACAACCTTTAAACCCATCTCATTCCATCCCCTGCCACGGGCAGGGCCACTTTCCACCAGCCCAGACTGCTCCACCCCCCATCCAACCTGGCCTTGGGCCATCCCAGGGATAAGGTAGCCACAGTTTCTCTTCAAACACATCGAGCCATCTTGAGAGCTCAATTGACTCTCTAACAATTAGTTCTGGTGGTGGTGTGCCAGCCCAGCCCCAGCTCCTCACCCCGCTGGGCCGTGCCCTTGCTGGCTGCCCCGCAGACGAAGGGGAACTGCAGCCAGGTGGCCGAGGATTTGAATTCCTTGAAGAGGTTGGAGAAGGAGATGCGAACCACCTGGTTTTCCTGGGTAGAGACACACACGGAGCTTTAGTCACCCTGGTGGCTTCAGCAGGGAAGTGCTGCAGAGGAGGAGGCATGTGGCCCTGTCTCCTGTCCCCTCCAAGTCCCCTGGCCCTGGCAGAGATGCCACCAGGATGGAAACCACCTCCAGCCGAGAGTGACCCACCAGCAGCAAAGAACAGCCACATCCTGCAGCCCCCGAGCCCACCAGCGCCATCCCCAGTGCTTCAATCAATGAAGGCAGTGTAAGAGGCCACCCCGTGTCACGGACCTCGGTGGTGACATCCAGGTGCACGAGGAAGTGCTTGCGGGGCAGGGGCCTGAAGAGCAGGTAGAGGTAGCGCCCTGTGAGCCCCAGGGACTGCGTCCCTGCCCGGGGCAGCTGCAGGTAGCTGCTGGCTGGGTTGGAGCCTCGGATCCGGTAGATTGTTCCCTTCATCCTCGTGTCCTTTGGAAGCCAGGGAAGGACAGGGGTGGGTCAGCACTGCCCACCCCTGGCAGTACCCCCCGCCTCATGGTGGCCCCGTTACCGTGAGGGCGGCCACGTCCCCCTCCTTGGCAGAGCGCTTCCACTCCTCCACACGGAAGTGCTTGAAGATGTTCAGGTAGGGACGCTGCCAGGCTGCCAGCACCGGGATCATCGGGGGATGGAACCCCATGCCCCACTGCCCCCTGTATGCCCCCAGGTTCCCTGCCCCATTAGCACCCCACTGTCTGCATGTCCTGAGTCTCCCCAGCTTGCTTTAGTCTCATGATGCAGTCCTGGTGACATCTCCATCATCTCTTTACCCGAATTCCCCCCAGCCCTGGTGACACCCCCAAGCCCCAGAGTCCTGCTGAAAATCCCTTTACTCCTCTCCTCCAGCCCCAGGAACGCCCCAGGAACCTCCAAGCCCTGAGCTCCTCCAGCCCCAATGATATCCAGCACCTCCACCGTCCTGACCCTGCCACCCCGGTGCTGTCCCTGTGCCCCCAGCACTGTTACAGACCTGCTTGTGGAATCCCATGCTCCCCATTCTCCCCGTCCCCGGTGACAAACTAGTATCTGCACGTTCCGAGCCTCCCCAGCCCTGGTGGCACCCCGTTACCTCCGTGCCCAGAGTCCCCATGCCCAGTGACGATGCAGCCCCCCCGATCCAGCAATGCCCCTGTGCCCCCCCCCAGTACCCCCTGCCCGGTGACAGTGCCCTGAGGACCCTGAGCCCGAATCCAACCAACCCAGCCCGAGTGACATCCCTGTTACCGCCACGCTCCAAACCTACAAGCCCTTCAGCCCCGGTACCCCTGTGCTCCGGATGTCCCCCATCCCCGGTGCCCACCCCCCTCCCGTTACCGCTGTGCTCCGAGCCCCGCCGGAGCTGCTCCATCCGCGGTGACACCGCCATGCTCCAAACCCCCATCCCCAGTGACGCCGTGTTCCCACACCCCAATGACGCCCCACATCCCCCCATCCCCGGTCACACCCCCATTGCCCTGTGTCTCCCATCCCCTGTCACACCCCCACTGCCCCGTGTCCCCCATCCCCGGTCACACCCCCATTATTACCCCGTGTCCCCCATCCCCGGTCACACCCCCACTGCCCCGTGTCCCCCCATACCCTGTCACACCCCCACTGCCCCGTGTCCCCCATCCCCGGTCACACCCCCATTATTACCCCGTGTCCCCCATCCCCGGTCACACCCCCACTGCCCCGTGTCCCCCATACCCTGTCACACCCCCACTGCCCCGTGTCCCCCCATCCCCGGTCACACCCCCATTATTACCCCGTGTCCCCCCATCCCCGGTCACACCCCCATTATTACCCCGTGTCCCCCCAGCGCGGTCACACCCCCATTGCCCCCTACCCCTCCATCCCCGGTCACACGCCCATTACCCTGTGTCCCCCCCGTGTCCCCCCATCTCCGGTCACACCCCCATTGCCCCGTGTCCCCCCATCCCTGGTCACGCCCCCATTATTACCCCGTGTCCCCCCATTCCGGTCACACCCCCATTACCCCGTGTCCCGCCATTACCCCTTGTCCCCCCATCCTGGTCACACCCCCATTACCCTGTGTCCCCCCGTGTGCCCCCATCCCCGGTCACACCCCCATTGCCCCGCGTCCCCTCATCCTCGGTCACACCCCCATTACCCCGCGTCCCCTCATCCTCGGTCACGCCCCCATTACCCCATATCCCCCCTCCCGTCCCTACTGTCGCCCCCGGTCCCCCCCGTGCCCCCCCACCTGCCGCCATGGCGCTCGCCGCCGGATCAACCGTCCCGCGCGGCTGCAGCCAATCAGCGGCGCGATAGCGCATATCACGTGATTATGTCCAGCCTCCAGCCCCGCCCCCCCGGGCGCTGACCCCGCCCCTTTCCCCTCCCCTGGGTGGCGACTCGATCGCGACAGACCCGGGCACGATCTCTCGGGGCAGGGACTTTATGTGCGCGGGGTCAGAGCGAGGGGTCAGGGGACTTTATGTGCGCGGGGTCAGAGCGAGGGGTCAGGGGACTTTATGTGCGCGGGGTCAGAGCGAGGGGTCAGGGGACTTTATGTGCGCGGGGTCAGAGCGAGGGGTCAGGGGACTTTATGTGCGCGGGGTCAGAGGGAAGGATCCCCGAAGCCGAAGCGCTGCTGGGCCTCGCGGATCTCGTGCAGCAGCGCGTTGTTCTGCAGGCCGAGCTGCGGGAAAGGGGAGCGGGTCAGGCCGGGCTGCCCGGGACACGCGGGGCTGCTCGGTGCCCCGGCTGCGACACCGGCGGGACAGGGAGCGCCCCGCAGGGCACGGACACGCACCTTGACGGTGTATTTGTAACACTGCTCCGCCTCCAGCTGCCGCCCGCCCTGCAACACAGCACCGGGAGCACATCCTGGGGTGCGCCAGGCACGGAAAGACCCTGAGACCATCAAATCCCTCCATTCCCTCAGCACTGCCAAGGCCACCGCTAAAACATGTCCCCAAGTGTACATCCAAGCGGCTTTTAAATCCCAAAAGGCATGGGGATCCCCCCCACTGCCCTGGGCAGCTGTGCCAGGGCCTGACCACCCTTCCATGAAGTTTTCCCAATATCCATTCTAAACCTCCCCTGGCACAGCCTGAGGCTGTTTCCCCTTGTCCTGTCCCTGTTCTCTGCTGTCCCCTCCTGTCAGGAGCTGTGCAGAGCCACAAGGTCCCCCCTGAGCCTCCTTTTCTCCAGGCTGAGCCCCTTCCCAGCTCCCTCAGCCCCTCCTGGTGCTCCAGCCCCTTCCCAGCTCTGTTCCCTTCCCTGGACCCCCTCCAGCCCCTCAGTGTCTGTCTTGTCATGAGGGCGCCCCATAGAATCCCAGGATTTAGGGTGCCTCAGCAGTGGCCAGCAGCCCAGGAAAGACATGAGATCTCTGTGGAAGGACATTTGTAAGAAGCTCAGCAATCAGTGCCTCAGGGTGCTGCTTTTGCCATCCAAGCACTTCCTTTCCCCAAGAACAGCCCCAAACAGAGCTCTACACCAGCTCTTCAGGTTCATGACCAGATGCCAACCCCCTCAATAAACCCCCAGGAATCCCCACCCCATCAGGCTGGCACAGGCTGGGCACTCACCTGCAGGCAGATGAGGGCGAGATACCCCCACACTTCAGCGTTGGTGTTATTCAGGGCATTGGCTTCAGAGAGAGCATCTTCTGCTTCCAGCATCTCTTCCAGCTTGAGGGAGAGAGGAGAGGCATGGACAAATGACAGAGAGCAGGCAGAAAGGGCTTCCCAACTCAACAGGCATTGCTCTAACAGCAGGAGTGCAACAGAAAGCTCCTAGGAGGGCTTCCCTGAGAGAAACGTGGGGGAAAGGATTTAGGGCACAGACAAGGAGTCATCCTCAGTGCCAGAGCATCCAGATCTCCAGTCTGGAGCAGGAGCTTCCACTGCTGACCCCTGTGGGATCACACACTATTTCTAACTTAGCCTCCAGCTGTAAGGGAAGCAGCACAAAGCCCTTCACCTCCAGGAACAGAGTGATCCAGCTGCATGAGGAAACACGGCTGTGTTCCTGCTCCCTGTTCCTGCTGTGCAGCTGCTCTGGGCATGCAGGGGTAGCTGGTGCCCAGGCCACCACTCACCTCCCTAACCTGATTCCACAGGAGGTAAACACTTGGCCAAGGGGGAACAGAAGTTTAAATTCCTTCCTTGATTGCTTCCTCAGCCAAGCTGCCTTGGAGGAACCTGGCAAGGTGTCCCTTGGGGAGACACTGCACTGCTGGTGCCTGGGTGTCCTTGGCAGCCCTTCAGAGGTGCTGGATTCCCTTGGACAGGGAAAGCACCGAGATTCCTCCCTGCTGACATCCCACCCAGTGCCTCGGTGACATGCAGGTCATGTGCAGGCAGGAGCTCAGAGCAGAGCCCAGATTGTTTGCCTTGACTCCCTGGGGAAGGAGGTGCTGCCAGGAGCTGGGATGAGGCAAAGGATGGCTGTCCCCTGTCACTGTGATATTTGATGAAAATCCTTTCACTAGGATTTTTCTCCTGAGAAGCTGAGAAGCCTCAGAAAAGAAATGCAAACAATAATCTGATGGCTGTGGCATGTGGTCTGGAGATGGTTTACCAACATCTTTGGTTGGTCTCATGTGGATACTTAATGACCAATCCGAGTCCAGCTGTGTCAGACTCTCTGGTCAGTCACAATATTTTATTATTCATTCCTTTCTAGCCTTCTGATGAAATCCTTTCTTCTATTCTTTTAATATAGTTTTAGTATATTTAGGATATATATTACATTTTCTTTTAATATAATATATATAATAAAATATATAATGTATAATATATAATATTATATATATAATAATATATAATATATAATATATAATAATATATAACATATATAATAAAATATAATATATATAATAAAATTATATAATAAAAATAATAAACCAGCCTTCTGAAACATGGAGTCAAGATTCTCATCTATTTTCTCATCTTGGGGACCCTCAAACACCACCACAGTTCCCAGAGCAGAGGCTGAAGGTGACACCATCCAGGTGCCACGCTGGGGCTGTCACAGCACACAGGACATGGTGGCATTTGGGGGCATTGGCTCACATGCAGCCAAGAGTTGCTTTAAACAAGGGGATCCTGCAAAAGCCAAGCCCTGTGTCCTGTGCCACCAAGGGGAGACTGAAGCAGAGATTAACTCAGCATTTCTTTCTGAAGGGCTTAAGTTTTGTAGGAGATCTGAAAAGAAATTACACTCTTCACCCACTAATTTCCCAGTCCAAACCCAGAAGAAAAGGACAGGAAGGCAGCTGCACTCACCCTGTAGCAGGCAATGCCCACGCCCAGCCAGGTGAGGCAGGAGGCAGAGTTGTCACAGGCGAGCAGGAAGATGTGCTTGGCCCGAGCATACTGCCAGGAGAGAGACAGACAGACAGACACATCTCTGCATCACCCCACAGACACACAGGGCTTTGCCAAACACCCTGCTCCCACGGAGCTCAGACACCCACTGGCCCCACTGCTGCTGCAGCAGGGATTTGTTCTGTGCTGTCAGAACTCAGTGCATCCCTCTGGGTGTCCAGGGTTGCCAAAACCCCTGCCAGGGGGCTCAGAGACCCTGGCACAGAGCCCAGAGCACCTGCAGGTTTGATTATGACCCATGGAGCAAATTACCAGCTTTGTATGAGGACCTGAAAGCCACAGAAGTTTAAATAGTATAATAATAAAATTATCACAGGGTGAAAAGGTAGATTTTAGGATTTTTGGAACGGGGGTTTGGGGACAAGATGGAGGAATCTGGGCATGTCCAGCCTTTCTTCTTCTTCTTCTTGGTCTCCATCTTCTGCTGTGATGCTGGCACATTGGGATTGGTTTAGAATAGAAGTTCACTGTCTAACATAGGTGATAGGTATTGGAAAGTAATTGGAAATATGTTATAAAGGTGATAGGTATTGGGAATTAAGTGTTAATATGTTATATGTAGTTTGTAGTATAAAAAGACAACACTGCCCCAAGGGTGGTCAGAGTGCTGCTGGCTGCTGAGCAGATCTCAGCTGGGCAGAAAGAAAATTTTATAGATAAAATTTAATAAACAACTTAAGACCGAAAACTGAAGAGCTCTGACTCATTCTTCGGATGCACAGGACAAAACAGAGACTTTTCACTCATCTCAGGGCTGCAATTAACAACCAAACTCTGAGAGTAACTTGCCCTCCACAGCCCTGCTGGCTGCTCACCTTTTTCTCGTCCAGGTAGATGGAGCCCAGGCGCAGGTACACGAAGTGCATATCTGCAGCATCCTCCTCAAAGCTGATCACCCGCTCGTAGCAATCCTTGGCTTTCTCAAAGTCCTTCTGCTGGTAGCACAGGTGCCCTTTCTGAGCCCAGACATTTGGATTCTGTGCACCAAAAACCAGGAGTGAGACACGGATGGGAGAAACGCCTGAGAGGGGAGCCGGGACACTGCAAGCAGCAGAAAGGAGCTGAGCAGTGTTTCAGTGTGTTACCACAACTCCCTGTGCAGTGCTCCAGCCTGGGGACAGTGTGGCAAAGGAAGGACCTGGGGGTGCTGGTTGGCAGCTGCTGAAGCAGAGCCAGGTGTGCCCAGGTGGGCAAGCAGGCCAATGCCCCCTGGCCTGTGCCAGCCATGGCATGGCTGGCAGGAGCAGAGCAGTGCTTGTGGCCCTGTGCTGGGCACTGGGGGTGCCACAGCTCCAGTGCTAGTCCAGCTGTGGGCCCCTTAATTGTGGGGGGACATTGAGGGGCTGGAGAGGGTGCAGGGAAAAAAAGGGATCACCAGGAGCAGCTGAGGGAGCTGGGCAGGGGCTCAGCCTGGAGAAAAGGAGGCTCAGGGGGGCCCTTCAGGCTCTGCACAGCTCCTGACAGGAGGGGACAGTCAGGTGGGGGTCAGGCTCTGCTCCCAGGGAACGGGGACAGGATGAGAGGAAACAGCCTCAAGTTATGCCAAGACAGCTTCAGATTGGATATTAGGAGAATTTCTTCATGGAAAGGGTGGTCAGGTGCTGGCACAGCTGCCCAGGGCAGTGGTGGATTCACCATACCTGGAGGGATTTTAAACCTGTGTGGATGTGGCACTTGGGGACATTGTTTAATTATGAACATGGTGGTCTGGGGAATGGGTGGATTTCATGATCTCAGAGGGCTTTTCCAACCTAAACAATTCCATGATTCTGTGATATCAGGGCAGGGTTTATGGAGAGAGTTAAGGTCATCACTAGCAATGGGATCCCCCTCCATCTCCCTGCCCAGTGTCCTGCCTGCACACAGCATTCCCAGGTGTCATCTTCCCCCTGCTTTCCTTTCACTCTGCCTCCCCAAAGAGAGATCAATAGCAACTTTGTTTGTCATGAAACAGAACCTGACTCTCCCACCCAGGGACAGAGGAATAGGATATACCTGAGAGAGAAAAGAAAGGCAGATGTAGAGAGGGAGAGGCAGAGAGAGGCTCTGAGATGCTGCCTGCCCATGCAGGGAGTGACAGGAGGCTGTGACAATGGGATAACAAAGAGAGCACAGCCTGGTGTGACTGCCCTCCCACTGAATGCTCTGGACTGCACTGGAATGGTAAAGGGGGAATGCAGCAGGGGCTCTGGAATGGTGAACTGGGAATGGAGCAGGGGCTCTGGAATGGTAAATTGGGAGTGCAGCAGGGGCTCTGGAATGGTAAAGGGGGAATGCAGCAGGGGCTCTGGAATGGTAAAGTGGGAATGCAGCAGGGGCTTTGGAATGGTAAAGTGGGAATGGAGCAGGGGCTCTGGAATGGTAAATTGGGAATGGAGCAGGGGCTCTGGAATGGTAAAGGGGGAATGCAGCAGGGGCTCTGGAATGGTAAAGTGGGAATGAAGGGGGCTCTGGGATGATCAATGGGAATGAAGGGGGCTCTGGGATGATCAATGGGAATGAAGGGCTCTGGGATGATCAGTGGGAATGAAGGGCTCTGGAATGGTGAATTGGGAATGAAGGGGCTCTGGGATGATCAGTGGGAATGAAGGGGCTCTGGGATGATCAGTGGGAATGAAGGGGGCTCTGGGATGATCAGTGGGAATGAAGGGGCTCTGGGATGATCAATGGGAATGAAGGGCTCTGGGATGATCAGTGGGAATGAAGGGGCTCTGGGATGATCAGTGGGAATGAAGGGGCTCTGGGATGATCAGTGGGAATGAAGGGGCTCTGGGATGATCAGTGGGAATGAAGGGGGCTCTGGGATGATCAGTGGGAATGAAGGGGCTCTGGGATGATCAGTGGGAATGAAGGGGGCTCTGGGATGATCAGTGGGAATGAAGGGCTCTGGGATGATCAGTGGGAATGAGGGGCTCTGGGCTCACGCACCAGGGGCTCGATGCGCACGGCCTCGCGCAGACACTCCTCCCATCGGGGCAGGTCCTCCCGCAGCTGGTAGGTCCAGCCCAGGGCCAGGTAATAGGCACAGGTGGGGCCTCCCTGAAGGCTCAGCAGCTCGTGGGCCAGTGCCTTGTGAACAAACTGGGGAGCAACAGCACAGGGGGTGGTGTTAGGGGAGCAGGGACACCACGGACACCCCAGCAGGACAGAGGAGCTGGCTGACACCTCTCTGACTTCCATAAACAGAAAACACAAAGGAAATTTCTTTCTCCCCTCTTTTGAATGTTGGTCTAGTGGAAGGTATCCCCGGTCTAGTGGAAAATGTCTCTGCCCAGAGCAGGGGGTTGAAATCAGATGAACTTCAAGGTCCCTTCCAACTTAAACCATTCCAGGATTCCATTCAGTTGCTTTAAGCAACTCTTTCTGCCATGCCAAATTTAGGCAGGCAGCAGAATGTGACAACCAGAGATGTCCCAGAGATGACTTGGTAGGACAGGCACATTCCACAGCTGATACAAAAATCCCTCCAGCATACACAAGTGTCTGAATCACAGGAGTTCAGGCACCTTGGGAGCACCACAATAATGGATCCCATCTCTGAATGCCCTGTACCATTTCTGAGCTGCTCCTCTGCAGCAGGCAGTGCTGGGCTGTGTGTCCACAGCCAGCATTGTGGGCTCCACACTCTGCCTGGCCACACTTCTGCGTCTCTGGGCAGTGGTGGCTTTGCTCCCTCTTGTGCTCAGCCTCTGGAGTAGCCATGGCTCATTCCCTGAGGCCCAGAAAGGGGCTGGCTGGAGCTCTCTGGGAAGAAACCAGCCTCCCTCCCCACTCCTCCTGCTTAACTGACCCTCACAGCGTTGAATTGCATCAGGAATTCCACTGACTTCATGAAGATTGTGCAGGGAGGTGGCTGAGGTTCTGGAGCTGCAAGAAAATGTGTCTCTGTCAGTCTCAAAGTGGGGTTTTTATTTCTGGAGCCAAAGCAGGTCCTGACATCCCAGTGGAGACAGAAAAATCCCTGCAACATGGAGCAAAACCCAGGAGGTGGCAGGGGAGGCTGAAGCAGAGATTAACTCAGCATTTCTTTCTGAAGGGCTTAAGTTTTGTAGGAGATCTGAAAAGAAATTACACTCTTCACCCACTAATTTTCCAGTCCAAAACCAGAGGAAAAAAGGTGGGAATTTATGAATTATGTTTGTCAGAGACAGCTACAGTGAGGCTCCTGCCTCCTCAAAGCAACCAGGGGTCCTGAGGCACTCAGCGGTGCCATTTCCACCACCACAGGGGCTGTGGAGGAGGCAGATCCCATTCCACACAACCAGAGGAGATCTCCAGGGACACTTTAAGAGCTGGCATCTCAGGAGGAAGAAAAGGAAGGTGCAGGATGCAGTGATGTGAGAGAGAGAGCTGCATTCACCTGCTGGCTGTCCATCCTGAGAGGTGCTGCTCTGAAAATCAGAGTGAACCTGCTTTGCCTGCAGATTCCCTGGCTCAGGAGAGACAACAGGCCCTGGCAGCACAGGGGCCAGGGCTCACTGCTCCCACATTACTCCCCACCATTCCCACAGGACCATCTCCCAGCTCTCCACATCCCCATTCCCAAACCTTGTGGGGCTTCCTGCACTGCTGGAGCCTCTTCCTTGGGTGTCTCACCTTCCTCGACCTCTGGTGGTTTGTCAGCTGAGCCGTCTGGAATCTCCTCTGCAATGAAATCCCCAAGAATCATTAGGTGTAAAGCCATAAACTTCCCAGTCTAGAACATGATTCCACAAAACAAAAACAAACAAACAAAAACCAACCAAAAAACCCAACCAAAAAAACCCCAAAAACACACACACAAAAAAAAAAAAAAAAAAAAAAAAAAAAAAAAAGGAAGAAAATATAAAAGATCTATCAGGTTTTCAAAGCTGGGAAGAAATTTCTTTGCAGGAGGCAATACCTGGGGCAGAGATTTTTAGCACAAGATTACCATGGGAAGCCAGAAACAGGTATAAATGAGGCAGGATGAGAGGAAACAGCCTCAAGTTGCAGCAAGGAGGTCTAAGTTCAATGATAGCAAAAAATGTATTGACAGAAAGGGTGGTCAGGCATTGGGTCAGGCTGCCCAGGGCAGTGGTGGAGTCCCCATCCCTGGAAGTGTTCAAAGGCCCTGTGGATGTGACAGCTGGGATTTGGGCTAGTGATGAACACAGCAGTGCTGGGTTAACAGTTGGACTCGATCTTGGAGGCCTTTTCCAGCCTTAGTCATGCCATGATTCTATGAATATCCCTTTCCTCATAATCAGAAGGGACAAAAACCCGCATGTGTCATGAGCCTGCCTGCCTGAGGCACTGTGCATGAGTGGTGATAATGTTAAAAATAAAGCCAGTCAGCATTTCCTGCAGCCTGGCCAAATATTTGGGATTCAGGACAGACAGCCTCAGCTCAGGCTGGACTCAGAGGGGCTCCAAAGGAAGCCTTGGCCTCAGGGTGAGTGCCAAGCAGCTGGTTTGCCCTTTGGATTGCTGTGCTGGGAACTCACAGTGACAGATTCCATGGAATTCTGTTCTAGCTCACAGTCCACATCTACCTTTACCCTTTGTACTTCTCCTGTTAAAAACTCTCCTCCTTCCACTGTTCACCACACTATCCACCCCTCCTTGCTGGTGTCAGGGCACCTCCTGGCTTTGTCTGTTACCTGGCTCTGTTCTGGGAGAACTGGGCTTTTTCCCTTCTGCCTCAGCAGCCTCAAGGATTCTCCTCTCCTCCTCAAGCTCGGCTCGCAGGAGCTTCTTAGCCTCACGGAAGCTCCTTTCTGCCTGAATGTAATTATTCTGCATCTCATAAAACAAACCTGTGGGAGAGACACAGCAGCATCAGCACACACCCAAAGGAAGCAAAATGCTCCCCTTAGCCCTCAGCTCAGAGCAGGGAGAAGAGGACTGTGGGCAGGAACAATGCTTGGCTCCACAGGAATACCTTGAGCACCAGACTGGCTTGGTTTTGTACCTGTGAGGGTCCAGGCTATGATGCTGGGTGGCTCCAAGGAGCAGGCATCCTCAAAGAAAATCTCTGCCTCTTCATAGGTCCGCAGCTTGACACACGCAATGCCACAGAGCAGCAAGCTGGGGCAGGGGCAGGGGCAGAGCAGTCAGCCTGGCAGCCCCACAGTGGTGTGGGGGACACACCCCACAACATCCCCACCCACCCAGCCACCCAGCAGGAGCACTGAGCACCTTTGGACGTGCTGGGGGTCCAGACAAACAGCCTGCTGGAAGCACTCCTGGGCTTTGGTGGCATCCTCATACAGGAGGCAGAAGGCTCCATAGTCCAGCCAGGCCTGGATGCTGCGCTGGTCCCGAGCTATTCTCTGCACAACAGAGATCAATCAGCACTGCAGGCAGGCTCAGCAGAGCCATGGACTGGGCAGGCAGTTCTGGAATCACCACAGCTTCCCTGGCCACCCCAGCCCAGCTGAGCAGGAATCAAGACCTTGTCTGTACATGCAAAGGTGTCCCCTGAATGGGATTGTGCTGGAAGCCCGCTTCCTCTAACCTAACACATGTTCTCCAGCTCCAGCTGACACCTCCTAGGGCCCAGTGTCCCCAGAACTGGCCCAGCACATCCCATTTCCCCTGGCCTCGAGGCTGGAGTCCTCAGTGACCTGCCCAGGGACAATCTCACATCCTGCAGGGAGCAGCATCTCCCTGGGAAATCCCTCCCAAATCCTACTTCAGCCTGAGTATCCTGGTGATGCTCAGCTCCTTCCTCCCTCCCTCCAGCACAGCCTGAGCTGTGAGCAGTGGCCCCACTGTGCTGCTGGGCTGTGCCAGTCCCCACAGGTGATGGCAGAGAGATCTGGGGCTCCCTCACCTGATTGTAGAACAGAGAGGCCAGTTTGAGGTCCTTGATGGCTTCAGCTTCACGAGCAAAGAGCAGGAGCTGCTTCCTGGTTGAGTTGGGTGGAGGGGCAGGAGAAACATCTTCCCCAGACAGGAGCTGGCAGGGAAGGAGACAGGGTTAGCCCTGGGGAAGGGGAGAGTGCTTTGTGTGATCCCAGCATGGCACACCAGCACTGCACACAGTACAGACCAGTATGGCTGGGGCTGGCACTGGGAAGGGCAAGCTGCTCTGTGCTGGACACATCCCCACCATTCCCAGGTACCTCTGCCACACAGGCACAGGGCAGTATCAATCTTTACAAGGACATGGAGGGACAGGACAAGGGGCAAGGACTTCCCATTGCCAGAGGGTTAGATATTAGAAAGGAATTCTTCCCTGTGAGGATGAGGAGGCCCTGGCACAGGATGCCCACAGAAGTTGTGGCTGCCCCTGGATCCTTGGAAATGTCCAGGGCCTGGATGGGGTTTGGAGCAACCTGAGATAGTGGAAGGTGTCCCTGCCCATGGCAGGGGGTGAATGAAATGAGCTTTAAGGTCCCTTCCAACCCAAACCTGTCTGTGATCCTATGATTATTCACAGCATTCCCTAGGTCAAAGTGATGACAAACTTCAGTGGGACACTCACTGGTGACCTCAGCTCCTGCTCTGCCCAGCCACCCTCACCATGTGCCAGCTACAGCAGCTTCACCAGTGCCATCTCACACCTACCCCAGGATTCTGAGCATGGGATACAAAGGGATGCCTGCCTCGAGTGTGGCTCAGGGTCTACAAGTGACAACTCCAGCAGATGAAAGCATGAGCCTGCTTCTGCCTTGAAGGCCACAGTCCTTCCCCTGCCCTGGAGCCAGAGTGAAGCCATGGCCTGAGTGACCCCCATTTCCCCCACCTTGTTCAGGGCCATGTGCATGTGGTCCACGAGGTACACATAGAGCTCACTGAGGAATGCCTGCAGCTGCTCCTTGGTCTCAAACGCTGTGGTCTTCAGGTATTTCTCCCTCACAATCTTCACCACAGAATACTGTGGAGACAAGGGACATTGCACAAGGCAGTTTCCCTCCCATGCCCCCCACCACAGACAGAGGCTGAAGCTCCAACTTAGTTCTGAGAAATAAATCCAGTCCAGCACTGATAAAAGCAAAAAAAAGCAAGCAAAGGGGATTTCCTTTCCCACCTCCCTGACAGCCTTTAGGGACAGCATGTGGATGGCTCACCTCCTCAGGACAGAAAGGAGGGCTCCAGGAAGAGTGTGGAACTTCCTTTCCCTGCCAGGGCAGACTGGGAATGTGGGAATAGCCAGCTTTGCTGGGGCAGACTGGGAATGTGAGAGCAGCCAGCTTTGCCTTTCTCAGGTTATGAGCATGGGGCAAATGGATAGGAGTAGCTCCCATTGATAGGAAGTGCTCTCTTGTTGTGGGACCAAAGCAACTTGGTGCCTGATCCATTAGAGGGGAATCTTGTCCCTCAGTGCTCACTGCAACAGCTCTAGGTGGCAGGAAAGGACTCTAGAGCACCACATCATCCTGAGTTACCACCACAGAGCAGCAGTTTCTCACTGAGAAAGTGTCTGGACAAAACAAGTAGGGAAGCAAAAAGCACAAAGGAGCCTTCACCTTAAGCTGTTCCTTAAAAGCAAAATATTTCCCAGAGGTATTGAGCTCATAGTTGAGCTGACGTTTCTGTTCCTCCATGGTTTCGTGGTCCATCACTCCCTGCTCAAGCAGCTGCTTCCCAAAAAGCTCATGGTACTCCCTCAGGATGGCAACAGCAACAGTGGTGACACGTTTGTGATAATCTTCCACCACCTAGGAAAGAAATAAATAAATTTCACAAGCCACTTATGCAATCAACCTTGATATGTATTTGATTTGCCACAGCCCACGCCTCCCATTAACTCCACCTGACTCAGGTCTCAATTAGTCTGTCACACATCCTTTCCTGTCCACGCCTGAGGGCTGAGAAAATATCTGCAGGTAAACATAAAAGAGCTCCTTCCTGCTAGGATTTTCCATCACAACCCAGTATTCCAGTCACTGCTATCTCTCCTATAGCAATATAATTGGCTGTGAGTAAAATAGATCTCATTTACTGGGAGCCTTGAAACCCATGGCCAGCCCTCTTCAGCAGAACCTGTCATCTCCATAATCTTGATCCTCAAAAATTCTTGGTGATCTGAGGAAGGTCAGGGCTGATTCTGTTCAGGTTTGTCTGAGTCTGACGAAGCACAGGGGCTGCTCTGAGACAAGGAACTGTTGGGACTGCCCAGGATATAAATAAGGTGCTGATAGCCTCTTTTCCCAGCACCCCATTTCCTTCCAAACATCCCCCCATGGCTGCCTTCCCTCCCTTTGCTCCATCTCTTCATGGCTCCCTTTGAGTGGGATGTGAACACGAGTGATGGAAGGGCTCCCAAGGCACACTGCTCTGGAGAT
This sequence comes from Ammospiza nelsoni, assembly GCF_027579445.1. Taxonomy (NCBI): domain Eukaryota; kingdom Metazoa; phylum Chordata; class Aves; order Passeriformes; family Passerellidae; genus Ammospiza; species Ammospiza nelsoni. Next base: position 14,685,487 of record NC_080649.1, on the reverse strand, counting down.
AACCCATACAGAAGTTTCCTTTTCTGTGTGTTTCATAGAATATGTTGAATTGGAAGGGATCCACAAGCATCAAGTCCAGCTCCTGGCCCTGCACAGACACTCCAACAATCCCACCCTGGGCATTCCTGAGAGTGTTGTCCAAATGCTCTTGGAGCTCTGGCAGCCTCGGGGCTGTGCCCATTCCCTGGGGAGCCTGGGAAGTGCCCAGCCACTCTTTTCCTAAAATCCATTTTCCTAAAATAGTTTCCTAAAATCCTAAATTCCTAAAATTAAAATAAATTCCTAAAATCCTAAATTCCTAAAATCTTTGTCTAAAATATTTTCCTAAAATCCAGCAGAGATTGAAGCTGCCCCTTGTGAGGAAGCTGCAGACCCCAATGAGCTCCACCCTCAGTCTCTCTTCTCCAGGCTGAACATTCCAAGTGACCTCACACTCCTCACATTTCCATATTCCCTTCTAGACCCTTCACCACCTTTGTGGCCCTGCACCCCTGATCTCTTCAAACCTCATCCCCACGTTGCTGTGGGCTGAGAATGAAGGCTCTGAGGGCAGGGTGGGGTGGCAGGATGGTCACAGGCTCTCACACCAACCTTTTTGGCTCCTTCTGTCCGTGGGGCCAGCGCAGGGCGGGGAGGAATCAGCTCCTGAACCCTGTGAGTGAGAGCAGAGGAGAATCAGCAGAGCCACTGCCAGGGATGTTGGCTTGTGTAGTGTGAGGGCTTCACTCTGCCATCGTGTCCATGAGACACCTCACAGGCACCTGGGAGGAAACCTGGAATCTCAGACCAAGAGTGAACAGCTCCCTACAGCTGATGGTTGTGCTTTGTCATGACAGGGTTAACATTTACTGCCAACCCAAACTGCTCTCCTGGAGCAGCAGAGCTGAATCTTGGAGCTCCTGGCTCTGCAGAACAGGTGTAAGGAAGGAACCAGCCTGAGGAAAGCAGAATTGGGTCACTAAACAGCCCAGACCACAGTTCCAACACTGTCCAGTTTGTCCACACATCGACCCCCAGACACCCACCTCAGACCCCCAGACAGCCCCCAGCCCTGCTTGGGCCTCTGTGCAGTTCCAATGACCTTCCATTAGGATTAGCATATTTCAAACTAAGATTTTATTAAGGAGAGGGTGGCTGAGCAGATTCTCTGGAAGTCTCCTTCCCTTGATATATCCAAAAAGCATCTGGACACAGAGGAATGTGCTCTGGGGAACCCCAGTTGAACATGAATGTTGGTCTAGGTGACTTTCAAGGGTCACTTGCAAACTGAATAATTTTGGGATTCTGGAATTAAAATCCCTGGTGCCAAACCAGCCTTAATTTTTTTTTTTCACTATTTCCTGCTTGCTGGACTCCAGAACACCCTCAGTCCTCAGAACATGATCCATCCCACCAAGCCAAGGTGCCACAGGCCTTGTTCAAGGAGGAGTGACGCTGAATCCACACACACTGCAGAAGAGCAGAAATGTATAAAATAGGGCAGGAAAAGGTCTGTTCTAAGAGGGGTTCACCTTCCTCAGCCTGTTCCTCCTAGAAGACAGCAGGGAGCAGTGAGGACAACACATATACCTTCAATGGATGACATTTCTGTTTGAGAGATATAAATCTGCACCTCTTATATCTTCTTCATCTGCTGTATTTTCTTTTTTTTTTTTATTCCATAAATTAGATGTTTTATGCTTTTCTAACCCATAACACAGCAGGGCTGCCACTGGACAGGAACTGAAATCTCAAAGCAGCAGAGATGAAAGAGCAGCTCTGCAGCAGAACAACATGAAAACTAACATAAAAGCTGAGGAATGGGTAAAACATTGTGAGAAAACTTCTGGAAAGCTAAAAATGAGAGAACGCTCTGATGAAGCAACAGCAGCACTACCCAGGGCAGTCCACGCTGGTGGCCAGGACTGACCAAGCCACTGAACATCACATGCAAGAGGAAAGCACATGGGGATTAGAGGAAAACAAAGCCCAGACAGGAACACAGACATTGCTGTGCTGCTCTGGTGTCTCTTGTTTTGAGAGGAATGGCAGGGAGATGCCAGCTGGGATGAACAAGTGTTTTCCCAACACACCAGATGCCACGTCTAAAGCAGTCTGGCCAAATCCTCCCCCTGATTCCTGTGGGCTTTGCCTCAGGCCCTCTTTATGGAGTATTCCAAGGGGGGTTTGCTGCACAAGGCTCTCTCCAGTGTGCAGAGAGGAGCTGTCAGCCCCACAGCCCATCCTTACGCACCGCTGGGCCAGCTCCTCCCGCAGCCGCTTTGGGACCAGGGGCCTGTCCAGCTTTATCTCCATCACCAGGAACGTTCCTGCCTCGCTGTAGAGCTGTGGAGAGAAACATTGTTCCCTGTGTGGTGCTGTCTGCAGTGCTGGCACAGTGAAATACTGAGCCCACAGCCATACATCTCCCAAGTGCAAAGATCCAGCTTGTTTTATAACCCGCCCTCCGAATGAGTTACAGCAAAATCCAGCTCGAGAAACCAGGCTAGGGAAAAGGACAGAGCCCAGATAATCAATCTGCCTGCAGAATGAATGTGCATTCCAGAGGAAGAAGTCAAAATATGAGGGGATAATTTAAATAAATGCCTGACAATTTGCAGAGACCTTCTAGCCCAGTGTGCCAGCCTGCTCTCCAGATGGACGTCACTGGAAGAACTCTGGGACAGCATCTGCGTAAAACATCCTTTGTCCCCTCACTCTTGAGGAATTTAATTGTGTGAAAGGTGTGAGACACCAGCACAATGATGCTCTACACTCTCTCCTTGTCTTTGGAGAGACATAATTACCTGTCCTTCAAGGCTGAGATTTGTGACATTTTCAGATTCTCCAGTGCCATCTGACAACTGGATTTTGGATGGGCTGAGTAACTCTTAGGAAAAAGAAATGATGTCTTTTGTTTCAGACTCAATAAATCTCAAATCTTTGCAAGTTCCAGCAAATCCTAGGATTTCAGACAAGGGAAAGCTGCAGCTTCCTTACAAGAAGCAGCTCCAGCATCTGCTCTCTGTGACCAGTGACAGGACCTTAGAGAATGGCTGGAGCTGTACCAGGGATGGGTTAGGCTGGATGTCAGGGAAAGATTCTTCCCCCAGAGGTTGTCAGGACCCCAAGGCTATCAGAGCTCCAGGAGTGCTTAGACAACACTGTCAGGCACAGGGTGGGATTGTTGGGGTGTCTGTGCACAGCCAGGAGTTGGACTCATGGTCCTTGTGGATCCCTTCATGTTGAGAGGATTCTATGGGTCTAGGACAAGGAGTATCTCTCATCCATCCCTAGTTCTGTGTGTCCCAACTTCCTGTGACACAGAACCAGAGCAACCATGGTGCCTCCCCAGACCTTACCATGGCATTGGAATCTTCCTTCAGAGGCTTGCTGGTAGTAGCTTTGCTGGAAGGAGAGGTCCCCAGCCTTTCCTTGCCCAGACTGAGCTGTGACCTGCGGTCCCGGAAAATACTGTACTGAACTCTGGTCTGAAAAACAGAGACAATCAAGGGACAAAGCAGGCCTCCTCACTCATTTGCCTTAACCTCTCTCATCACAAAACACACTGTCAGGGTCTTAAATGCCTTAAGAAGTTTTGTAACCTCATTGTCTCCTCCTCGAGTTCAGCTGCTGGTGCTCCAGCCCAGCTCTGATCCTGTGTGGCTGTGAAGCCTCAGGTCAGACTGACACTCAGTGTGGATGTCTCCATGTTCCCTTCAAGAGCTGTGTTTGTGTTTTCACTGAGGACTGGCCCTTGGTCCTTGCCTGAGATGTGTGCTGAACATGCTGGAACCCAGATCTGTGATTCTGAATTCCTGGTGGGATCCTGGACCTGCCCCACAGACATGGATGTGCTTGGTGATGAGGGCTGCTGGATGAATCTGGCTTCTCTCACCAGGCCTGCTCCACACATTTTTGGGGGCCCCCACCTGCCTGACAGCATCCCTTGGCTCCCAGCTCATCTTCTGGTGTGGAGCTGCTTCCCTGACACACATCAGGGAATTGCAAGGAATAGGTTTGTCAGACTTTGTGTTTACAAAGTGTTTGACCACCCCGACAGGCTGCTCCCTCCCACACACCCTGGTTACAGGAACTGGGCTAGCAAGAGTTATGGGGTTCCTGGGGAGAGGATGGAGCAGCTGTAGAGAAACTCCTTAAACCAAGAGGCAACCCAAAGCACCTGGGGAGTAAGAAGGACTTCACATGTGACAGATAAATGGCACAGGACAAGCAGCACCATGCAGCCAAGGGGTCTTTCATGGCAGGGAAGCAGAGCCCAGCAGACACACTCATGCCCAGCCCAGCTCTGCAGCAGCCAGTGGGAGCAGGAGAAAGGCTGGAATTCACCCAGCCCCTGCACCTGAAGCACAGCCCCACAGGGAACATGGGGGGTAGAACCAGGCTGTACATCTGCCCTCCTGAAACAAGCTCAGGTTTGTTCCAGGAGGGAGAGACTGTGGGGAAATGGAGATGTAACTGTCACTCTTAGTAACAGAGAGGGAAAAAAAGAAAAGACAAATAAACCTCGGTGAGCTAGAGCTGAAAGAGCTCCAGTGACAGCTTTTTTGGTGGTTGCCGGGGGTAACGCAATCCTTTTAAAGCCACTGTTTGCTCTTCCCAGCAGCACCCTTCCCTTGCCCATGTTCCAGCATGGGGAGAGTGGATCATGCTGGCATAGGAGGGAGTGGAGTGAGATTCAAAGCCTCTCTCAGCCCCCAGACTTATTCACTCCCCCCCAGAAATCCCCTGCCTTGGAAAAACCTGCACCTAAAAGCTTGTATCATTAGTTTTCTCAATCACCAGAAGGGCACTCAAGGTTCAGATCCAGCTCCTACCAGCATACTGTCTACTCTGCCTGCTCCCAAACACTCCCTGTCCACCCTGCCTGCTCCCAAACGTCCTCTATCCACTCTGCCTGCTCCCAAACACTCTCTGTTCACTCTCCCTGCTCCCAAACACCCCCCGTCCATCCTGCCTGCTCCCAAACATCCCCTGTTTACCCTGACTGCTCCCAAACACCCTCAGTCCACTCTGTCTGCTCCCAAACTCCCCCTGCCTTCACTGCCTGCTCACAAACACCCTCTGTCCACTGTCCCTGCTCCCAAACACCCTTCTGCCTTCACTGCCTGCTCCCAAACACTCCCTGTCCACTCTGCCTGCTTCCAAACACCCTCTGTCCACTCTGCCTGCTCCCAAACACCTCCTGGTTACCCTGCCTGCTCCCAAACATCCTCTGTCCACTCTGCCTACTTCCAAACACCCTCTGTCCACTGTCCCTGCTCCCAAACACCCTCTGTCCACTGTCCCTGTTCCCAAACACCCTCTGTCCACTGTCCCTACTCCCAAGCCCCCAGTGCAAACCCAGCTGCAGAGCTGGAGCAGGGCCTGCTGCTCTCACCTTCTCAAACACCTCGCTGTCCTCGTAGTTGAAGACACGGAAGGCCCCTCGGATCTGCGTCACCCCAGGGCACAGCAAATGCATCATGTTGACATATGCCACACCATGGAAGGCAATCGGCTTGTCCTCATCTTTCTGGAAACACAGAGCAAGGCACTGAGATGCTGAACACACTGTTATTCTCCTTAAGGGAACAAGGTCACCAATCTCATTAAGAGAAGGCCACACAGCAAACTGATGCACCTGATGAGCCCATGGTTCTGTCACTGGCACGCAGCCGAGACAACCTGGATGAACACACTGGAGTCATTCCACATGTAGAATATTAATTTTGTCCCAATCCCCATGGGGCAGCTTTTGTCTCTAATTCCTGCACTCTCCTGTTCCTCAGGGTTGAGATACAGCTGCTGCTCCTGTTGAGGTACAGCTGGAAGATTATCAGCTGTGTGTGGTTAGAAACCCAGGTGACCCTACCAGAGTTGTGCATCTCAGGTTGGACAGACACCAAGTGGCTTAGGAGGTGTGGGAGGCCTGGCTGGAAGGATCATCATCAGAGCTGCAAAATCCTGGCACTGTGAGTGCTGAAAGGGATTTACACAACTTATATGGCTTTGTCCTGGGATAGATTAGGAGCTCTCACACAATCATCTGCCAGCAGCAGAGCCATTCTCTAAGGGGCTGTTTCTCTGTTAAACCACCCTGGTTTAGATGCAAAAGCATAACTTACCTACAGCCTGAGAAAGAATGCAAGAACCTCCTCAAGCTGTTTCAAAACTCCACTGACCACAGATCAGCTCAGTGAATTACTTTTAATTCTTTTCAGAGCCAGGCTGGACAAGCCTCTGAGCCACCTGGTCTATGGAAAGTGTCCCTGTCTGTGGTGGGGAGTTGGAAGGAGGTGGAGTCTGGGGTCCCTTCCAACCCAAACTATTCTGTGATTTGAAAAGTCACCCTGTCCCCTTTCCAGTGAGCTACCACAGACCACCAGTGAGAGCTGTAAGGAAAAAATATGACTCTGTATCTATTTAACAGCCCTATAAAGCTGATTTTTCACAAAGCCTCCTGCTCTCTGACTCACTTTGGCAGCTTCAAGGCCGGTTTTGCTACCACAAAGGCCTCAAGAGGAAAATGCCTGCTCATGCAATGCTCCTCCACAAGCCAGATCCCACTTTTACCTTGTCAGGTTTGTTGCCTTTCCCCTTGCCACCTGTGGACATCCTGCAGAGCTCCACGGGCCAGTGGCGGCGCTCGGCAATGCGCATCTGCAGGCTGGGCACAAAGGATGCACTGAGGAGATGCAGGAACCCAGCTGGAGAGCCCCACCACCCCCCTCTGTGCCCCAGCAGCTCCCCTCGGGTTTGCTTCACCCCATTCCCTCAGCAAACACCCTCAGGCCACGGGAACACTGTGATTTTCTGCTCTACCCACTGCTGTGTGGCATTTATGGCACAGCCAGCTTTAAAACAACAGTGAGAGCAACACATTGGGCTTTCTCTCTCCCCCAGTTACTTCAGAAATAAGTGAGAAGGAACGTGATTAGCTTTGGTATAAATCCTGAATTGTACAGAGCAAGTGGATCTTGAGCTTGCATTCAAAGTGGCTGGTGACTCTGACAGCAGCAGGCAGGTGGATGGATGTGTAGGGAAAAGAATTTTAAAAATCAAATGAGATAGAAGTGAGTATTTCCACACAAGGAGTAATTTGGCAGTGAAATGCACAGCCATGATGCAGCTGAGGCCAGAAAATAGCAGGATTCAAAGATAAATGGAACACTCATCCTGATCGTGAGCGTATCTGGAGCTGCTAAAGGCAACACTTATCCAATAAAAAAGCAAATGAAGAGTGCCCACATGGAGTGAAAGGTTTGAATGTATTTGGGATTCAGTAAAACTTAATTAGCAGCTCAGAGGAGAGCTGTGGATGCCACTCTAGTCCAGGTCTGCTCACTATAACTGCTGCCCCTTCCTTCAAGCTATGCAGGGACCAGCCCCCAGCCCCAGCTGCTGCCAGCAGGAGAGGGCATTTGTGGCCTGGAGATAGCAGCTCCAGACAATCCATCTTTTCCCAGCACAGCAGAACAAAGCTGCTGCCAGCAGTTCAAGGCACTTCAAGAGCTGTGCCCTTGCTCGGGTGAATGCTTGTGGCCAAGAGACAGCCACAGCAACCATGGCAGGTGGGGGCAGAGCCACAGTTTGACCCCTAAGTGGTCCAAGAGCAGCTGCATGTGGCAGCTTCTTGCCTCAGGTCACTCTGAGCATGTTCTGGGCTGGGTTGCTCAGGTCCCTTACACGGCCACAGCGTCAGCATCCAGGAAACAGCGTGTCTCCATGTCCCACACGACCCTCCTCGAGCTCTCTGCCTGGGCCCTGAATTCCTTGTCCTGTGAGGAACAGCGTGCAGTCAAAGCCAGCACAGCAAACTCCACAGCCTGCATCATCCTCAGAAGCATCCCCAGGAGAGAATGTGAGTCACACAGAGGTGTCCAAGTGCCCAAAGGCAGGCCAGCCCTGCAGAGAGACTGACAGCCTTTCCTGCAGACACCATCAGCGCTAAGTGCCTGGCTCACTGGAGATAACCCAGCTCAGTGTGGGTGTTTCCTGGGACCAGACCTGCCACATTCTCCCTTGGGATGTCTCCAGCAGTGAGCCAGCATGTCTGTTGCCCCAGGAGAACCACCTCTGTGCTGGACACTGCACAGTGACCACCCACCTCCCTCTCATACCAAGTCTCTCCATCCCTCCTGGTTCTCTTCTAAACTTGCCAGTCCTTCCTCACCTCACTTTTGTTGAGGTCTCCATCCTCATCCTCATAGGGCCCACCAACAATGAAGGAGTCAGGTATGTTCAGAGCATTAGGGGCCAGGATGGGGCCAACAGGCCAGTTTTTGGGTCGGGGAAATGGTTCTTTTTCACCACCAGCCTTCAGGATGCCATTCTTGAAGAGCAATGGCAATTCTTTCTAGAGACACAGGAGAAAAAAATGATTTGCATTTCTAACAGGAGCAGGAGCAAGAGCCAGCTGCTCCAAGCTGGGATAACAAAGCAAAGCAACAGTACAGGGTGCCCGGCTTGGAAAATGCACTCCACCGCACGCACACAAAGAATGGAATAAAAATAAAGAGCCACATGGAAAAAACCCTGCCAGTTTGAATCCAAATCTTTCCAAACAGACCTTTGTTTGTGTTAAAGAAACACATCACACCACAGAGACTCTGAGACCTCCCAACAAAGGCTGCTGGTGCACAAGCACGGAAGCTGTGCACCCCACGTGCCTGGACACTTGTTCCATGGGGTGGGAGAAGAACCCAAACCCAGCCAAGCCCCCTGTCACTGGGCCTGGGCCATTCTCACCTCAGCAGCTGCCGGCATTTGCAAGCAAACCATGTAGTTTTGCTGGCTGTCAGCAGTAAAGGCATCAGGGACAGAATAAGCTGCCTCCAGAGTGACACTCAGGAGGTTCCCACTTGAGAAATCGGTGGCAGAGAGCAGGAGCTCTCTGGTGCTCACTATCACTTCAAGGCCAGCCTGTGAGACAAAGATAAAATCAAGCCAGTAAACAATTCTAGCTTGCCTGCTCTTAGGGAGAAGCAAGCAGAAACCCAAGGCCAGAACATATAATGTTATCTTGTGCCTCATCTTGGATGTAAAAGAAAACAACCCAGCACAGGAAAGGAATCTCAGGACCAATTTGGCTCAATTGTGGTGTTTGTTTGCTTAAATCACAGCCTGGCTGAGGTATGGCACATGCCCCAAGGGTCTCATAAAATGAGCTGTGGAGAAAGAGGGAGGGTCTCATGAAAGGAGCCACAGAGTAAGAACATCAAGAGTGGAAAATGATGCTTTTCCCCTGGTGATTCAGAGAGCCACAGCTTTGCCTCTGCCCTATCTCCATGCTCTGTGTGCAGCCTTTAATTAGCCCTGGATGGATAGTGTGTGAGGGAAAACCAGCTGGTCAGCATTTATTACCTGTCCTCCCTAATGAGTGCCCCCCCACCTTGCTCACTGTGAACTCCTCTTAAACACAGAGCTGTTAATGGGATATCCACCCCTCCAGTTTGCTCCCGGTGCTCACTGCAGGCAGGCTCAGCAGCAAAATTGGACACATTTTCCCAGCCTCATGCTTCATTCCTTATTTTAGTCACTGAGTACTTTGCAACCTGCTGAATGAGTAAGGACCTTGCAGGAAAGGCAGTCAGAGTTTGTACAATACTGGACTCAGGCATTTCATCTGCAGAAAGGAAGGCTAATAGAGCTGGGCAGGTGACCCTGCCGCTGCCTTTTGAGGGGTTTTCAGCTCTGTGCTTTCCATCTTTGTTGTTTTTTGCAGAGCAATTGAGTAGCTGCACACATTAACATTTCCCAGCACGACCTCACCTATCAGAGGGAAGCAGGGACAGACGTCAGAGGGAGCGGGAAAGGCCTCCAAGCCTGTAACATATAGGGCTGTACCACATCCGTGATGAGCCAGGCAGCTGAGTCATGCTCTCCCTCCCATTAAAAAGCAGCAGAGAGCTGAATGAGGGAAGGAACAGTTCCAAATTCCACATACCGTGGCCTCAGGGCAAAGCTTCGCTGATGGGGAGGCAGGCACTGCATACAAAGGAGCTAAGACCTTCAGTGAACGCACTCCTGGGAAGAAACAGGAATGAGAACAGCCTCAAGTGAGACCCTCTGCAAAGAATCACACTCATGCAATGATCTGGGTTGGAAGGGGCCTTAAAGATCACCTTGTTCCAGCCCCCTGCCATGGGCAGGAACACCTTACATGAGGCAAAATCATGGTTCTGAATTTTGATTTCATTCAGAATAAATTCTGAATGCTGAGCTACTCTCTCTCCCCCTGGGTCAGATTTTGCAGAGCTATGAAGGTTACTTTGTCCAAAGGAGATAATTGTAGTCAGGGGTCCATAAGCAGAGATCAGAAAGTGCCAGGGAGCAAGGAGTGGTCATGGAGGCTGTAAAACTCAATGCTGTACCTTGCAGCAGAGGCAGAAGGTCCACCACAGCTTGGGCAAGAGGAGTGATTTTGTCTGGTTTTTTCTTGTCCTTTGATGTCACTTCTAGCAGTGTCACTAGGGAGATAAAAAGAGAGGAGCTGGCAGAATTCCTTGGAGCAGCAGGTCAGGCACCAAGGAAGGTCTGTGCGAGCTCTGGCACGAGCTCCTCTTCACCTCCCAAGGCTGACAAGCACAGCAAAGCCAAAGGAGCACGGGCCAACATGAAAGGGGATTCTTCCAGCTGGCAGAGATGGACAAGAAGTGCTGAGAGCCTCCCACCACTGCTGCTGAAGTGCTATTCCTGAACCAGTGACTCCTGCAGCCACAGCACCCAGCTCCAAGGTGGGACATCTGGCAGCAGCTACTTACATAGCACTGGTTTCTGCACCAGGATGTCCAAGGAGTTGGGCCCCTCGGGGCTGTACTCAAAGCTGCTGCTGAAGTCGTACTCTGCTGTCCCATCTGGCAGCACGTGAGTCTTGGAGGAGTCTCCCAGCACTGCTCCGTTGTACTCCACACGCACCAGCGTATAAGCCAAGCTGCTTTTGAGAGTTTTCTGTCAAAAAAAAAAGAGAGCTCAGAGAGCAGCTGGCTCTGCAGCAGCATCCCAGCATCAGAGTTCCTCTGGCAGCAGGAGGGAAATTTCCTCTTTCACCATGCTGTGATGCCCCAAAGATTATCAGGAGCTGTGGCAAGGGAGATAGAGAGGTTCAGGCTTCACCTCAGGAAAGACACATCTAAAACAAATGCCAAAATACTCCACTGATATTTTTGTACTTCCAGGAAGCTTGAGACCTTTGCTGTCTCCTAAGAAAGCAGCTCCTGAGCTACAGGGATGAGCTCACAGGACACCTGTGGATGTCGTGTGGTGCAAAATGTCCTGAAATGGACAAGAGAAAAGACCCTTGAGTTGTGCCAGGGGAGGTTTAGGTTGGATAATTAGGGAAAATTTATTCACTGTAAGGGTGGTCAGGCACTGGCACAGGTTCCTCAGGGAAGTGGGGGAGTTCCCAACCCTACAAGTGTTCAAAAGACAGTGCATGTGGCACTTGGGAAGATGCTTTAGTGGTGTCCTTGGCAGTGCTGAGTTAAAGGTTGGACTTGATGGTCTCAGAAGCCTTTTCCAACCTACATGATTCTGTGAAATCAAAGGAAGGGCTCCAGCAAGCTCTTAGGGAGCTTTGCAATTTGTTGTTACACCACCTTCATACCACTTGCTTTAATCAGAGATGAGGAGATTCAGATTTTACTTTGAATTTCAAATGTCTAAACAGAGGGGCTTAAACAGGGCTGGAGAGGGACAGTGAGGGCACAGCACATGGCACTGGGGACCCACAGCGGCAGCACTGGGCACCCCCACAGCACAGGAAGGGCTGGGCAGCAGGTACCAAAGGGCTCCCTGCAGCAGAAACACAGTTTAGCTCTCAATCCACAGAGAAGTGGCTGAACACAAGGGCCATTGTACCCAAACCCAGCTTTTCCTTAGTGCTGGGCCACAGGGATGCCTAACCCGCCCTCAGCTCCCTCTCTCCCTGTCACTGGGGTAATTAGCTCCATGCTGGTTCTTGTACAAAAAGAGATCTCTTTCACTTGGTTTTAATTTTCAGCCCTTCTCACTGTCTCCTTGAGCATACATCCCATGAATGGCTAAAGAGAAGAATCCAATTAACCTTTCCCTGTACCATTAATTATCCCAGACTCCTCTCTCATCCTTCTCTACATTGCCTCTAATTAAGCAGATTCCACACTTATAGCCAGAAGTGGATTCCACATTCTTACAGCCGGGTTTTTTTTCATCCTGTTGCTGTGATTATTGCCCTTTTGTAACCCCCCCCTCCCTTGTACAGCCCTTTCTCACGGTGGAGCAATCAGAAGCACAAAGCAACATTCCAGATGCAATCAATCCAGTAGCCTGTTCTCCCCAGCATTGTTTATCCTCCTCTCACCTCATATCTCACCTAAGCTGCTGTTTGCTGAATCCATCAGTGTAAGAGGTACTTCAATACTACAATGTGAAAGCCTCAAGCAGGTGCTTTTGGATTGCTTTTTCTGTCTGCTGCTGGAGCAGAAGCAGGGATTTGCATTTTTTCTGCTTGCAGCAGGAGCTGAGCTTCTCCTCCACATTCCCTCGCAAATGCCAGTTCCTCTGGAAGACTTTAGGGACAGCCAGGTGCATCACATGGAAATCACAGCAGTGGTGGTTTGATTGGCACCAGCTCATAGCCTTGAACTGGATCCACTGCCTTTTTAGAACCAGAGCCACCCTATTGCTTTCAATATGATTTAAACAGCTGGAGCTGAGATGAAAATCTGGCTTTACACCCAAGGTGAGGTCCTTCCACAGGTTTTTGTCTCACTGATCACATTTTTGCTGTGTTCTGTTTAAAAAACCTGCATTTCCATATAGTTAGAGGAGGCAGAGAGGTGCATTTCACCCCAGTATCTCTGGCCAGCTGCTAGGGAAGTGTGCTCCCCAATTTATGTGCCTCATAAGATTTTTCCTCTGTGTGAACTTCTCAGCAGGGAGGAGGAAGCCACAGTGTGGCATTGCTGAACCTCTGATACTCCCACCACTCCTTCCTTTAGCCTTATCACCCCTGCCTGCTCTCACAGGGGATCCTTGTGCACACAGAATTGCTCTGGCCTTGTTTATTAAATGAGTAGAGATATTTTCAGAACTTTACCAGGTCCTGTGCACTCACGACCGTGATCTGTACTGGTATTGGCTGTGACATACTGGGAAGAGCTTTCAGCAGCAGGCTCCTTCCCACCAGTCAGCCCCGCAGGGACCTCCTCAGCTCTGCAGGAGAAAGAATGAGGAAAGAAACATGAAACTGCTCCATTCCTCTCCCAGATACCTCTGCAGGACACAGCAGTGCGGGCTGCAAGCGCTATTCAGGGCTTGGCTGTCAAAACACCATTGAATGTGCAGGGCTTTGGCAGTGACGAATCTCTCACGAGGTGCAGGGGGAGGACTGGGAAAAATGTAATGTGAAAATTATCCATCTCTGTAAGCTTCACCCAGCTGCTGCTCCCAGGAAAGGTTTGTTGTGCCAGGCTGCTCTCGGCTCCCAGTACATCCCTGGCTCTCTTATACTCCCTTTTTACGTTAACGGTGACCCCATGGGCCAAAGGCTGGCGGCCACCAGCCGTCCCCTCACGGCTCTAATGCTGTGGGGACCTGGGTCCTTCTGCTCCTCAGGTTTGTGAAACCCTCAGGATTCCCTCAGGGCTCCCCACGGCCCCCTTGCCTCACACCCCCACAGCCTGGCAGCTCCCTCAGGGCAGCGTTGATGGGCTCGGGGCTCCTCTCACCCTGGTGGGTCCTGCAGCCCCTCAGCCCTGGGCCTGGCGGTTCTCCTGCCCCAGAACACTCCTGCAGCCCCTCACCCACAGTCCTGGGGGTCTGCAGAGCCCCTCAGCCATGGGCCTGGCGGTTCTCCTGCCCCAGAACGGTCCTGCAGCCCCTCACCGATGGTCCCGGGGGTTTTCCCGACCTGGGGTGCACCTACAGCCCCCGAGCCCCGGGCCTAGGCGCTCTGCTGGCTCGAGAGCTCCTCGCCCACGGGCCTGGAAGCTCTAAGCTCTCCTGCCCCAGAATGGTCTTGCAGCCCCTCACCCACAGCTCTGGAGGCCCTCCCGCCCCGGGGGGATCCTGCAGCCCCTCACCGGGAGCCAGCTGGGGCACCGTGCGGCGCCGGGGCTCGAACCTGCGGCCTGCCCGACTCGGCGGAGGGCTCGCGTCCCGTCACCACAGCGACGCGGCGGCTCCCGCAGGCCCCCGAAACCTCGCGGGACCCCGGCCCAGCCCCGAGTGTTGGGGGCGTGCCCGTGAGGCCGCGGCCGCCGCCATGATGGGTGTGGGCAGCCCTCACCAGCCCCCGGTGTGGCCGGGGCCCCCCGAGCCGTCCTGTGTGAGCGGGCGGTGCCCTCCGGCCACCATGTCCCCCTTTGCAGCCTGGTGTGCTCGGCTCTGCATCCCAGAGCCCACTGCTGGTCTCGCCCCGGCTGGCACAGGCTGTGGTGCCCACCCAGGCACTCCCTCACACCCCGCTGGGAGCCCTGAGGCGCTGGGACGGGCCAGGCTGGGGTGGGGTCGCTATGGCGAGGGTGTGGGGCAATGACTTTGTGTCCCTACGGTCACAGACGGGTCCCAGGGGTTTGGGCAGCCCCCCGAAGGTTTACAGTGTTTGCTACAGGGTTTTGGGGCACGCCACTGCCACCAGCGCGGCTTTTGGGGCGGGAGCCGGACCCCCGGAGCGGGTTGGCCCGTTCCCGGGGAGGGGATGCCCAGAATAGCTCCGCTATCTGATTCCGAGGGGCCACGGCCGTCTGCACCGCCGGCTCCCGGGGGCTGACATTTGAGCCCCGCCGCGGGACGGGACGGGGCGGGTGCCGGGACTGCCCGGGATCTCCTGCCGGGACAGGAGCGGGATGGCGGGCGGGAGGCGCCGTGGGGGCCACGGGCGGCGCGGGGGACCCCGGCAGCACCCCGGGACCGCCGGAGCGGCCTCCTCGCCCGCACCTCTCTCTCTTGCAGCCGCCCCGGCCCAGCCAAACGCAGGCGCTGCCCCTACAACCGGCCGCTCCAAGAAGGCCCCGGAGGAGCCAGCGGCGAGGGCTCCAGACGTGGACTCGCTGGGCTTCCAGGCCATGGACCGCAACGTGCCGGGGCTGTCCCACGTCATCCTGCAGAAGCTCAACATGAAGAGCTATGAGGACTACAAGTGAGTGAGCACCCATGGGTGCCTGTTCCCCACCCCCTTCCCCGGGAAGAGCATCCCCTGTGGCCCCCAGCAGCTGGAGCAGCTCCCATGGCTCATCCCACCCTTCCGGCTTAGCCCACCGGGAGCTCTGATGGGCTCCTGGGTGGACCCCTCCAGAGTGCCTGGCTCCCTGTCCCCACCCAGGCCAGGATGCTCCTGCCTGGAGCTAAAAGACTTGGCAGCCTCAGAGGATATGAGCCCCACCTTTGTGGCAGCCGGCTGGATTCTGCTCACCCTCTGCAGATCTGCCATGGATGGGAGGAAGAGCGGCAGCGATTTTGGCATCCGGACGTATTTTGACATGTTCCAGAAGATGGAAGACACCTTCAAGTTTTGTGTTGAGTGCAAGAAGCTCCCTGATGCCCTCCCGGACCCCAAGAGCCTCCGGCGTTGCAAGAGGTATGGTGGGGAGATGGTCTGGTGGCACAGGGATGGACCCATCCCTCACTTCCAGCCTGCTGGCTGGGGTGAAGTGAGCGGTGTCTGACCCCAGTGCCCACCTCCAGCCACTGGGCACCCCTAGGAACAGTGACACAGCTCTGAGAGGGGGTGGCAGGGAACCAGGCTGGGTGGGCTGGATCGTGCCCTCCCTCCCCATGGCTGGGCATTCTGCCTGTGTGCCCAGGTGCCAAAATGTGTACTACTGTGGTGTGGCGTGCCAGCGTGCCAACTGGCCGCTGCACAAGAAGTTCTGCAAGAAGCTGAAGCTGGTGGCACTGGACCGGCTGGTGGAGTGGCTCATCTTCACAGGTGAGGCATGTATCCCCCTAGGATCCCCATCTCGGGCTGCACAGGTTCTGTGGTGGGATGTGGTGTCCATTCTCCCACAGCACAAGTGGGACAGGCAGCCTGGGCTGTGGCACCACCGCTGTACCGTCCTGACCCCGCAGGAGACATCCCCTTTCCCACGGACACCTGGACAAAACCTGCCCGGGACGTGAAGGGCTGGGAGGACTGGTTCTCCATGCAGGAGCAGCTGGAGGAGAAGCTGGGTGCCATCGTGGCCGGGCGCTACATGACCCTGCTGTGGGCCAACGCCGGGAAGCCGCGGCCGGAGGACGCGGAGCTGCGGGAATCCATCCGGCGCCTGGTCACCGACTTCCACTCGCGGCCGCTCACCATTGGCCTGGGACTGCGGCTCTTCGGCATCGACCCCCTCACCAGGCCCCTCACTGTGCACGTGGTGGGGGCTTCCCACGTGGAGACCCTCAACACGCGCCTGACGGACTACGACGAGCTGACGCGCATGTTCCCGGGGCACCAGGGCATGGAGATGGTCATGGTGGGCGTGGACGTGGTGGACGGACCCATCATGAGGCCACCCCTGACCACGCTGGCGCCCCGGGGAAAAGTCTATCTCAGCAGCTACAAGGGGCTCTACCACGACTTCTGGGAAAGCCACGTGGAGACCAAACTGGCTGCCCCTCCTGACCTGGTGGTGGGCTTTCACCCAGGTGAGTGCCTGTGCCATGGAGGGGTCGGACCCTCACACCCCACTGCAGGGATAGGGACATCCACAGGGCACATGGGCTCAGGGACCACACTGAGCACCCTGGCAGCACCTGTGGCTGGGCCTGAAGCTGGCCTGGGACATGCTCAGGGCTTTGCACCAAGGCACAACAGTGAGCTGGGGGGACCCCCTGGGACATGGCTGCCTTGTCTTCCCACCAGGCACTCTGTCCTGCCTGTGTCACCCACCTGCAGGTGAAATGGATCCTTCCCTTCAAGTCTCAGTGCTGTGGCTTAGCCCAGGACACAGAGTTTGGGGTGCCTCACCTTGCTGAGAGAAGCCAGACCCCACCTTGCTGAGGGCTGCCAAACTCACTGCATGCTTGGGGTGTCCAGCACAGAGTGGATGCAGTTGGAGCCGGCTTTCCCGGGGGTCAGGATGGGATGGGAAAGGGGTGGAATCCTCATGGCTGTGTCCCCACAGGTTTCCATGCCTGCCCAGACCTGCTGGCGGGCTGGCTGCCCACCCTGCTGCTGCTGCGGGACTATCGCCTGCCCGTGCTCTTCACCGTGTACAGGTGAGCACAGCCCACCCGCAGCCCGCTGAGCCGGCACAGACACCCACTCACCGTGCCTGTCCTCTCTTCTGGCAGTGAGCAGGAGCTGAAGGCCTCCCTGCAGATCCTGGTGGAGCTGGAGATGCACATTGTGGGTTATGCCAGCAACCCCTTTGCCTCCCTGCGGCCCGAGCAGGTCTACTCGAGCCCCAACAAACCCCCCGTCTACTGCAGCTCCCACTACATCGCCCTGCTGGGAGCAGAGGCTGTGCCAGGGGCTGAGGAGCTGGAGGATGATGATGGCTGGCAGGGAGGAGAGCCCAGTGCTGCTGCTGTGGCTGGGGGCATTGCCCCAGGGCTGGGCTGATTCCTGCCTGCCCTGACCACCTGACCCCCAGAGCCTCGCTGCCCGTCCAGGACCCTCCACATCCTGGGATCAGCCATCCAGAAATCCCTCACTGCACACGTAGAGGCCTGGGGGATGCAGCACCCCAGCACAGGCATGGCACCCTTCCCCAGCACCAAATAAATCACTACCAGCAACCAGCTGCCGTGTCTCGAGCTTTATTTCCAAAAAGGCCTTTGTTTCCCTAAAGAAAACGAGGGGCTGAGCCCACCCCAGCCCCCTCGAGCAGCCACGGCCTCTGGAGGGACAGCAAAGGGGACCCTGACTATGGGACCAGCCGTGCATGGGGCCGTGCAGCCCCTTGGGGTCCAGTGGGGAGCCCCAGTCGTGGCTGTCACTGTCACTGTCACCCTCACTGTGCCTCCATGCTGGTGCCTACCCTGCAGGGCACTGCTCCAGCCTGGCACCGGCCACCAGCCCGGCCACGGCAAATGGGCACCAGCTCTCACCTCCCCACTGCTTGCCAGCCTCGGTGGCCCTTGGGGACACCGGGGCGGGTGGAGTCGAGGGAAGCAGCTCCCGCGGCATCGCCCGACGCTGCCGGGGGCCCGCACTGGCCTGGCGTCCGCTCCTGGTGCAGCCAGCGGGTCTGGCGTGGCAGTGCTGGCACTGACCCGAGTGGGCACCCACGGTGGCTCAGGGAGGCCAGCACACCCCAGGGCTGCCAGCGCCCTGGCAGCGGCTCCGGGTCCCTCCCTGGGCTCTGCACCTGGGCCGGCAGAGCTGGCACAGTCCGGCACGGAGCGGCACTGCCGGCGTCACTCGGCGCCAGCGCGTTCCCGCAGCGCGGGCAGCGTCAGGGTCTCCGGAGCCGACTTCTTCCTTGGGCGAGTCTTGGGGGGAGCCAGGAACTCGGGGGCCTCGTCGCTGAGGGGAGTGGAGGGGGCGCTGGCAGGGGCCGAGTGCGTGGCCGTGGGCTGCCCCACCTCGCTGACCGAGATGGCCGGTGGCACCAGGCCGATGAGCTCGTTGGTGGCCTCCTGCGTCTCCTGCTCGTAGCGCCGCACCTCCTCCATGGTCATCCCTGCCGAGCACAGCCGCGCTTGGGGCCGCTCGGCACGGCCGCCTCCGGCACCCCTCATCCCGGGCAGCCTGCGCCTCCCCACCGAGCTGGGGGACAGGAGGGGACAGGGGGACGGGCAGGGAAGGGGATGCTGGGCAGTGCAGCCAGCTCCCCAGCTCCAGCGCCAGCCCAGACAGCAGGCGGCAAGGGATGGGCAGGTGACACAGGCAGCGCAGGCAGGGGACACGCAGGGAGGGCAGCTGGGAAGGGGGCACACTCCACCGCGGGGTGCGGGGGGGCACAAGCCCCCCTGCCTGCACCCACCCCCAGGCAGCGAGGCGGGCTCCGGGGTGTCTGTCCCCGGCAGGCAGAGGGGCTTAGGGGTGCTGGCTCCCCAGCTTTTGGTTTGTGGCCACTTGCATCTGAGTCTCGAAGGCCCGGACCTCTTCCAGGGACATGTCTGGAAGGCAGAGAGCCACTCACCGGGATGGCCTGGCACCCACTGCCAGATGTCACCAAACCCGGGGCTCCCGTCCCCGTGCCCGCACGTGGCAGCGCGTGTCCCTGCCAGAATGGGGGTGCAGGCAGCACAGGCAGGGTGCTGGGACCCCTCTGCCCATCCTCCCCAAGGGGTGCAGGGGGGCGTGTGCAGGCAGGGGTGAGCTGGAAGCACAGGCAGTGCAGGCAGTGCAGGGAATGCAGGCAGTGCAGGGAATGCAGGCAGTGCAGGCAGCATAGGCAGCACAGGCAGTGCAGGCAGTGCAGGGAATGCAGGCAGTGCAGGCAGCATAGGCAGCACAGGCAGTGCAGGCAGCAGCACAGGCAGAGGAGGAGCAGGAGCTGTGGTGGGGTCAGTGGCATCAGCAGTCTGCCCTGCAGCCCCTACCTCCATGGGCACTGTGTGCCCCCTCCCCACCGTGTGCCCCCTCGGACTCACCGCACCACTCGTCCACCCAGGCGAAAGCCTGCCGGTGCCCGATCAGCAGGATGTCCCGGATCACCTGCAACCCCATGGGGGTCAGCACCCTGTCACTGCCCCCCCAATGCCCCCCAGCCCCCCTTGGCCCCCCTCACCTTGTGCACGAACTGCTCCACGCGTGTCTGCAGCCCCCACACCTCGAACTTGACGCTCACCAGTTTGTAGGAGCACATGATGGGCTTGGTGTGCTGGCGCCAGCCCTCCCGCAGCGGCCCCCGGCCCGTCTTGGCCGAGCTGAAGAAACGGGGGTCCTGGGGGGATGGGGAACATCAGGGTCGTGAGTTCCCTCTCTCGGGACAGGAGACAAGGGAGTGGCTCAAGGAGCTCCCTGGTCCCCAGCCCTGGTACCTCCAGGCTGCGGTAGTAGCGCTCAGGGATCTCATCGTAGGCGATGTCCAGGAAAGAGACCTCGTGGTCACCAAGGATTTTGTCACTGTGGAAGATCTGGGGAGGGGAGGGAGGATGAGTGACACGGGCCACAAGTCATGAGGTGATGAGTTTGGCAGTTCTCAGCTGCGCTGCTCACTCACATTCTCGCTGTCCCCGCAGTTGTCCTCGTACTTGGTCTCGATGTAGATGGAGAACTTGGGCAGGAAGGAGCACTGCAGGGAGTGGCTGTCAGCTGTGCCCCGAGGGACACCACTCCCAGGGACACCCCACCCCGAGGGACACCCCACACCCAAAAGATGTGCAGTCCAGGGACACCGATCCTGAGGGACCACCCAGCCCTGAGGGACACCCACCTCCAAGGATGCTCATCCTCAAGGAACACCCAGCCACAAGGACCCCCTCTCCAGGGGATTCCCATTTCCAAGGAAATCTGAGCCCCAAGGGACACCCACCCTGAGGGGTGCCCAGCCCTAAGGACATCCACCCAAGGGCCACCCCCATGGTGACACTCACCCTGATGGACACCCACTCCTAAACGATGTCCATCCCAAAGGACACCCACCCCCAAAAATGCCCCCCCAGTGCCCCCTGCCCAGCCACCTACTGGGGGGGACACAGGTCATCCCATGCCAGCCCCTTACCGTGTACTCTGCAGGGACACCGTGGCACATTGGCATCACAGGGTGGCATCACCGGGTGATATCACAGGGGAGAGAGGGAACAGTGAGACCGGGGGCAGCTCCTGCAGCCCCCACCCAGTGGGCAGGGACAGGGTGCCCAGGGTGCCCATCCCATGCCCTGCCAGGCTCACCTGTGATGGTGTAGGGGTAGTAGTTCCAGGCCTTCTCGGTGATGTAGAAGATGCGGGGGGTCACTGCCCGTGCCCAGCTTGGCAGTTTGCTGTGGGCACCATGTCAGGAGACCCCCTCAGAACAGGACACGGCTGGTGCCACCCAGCCCTGCACTGCCAAGCACAGCCTGGCTCTGGGATCCCCATTCCCACCCCAGGAACCCCACCTGCTACCTGGCACCCTCACCTCGACCCCAGAGACTCTCACCTGCACCTCAGGACCATCATCTGCATCCCAGCACCTCTCCCAGGAGCCACTCCCACCTCCCCAGCACCTCCATCTGTATTCCAACACTGTCATGTGCACCTCAGGACACCCCCAGGGACCCCTGTCACCTCCCCAGGACCCTCACCCCTGCCCCAGCTCCTCACCATACACCCTCACCTCCACTCTAGGATGTCTCCAGGGACACTCACCTGCACCTCAGAACATCCCCAGGGAGCCCTGTCACCTCTCCAGGACCCTCCTTTACACCCCTGGATCATCACCTGCCCCTCACAGCACCCTCAGGGACCCCTGTGACCTCCCCAGGACCCTCCCCAGTGCCCCAGCCTTCCCCCACCAGAGACCCCTGCCACCTCCCCAGCACCTTCACCTGTACTCCAGGACCCCCAGGGGTCTGTGCCAACTCCTCATCTCCACCCCAGTGCCCCTCAGGTTCCCCAGCTCCTCCCCAGACACCCTGACCCCTCCCCAAGGAACACCCACCCCCCATCCTGGACCCTCACCCTTCCCCAGGACCCCTTGCCCTCCCCAGGGCTGAGCCCCCCAGGTGCTCCTGTCCCCCCCAGCCCCCAAGCAGGATCGGGCCCCCTGGGGGCTCGGGAGGTGGGTTTTGATTAATTTTCAGGGGTTATAAATAAATTTCAGGCGAGAGGGGAATCGTGAGTGCTGCAGCTAAAAATAACCTGTCTCACACCAGCAGCTCCTGGTGGGGAGCAGCCCGTGTCCGCAGGAGCTGAGGGGACATGGGGACAGTGCTGCTGCCCCACGGTGACACCCCCGCGGCCAGGGCACTGCCAAGGCCCAGATCAGGCACCCAGCAGCACCCAGGGGTGCACCCCTGCAAGGTGGGTGCATGTCCTGGGGTGGGTGCACCCCGTGAGAAGAGGGCAGCCCCCTGGAGAGGGGTGAACCCCTAGGATGGGCCGACCCAAAGCTCCCAAAGATGGGTGCAGCCCCCCAAGATCAGAGCACCCCAGGAGATGGGTGCAGCCTGAGAGATAAAGGCAGCTCCCAAAATTGGATGCACACCCCAAAGATGGGCGCAAGGATTTGGGGATCCCACTGGGAGACACACACACAGCCCTTGAAGATGGGTGGGTGCCTGGGGGATGGGTGCAGCCCCCCAGGATCAGTGCAGCCCCCCAAGATCACTGGACCCCAGGAGATGAGGGCACCCCGGGAAATGATGGAGGGAGCCCAGGAAATAATGGGGGTAACCCTGGGAATCTGCCTGTCCACGACCCAGCGAAGACGTTCCCCAGTGATTTTGGAGGATGCTCCTGCCATGCCCCCCTGCACTGCCCCCAGCACGGTCCCAGGCTCACCTGGAGAGGTGCACTCGCTTCTCCGTGAACTGCCCGGGGCCGTGCACGGGGTCCTCGTGGGGCTCGTTCTTCACCACCTCCACGCCCTCGCCCTTCTCGCTCTCCTGGTGGCTGTGCTTGCTGATGGTGTAGAGCTGCCCCACGCGGTACTGCCGGCACAGAGCCCGCCCTCAGCGCCCCCGGCCCCACTGACACCGCCCGGGGGCTGAGCCACGCTGCCCAGAGGGGAAACTGAGGCACGGAGCAAGGGGTGGCAGAGCCTGAGCCGTGCAGAGGGCAGGGGGTTCCTGGGGCACCCTGTGTGACCTCCCGTGTCCCTGAGCTGTCCCAGCTCCCAGGCAGGGGCTGGATCCTGCTCTCCCTGTGCTCTCCCAGTGCCTTGCAGAATTCCTGAAGGTTTTCTGCTCAGCAAACTACCTGGGATCCAGGGAGAAAGATCTGTATGATATTTGATATAGATTATTATCTATATGATGTATCTGGACCTGTCTGTGTCAGGTACATGACCATGAGGGTGTAGATGTGTGTTTGGGGATGGAAGCCAGGGAGAAATGTCTATATTATACGATCTATATGGTATATCTGGATGTCCCTGTGTCAGGCATATAGCCATGAGGGTGTAGATCTGTGTTTGGGGATGAAAGCCAGGGAGAAATGTCTGTATGATGTGGTCTATATGATGTATCTGGATGTGTCTGTGTCAGGTGTATAACCATGAGGGTGTTGATGTGTGTTTGGGGATGGAAGCCAGGGAGAAATGTCTATGTTATATTATCTATATGATGTATCTGGATGTCCCTGTGTCAGGTATATAGCCATGAGGGTGTAGATCTGTGTTTGGGGGTGCAGCTGTGCAATAAGGGTTGGACTGTTCTGCTGAAGATCCCATCCACCACCACAATCACCAGCAGGATTTTACCACCCCGCTCTGCCTGAATTAAACCCTTCCCCAGGTGCTTCCAAGGAGGGATGGCACTGCCCAGGGTGGGCACCACTCCCCAAAGAGCAGGCACCAGGGAGAGACCTTTGCCCACGGGTGCTGCCAGCGCTGTTTGCCGATAGCATCCAGGCTCCGTGCCCGAGCAGGGACGGAGTTTATGGTCCCTGCCGTGCCACGGGCATCCATCCCCCGCTCCTGCCGTGCCCGGTGCTGCCGTGGGGCGCTGTGCCCCGAGGCCACCGTGCCCACGACGGGCTGTCCCCACACCCACAGCCCAAAGCACGGCTCGGCCCTGGCACGGCACACCCCGAGCCCATCCCATCCCTGCCACCAGCCGTGCAACGAGGGCACAGCACAGGGGTCACCGCGTCCCTCCCAGGGCAGAACCGATCCCCTGGCTGTGAGCCCCGCAGCCACCCCCCTGGCCCCCTCACCTCCTCGGTGGTGAGCGGCATGCAGATGCGGTACTCCTTGACCAGCATGGTGGCACCTCGGGCGGGGTGCCACGGGCACGGCGGGCAGCGCGGGCTCAGGCGGAGGCGTGGGCGCTGCCGGGGACACGGCTCATGCTGGGGCGGGCGGGGAGCGGGGGGGACGCGGCGCTGCCTCCCGCGCTGCCGGCCCCGCTCCCCGGCTCGGAGCTGCCGCCCCGCTCGCCGTGACTTCACGAGCGTTGCCATGGCAGTGGCGTGAGGTCACCCGTGCGAGGAGCAGCCTGGGTGTACCCAGCTGGGGACACCCCGGCACCCCAAAACCCGCCCGGCCTTAACCCCGTCCCTGCCGGGCACACAAACGCGTCCCCTCGGAGCGCACGTGTCCCCCCAAAACAGGGTGCTGTCCCTTCGGGGTGCCACATCCCCACCCGGCTGTGGTGGCCAGTGCGGCAGGAGGGTTGTAGGGACATGAGGATGGGGTCAGGCTTGCCCGCTGCTCCTGGGGCCCAGCTGTGGGCACCCACACTGCCCTGTCCTGAGGGGTACTCAGGTGTCCCCCCTGATGGAGGACATCCCTTCCCTGGGCAGGACCTGGATCCCCTTCCCCGAGGCTTCCCCCAGCACCCATCCCAGGCAGCACCACCCTGGGGCTGCCCCCCAGCACCCGCCACACCCATGGCACTGCCAGGCTGTCACACTGCTAGGCTGTCACCCTGCCAGGGCTGGGGATACTCACAGTGAGCATCAGGACAGCTCGGGGGGCTCCTGGATGTGCCCCCAGCCCCACAGAGAAGGGAGGGGATGTGGGCCCTCCTGAAAGTCACCCCGGATGGGGGGTCAGGCCTTGGAAGGGCAGATGGGGGCTCATATGGGATTTTACCAGCTGGGGACACAGGGACATCCTTGGGGTACAGGGTTACAGCGGGACACAAGGGCAGCTTTGGGGGCACCGGGGGACACAGGAGCGTCCCTGGGGCCGCAAAGCCGTTTGAGGCTACAGGGGCATCCCTGGGGGACACCCTGCTGACGGGGCAGAGGGCAGGGTGCTGGTGCCAGCTGCAGGAACCCCAACGCCGCGGCAAACGGGAGGGGACAGCCCGGGGACTCACCGGAACGCTGCAGGGCACGGATTCCCCTCCCCATCCCGGCAGCCCAGACCGGTCCCCGCCGGCTGCAAAAGGAGGAGCCCCCCGGCCGGGCTCGGCCGCCCCTTCCCCAGCGCTGCCCGCGGCCGCGTCCCCCCGGGCCGAGCCCCCTGCCCGCACTCACCGGCCCGCGGCGGTGCCCGCTCCCTCCGCCGCCGCCGCCGCCGCCGCCGTGCCCCGGCCGTCCCGGGCCGTGCGCAGGAGCGAGCCGCCCCCCGCACCGCCTCCCGCGCCGCGGCACACCGACCCCTAGGGGGAGGAATGCACCGGCACCGCACCGGCACCGCACCGCATCGCACCGGCATCGCACCGGCACCGGCACCGGCACCGCACCGGCACCGCACCTACACCGGCACCGCACCTACACCGGCACCGCACCGGCAGCGGCACCGCACCTACACCGGAACCAGCACCGCACTGGTACCGCACCGGTACCGCACCGACACCGGCACCGGTACCGCACCTACACCGGCACCGGCACCGCACTGACACCGGCACCGGCACCGCACTGGCACCGGCACCGGCACCGCACTGGCACCGCACCTACACCGGCACCAGCACCACACCGGTACCGCACCGACACGGGCATCGCACCGCACCTGGACCGGACCGGCATCGGCATTGGCACCGCAGTGACAGCGACACCGGCACCACGCCACCGTGGCACGGCACCGAGACACCCTCCAGCCCCAGGGTTCCTCTGGCACGGCAGAGACCGCCACCGGGGCACCCAGCACGGCACAAACCGGCACCGGGGCTTCCCGCAGCCACCAGGTCTCCGGTCCCCCAGCACCATCATGTGTCCCAGCTGAGAGATGCCCCCGTGGGGCTCCTGGGCTGCACCCCCCGGGCACCCCCAAAGCCCCTCAGCCACTCACCTGCACCCCGCTGCCAGGCTGGCCCTGTCCCCCCAGCCTCAGCACACCCCACGTGCTGGCACTGCCCACGTGCCACCCACGGCCACCAGCACAGCTCATCAGCAGTGACACCGCTGTCACTCCCTGCGCCTCCCGTCCTCCTTCCTCTGCTAATCTCCATCATCCCGGGCATTGCTGTGCCTCACCGCTGCCATTTTCCTGTTATTTCCTCCCAAAACTCTGCCATGATCTCCAGCCCAGCTGCCTGGGGTGCAGGGGAATGGCCCATCAGTGCCAGCGTGTGGGGACAGGGATTGGGCAAAGGGGACCCCCCAGGCCACCCTGTGGTGCTGCCATCACTGGCACTGCTGGGACCCAGCACTGCAGTGGCCATAGAAGTCCCACCTGCCAGTCTGTGCCACCTCCTGGTGGTGGGGACCCCACTTTGTGTCACCCTGTGAGCCCCAGGGCAGTGCTGAGGGGCCTCGACACGGCCCCAAGGCAGCAGGGATGGCCGCAGGCTGTGGCCAGGACAAGCGGTGGCAGAAGGAGCAGCGTGGGGACAGTGGCCCCAAAACCTGCCAGGGTGCCCCACGGGCACCCATCCCACATCCGGGAGGGCAGTGCCAGGAGCTCTGCCCGCAGGAACACCTTCCCTGCCTGCCTGCACCTCTGCCTCCTTCCCACATACCAGCCTGTGGTATCACGGTCCCCGTGGTGTGTGACAGCACCCCCAGCTCTGGTGGCAGTGGTGGCAGCCACCCCCCTCCCCATTTTCCCCAGGGAGGAAACACCACAGCATTCCCCAAAGGAGGACTCCAGCCTGCGTGGCTGAGACCAAACCCAGCAGGGCTCCCACTGTGGGACTGTGGTGGTGACAAGGACCCGGCCATGCTGGTGACAAGTACTGGAGGGCTCTCAGCCCCCCCAACAGCTGCATTCCTCCTGAACCTGTTTGGCAGGGCTCTGTGCAGGTGCCAAAAAAAAGGCATCCGGGCTGGGCTTTTCCTGGTCATGCCCTGCTTCACTCCAGTGCCGAGTCAACAAGGAGTAGGAAGGGTTTTCTGGAGCCTGGTGCCCCCCCAAAGTCACCCACCGCTCCCAGTGCCAATGGTGCCCCCCAGTTTCTCACCCCCCAGCAGGGATCCTGCAGCAGGTTGGGAAGGGGAAGAAAGAGGAGGCAGAAACAAGTGAAAAATGACCCAATTTAATCCCAAAGCCCCCTCAAGCTCCGTGGTTCCGGGAGCCCCTGGTGGCCCCTCCAGCCCCCCTGTCTGTGCAGCCCCTGGGGCCCCGGGCTGAGCGCACCCCCGGCTCAGCCCCGGCTCAGCCCTGGCTCTCTGCCCCGGCACAAGGAGCTCTCCGAGGCACCCGGCCCCTTCCTCAGCTCCGCCGGCACCGTCCCAGCGTCCCACCGCCCCCAGCCCCGCCCCGAGCCCTTAGGGAGGCGCCCTGAAGAAAACCATCCTGGTGGAGTAGACCAGGTCCACCAAGTAGGCGATGAGGTTGAAGATGGTGAGGAAGGTGATCCCCAGGTTCTTGTTCCACGGGCAGTCCGGGCCGCAGGAATCGGGGCGGGCCCGGCCCCCCAAGCTGTAGAGGGGCCACACGACCATGGCAGTGAGGTACATCAGCAGGGCCAGCGCGTTGTAGCCCACCAGCACCTTCTCCAGCGGGCAGGGGATGTAGGTGAGGCAGCGGCCGATGGTGAAGATGATGATGAGGAGGGTGAAGATGAAGCAGAGGGAGTAGACAGCCACGCACCACATCAGGCCAGATCGCCTAGTGTATTCACCCGTCTCCAGCAGGGAGAAGATCAGGCAAGCCACGTAGGCTTCAAAGACCTTGAGGAGCCCGGGCACGGTGGAGAGGAAGCTGCTGATGTCGCCGGGCTTGGCGCGGGTCAGCGACACCTCGAGGGCGTAGGCGACGAAGCAGAGGCAGGAGGAGGTGGTGGCCACGGCCTGCCGGGCACACTGGCTGCTGCTGCAGGGGCTCTTGATGAACGTGGCAGGGAACACCACCGAGGAGGTGAAGACCATCAGAGCGGCCAGCATGGAGAAAGCCGAGGTGAAGTCATCCCAGGAGAGCGGCAGCAGCGGGTAGAGCTCCAGCAGCTCCAGCAGCAGCACCAGCAGCGTCACGGCGAAGCAGAAGCACCAGGTGAACATGCACCACGTCCCGTAGGGACCCCCGAAGTGCCCGGTGGAGGCCACGAGGCTGAAGGAGAGGCAGCACAGCACCACGGCGAGGAGGCGGGCGATGCCCACCCAGGAGGTGAGGGCGCGCAGGTTCAGCGTGGCCATGGTGCGGCCGCTCTGCCCGCTGGGCGCTGCCCGCAGCCGCTCTTATCCGGGGCTGGGCAGGAGGGCAGGAGCTGCCAGCCCCCCCGAGCCGCCCGTGCCAAGGACCCCCGGCTCTGCTGCCGCTGCCACCACGCCGCTGGCTGCCGGGGCTGGTGGATCATTAACGCGGGGCTGGGCAAAGGGCGGGGACGGCGGGGCCGGGCCGGGCAGGAAGCCGCCGTGCGCCACCGTGTGCCACCGCCCTGGCAGCGAGCCGCAGCCCTGCCCGCGACAGGAGGTACAAAAGGGCCTTTCATGCACCCCTGGAGTACCGGGGGCACCCCGAAACTGTGACAGATAGCAGGGCTTGGCAGCCCTGGGGCAGCACCCACTGGGTCACCCTGAGGGGTTTAGGGGCTGCACCCATGCAGTGCCCCTGGCAGGGGGTGACACAGCTGGGTGTAGCCCCTTCACACCCTTGCAGGCGACACCTACACACCCCTCCGGCACCTCCGCTCCCCTCCCGGCACCTCCAGCACCCGATAAGCGGCTCAAAGTCCAGCTGTGCCAGCTGCCTGGCTGGGTAGGGTGGGTGAGGTGGCCAGGGGAGAGCATCTGCAACCCGGGCACACCCCACAGGCAGCACCTCCCCTTCCCCAGCCTGCCTGGGGGCCACAGCAGCCAAGCAGCACAGGAGGGCGGTGGCACATCAAAACTTGGGAGTCCAGCAGGAGGGCGAAGGCTGAAGGCTCTGGATTAACCTTTAATGTCACACAGGGTCCGGGGGTCTGTGCCCATGGCAGAGCTTGGGGATGAGGGACCCATGTCAGGGCAGGTGGGCACTCCTGGGGGGGCTCTTCACCCCAGGCAGGTTCCTGGCACAGCCATGGTGGGCAGGGGTGGGCACTGCCATGGGTGCAGCGGTGCTCTGGGGGCACAGGGTGGCTCAGAGGTGGCTGCTGGCCTCGCCCTTGGCGGGCAGCCCATTGAGGGGGCCCAGCCCCGGCCGGTTGCTCTCGTTCAGCCGCCGCACGCGGTAACTCTCGTAGTGGACGTTGTGGGTGATGTCCTTCAGGTCCTGCAGGTGTGACCTGCCCGGGGTGGCACGGGGAGGAAGGGCATCATGTCACTGTCCCCCCCACCCTGCTGTCACCCCGGGGGGGTCCAGCACTCCCAGCCCTGTCCCCTCTCACCGGATCAGCAGGTCCTGCAGCAGGGGGAACTCGCAGTGGGCTGGGTTCTCCACTGCAAGGCAAGGCAGAGGGGCAGCGTCGGCAGGAGGGCTCGGTGGCACTGGGATGCCTGGGCAGCGCACCCTGGCACGCTCTGGGTGCCACCAGAGCCCAGCACAGCTCTGTGCCACCTGCCATGGCCCGGCACCCCCCCAGGTGAGGACACACCGTGGGTGCAGGGCCTGGGGGTGAGGGGCTCTGCTCACCTTCGATGATGCCCCACTTGGTCTTGCGGCCCAGCACCCGCTTGCCATTCACCTGGTGCTCCTGGTCTGCCCCCACCACGGCGAAGGGAATCTTCTCCTGCCAGCAGAGGCTGTGCTCGCCCTTGGTGTCCCCTGGGGTCCCCAGGGTCCCTGTGCCCCACCCTGCCCCCCAGGATGGTCCCTCGGTCCCAGGACCCCGGCACTCACACGAATCCTGTTGTTCAGTGCCCTGTCCTCGGGGTCCTGGTCGAAGTCCTCCTGCGGGTACACGCTGATGGCGTGGGTCCTCAGGTCCTCCTGGATCTGGGGGACACAGGGCTTGAGCCAGGCTGGGGGGGACATGGGGCAGCCCAGAAGCCCCCTGGGGAGCTGTCCTCACCCTCTGCTTGAATTCTGCCCGTTCCTCCAGGGTGAGCGTGTCAGCCTTGGCGATCACCGGCACCACGTTGACGATCTTGCTGAGCCGCCGCATGAACTCCAGGTCCAGCGGGCGCAGCCTGGCAAGGGCCAGCGTCACTCCACGCTGTCCCCACCTCTGTCACTGCGGGGTGACCCCACCACTACCACGGCAGGTCACTCTGAGGTGACCCCGGAACTATCAGCCTGAGGGACCTTCCCCACGACCTCCCCATGTTGATACCCTATCTCTCTCACCCTGGGGTGACCCCACCATCATCATCCCAGGGTGACACAACCACCCCACAGTGACCACCCCGCCACTGTCACCATGGGGTGACCACACCACGACCACTCCAGAGTCACCCTGAGGTGCCTCCACCACCATCACCTCAGGGTGGGGTTATCACCCCAGACTCCACCACCATCACCTCAGGGTGGGGTTATCACCCCAGACTCCACCACCATCACCTCAGGGTGACCCCACCACTGTCATCCCAGGGTGGCACAACCACCCCATGGTGACCCCATCACCTGTGGGTGCTGTGAGC
The DNA here is from genome assembly GCF_027579445.1 of Ammospiza nelsoni. Lineage (NCBI taxonomy): Eukaryota > Metazoa > Chordata > Aves > Passeriformes > Passerellidae > Ammospiza > Ammospiza nelsoni. The sequence goes on along the minus strand of NC_080649.1, from coordinate 14,655,114 downwards.
GGGGGCCACTCACCAGTGACCTGTGGGGGGCACAAAGTAGACACATCCATGGACTCGGGTGTCCGGGATCTTCCTCTTGCGGGTGATGAGGATCTCCTCCCGCAGGTACCTCTCGTACTGCTCGTTGATGTATTTGATGATGGGGTCCCAGCTGAGGATGAGGAGTTGAGGGACGGCACCTGAGCTCAACCCCCACCCCAAACTGCCACCCAGGGAGCTGGGCTCCTGCTCCCCATTGTGTCCTACCAGTTGTCATTGTTGATCTGGTCCCCAAAGCCTGGCGTGTCGGTCACCGTCAGCTTCATCTTCACCCCCTTCTCCTGGATGACTGTGGGGCACAGGTGGGTCAGGGGGAGGGAACATTGGGGAAAAGCAGGGGAGCAGGCATGGGGGATGGTTTGAGGCTGCGAACACAGCTTCAGACCCCAGCCCAGCCCCCTGCTTCTCCCGAGGGCTGGTGGGAGGTGGTGGTGACCATGGTGGTGACCTTACTGTGGGTGATGGACTGCAGCTGCACAGTTTTGGGAATGCGTTCCTCCTGGCCGGGCTGCGAGGACTTGCGGCTCACCTTGGACTTGAAGAGGGTGTTCACCATCGTGGACTTCCCCAGCCCGCTCTGCCCTGAGGGGACACCAGCACCTCTGGTTTGTCACCCAGGGCAGTAACATCTCGATATCCCCTTGGGAGCCACCCAGAGTTTGGGATAACTCTGCTTTATCCCCAAATACATTTCTTCCCCAAGGCAATAACCCCTTGGTATCTACTTGGGACCATCTCAGAGGTTGGGACAGTCCATTTTATCCCAGGAATAAATTTGTTCCCCAAGGTTACAACCCCTGGTACACATCTGGGAGCATCCCAGATTGGGCTAGTCTGGTTTATCTTCCAAATAAATTCATTCCCCAAGGCGACAGCCCCTCAAAATCCATTTGGGAGCATCTCAGAGGTTGAGATGAGCTCACCTACCAGCATTACTACGCTATGCGGTATGGCATATTACTCATTTTCGATTGTTTGCTACTTAAATCAGTTAAATTTCCTTAGAATCCCTTAAAAGCATGATTTCTCCTGGCATGGTGGAATCGGAGCCAGTATTCCCACCCCACCCAGGAGCAAACCCCACGCCCGGCGCTCACCCACAACCATGATGTTGAACTCAAAGCCTGTCTTCATGGTTTTGATTTTCATCTGGTCGAGCACGGCTTCGATTCCCACGTATCCGAAGAGCTGGCAGCCCACGGGGCCGGGCGCCATGGAGAGGGGCACCGCCCCCTCCTCCTCTTCCTCCTCCTCCTCCTCGTCCGGCACGGCCGGCGGCTCCATGCTGCGCTCCTCGGGCTCCAGGCTGCTCCCTGCACCGCGGGATGGGCAAAGCCGGTGAGCCTGGAGCCCGGGTGCGCACCCCTCCGTGCCCACCCCTCGGTGCCACCCCTCGGTGCCCACCCTCGGTGCCAGCCCTGCGCCGGCAGCGTTGCCCCGGCAGCGGCGGTGGCGGCGGGCACGCAACCCCGGCACATTCCCGGGCCCCGGTGAGGCTGGGCATGGCAACGGGGGCACGGCACCCCCGCGCCAGGCTCCGGGCAGGTGCCAGGGGCATCTTTGGGGTGGTCGTGCCACCGGACCCCGCGGTGCCACCGGCTGCCCTGCGATCGTCGGGCACCGCGGCCGTGCCCAGCACCTTCTGCCCAGCGCCTTTGCCCAGTCCACGCGGTCACCGGGCACCGCTCCGGCCCCAGGGCAGGCTGTGCCACCCCACAGCGCACCCACACCGTGCCCCGGCACTGGGCACGGGGGCACCGCTGGTGCAGCGCAATCCCCGGCACAACTCGACCCCCAGGGACACGCGGGGTTTGCCCGGGCACGGTGCCCGGAGCGTGCCCCACACCGGGGCCACCGGAGCGCCGTGCCCACCCCAGCCCTTTGTGCGGCAGCCCCAAATCCCCTTCCTCCTCCTCCTCCTCCTCCTCCTCCTGCTGCTGCTGCTGCTGCCTCCCAGCCCGGCCATTGTTCGGGTCCTACCTCGGCGCCGCGGTGCCCTCGCTCAGCGCCCCGCTACGGCCGGGGGGGTCCCGGGGGCGCCATCCGCAGCCCGGCCCCTTCCCTTCCCTTCCCTTCGCTCGGAGCTCCCGGCTGGCACCAGCCCCGCTCCGCCGAGGCTGCGGCTCCCACGCATGACCAGCATGGCAATGCCCGCCCCCCGCAGCCCCCTCCCCAGCGCGGCCGAGCCCCTGCGCCCGGTCTGCCGATCGACTGGGGGCGGGGAGGCTGTGCCAACCCGGCTGTGCCAGCCCGGCAGTGCCAACCCGGCAGTGCCAGCCCGGCAGTGCCCACCCGGCTGTGCCAACCCGGCTGTGCCAACCCGGCTGTGCCAACGCGGCCGTGCCCACCCGGCTGCGGAAACACGGCTGTGCCCACCCGGCTATGCCAGCCCGGCAGTGCCAACCCGGCTGTACCCACCCGGCTGTGCCCACCCAGTGCCGGACCAGCACGGATGGGGACCCCTCCCACGGCATAGGACACCCCCAATCCTCGCTTTGTCCCCATCACCCCGTGGCACTGACTGGGAGCGGGAGTGCTCGGCCGTGGGCACGATCCCCACTGGCACCCGCGGACCACCCCGCGCTGTCTGTGCCCCCCGCCCTCCCCAGCAGCCCCTGTGCCCGGCGGGGTGGGACAGGGGGTGGTGGCCCTGCCACCCGCCCCACTGCCGCAGTGCCCCACGGCGCTTGCGTCCCCCCACGCCGCAGCCTCCCCCGCGTGTGCCAGCCGGCGCTTGGCACCGGCGGGGCTGGAGCGGCAGCTTGCGATGGCCCAGGCTGTGAGGGACCTGCTGAGACCGTGTCCGTGTGCCACGCAGCCAGGGGACAAGGGACATGTGGGCAGGGCCCGGCCTGAGCCAGCCCGGGCGCCAGGAGATGATGGAGATGAACACCCCCATTGCCATGGCAACGGCATCCCGGCGTGGGAGCCACCCGCACCCTGGGCCCACCGGGTGCCAGAGGGATGGCAGGCTTGGGGACAGCGCTGTCGCATGTCCCAGATGTCCCTGCGCCCCCTGGGTCGGGGTGTTCCTCGGAAGTGGTGAAACAGCCGCGGATTTCCTGGTGACAGCGGCGACACCCGGCCGGGGGGCTGGGGAGGGCGGGATGCCCATCCCAGCAGGGATCCACCCACCCAGCACCGACCGTGCCAACAGGGCGCTGCTCCACAGGCTGGCAGCGACGGCGGGTGGGAAGCGCCCAGCAGGGAGAGGAGCCCGACAACTACGGCAGCCCTCACCCCAGAGAGACATCACCCCTGTGCCCCCAGCCTGGCACCCTTCCCATCCCTGCCAGCCTTGGCAGCTGCCAGGACACATCCAGAGCCAAGTGGTGCAGCCTCTGGGGCCATCCAGGGTACTGGGCACTGCAGGAGGGAGCACTGGAATATTCTGGATGGCTGGGCACTGCAGGAGAGAGCACTGGGATATCCTGGCAGTGCAGGAAGGAGCAGTGGGATGGGATGGGATGGGATGGGATGGAATGGGATGGGATGGGATGGGATGGGATGGGATGGGATGGGATGGGATGGGATGGGATATCCCGGGTTCTGGGATATCCCGGGCGCTGGGCACTGCAGGAGGGAGCAGGTGGGATTTGGTGCTTGTCCCCCCCAGCTCCCCAGGGTGGTCCCTGGGGTGCAGCCCCCACAGAGGGGCTCAGCCACTGCCCTGTGCCCTGCCAGGACACAGCCACAGCCAGAGGGCACATCTGGGGTGACACTGGGAGCTGCACCCCCCGCTGCCACCCCCAGGGTCCGGAGCCCCCCGTGGCCCTGCCCTCGGTGCCAAAAGCCCCGCTGGCAATGGGCAGCAGCCGGGCAGCCACGTGGGAGCTCTCGGCATCCCCAGGGAGCCCCGGGGCAAATGGCTCCTGCAGCCAGACCTGTTCCAGGACTCATCACGGATGCTCTTATTTTCCAGACAGGGACAAGTAATCCCGGGTCCGTGCTCTCTCCTCCATGGATTTTAATTACCGATGCAGGGTTAATTGGCCAGTTCCCCGGGAAGCCTGTAATAAAGCTTCTAGGGTGGAGGGTGCTGGGAGAGGATGAGCTGGGACAGGAGCTCCCTGTCCGGCTGCTCACCACTGCTCCAGACCTATCCCGGGCACGGGATGGGGAGAGCCAGCTCTGGGTCCAGCACAGGGGAGCTGATCCCCCTGGCACAGGGATGGAGGTTTTGGGCATGCACCCACCACCCTGGCACACCACAGCTCTGCCTGCCCGGCTGATCCGACCCAGAAACACCAGCGCCTCTCCCAGTGCCACACACGACCTCAGGGGACAGAGGTGACAGTCCCCATGTGCAGCCAGACTCGGAGCCAGCCCGTCCGTCTGGCCCTGGGAGCCACGGGACGGGGCTGGGGTGGCTGGGGACGGACGGGGAGCAGAAGCAGAAGTGAAGCATCGAGCGAAACCCCGCGCCTGCAGCGCTGCTGGGGACAGGGGACAAGGGACAGGGACAAGTCACCCGGCCCCTGTGCCCGCACACCCCCTGCCCGCTGCCACCGCGCCATCCCTACCTGGGCGAGCCGGCCGGAGCCGGGGCTGCTGCCGCCGAGAGCCGGACACCGGGGCCAAATGGCTCCTGGGGTGCGAGGCAGAGGGCGGCTGCTGCCCACGGCTCCTCCTCCGCTCCTCCTCCTCCTCGCCCCGGGCCCTGCGTGGGCGACCCGGCGTGGAAGTGAAATGCGGCGGCTCGCTGGGAGCTTCCTCCTGCGGGGCTCCTGCGGGACCCACCGCGCCTCGGTGCCCGGGGCCACCGCGGGTGTCAGCGGCTGGGGGCCGGGCTGGCCTCCCGGGAGAGGAAACCGCACGATCCCACCTCTTCCTGGCAGAGAACCCGCCGTGCCCAGCAGCGCCTGCCAGCCCCCTGCCAGCCCCGGGCCATCTGCAGGGCAGCCGGTGCCACCCGCTGCCCGCTGGCTCCCGTGTCCCCCCAGCCTGGGCTCGGCTGCCGGCCACCAACACGGCTCTGGCCTGAGCGTGTCCCCTCATCGCCCCGGCTCCGTGTCCCCATTTCCCTGTCACCCCAGCTTGCTCTTGAGCACTGTGTCCCTGTCACAGCCCTGAGCACTGTCTCTCGTCTCCCTGTGACCCTGGCTTGGCCCCAAGCACCGTGTCCCCATGACCCCAGCTCAGCCCTGAGCACGACTGCATCACCACAGCTTGGTCCTGTGTCCTTGTCACCTCCTCTTAGCCCTCAGCACTTTCCCTTTGTGCCCCCATCAGCCCGGCTTGGCCCCAAGTACCGCGTCCCCATGTCCCTGTCACCTCGGCATCACCCCAACTGCTGACCCTTTGTGTCCCCATGACCTGTGTCAGCATTGTCCCTCAGTGTCCCCATCACCTGTCTCAGCCTCGAGCTCTGTTCCCCCATGTCCCTGTCACCTTGGCACTGCCCCAACTGCTGTCCTTTGGATTCCCATCACTCCTGACAGCCCTGAACACCACATCCTTGTCCCCATCACCTGTCTCAGCCCTGAGCACTGTCCCTCAGTGTCCCCATCACCTGTGTAAGCCCTGAGCACTGTCCCTCAGTGTCCCCATCACCTGTATAAGCCCTGAGCATTGTCCCTCAGTGTCCCCATCACCTCTCAGCCCTGAGCACTGTCCCTCAGTGTCCCCATCACCTGTGTAAGCCCTGAGCACTGTCCCTCAGTGTCCCCATCACCTGTCTCACCTCGGGCTCTGTTGCCCCGTGTCCCCATGACCCGGGCTGTCCCCAGCCCCATCCCTGGCCCGGGGAGCCGCGGGCAGCCGGGCTGGCTGGGCAGCAGGGCCAGGGGCATTGCTGGGGATGATTCAGAGCAGATGTATGGATGCCTTCGCCGCGTCAGTACTTAGGGCCCGGCCACGGCGGCTCCGCGACAGCAGCGAGACGGGCAAAGAGCCCCGAGCACCCAGCCAGGGAGCAGCGGCAGCCGCGTCCCGGCCCGCCCGGCGCCCTCCGGAGCAGCCGCCGGGAAAAGGGACACATGGGGCCTGGGCACGGGCACGGGGCTGGCACGGCGGGAGCCGAGGGCACGGGAGCCGCGCCGGGATCCGGGCAGCGCTGCCCGCGGCACCGGGCGCACGCCGAGCACGCCCCGCTCCGCCTGGCCCCCCGCCACCTCCCGAGGCCCGCGGGGAGGGAGGAACAGGATCCAGCCCCGTGCCAAGCCGCGAGGGATGCGAGGGGAAGAAAGCGCTGGACGCGGGACAAGATCGCGGCGATAGGCGGGCGGCACGCGCGGGGCTCGCGGGCCCCGAGCTGCTCCAGCGCCGGGCGGGCCGGGAGCGCCGCCAGCACCGCGGGGACGGGCGGGCCGGGAGCGCCGCCAGCTCCGCTCGGCTCCCACAGCCGGCACGGGGAGCGGCGAGCGGCCCGTCCCCAAAGCCGCCGTCACCGCTCGCTCCTCCCGCCATCGGCTCCTGCGCCCGCCGAGGGGGACAGAGGGACGGGGACAGGAACGAGTCCTACCGTGCTCCGGCGTCACCGCTGCCCCGCTGCCGTCCGCAGGCTCGCCGGGAGCCGCTGCCACCAGGCGGGGTCCCCGCGGTGCCACCTGCCCGGCGCTGGGGAGGGGGCCCGGGGCCGGCAGCAGCACCAGCCCCCCCGGGAAGGCGGGCTGGGAGCTCACCTGCACCGTCTGAGGCTGCGACACCAGCCTGAAGGTGGCGGCCTGGGGGGCTGGCAGTGCTGGCAGCGCCCCTGCCCTGCCCTCAGCCGCCTCCCCCGGTGCCCAGGGCTGGGCAGGGGCTCGGCGGGACGGGCTGGGGCTGAGGGGGACCCTGCGCTGGGGCTGGGACACCGCGCGGGGAGCCGGGGGCAGCCCCGGGGCCGTCTCTGTGCCATCGTACAGGGCGGAGGAGGAGGATGAGGAGGAAGGCTGCTGGGTGCGAGGCTGCGCTGCAGAGCTCTGTGTGCCCCAGGGCCGCGTCCCCAGGCCCGGCTCCTCGGCGATGTGCAGGTCCAGCGCCGGCAGGGAGCCGTGGCTGGCGGCGGCCCCGCGGAGGGGATGGTCCAGCTCCACCGGGAACACGCTGCCGTGGGACGGGACCTTCTTCAGGCCGGGGCTGGAGACCGGGGGGCTGCCCGGGGTCTGGGGGGGCCCGGTGGGCGCGGGGCTCTCCAGGCTGGAGGAGGAGCTGCGCTGGCTCTCCCCGTCGCTGCCCGGGCCCGCGGCCGAGGCCTGGCGGCTCTGGAAGGAGGCGGCGCGGGCGATGCCGGTGCCGCCGGCGCCGTTGGCTCTGCCGGTGGCCGGGCCGGTGCCGAGGCGGGTCCGCAGCACGGGGCTGGGCACGGGGCCCAGGCGGGGCGGGTGGCCGGGCTGCAGGGGCTGGTGGCTCTCGCCTGGGGACAGCAATGAGCCGGGGGCCTCGTCCCCATCTTCTGCCTCAAACGACTTCTTGAGCGCTGGGGACAGAGAGAGAGATGGTGGCACCGGAGTGGTCCCCGATGGCACCCGTGCCCTGCCCTGCCCCATGTGTGTCCCCCCATCACCCAGAGGTGCCCCTGATTGTGAGCCCGTCCCACCGAGGACCCCGGCCCGGCGCCAGCTCCTCCCCAGCCCCGCTGTCCCCGAGGGTTTATCATTGTTCCCCCGGTCGATCTGGCCGGTGCTGCCGGCTCCCCTCGCAGCACACTGCCCGCTTTATTCCTCCTGAAAGGGATCCGGCCGAGTAACCGGATCCCCGCCTGACCCTCTCCCCTCTCCCCTTGCATCCCTCCCGGCAGCCGGGGAGGATTCCTGCCCTTTCCCGGGCCTTAACCCTGGAGCCCGCTGGTGGCAGCGCCATCGCCCCGCTCGGGGACTGTCACATCCCGCTCTGGTGCTGCTGCTGCGCCTCCCACGCGGCCTCACAGCGGCCACGGGCCCTGGCACAGCCCCGGTGCCAACATCCCCACACGGCTCCCCGGGGCTGCAAAGCTCCTGCAGGGCCGCTCCGGGTGGCACCGACCCCATGGGGTGACCCCGTGAAGCCCCCGCGGTGCAGCCGCCCCCTCCTTCCCCCGGGAGCCCGCGGGCTCCGCACGGCGCCGGCAGCCGGGACAGCGCGGGGGGCCCGGAGCCTCCCTCGCTGCCAGCGCCGAGCGGCTGCTTCCCCGGGGGGGCTCCGTGGGGGCGGCCTCGCTGCGCCCCTGCATCCTGCCCGCGTGTGCCAGCCTGCCCCGGCACCCACGGGCTGGCACCGGCCCGCCCGCACCCTCCTCTTCCTCGGTGCGGGGGCTCAGGGTCCGTGCCTGTCCCCTCCCCTGTGCCCCGTGCCCTCCCCTGTGCCCCGTGCCCTCCCCTGTGCCCCGTGCCCTGTGCGCTGTGCCCGGGGCAGGGTCAGGGTCAGGGGCCGGGGCGTGGGCGCTGCCGATCACCGCTGTCCCCAGGGCAGGGAATTGTCCGGCCCTGCCCCACCGAGGGCCACGGGGTCACGGGGCCGCGACCCCCTCCCCACATCCCTGCCTGTGCTTTGTTACCGCCCAAAATGCCTCCTTTCACCCCAAACCTGCCTCTGGCTCCTGAGCCGGCCTCATCCAGGTGTGATGGGCAGCGGCAGCAACGAGGGGATGCGGGGCAAGGTGGGGGTGGCAGAGGGAGAAGCGGGGGTGGCAGGAGGTTTGGGACGGATGGGGGCTCGGGGGAATGGCAGGGGGTGAAGGTGGGGTGTCAGGAGGTGGAGATGTTGAGATGGGGTGCCAGGGGGTTTAGAGGGGTGGCAGGGTGCTCGGGGCTGGTGGGAGGTGAAGGAGGGGCGCCAGGAGGTTCAGGGGGGCTGTGGGGGTTCGGCGGGGGCTGGGGGTGTCCCCGGCAGCGGCGGGGTTAAGGTGCCCGGGGTAGGTGCACGCATTCCTCCCCGGCGAGGGCAGCAGCAGCCCCCGGGTCGGGTTTCGCCTCCCGCCCCCGGCCCGGCCCCCCCCAGCCCCCGGCCCGCGGGCAGAGCGCGCACACGCGGGAGCGCGCACGGGGACACCGCGGGCTGGGGGGTCCCGCACCTTCCCCGCAGCCTCGGCCGCCCCCCCAGAGCAGCCCCGCACCCCCCGGGCCGGGGGCAGAGCAGCCCCCACGGTGCCCATTCCTGGGGTCACCCGTGTCCCCGCCATGTGCAGCCCCCGGGGGCGCCACCCCCCAACCCAGTGCCCACCCGGGGAGGGGAGCGCAGGCCCTGCGGCGCTGAGAGCTCGGAGAGCCCCTCAGGCTCCAGCTCAGCATCCCCCAAATCGCAGCCCCCTGTGGGGAGCGCAGCCCCCACCACGCTCAGCCCAACTCAGGATCCCCAGCCCAGCAGCAGCCGAACCCCGGACCGAACCCCAGTGCCCCCCGCTTCCCCCTTGGGGACACCCAGGCCCCCCAAAAGCTCAGCCAGCAGCATCGCCCCCACAATCAGCCTCCGGGCGGGGGGAGTGCAGCCCCCACCATGCTCAGCCCTTGGGGGGCACCCCCGGCCCCGAGACCCCAGGGCAGCAGAGCCCCCCCCACCTTGGGGACACCCCCGGGACACCCCAGGGACACCCCAGGGACACCCCAGGGACACCCGCCAGGGAACCCCCGTTCCTCCCAGCCCCGAGGGGGGGTCCCGCACCTTCGAAGTCGGAGAGGATCCCGTCCAGGTGCTCCTTGACCGAGAGCCGGGCCATGGCGGGCCGGGGGGGGCCGGGGCTGCCGCCCACCCGCGACCCCCGCACGCGGAGGGGGCAGCGCGGCCGAGCCCACCGAGCCCGGCACGGGACGGGCCGGCGCCGCTGCCCTCGGCGGGAGGGGAAGGAGGAGGGGACGGGCCGGGGGAGGGGAGGGGAAAGGGAGGGGAGGGGGAGGTCCCGCCTGCGCCCCCGCCCCGGCCCGGGACCCCCCCGCTCCCCCGGGCCCGCCCCGTGCCGGGATGGGGATGGGGATGGGGATGGGGATGCAGCAGCCCCGAATGGGGGTCCCGGGCAGCCTGGGGGGCCCGGAGAGCCGGGGGGCTCCTGGCCAGGCCGGAGGGATCCCAGCAAGGCTGGGGGGGGCTGGAGGATACCGGGCGGGATGGAGGTGCCGGAGAGGCGGGGAGGGACCCTGGCCAGGCTGGGGGCAGGCTCCAGGGGCAGGGGGCTTCCAGCAGCCTGTCCTCCCCAGTTCTGCATCACCAGGAATTCCCAGCTTGGAGCAAGAGGAGGAAAACGCTCTGGAACAGGCAGGGCTGATGTCGCTGTGTCCCCGCTGGGTGTGGGGTCCTTGCTGGAGTGTCACCCCCTCCGGTGTGACCCTGCCCGCGGCTCGTCCCCTGCTGGAGCGCCTGGAGCATCCCTGGGGCTGCCCCCCAAACCAGGGCTGGGGCTCTGCTCCCCCCAACCCGGCTGCCAAGGGTTAACCCCAGCCCAGCCCCGGCCCGCGGCCGGCTGCAGATGGGGAAGGGGAAGGAGCTGGAAATGCCTCCTGCACCCAGAGCAATCCATTCTGAACCCAGAGCAATCCCTGCAGCACCCACAGCAATCCCTGCAGCACCCACAGCAATCCCTGCACCCACAGCAATCCCTGCATCCACAGCAATCCCTGCAGCACCCGCAGCAATCCCTGCATCCACAGCAATCCCTGCACCCAGAGCAATCCCTGCAGCACCCACAGCAATCCCTGCACCCAGAGCAATCCCTGCACCCACAGCAATCCCTGCATCCACAGCAATCCCTGCACCCACAGCAATCCCTGCAGCACCCACAGCAATCCCTGCAGCACCCACAGCAATCCATTCTGAACCCAGAGCAATCCCTGCAGCACCCACAGCAATCCCTGCAGCACCCACAGCAATCCCTTCCTGCCCCAGGTGGGACACAGGGACACGGCCACAGAGCCCTGCTAGGCCCAGCCCTGATGTGGAGACACAGGGCAGGGACCAGGCATGTGGGACATGAGAGTGGTGGCCTTGGTCATGGCCAGGCTTTGGGGATGTTCAGAAGTGTCACTGGCCCATGGAACCACAGGAATGTTGTGGTTGGGAAAGTCCTGAGATCATCAAGTCCAAGCACCCCTCAGCACTGCACACCCATGTCCCCAAGTGCCACATCAATGTCTTCAGATGGTGACCCCACCACTGCCCTGGGCAGCTGTGCCAGTGCCTGATCACCCTTCCCATGAAAGAATATTCCCAATATCCAACCTAAACCTCCCCTGGCCCAGCTTGGGGCTGTTCCCCCTTGTCCTGTCCCTGTTCCCTGCTGTCCCCTCCTGTCAGGAGCTGTGCAGAGCCACAAGGTCCCCCCTGAGCCTCCTTTTCTCCAGGCTGAGCCCCTTCCCAGCTCCCTCAGCCCCTCCTGGTGCTCCAGCCCCTTCCCAGCTCTGTTCCCTTCTCTGGATCCGCTCCAGCCCCTCCAGGTCCCTCTGGCCATGAGTGGCCCGACCTGTCCCCAGCCCTGGAGCTTTGTCACCATGCTCAGCTCCCCCAGCTGGGTGGAAGGGCTGGAGCTGGGCTGGGAGCAGCTCTGGAGCTGTTCTGAAGAATGCAGAGACCTTCAGAGCTTTGGGACTTTTCTGGAGCAGCTTTGAAAAGGCTGGAGAGGTTTTAAGCCATTCAGAGCCCTTTTCAGGGGAAGTGCAGAAGAGCTGGAGTGCTTTGGAGCAGCTCTGATTATTTTTTTATGAGTTTTTGAGTTGTTTTAGGGTTGCCTGTGCCCCTCTGATGTCATTCAGAGGGGGTTTGGGGTAGTTGCAAACTGAGTTTAGAGATATTATTAAAAATTTTAACCCTTTTGAAAGGTCCATGAGGAAGGTCCAGAGGAGTTTCAAGGGCCTTTTGGAGGCTGTTGGGGCACTCGAGGAGTTTCACAGCTGCACAGAGGAGGCTTGGAGAGCTTCAGAGCTGCCAGGAGACCTTTTCTATGATCCATTTTGATGGATTTGAAACTCCTCCTATGTCGAGGAGTTTTAGAAGAGTTTGGAGAGCTTCAAGTGCTACTTCGAGGCAGTTTTGGCATCTTGGTGCCTTGCAGGGCTGGTTGGAGGGGCATGAGAGCTGTTTGAGCAGCTCAAGTGGTTCAGTAATGGCCACAGCTCCATCCTTCCAGAGCCTGAGCTGCTCAAAAAGGAGATTTACAGCCCCTTGAAGCCACCCAGCAGCACAGAAACACCCCCAGAGCTGTTTACCTACCCCATTTCTAGAGCAGCTTCGGGACTGAGAGGTTGAGATTTCAGAGGAATTTTCAAAAGGAAGTTTCAGAGGTGTTTAGGGAAATCTTTGGTGCACTCTAGAGCTGCTTGGAGGGTGCAGAGCAGTTGGGAATGCAACAGAGGTGATTTACAGATGCTCAGGGATGCTTTGGACGCGCTCAGAGATGTTTCAGGGCAGCTCAGAGGTGGTTTAGGGCAGCTCCAGGATGTTTCAGAGGTGCTCAGGAATGCTTAGGGCAGCTCAGGGACACTTTGGAGCATGGCAGGGATTTTTGGAGGAGCTCTGGGATGGTTTTGAGCAGCTCAGGGATGTTTTATGCAGCTCAGGGATGGTTTTGGGCAGCTCAGGGATATTTTGGAGGAGCTCTGGGATGTTTTTGGGCAGCTCAGGGATATTTTGGAGGAGCTCTGGGATGTTTTTGAGCAGCTCAGGGATGTTTTAGGGCAGTTCAGGGACACTTTGGAGCATGGCAGGGATGTTTTGGAGGAGCTCTGGGATGGTTTTGGGCAGCTCAGGGATGGTTTAGAACAGCTCTGGGATGGTTTTTAGCAGCTCAGGGATGCTTAGGACAGCTCAGGGATGGTTCAGGGACATTTTGGAGCATGGCAGGGATGTTTTGGAGGAGCTCTGAGATGGTTTTGAGCAGCTCAGGGATGTTTTATGCAGCTCAGGGATGGTTTTGGGCAGCTCAGGGACATTTTGGAGGAGCTCTGGGATGGTTTTGAGCAGCTCAGGGATGTTTTATGCAGCTCAGGGACATTTTAGAGCATGTTAGGGATATTTTGGATCATGTCAGGGATGTTTTGGGACAGCTCTGGGATGTTTTGGCGCAGCTCTAGGGGTGTTTTGGAGGAGCTCTGGGACGTTTTTGAGCAGCTCTGGGACGTTTTATGCAGCTCAGGGATATTTTAGAGCATATCAGGGATATTTTGGAGGAGCTCTGGGGGTGTTTTGGAGCCTCGGTGCTGCCCTGAGCAGTCTGAAGCGATCTGGGGGGTTTCAGAGCTCCCAGGGTGTGTCAGAGCCTTTCCCAGCTCTTTGCTGCTGCCCCGAGCAGTTCAGAGCAACAGTCTGGAGCCATCCGGAGGCACGGCGGGAGCTGGGAGGGGATTCTGCACGTTCAGGCCCTTTGGGGCGGCTTAAAGGGGTGGGGAGGGGTGGAGGAGGCTTAGAGGGGTGGGGAGCAGCTTAGCAGGGAGCTGAGGGCGTTTAAGGGATTTTGGAGCCGTCCAGAACAGCCGAGGGCTCCGAGGGGGCTCTCCCGGGGTGGAGGGAAGGGAAAGCTCCGAGTTCTGCTGGAGGGGAGGGACCCAGAGCCCCGTCCCAGCCTGCCCCGGCCCTGGGCAGCAGCACCAGCTCCCAGGGTCCCACCTGGATCCTCCGGGAGGGTGAACAGGGAATTCCCCCATTGCCACCCACACAGCTTGGCCGGCTGGGGAGATTCTGGCTCCCTCCGACCTTGATCCCTCTGGAATCAGCGGGGTCCTGCCTTCCTCATCCTCATCCTCATCCTCATCCTCATCCTCATCCTCATCCTCATCCTCATCCTCATCCTCATCCTCATCCTCCCAAAATCAGGGCATTCCAGCCAAGTCCAGTCTCCCTTAATCCTCATTCTCATCCTCCATCCTCATCCTCCTCCTCCTCATGCTCCCAAAATCAGGGCATTCCAGCCAGCTCCAGCCTCCTTCATCCTCATCCTCATCTTCATCCTCATCCTCATTCTTTCTCGTTCATCCTCCTCCTCCTCCTCCCAAAACCAGGGCACTCCTTGGTGCAGGAGCATTTCCACTCAGTCCAGCCCCACTGGAGATCCAGCACTTGGATATTTGGGATGCTCCAAAGCAGCACTGGGATCCTCAGGATGCTCTGTGGAAGAACAGGCTCTGGGCAGGAATAGTAACAGCTTTTAATCCGACAAGAATTGATACATCAGTTAAGACAATACCATTTTTGCCTCTTTTTTGGGGGGACTTCCTTCACATAGCGGTCGGGAAAGAGGAACATTTTCAGGATGTACAGTTTTTGTCTTGTTTTTGTTTTTGTTTTTCTCTCTCCATAGGGACTTTAAAGCATGGTGAATGTGCAAGTCAGTGCTTTTTGTTTGCTTAAAACTTTTTTTCCCCCCCGGTGCTTATTTACAGTTACAGTACCTCTGTGAGAGCGACAGGAAAAAACAAACGATTGTTTGAGACCTGGGGATCCAGGATCCCAAGTCGAGAAAGGCAGATCTCCAATATTTATATATTTATACATATATATATATATATATATGCTTTTGTGTATACACAGATACATTTCTCTCTTCTTTTAAAGTATTAAAAAAATGGATCAACCTTCATTCTATAAAAATACCTACTCTACAAGATAGAAAAATTTTCCCTCTCCAAGTATACACTGATTTACACCCAAAGCTTCTCTGGAAATGTACATTACGTGGCTTCTTCCTGCGGCCTCGGGGCAGGGAGGGGAGCAGGGAGGGAGGGCCGGGGTGGTGCAGGGGCTGCCCCGGGGTTTGGGGCTCACCCTGACCCCGCTGCCCCGCAGGGATCAGCCCCAGAGTGGCTCGGCCGCTGTCCCCTGCATGAGTGGTGACAGTGTCCCCCTGCACCGGGTCACCCCCAGGGCTGGAGGGGTTTGCGGGGAGCAGGCAGCCCCGGGACTGCTGTGGCTTCTGCTTCCAGGCCGTCCTGGCATTCCCAAACCTGAGGAGCAGGAGGAAGAGGAGCGGCGGGCTGAAGCCGGTGCCGGGGATGGCGCTGGCTGGGAGGGGACAGCGGCCACTGCCGGGTCACGCTGTGCCACGGCCGCTGGTGCCAGCGCGCCCAGAGCTGTCTGATGTAAACATGGCTTTTGTTTCCAGGGAGCTGCTGGTGTTCTCCAGCTCCCCTCCCCGTCGGCACAGAGATTCCAGCCCCGGCCGGTGCCAGGGATGAGGAACGAGGGGGCTCCTCCAGCCCAGGAACGGGGGAAGGAGCCGGAGCAGGCTCTCCCTCCAGGGCTGCAGCTATCACCAGCAGAGCCCTGCTCCGGCTGGCAATGGCACAGGCCACTGTCCCCAGGCTTCGGGAGGCGAGCTGGCCACCTCGGGGCTCCACTGCAGCTCCAAAGCGCTGCGTGTCCCAGCCTGGACGAGGAGAGGCGGCCGGAGGCGCTGCAGCCTTGCCCCGGTGCCGCACACAGCCTGTCCCCAGCTGGGGACGAGGGACAGCTCCTCCCGGAGCCACCTCAGCGGCAGAGCCCGGCAGCAGGAGGAGGAGGAGGAGGAGGAGGAGGAGGAGGAGGAGGAGGAGGAGGAGGGAGCAGAGCCGGGATGCCGAGACGTGCCGACAGTACCGAGCCACGGACAGCAAAAATAAATAAGGAGGCAGGTGACCGAGTGTGCTCACGCCCTGTCCCCGAGAGCCCCGGGCTGTCACCGCGGGCTCTGCACGCAGCCCGAGCACGGGGCAAGGACGGGCTGAGCCAGCTGGATGAGGCCATTTGCATTAAGTTAATTAAAAAATAAACCAAAACCCCAAACCAAAAGCAAACCCCAACCCTGTGCGAGTCCGGGAGGCGCTGCCCTGGCTCTGCTCGGTGGGTGTGTCAGGGACACTTTGGCACAGCGGGGCAAAGTCAGCGCGGGCGCTTCCATCGCCATGTCCCTCGGAGGGGCGGTGCCTGTCGGGACAGTCCCCAGCGCCACAGGCACGTCCTGCAGTGTCCCTTTCCTGAGCTCCTTCTCCAGGTTCCCTTTCACCCCTCCACAGCCAGGAGGGCTTCGAAATAACGCAGTCAGACAACAAAGCCTGCCTGCTGCTTTTCCTTTTCCCTGGTCCGTGGCTCAGTCACTCCCCGACCTGAGGCTTCCTTGTGCCTTCATCAAGTGCAAAGACGTTTGGAGTCCCTCTTCATCCTCTCAGAGCACCAAATCCTCCCGGCTGCACTACTTGACCTCCAGGATGGAGGGGTTGGTCTCCATGATGGCCACGATGATCCTGTCGATGTAATCCTGCAGGCGGAAGTTGATCTCCTCCTGCTTCTGGATTGCTTCCATGAGCTGCAGCACAGGGAGAGGAGGGAGAGGAGGGAGAGGAGGGAGAGGAGGGAGAGGAGGGAGAGGAGGGAGAGCTCACTGCCGGGCACTGCCCAGAGCTCTGTGCATCCCTGGCTGGGACATTCCTGACCTTGATTAAATGGCCAGGGGAAAACTGGTTCTGCTCACTCCTGTGAGCTCTCAGCCTGATGGAGAGAGCTGCCCTGCAGAGAGCAGGGAGCATCACATCTCCATTGGATCCCCAAAATATCCAGGTGTGTTTCCCCACTTCCTGAGGTGTTAAAGATCTAATTCCAGTGTTTGTGCAGGCACAGCCACCCCTGGTTGGTGCTCAGGAAGAAAATGTGCTGGAGGAGCTGGGATCTCCATGAGGAATGCCCTGGCTCCCAGGGGTTTACAGCCAGCTCCAGACTGATGGACACAGCCCGTGGTGGCTGTCCCAGGGCAGGCAAAGCAGAGCTGCCAGAATCAGCAATGGGCAGGGAGCAGCTCCCCTGTTCCCAGCAGGGAGGGCTGGCAGGCAGGGTCAGTCCTGAGAGCTCTGCAGATAATTGTGTGGGGATTTCTCTGCTCTTGCCAGCTTTCAGGGGGATTTTGCGCATGGGCTGGGCCAAACAGGGCACATCCCCTCCTCCCAGGCCATGCCAGGTGCAGGCACCCAGGAAGGAGCAGTGTGAGCTCCTCATGGCACATACCTCATCTCTGGAGACAGAGCTGATCTCGGCTGCCAGGGACTCGGAGAAGGAGGCTGAGAACAGGTTCTTGGCTCCCTGGATGCTCAGGTTGATGATCTGCCCATTGAGCTCATCGTTCTGCTCCTTCAGGTTCCTGTTATCCTGTTCACACACACAAACCACACACTGCTGGAGCAGCTGGTGCTCAGAGCTGATCCAGACCAGCAAAGGCAGACAGGGGCTTTCACACAGGGCTGGGAACAGCACATGGGCTGCTGCCTCCACCTCAGCAGAGCCTGGAGAACCTCTGGAAGCATGGGAACACTGGGAAGATCCAGGGGGCACAGCAGAGAGAGAAGGGCTCTTGCTGTCCCTGAGAAAGCACCAACCTCCCTCTCCCAGGACTGGGCTCCTGGATCCCCTCCACCCCTGGGAGAGAGCCCCTGGGCCCTGCAGGTCCTCCCTTGGCATCAGGGAACCGTGTCCCTGCCAGCCCAGCCCTCCTTACCTGCTTGAGCTGCTTGATCTCCTGCTCCAGCTCAGTCTCCCGTGTCCTGCTGTTGTACTCCTGCAGCCCCATGCTGCTGCTGCGGCCCCGGCGCTGCTCTGCCTCCAGCTTGAAGAGCTGCAGGTGCTCCAGCTGCTTCCTGAGGTCCTCAATGAGCTGCAGGGCAAGGCAAGGGGACAGCTGAGTGTCACAGGCCTGCCAGATCCAGCAGCAGCCTCTGGGTGTGGCTGCTGTGGGAGCAGCTCATGGATTGCTGCAGCAGGATTGCTGGCCACAGCAGGGGCTGCCCCTGGATCCCTGGCAGTGCCCCAGGTCAGGCTGGATGGAGTTTGGGGCAATCTGGGACAGTGGGAGCTGTCCCTGCCCATAGCAGGGGGTGGAACAAGATGAGCTTTGAGATCCTTCTCAACCCAAACCATTCCATGATTGAATTCCTTTCTGGGGGGAACTTGGTTTCCCCTTGCTCCCTCACACCCCCAGCAAGCGGGAGATGGAGAGGAGAGCTACTGAAACACATGAACACAGCCCTGCAAGGACCTTGTTGGAGAGCCAAAGGTGCTGGGTTTGGGTCTGCATCAGCAAAGACCCCCCAGCAATGTGGGTCCCCCCCAGCCACCTCCCTCTGCTGCAGGGCTGGGTCCGCTCAGTGACACCACGGTGACAACTCATTCCACTTTGGGCCAGAGCTCCTTTCCTGCCACCACAGCCAGCCCTGCCTGGGCCCCCAGTTCAGAATCAGCAGGCACAGGTGATGGAGCACTGGGAGGGTGTGATCCAGCCCCAAGCACTCAGCTCTAACCCCTCTGCTCCTGCCTGCTGGCTCCAGGTGCCTCTGCAGGAGGGGAAGGGGCCAGGGTGGCACAGCCCCTGCAGGGACAAGGCTGGGTGAATTCCAGAGCAGCACAAGGCACTGAGGTGCTGCAGCTCAGCTCCTGAAGCCCTCCCCACTGCCCAGGCAGCACTCCCTGCTCCAGGCACCCATTCTGGAGAGGCTGCCAAGGCCACATTCCCACACTTTGGGGACAGGGCTGTGGCAGGCCCAGACCCCACTCACCTCCTGCGTCGACTCCTTCTCCTTCTGGAACTGGTGCCTCTCCTGACTCAGCTTGTCCCCCATCTTCCTCTTTTTCTCCTGCTCCTCTGTGAGCTGCACAGTGAGGTCCTCAATCTCATCCAGCAGCTTCTGCTTCTCCTGCAAGGACACGAGCAGCCCAGTGAGAGGCCCTGGGGCCCAGCTGGGTGCTGGCTCTGCAGGGAATGCTCCTCTCCTGAGGCACCAGGAGGCTCTGCCTGCTGGGATTCATCTGCTCAGAGCTTGGCAGCACTGAGGGAGCACTCAGGGATGGCTCCAGAGTGAATCCACATGAATATCCACCCTTGTGCTGCTTTCTGGGAAGCACCATGCTGGTGTGGGATGGGCTGGAGCCAGCACGGGGCTCCAGGCCAAGGAGAGACATTAAATCATAAAGCTCCTTATGTCTGGATTTCAGAAAACTCCTGCATCTGAGATCTTTACCTCCCTCTTGGTTTCAGACATGAAAGGTTTGAATTGAGGGCTGATCCAAGAAGGAATAGAGCAGTTCAAGCTGGGATGTAAAACACACAGGCCAGCTCTGTTCCCTTCTGCTTCCCAAAGCCTTGGCTGAATGTTTGGGATGCAGGTGAAGATGCCAACAGCCCCCAGAGCAGCTCCTTCTGCTGTCACCAGCTTTTCCTGCTTCTCACTCCACCCCACCATCATGGATTCTGGGGGTGCACAAGGAGCTGGGAGGGGACACAGCTGGGACAGCTGATCCCAAAACTCAAAATGGATATTTAATACTAAATGACAACATGTTCATCAATACAAACTGGGGGAAGAATGAGAAAAGGAGGTGTTTGCAGTGATGGCATTTGTCTTCCCAAGTCACTGTTGGGCTCCCTGACTGATGATGGAGCTCTGCTTTCCAGGAGATGCCTGAACACCTGTCTGCCTTGGGAAACACTGATTAACTCCTTATTTTGCTTTGCTTTTACTTTACTTAATAAACTGTCTTTTCCCTCAACCCACAAGTTTTACCATTGTTGCCCTGTCCCATGGGAAAGGTTTTGGCTTTCAGAACTCCACAAATGCCACAGGAGCCCTGCAGTGCTGGTGATGGATGGCCCCTGGCACACAGGGCTGAGGAGCAGCTCATGGGGGAGCTCCAGATGCTGGCTCTGTGCTGGAACCCTGGCTGTGGGAATTTCAGACTTTCTGTGCTGCCAGGCACTGACCCCCAGGAGAACACTGCACTGACCTGAGGCTGTGGAGAAGCTTCCAGAATGGAATGGCAGAACTGGGATTGTGGGTGTAGAGTTTGAACAGAACTGTGTAATAACCCAGGGTGGAAAACTCACAGTTTAAGGGTTTAGAATACAGTAATACAAATAAAGCAAGATGGAGGTTTTAGGGCAGAGGCTGCTCCTTCTTCTTCAGTTTCTTCTGCATGGGTTTGGGTGGTTTTGTGTAATTGGATAGGAAGTCCACATTGCAGATCAGGGGTGGTTGGTTATTGGGTTAAAAGTAAAAATAATTTAGGTGTCATTTCTTAATTGGACAGTTTATCCTTAAAAGGCCTTGGAGAAAGAGAGAGAGAGAGAGAGAGATGGGGCTCCATTTTCAGTTTGTTAAAGTGAAGTGCTGCAGAACTCACAGTTTGTGAGACTGTAACAGAGATAAGAACTAATAAAGATCTGAGCCCCAACAAGAAATACCTTCTTGTGATTTAATCCTGGCCCAGTCAGAAAAGAAGCAAAGACTCCACAGCTCAGGGGTGTCCTGCTCCATGGAGCAGCACCAAGCAGGAAAGGCAACAGTGACAACAAAATCCTGATTTTTGGGCACTGGTCAGGAGAGCAGCTCATCAGCCAGGCTTGTCCTTGGCAGGGAGGGCAGTGAGTGCAGCTCCTGCTCCTCCTTCACCTATTCACTGTGGAGGAAAGGAGAATGGCTCTGCATGATCAAAACCAACTCCCCATGGCTGGGAATTCACCCTCAGAGCCACTGGGGCTTTCCTGCCCCCAGACTCAGCTGTGCTCACAAGGCCCTGGCAGATGAAGACCACATCAGGAGGATGGAGCTGCAGACCTCTCCCATGGGATTAAACATGGATAAAAGGTCCTTCAGCTAGGAGAGAAGGTTTGATCTCAGTTCAGTTTTAACTTTAATTCTGCCCCAAGCTTGGCAGAGACAAAATGCAGCCCCTGCTCCAGGTGTCCCACCTGTAACCCACCCCATCCCTGAAGGTGAGGCTCCTGCCCATCCCAAGGAGCCTGGGGAAGCCCCAGCCCTGCAGGGCCTTGGATCCTGGGCAGGGTGACATGAGAGGGGCTGGGAGGTGACACAGATCTTTGGAAACAAAACTGACAAATCCCAGGACATAGAGATGGAGCATCCCTGCTCCTCCTCCTCTCCTGCACTGGACTGACCACAGGGACGGGGACAGGGATGGGGACAAGCTTCCACAAGAGGGCACGAGTCCCCTCCTGAGCAGGCACTGCCACAGGGATTTATCAGGGGTTTATTCCCAGCTTCCAGGCTGAACAGTGGGAGACTGCAAGGATAACTGTGTGGGACAGTGC
Source organism: Ammospiza nelsoni (assembly GCF_027579445.1). Lineage (NCBI taxonomy): Eukaryota > Metazoa > Chordata > Aves > Passeriformes > Passerellidae > Ammospiza > Ammospiza nelsoni. The sequence goes on along the minus strand of NC_080649.1, from coordinate 14,634,137 downwards.
TGTCCAAAGTGGAGTCTGCAGAGACTGGAAAATGGAAGGAAATGGTTTGTTACATTAAATGGATCTTGTGTTCATGAAAATTCATACCAAAGCCAGAATTTCACCCCAAAAACAGCATTTCATCCCCAAACCAGGCACCCTCTGGCCTTACCTCCTCAAGCCTCTCGATGTTGGCTCTCAGGCAGGGGACACAGGACCTCAGCTCGCTGTTCTCATCATCCAGCTGCTGCAGCCTGCAGAGGGAACGGGTGTGACACTCATCCCAGCATCCCACACAGGGAGAAAACCTCCCCAGGAATATGAAACCCAAGGGAAGCCATCAGGGATTCACGTGTTCAAGGCAAACCCTGAGATATTTCTGCTGCCAGGGGAAAGAGAGGGGCATCTACACAACCCTGACATCCATCAGCTCCAGTGCTACTCTTTGTTCCAAGGGTTTTTCTGTTCCTGGACAAGCCTCAGCAGCAGAGACAACAGAGCAGGGGGTCAGAGAGGGCTTTGGGTTTGCATTCCCAGGTAGAACCCCACTGTCCTCACCTCCCATGGACTGCAAGGGATGAACAACAGCAAAACACTTTGGGGAAGATGGAAAAGCCCTGTCAAATACCTGACACCTCTCCCACCCCACTTCTGCCTTTGGAATCCACCAGGCAGCATAGAGCACCCTGGCTGGGACACTCTGCCTCTTTCCCAGCTCTTTGCCTGTTTCCATCAAGGTGAAAAACATCTGGGCATCAAAAATACCCCAAGGGGTCATTTATGGGAAGCAGCATTAACAAATCCCCTCTTCATCCCCTCACTGCAGGACAGGCATGTGGATAAAGGGTGGAAACTCAACTTAAAATGCATCAGAGCAGCTCAAATAAAGAACCCAAGATTAGGTCTGTGGGCCAAAGGTGGAAATAACCAAAACTCAGGGTTTGTGGTGATTTTAGTCACCTTGAACCCATTAAACTCCCTGCCTGCCTCCCTGTGTGCCCCCAAGGCTGCCTGGGCACAGATTCTGGGCTGGCTCCAGGAGAGCTGCCCCCCCAGCCCCACCTGGCCTGCAGGTTCTCGATCTCAATGCTCTTCTCCCTCTCCATTTTGCTGAGCAGCTCCCTCTGCTTCTTGATCTCCTCCAGCAGGGTCTGGTCAGCCCTCAGCTCCTGCTCCTTCAGCTGCTCCTCGAGTGCATTTGCTCTGCAGAGAGGACAAAGAGGGGATTAAACTGCCCTGAGGAGCAGCTGCCATCCCAAGGCAGGGACCAGACTCCCCTCCCAGCCCCTCTCCCACCCCTCAGGTGAGCTGGGAGAAGCAGATGGTAAAACAGAACAAGCTTCCAGGGAAAACACAGCAATGACCATCTCAAACAGCTTCACTGCATCCCAGCACATGCAGCAGGAGAAGCAGCACCTCTTCCATCACAGGTTTCCCAAGTCAGGTTCCTTAAGGAACACAAGTATGCTATTAAAATTCCAGCCTGGGAAAGAAGTCTATTTTTAATTATTTTTAAATGTCTTCTATGCATTAGAATTATTTCCAAGTGCAGCCACACACATAGACATCTCTTCATGGGAATCTCAGAGTCACTGAGGTTGCAAAAGACCTTTAAGAGCTTCTAAGCCAAACACAAATCCCAGGGTTTGTGGTTCCACCTGCAGCAGTCATGGCAGAGAAATCCTCCTTCAGCTGTTTCCAGCAGGAAGTGGTGTCATTGCACAGAGAAAAGGCAACAGCCTCAATCCTTCTTCTTTTCACTCTCTTGTGATGACAACAAAAACCAGGGGATCTGCAGGTCACCCTTCCCTGTGTGTCAGCAGAACTGCAGATCACAGAATCCCAGAATAGTTTGGGCTAGGAGGGACCTTAAAGCCCATCCAGTGCCACCCCTGCCATGGCAGGGACACCTCCCACTGTCCCAGGCTGCTCCCAGCCCTGCCCAGCCTGGCCTTGGGCACTGCCAGGGATCCAGGGGCAGCCACAGCTGCTCTGGGCACCCTGTGCCAGGGCCTGCCCACCCTGACAGGGAACAATTCCCAATTCCCAATATCCCATCCATCCCTGCCCTCTGGCAGTGGGAGCCATTCCCTGTGTCCTGTCCCTCCATCCCTTGTCCCCAGTCCCTCTGCAGCTCTCCTGGAGCCCCTTCAGGCCCTGGCAGGGGCTCTGAGGTGTCCCTGGAGCTTCTCCTCTCCAGGTGAGCACCCCCAGCTCTGCCAGCCTGGCTCCAAGCCCTGTCCAACCTGGCCATGAGAACTTGCAGGGATGGGGCTGGAGCTGGAATTTCTGCAGTGGCTTTTCCCAGGAGAAGGCTTTTCCCAGCTGATCCCACCCTCCCCAGCACACAGCTCACCCAGCTGACACTTCCAGGCCAAGCTGCTGAAGTGAAAACATTTCCCTCACTCTCAAGTTTATCAGGGCTTAGGGAAACCTTTGTTTGAGTGGCTCAGTTCCCTGACAGGACTGTTACTTAACAGAATTACAGCCCTATAGATAAACTCTGCTGGCTTTATCTGCCCAGGGTACAGCTATGCTGGGAGAGAGGAGCCTGGCAGATTAGCACACACAGGGATTACATCATGTGGGATCCAAAGGGCTGCACCCTGGCCTGGATCCAGCAGGAGGCAAGCTCCAGGGACCATTTGGGGCAGGAAAATATATTAAACATAAATATGATATGATATAAATATAGCCATGATCTAAATATAACCATGATATAACTATATAACTATAACTATAACTATAAATAACTATAAATGTTTTTTAAAAAAATCAAGACCCAGAGTTCCAGAGACTTTTTGGGAGGGACACATGGAGCAGGGAAGCAATTAAAAAAAAAACCAAATCAAAAGACAAACGACAATAACAACAAAACCTCATCCTGAGTAGGAAGGGAACCACAAGGATCATGGATTTCAACTCCCAGCCCTGCACAGACACCCCAACAATCCCACCCTGAGAGCATTGTCCCAACACTCCTGGAGCTCTGGCAGCCTCAGGGCTGTGCCCATTCCCCTGGGCAGTGCCAGCACCCTCTGGGGGAAGAACCTTTCCTGATCTCTACCCTGACCCTCCCTGATATAGCTCCAGCAATTAAAAGCCACATGGAAAAACCACCAAAAGCCAAGTCCTGGAGCTCCAGAGAACTTAAGCCCATAAAATAGAAAATCTCCATGTCGCTGTGCCCTGTTCCCAGCTGGGATGGAGTCAATCTCCCAGGAAAGGGCTGTGGTTTGGATTTGGGAAGGGACTGAAGCAGGAGGAGGGGAAAGGCCCCCAGGTGAGGCTCTCACCTGTGCACCAGCTGCAGGTTCTCCTGCCGGAGGCGGCTGTGCTGCTCCCCGTTGGCAGCCGTGTCCTTCTCCAGCTCTGTCACCCGCTTCTCCAGGAACACCACCTGCAGCAGGGACAGGGATCAGCCTCTGGGGAGCCCCAAACCCAGAGCAGCCCCCACAGCATCCCCAAACAAGCAGGGCTCCCACTGGAACTGAGCAGTCATGCCTTGTGTATCAGCATCCCTTTAAAACATCCTTTTCCATCTGTTTTCCCAGGTTCTGACGGCTCCTGCGAACCAGTTTGGGGTCAAACACTTCACTCTTTCCTTTCTTCAACCCCTTCCTGATAGCATCCTAAAAGCAATCTAGAGGGAAAGATCCTGGTGGATCCCCAGAGCTCCATGTGCAGCACTGAGGCTGGATAACTCCCCACTGCCTGGAACAGGATGGAAACCCTGAATTTACAGATGGAGGGATCAATGGCAGCTGGTGGGGAAGGAACAGAGGTGAGGATTTTCTCCCTGTACCTCTACAGGGTTTATTCCAGATGTATTTGCATTTAATTCATTCACATTCCATATAAAACAATCCTGAGGGAGAGAAGAAATGAGGAGCATGCCTGGAAAAGCCAAACCCTGGCTCTGGGAGAAGGGCAGGAGACATGGGAGAATTAAAGAGGCCATGCAGACACACAAGGTCTTCCCATCAGAAGTTTCTCAAGTCAAATGCCTTAAAGAACTCATCTATTTTATTCAACTTCCCCTTGGAAAAATGTTGTTATTTATTTATTTTTCAAAGGTTTTCCCTGCATTATAATTATTTCTGAGTGCAGCTACACACATACACATTTCTCTTCCACACCAAGCTCCTCAGGACATTCATATTCCATAGCTGAAAGGCCATTTCCAAGGAATTTCAGGACTTCAGTAGACATCTACACAATCTTAGCTTCTTTTCCCTGTTTTTTAACTAGGAATACTCAGACAAAATCTTTCCTGTGCTCCCATCTTATCCTACAACTCTTTTCTTGTAATACCACAGGAAAATCCATCAGCATCAGCACAAAACCAACCCTACCCTGACAGCACGAGCAGAGTGTGACAGCACGAGCAGAGTGTGCCAAGGAGAGGAAGTTTCTCTTTCACATTGGGTGGGCTGCCTCAGAAAAGCAGAACATCTTCTTGTGTGAAGGAGAAGTGAAAATGCTGCCTGTGAACAGCCCATTCCTCCTCCCAGCACTCTGGGGGAAGCCACAGCCCCTGGAGAAGATGCAGTGTCACCTCCTGACCCTGCAGAGCGCCTGGAGCGCTGCTCTGCTCCTCCATCCCCTCCATGGCGAGGGCTCATCTGAAGGGAGGAGCTTCACCCTGATCCTGCCTGGGAACACTGCAGGGTACCACAGACTTTACCCTAGAACCCCTTTCCTCTCAACATTTCAGCAAAGCTCAGGGCACCAGCACGGGGAGGAGGCCCCACCTTGTCGGTGATGTCCTCGTCGGTGCACTCCAGGCTCTCCCGGTAGGATTCCTCCATCACCCCCACGGCCAGCGAGCTCGTCTGGTGCAGCTGCCTGAAACAGAGACAAACCACCCCGACCCACAGCAGCAGCGGCATCAGCCCCAGCACCGGCACCATGGCGACACCAGGTGACAGCGGCCGGCCCCGCCGCCACCTCCCGCCCTCCTCAGCCTCTCCAGAGGATCTGCTCTCCGAGTGCTGCCTGTCCCCTCACCACGGAGCTGTCCCGGGAAATCCAGCGCTCCAACGTGGACACGGGGCCGGGACTTCACACCGCGATCATTGATTGCTCTTTGGAATGGGGAGAGATAAGAGCTCCCGCTTCCCACTTTCCTTCTTTAGCCCAGCCCCAAGGCCGTGCATTATCCAGCAAAGGCCAGAGTACTGCCAGGGCTGATAAGACTGGGAAGAAGTGGGGTGCAAGGGGAGGGAGGGGGGCAAACCCCCCTGAGGCTGCTGTGACCCCCCCAGCCCAGTTAATGAGCTAATCATTAACGAGGCCTCGTGACAGCGGTGTCCCAGCTTTGTGACAAACTAAAGGAGATCCTGGCTGCTCGGTGTCCCAGCTTTGTGACAAACTAAAGGAGATCCTGGCTGCTCGGTGTCCCAGCTTTGTGACAAACTAAAGGACACACTGGAGAGGCTGCTCAGTGTCCCCAGCTTTGTGACAAGGAGGGGGAACCAAGCAACCCCTTCCCGGAGTGCCCTTTAGCTTGTCACAAAGCCGGGGACACCCTGAGAAGGGGCGGCTCGGTGTCCCCGGCTTTGTGACAAGCTAAAGGACACCCTGAGGAGGGGCTGCTTGGTGTTTCCAGTTTTGTGACAAGCTAAAGGACACCCTGAGGAGGGGCTGCTTGGTGTCCCCAGCTTTGTGACGATCTAAAGGACACCCTGAGGAGGGGCTGCTTGGTGTTTCCAGTTTTGTGACAAGCTAAAGGACACCCTTAGGAGGGGCTGCTCGGCGTCCCCAGCTTTGTGACAAACCAAAGGACACCCTGGAGAGGGGCTGCTCCCTCAGCATGGCTGTGGATCTGCCCTGGAAAGGGGGTGTGTTCCAGCCCTGGCACCCCAGGCAGGAGAAGAACACTTTGCTCTCCTGCTCTGAGCAGAGGATGGATGACAAAACCCCAGAGGTCTCTTTAAAGTTCTGTTGCTCCCAGGAATTTGTACCATTGGCTCTTGAAATCCTCCCACTCCACAGTGTGTTCATGCCAGGACTCACTAAGCACAACTGGCATTTACCAAGAGACCACAGCCTGATTTTACATCCTCACTCTCAGTTTATATTTAGATTTTAAAGTCTCAGGCACATTTGTCATTTAAATGGTGCCAAGCACAACAGGGCTTAAGCAGCTGAGATTTCTTGGCACGAGCAGAACCCGGATAAGAAAAATGAGGAAAGAGCTCTTACCAAAATAAAATCAATTTTCCAAAAGCAAATGTTTTGGGATTATTCACTAATTACAGTATCTGCAACAAAGGATTTGCTTTGGGCTGAGCTTAAGGATCTGGCTGGGCAAAACCCTGTTATCTCCCTCCTTATCACAAACCAAACCTGACTGCTCTTGAATTAACTAATATTTACACAAGCCCACACATTGCTGCCTCAGAAAAGCAAAGGGCCAGGAGGGCTCAATCCCCCATAAGATAGGGTATCTCTGTTCACAAAAGTTTAACTCAAATCCTCCCAAAATTATCTGTGCTAGGCACGGGACAAAAACGAGTCCTAAAACAGGAAACCTGGGACAGGCTGCTCCCCTCAGCCCTCCTTCCTGCCAGTGTTTTTAACAAAGCTCTAGAAAGTAAGATGAGTGGAAGTAGGAAATGTAATATCAAGGTTCTGCTTCCTTTCCAGGAGGGGAATTGTGCCAGGGGAGATTGCTGAGTGCAGGAAAAATGGAGAAGGGAAAGGTGTGAGAGCACAGTGGGAGGAAGAGGTGCAGGGAAGCTGCTTGGTCAGCACAGGGAGCAGAGAGAGTGTCAGGAACAGCAACATTCCCCAACTGGGCTCCCTGCTCCTCCACAGTGTCCCTGTCCTGCTGCAGGGAGAAATCCAACAAGAGCAGAGGGAAATCTCCCTCCTGAGTGTGGCAGAGGCAGAACAGTGAGGTAAGTGTCAGTTTATCCTTAAAATCAGGATGGCATGGGATAGGAGGGATGGGGGAGCTGGGAGAGGAAAGGTGAGCACCAGGTGACACTGAGAAGGGAGGGAAGGACCCTGTGCTCCAGAGATCTGCCTAGATATATCCAGTACATCCAATATCCCTGGGGATATGCTCACACAGAAAAGGTGACTGACATCACACAAGGTGGTTGTGCAGGACAGAAGCAGCACAGCATTAAACCTAGGTTTAAACCAGGGCTAAACCAGGGTTAAAATTCAATCAGAGCCATCTGCAGCCCACCCAGGTGTCCCAGAGCCCCTGACTGAGCAGGGGGAGCTGCTCCCACAAAGCCAAGTGCTGAGGAGGACATGGAATGAAGTGAAACAGGACCAAGAGATGTCTGAGGCAACTGGAATTTTGGGGGTGCTGGAGAATCCCTCCAGGTGGGGGAACTGACTGGTCTGGTCCTGCAGAACTCTACAGACACGGTGATACTGGGAGGGATCCCAGACTGGGACATATCCCAGAGGGGTATGTCCTTATAGAGACTCCTTCCCTGCTCCATGTGCCCCCTGCTATGGCCCTGGCAGGACAGACCATGAGGAAAAGCCCCCCCATTTTTCCTGGAAGGAATCAGGTTGCCAGCAGCCTCCAGCTGTGTGCACAAGTGAGAAACCCCCATTCCAGAAAAAAGATCTCAGAATTAAACCCATTTTTCCCCAGCACTATGGAATATATCCAGAAATACAACCCTCCAAGCTTATTTTGAGTTTTCCTTCCATGGAGCTGGCAGCTCACACGGATCAAGCAAACAACAACAGGAGTATGAGCTTACCTTGCCACCTTCTTGCTGGAAAGTCTTTTATTGGGGCTGCAAAATGAAGAAAAAACAGGAAAGAGTTAGAAAAGCTGACAGTGGAGAGCCAGGGAAACAGGAAACTGCATGGAATCCGGGGCACATCCTCTGCTCTGGCAGGGAGCCCTTGGCATGCACCCCCAAACCCCTGGGAAGGGCAGGAGAGGGGCCACTCCTGTGCTGAAGAACAAGGAATAACAAAGCACATGGAATAATGCTGGAGGAGAGCTCGCTGCCCCCTGCCACGCTCTGCTCTCCTGCTGATCCCTGCCTGAAAACTGATCCCCAAGGAAAGAGCTAAGAATAGCAGGGAGCCTGGGGCGGCTGCAGCCCGGTGCTGATGGCACACTGAGCCACATGTCCTGCACCCAGGGCTCCCCAGGCCACCCTGCCACCCCCAGAGCTCCCCTGCACTGGGCAACACCAGCACATCCATCCTTCTGCCATGATCCCACTGATCAATCCATCCTCCTGCCCTTCCACAGCCACCATGCCACTGCTGGGCTCTGGGTCACCAGGAAATGCTGCCTGCTCCTAGCCCAGAGGCTTTAGGAGCTGTTGGTGGTGTCCCTGTCTGGATTTTGAGCATGGCACTGTTGCAGTGGCTGGGGAGGGGGATAAGCTTTCTCTCCTTTTCAGGGATAAGCGACAGGAATCACTCCTTGGATCCACGTCTGAGCCAGCTGCCACCATGCCACAGCGGTCAGGGATCAGTGTCACCACAGGACGAGCAGCCAAGGGCTGTGTCACCGTGTCCCACCTGCAGGGGACAGGCTGCAGGCTCTTCCTGCTGAGAAGAACCAGCCTTTTCCACAAGCAGCTCCTTGCTGAGATGCTCCTTCCAGTCTTCTGCTCCTGACTGGTGCTGGGGAAGTGGACAGGGCTTGGATCTCACTCCTCATCGTCCACCCACGCTGGTGTCACAAGATGCCACCGGGCCACACCAAATCCTCACTCAGCTCCAGTCCAAGAAGCAGCAGCTGCATTCCCTGGTGCTTAGCTCAGTTTTAGGAAAAAAATAACAAATAAAATCCTCTGGAAGTCCACTCCTGCCTGAAGCTGCAACACGAGTTCTTCGAAGGAGGGATTAAAAATAGCTTAGGACAATTTGCTTTGTAAAGTAACCCCCAAACCTGACTGGGGGCTGTTGTCAGGGTGACCAGCCCTGGGTCAAAGTGCATCCTCAAATCCCAGACTTCCAGGGAGCACAAGAGCTGCTGCTGGCTGGGCTTCAAGGCAGCTCGGCGCCCAAGGGGAGGAGGTCAGGCCCTGGTGTTTGCCAGGAATTGTAAGGAATGGCCCCAGCACTGGGGGGAAAATATTTTCCTCTGGAAAAATCTCCTGGGGAAGCGATGGCACCTGCAGTGTCCAAAGGCTGAGACACCAGCAAGGGCACTGGAACAAAACAGAGGCACAAAGCACTTCATGCCAAGCTCCTGGAGGAGTCTTCCCTGCTTTCCCAGGCTGCACCCCAATGCTGGGAGCAAGCTCCCCAGTTTGTTCCAAGGATAAAACACTGTCTGTGTGTCCACAGTTCTTATGAGTGAGGCTGTTCTGGGGTGCTTTGGGCTTCATCCCAGCTGCCAGAATCCTCTGGAGGAGGTGTCTTCAGGCTTGTCCCAGATTTTGGTCCAGTTCCTGCTGCTCCAGGACTTGTCCCCTCTCTAAGGGCCTCACATCAGTGGTGATGCAGGGAGGAGCAGCAGGTCCTGCATGTCCCACACACTGCACAGGACACCTCCCATCCACAGCACACAAACAGGGGACACTGCCCCTTCCACACAGGCCCTTGGAATGTATTCCCAGTAAATGTGCACTTGGTGAGCCCTGAACACAGATGGAGGAATTGCACCTACTCACAGGGCAAACCAAAGCCTGTGGAATTCCCGCCATGATGGGACAGAGAAGCTCCACAGGAAATCCCACCCATCACAGGAGGCTCTGAGGTGTTAGGTAGATGTGGGGGAGAAAACCTGAAATGGAGTGGGGCTTCCAGGGAAAACCAGTGTTCTCCTTAATACCTGCATAACCTGAGACCCATCACTGACCCTCAAGGCCTCCAACAGCAAAACCAACTATTTAGCCAAGAAAAACAAAGGGAGAGACCTTTTTTCTCATTAAAAAGAATGAAATTCAAGCTCCTATTTGTTTTGCAGTTCTCTTCCCATAGACCAGGAGAGCTCCCAGATCACACTGTCCCTGCAAAGGACAGACAGAGACCAAGAACATGACAGACACCAGGTCTGAATAGCCACAACAGCCAGGAGAAGAAAGATTTATCACCAATGCCACCATCCTTCCACCCAGAGGGCTGCAACCAGCTCTGAATGAACAAATCAACAGGCAGAAATCCCTCTCCACTAGTCAGACACCACATCCAGCTGCTGCCTGGGAGACCTCCAAAACTCCATCCAAAACCTCCTGATGTTCCTGGTGTCTGTCACATCTCCCCAGCCCATGGTGACACCGGGGTGGGCAGGCTGTGGGTGAAGCTGGGTGAGATGAGACTTTACTGCTCCTTGTGGAGCAGGCTGATGCCTTCAGGTTGTTCCTGCAGCGGGAGGATGGGCTGTTCCTCCCCTTGCACACCACTCCCAGTCTTTCCTTGGTGACAGAAATACTGTGCATGGCTGTCACCCTGATTTTTTAAGATTTTCTAAGCCTTCTGATGTTTACATTCTTGTAATGAACTTTCTCGCCCACTTTCTGTAAATAACTTATTGGCTTGCATTCTTTTACAAAAGAAGAAAAATCTGATAGACTGTTAGTTTGTCCAGTGTCATTGGAGAGTTGGCACTGTCACCCTCCAATCCACTGGCACTTTTTTAGAAATCTATAAATGTTAGAGTCAGAAAATAAACTCCCCTTTTCTCACCTTGAGAACAGCAGTGTGTGCATGTTGTGTTGTTTTGTGTCCTGTAGTGACACATGGGCAGCTCACTGCTCCCATGGAACCCACCATGCACAGGCATGCAAAGAGCAGGGAATGCTCTCCTTGTCTGCCAGCATCAAAGGCTCCTCCTGCTCACCCTCCATGAGCTCCCCACCACCTCAAACACCTCCAGAGCCTCCTGTGGCTGGGTGAAACTCATCCCCTCCCCACCAGCACACAGAGGGAAAAGCTGTTGCAGACAAGGAGAGCCTCCCCAGGCAGAACATCCTTCCCAGGCTGGGATGGCCATGCACATCCAGTTACCTATTCATCTCAAGATCATTGAGGCGAGCAGAGAGATCCTCGAGGCGGTTGATTTGTTTGTGGCACTGGCTACAGTAAAACTCAAAAGCTTCATCTGCGAGAATGCTGTGCAGTTTGGCAGCGAGGGGATTGGTGCTAGAGAGATCACAAGGGTCATGTCAACAGCACAGAAGGCACAGGGAGCAGCTGCAGCCGTGGCTTCCACAAGCTGGGGGTACCTCAAGGTAGGGGAATTGTTGGTGGGAGCTATGAAATTTGAATTAAAATCTCAGGGCAGGTTGGGTCGCCTCCCACCATGGTTTTCGAAGCCAAATTAAAACCAATGTGGGGATGCTGATAATAATATAGAGAAAATTTCTAATTTAGACTAGTTTTTAACAATATGCTGCTAATTGATAATTTGTAATTGCTCAATAGAATTTATATATACTGAGGATACCTCAAGGTAGGGGGATTGTTGGTGGGAGGTATGAAATTTGAATTAAAAAACTCAGGACAGGTTGGGTCGCCTCCCACCATAGTTTTCGAAGCCAAATTAAATGTTCTATATATTATTATCAGCCAATGCAGGGATGCTGATAATAATATATAGAAAATTTCTAATTTAGACTAGTTTTTAACAATATACTGCTAATTGATAATTTGTAATTGCTCAATAGAATTTATATATACTGAGGATACCTCAAGGTAGGGGAGGTTTTGGTGGGAGGTATGAAATTTGAATTAAAATCTCAGGGCAGGTTGGGTTGCCCCCCACCATGGTTTTCAAGGCCAAATTAAAACCAATGTGGGGATGCTGATAATAATATATAGAAAATTTCTAATTTAGACTAGTTTATAACAATATGTAGCTAATTGATAATTTGTAATTGCTCAACAGAATTTATATAGTTGATAATTAGCAACATTTCCATCACTCTCCTTCCAGAGACTCCCAGCAGCTCTGAGCTTGGCCCACATTTCCAAACCCCTGAGCCAATCTCAATCCCCAGGAGCCCAGGGCAGGTGAGGTAAGTGCTTCCCACAAACCTACACCACTGCAAAGTTTATTTTCCAACAGGATTTTCCAGGCAATCTGTCCCAGGATGCTCCTGGTTTGCCTCAGTAAGTGCAGAATGAACTTGCACACTGTAGGACTGGGTGCTGTGGGCCAGGGCTGAATCTAAGGGGGATTTTAATGGATTTTGGGAAAAGGTTCTTCCCCCAGAGGGTGCTGGCACTGCCCAGGCTCCCCAGGGAATGGGCACAGCCCTGAGGCTGCCAGAGCTCCAGGAGTGTTTGGACAATGCTCTCAGGGATGTCCAGGGTGGGATTGCTGGGGTGTCTGAGCAGGGCCAGGAGCTGCCCTGGATGATCCTGGTGGGTCTATTCCCACTCAGGATATTGTGGGATTCCATGATCCTTTGGTCAGTGTCCCACTTTTCAATGGGATGCTTTAAAAGTAGAGCAGCTGTGCTGCTGCAGACCTGCCTTAGTAAAGCAGAGAGTCAGATTTTCACTGGAAATTTTTCACTTTTAAGCCAAGATGAAATGGATAGGTGCAGTTTAACACCTCACTCCTCCAAAGCACAGCCCAGCAGCAGTGCTGTGCTCCTGCAGGGAATGCCATTTGGGAAGGGCCATGGGGGTATGTATTTCACAGCTTGGGAAGCTGGGAGATATTTCCTCATGATTTGGGCAGGACAGAGAGGATTCTCAGCTGCAAATGGTTTGTGTTCATTTGGGGCCAGACTCCACAAACCCTTCCTGTGCTTCTGGAAGCCACGGATGTGAAACAAAGAAAGGTTAAATAGTGAAAAACCAAAGCAGTTCCATAAGAGAGACAGGTAAAGGTGTGAGCAAACACAAGCAAGATAAACCCAACAGGCATCAGGGAGGGGCAGTGAATCCTGGGATACACAAACACACCAGAAACTCCTGGCCTGGGGCATCCTGAGGGTGCCCTGGCCCAGCCCCCAGCCCAGGGTCAGGCCTGGAGGCTGTGCTGTCTGTACAGTATTCCCCAGCCCCCTCAGACAGGCTGGACACCAGCAAATGCCAAATTATCATCTCTTCCTATTCTTGGGAAAAAAAAAAAAAATCAATTGCAAACCATTCCCTCTGCCCCTCAGGGCAGGTGTGGCCCTGGGATAACCTTCTCCCAGCAGCAGACAGGTCTGTGGCTCAGGGTTTGTGCAGGGAAGAGGTGACAGCAGCTGTGTGGCACCTGGGGGAAGGGATGTCCCTTTTCTGGGTGCTCTTGGGTGCATTCCCTTCCCAGGTGGTGCAGCCTGGGCCAGGTGGGAACCCAAATTTAACCAGCATTAATCTACATGAGAAGAGAAGTGTGGAGGAGAAGCCCCAGGCCAGGCTGGCAGCTCCTGGGGTGTGTGCAGATCCTGCTGGCCTCGGGCTGCCCTGGCTCCCTGCCCCTGGAGTGGGTGAGAGCTCAGCCCTGGGCTGTCCCCACCCACTCCAGGATGCTGATGGGTCCCCTCCAGCTCAGCACATTCTGTGGTTGTACAACACAGAGCCTCCCTGGGCCTCCCTCCATCTCCTGGAGCATCATTTGCCTTCCCCAGGTCCTTCCTGGTGGCTGGGATGGGCTCAAGGAGCTTTTCCTTTTATGTCCCACTGAGAACTGCAAAGAGGCTTTTCCACTGGATGGATATGCAAGGGAAGGCTCAAGAGGAGAGATCACAAAGAAGAATACAAGGACTGAGCAGGAAAGCACTGCACCCCAATGTTCCCTGAAGGCTCTTGGGGTTTGTCTTCATCTTCTAGAGTTGTGGCAGGAGAATTTCTAGAAATTATTCCCATTTAGAGATTCCTGGAATGGAAAGAGGCTGTGGTAATGTGGCCGTTAACCAGGGACAGCCTGTGTCCCCTCAGGTGTGTTTAAACACCCTGAGGCTGCTCAGGCATGGAATGATTTGGATGGGAAAGGGCATTAGAGCCCATCCCACTCCACTCCTGCCATGGCAGGGACACTTTCCACTATCCCAGGCTGCTCCAAGCCCTGCCCAGCCTGGCCTTGGGCACTGCCAGGGATCCAGGGGCAGCCACAGCTTCCCAGGGCCTGCCCACCCTCACAGGGAACAATTCCCAATTCCCAATATCCCATCCATCCCTGCCCTCTGGCAGTGGGAGCCCTTCCCTGTGTCCCTTCCTACCCAAAGTCAGAAGAGCTGCACAGACTCAGGGAATGTTTAGGGCAGGATTTCACACACACAACAATAATCCAAGGGAAGGCTAGGCCTGAGAGGCATGAGGAAATCCTTCAGCTCCAAGAGCCCCACGTTCCTGACTCCAGAGGCTTTGCAGGGTTTATCTGCAGCCTCCCTCCCCAGCAAGCCCCAGCAGAGAAGCTCCAGCACAAACCACCACAACCTGTGTGGCCACGTGCCCAGGGAGCCCCTCCCAGCACAGGGAAGATGGGATAAGGCGTGGATCAGATCCAGAGACAGAGCAGAGCAGAGATGCTGCCCTGGCAGAGCAAGATTGGAACACTGGCAGCGTGGGGAAACTGGGAGCTCTGGCCTCATGGTAAAGAAAAAGTTCAAGAGATTTAAAAGCTCCTTTAGCTGGGTATTTTCTTGCCAGGAGCCTTCTGGATGAGGCTGGCAGGAAAAATGAACACCAAGGCTGGGTTTTAATCAGAGTTCTTCCTGTGCCACAGCACCAGCACAGCCAGCCCCACATTCCTGTATGGAGCAAGCCAAGGACAAGCAGGGATCAGAGACTGTGCAGGGTATCCCAGTGCTGGAGCACTGCTTTCCTAAAGGGAAAGGTTGGGGATTCTTTACTCTCCTATTTGCCATTAACACCTCCAACATTGCTGCTGCACCAGCCAAAAAGAGATGAGCCCTGACCTGCTCTTCCCTGCCAGCCCTGTGCACCCAGAATTGTCTAAACTCCGTGAAGGGTTTGGGAAGCTGGGAAAAACAGGAAGATGGGAAAAAAAAGAAGTTTTGGGAAGTTTACATGGCTGCAGAAAGGCGCAGATGTGTCACTCCAAAGAGAAAGAAGTATATTTTTGTCTTTAGCACCGGTGTGTGGCTGGCAGGGAACACTCCTGCTGGCAGAGTTGTGCCTCCAATGCAGGAACACATTCCCAGTGTTACCTGTCATCCCAGACACTTTGTGGGCTGCAGCACTGATGATATTCCAGCTTTTACTAATTTTCTTTAGACAGTAAGTATTGATAGGGTGTGTACCACCCCACCAGCTCCTCAGCCCATCCTGCTCAGACTGGAAAATGGACTTTTTCCTGGTTTCAGACCCTAAAGCAAGGAGGAAATGCTACAGCCTGCTTCCTGCTCTGCACATCCCTAGAGAAGGAATGCTGCTGCAGCTCATGCAAATCCAACCAAACATTGCATCAAAGCCCAAAATAATAAAAGAGGGAAAAACCATTAGAGTAATCCTGCAGGATCAGGGGTAAAGCTGCAGGTGATTTTCTCTCCTGGAAGGTTCAGTGAGGGAGAGTGTGACACTGGAAATGCAGACAGCTCTTCCACCTCCTGCTGGGTGTCACAGGACAGGCACTGACCAGGGAAAGGAACCATGAGGGGGGGAATTCCTCCTCCACTTCCAAGCCCATTATCCCCTTGGATCCAGAGTCTGCCAGGCTGGCAAATCCCAAGGAAACCCCAGTCCCACAGAGCAGAGTGAAGCAGCACCAGGGCTGGGCATTACCTGGGAGAGAGGAAGGAGGAGCTGCCAAAGCTGCTTTCCCCATTACACAAAGGGTCTGGGAACAGGTCGGCCTCGTTGCCCTCCCCGTAATCCTCGAAATGCTCCTCCCCGCTGATGACGGTGACAATGGAGTGGCTGAGCTCGGAGCCCAGGGCCAGCTCGTGGGGGTGGGACCTGGGGGAACAGACAGACAGAGGTTAGAGGGGCCACAGCAGCCTTGGCATTGCATCCAGGACATCCTCCTTCTGAGTATGGGGTTTGCACTTGGCAAGGGAGTGTGGGAAGCTGATGGAAGTTTCCCCCATGTCCAGCAGAGCCCATCCCTGGACTCCTCTCCCATGTCCAGCAGAGCTCATCCCTGGAATCATCTCCCATGTCCAGCAGAGCCCATCCCTGGAAGTTTCCCCCATGTCCAG
The DNA here is from genome assembly GCF_027579445.1 of Ammospiza nelsoni. NCBI lineage: Eukaryota > Metazoa > Chordata > Aves > Passeriformes > Passerellidae > Ammospiza > Ammospiza nelsoni. The sequence continues at coordinate 14,618,112 of NC_080649.1, read as the reverse complement.
CAGAGCCCATCCCTGGAATCCTCTCCCATGTCCAGCAGAGCCCATCCCTGGAAGTTTCCCCCATTCCAGCAGAGCCCATCCCTGGACTCCTCTCCCAGGTTCAGCAGAGCTCATCCCTGGAATCCTCTCCCATGTCCAGCAGAGCCCATCCCTGGAAGTTTCCCCCATGTCCAGCAGAGCCCATCCCTGGACTCCTCTCCCATGTTCAGCAGAGCCCATCCCTGGACTCCTCTCCCAGGTTCAGCAGAGCCCATCCCTGGAAGTTTCCCCCATGTCCAGCAGAGCCCATCCCTGGTGGCTCCAAGATGGACTTGCTGCTGGCTGAGGTTGACCCCACCAGGAATGGCACCTCTGGGATACCAGATTTGAGAGGGAAAACACAAAAAAGGGATGGGGCAGTGAACTGAGTGCAGAGAAGAGTGAGGTGAGGACACTGGAGAGGAACAGCTCTGCAGGGCCAAGAGCTGCTCCAGGCACCAGAGCTGAGATTCCCCTGAGATTCCTGGGATGACCCCGAGATTCTGTGCCCATGGGGAGGCAGCTGTGTCCCAGCAGCCCATGGAAGGCAGGGAGGTGCAGAAATGCACCTGCAGCCCCTGCAGCAGCCCAGGCCTGGAGCAGGGGGTGCCTGAGAGGGGCTGTGAGCCCGTGGGAAGCTGTGCTGGGACAGGATCCTGCAGGGACCTGCAGATCCATGGAGCCCATGCTGGAGCGGGGTCCTGGTTGGATCTGTGACCCTGTGAGGGACCCAGGCTGTGCCTGAAGGAGTGACCTCACAGCAGTGACACACAGGGCAGCAGTTCCTGGAGAACCCATGGGATGGACTCAGGCTGGAGAGGCTCAGGGAGAGCTGTCTCCTGTGCAATGGACCCACACTGGGGCAGGGAAGGGAACTCTGACTCCTCTCCCTGAGCAGTGGTTGGAACAATTTTTGATGAACTGACCACAACCCCCACTCCCATCTCCCTGTGCCTTGGGGAAGGAGGGATGATGGGGGGTGAATGATTTTTTAAGGTCTGATTTTACTTCTCATTATCCTGCTCTGATTTGTTCAGTAATAAATTCAATTAATATCCCAAATTCGAGTCTGTTTTACACATGATGGTATTTGATGAGTGATTTCTCCCTGTCCTTATCTCAGCTCATGAACCCTTTGTTATATTTTCTTTTCCTGTCCATCTCTGGAGGGCAGGGATGGAGCAGCTTTGGTGGGTTCCTGGTGTCCAGCCAGGGTCAACCCACCCCACCAAGGGAGTGATGTCCAAGTGAGTGATGTGCCCATTTTGGCAGAGTAGGACAGGACAGAAACAGCCCAGGCACCACTAGGAAGTTCATGGTGATTTTTTACCCCAATAAACCAAGTTTTTCCACTGACAGCTGCAACTGGGGACACTCAGACTTGCAGGACAGTGGCCAGGGTTGGTGACAAGCCCTTGCTTGACTAAAACACCAATTTCTGTGATTGTCATGGCAGAGAAAGAGCTGGGCATATCCCAGCCCCATCCCAAATGCCGTGAGTTCCACAGCAGCCCGTGCCAGGCTCACACTTGCTCGTTGCTGCCTAATCCTCTCAAGGCTTTAACCCCATAACCCTGGGGGATTGGTGCTGGGGAGGGGAGGGCTCAGGCAGCTGGGACAGACCCCCTGCAAGACAAAGGAGCCCTTTCCCTGCTCCTGCTGGGAACACACTGTGTGTGACAATGCTGCAGTGGGGAATGCTGCTCCACGTGTTTTTAACACCAGAGCCAGGAGGCTGCAGCGTGTTAAAGCTCAGTGCAAACCCTGAACACACCCAGCACAGCTCCTGGGATGTCCCTTGCTCCTGAGGGGACACAGCTGAGCACAGAAAAGCTCTGGAAGAGCCTTTCCATTGCATGGAGACACAGAACCCTGGAATGGTTTGGGCTGGAAGGATCTTAAAGCTCAGCCCATTCCATCCCCTGCCATGGCAGGGACGCCTTCCACTGTCCCAGGCTGCCCCAAGCCCCATCCAACACTGCCAGGGATCCAGGGGCAGCCACAGCTGCTCTGGGCACCCTGTGCCAGGGCCTGCCCACCAAGCCAAGCCCCCTTTCCTGCCCAGGACTATGGAAGTTTCCAAATTAAGCTGGAGAAAAGGCAGGAGGGATTTGCAACAAACGGGCTGTGAAAGCAGCCACAGGGCCACAGCTCTGTGTTTTGGGGGGTTTAACAATGCTCTGCTCTCCAAAATTCTAGGCTAAAAATCATAATAATATTGGTTTATTACAGAAATTGGTATTGGCTATGCCCTTATCTCCATGCACTTGCTAGCAGAGAGAAATGGAATATGAGCAGATTGCTGGACTAAACCAGAAAGAAAAAAAGATTACAGATAAGCCATTTATGACAAAAAAACTGCTCTATCTGAAGGATTTGCCCTTATCCTGCTAATATAAACATGTCAACCCTCCAGATCTCTATTTAACCACAAATAAATCCAGCCCAGCTTGTGGGCATCTGCACATACTCCTCCTGCCCTTGGAAGTACCAATATTCCACAGTGGGATCCACTGGAACCCATCCATCCCTGTGGTGAGTCAGACCTTCACCAAAAGCAGTGGAAATCACTCCAGGAATAGAAGCCAGGGGGTGGAATTGATAATTCAGAAGCAAAACCCAAGCCCAGAACTCTAAATTTGGGGTTGTGGTTTGATAAGCACTGTACAGAAGCAGATCTGATCAGGCACCTGGAAACCCTCAACCTAGGCAGTAAATTATATTTCCTATTCCCATCTTGAGGCTCAGGCAGCTTCAGGATGCAGAGTCCAACTAATCTTCAGTACACACAGCCTAAACAAGCTTTAAGCTCAAACCATTTCAGGTATGTTGAGCTCTGAGAGCACCTGAGAAGTGATGCTGAAGCTGATTCAGCCCAGCAGCTGCACTGGGGGACTGTACTCTGAGCACCAGAGGTTTCCTCCTGTGAGGTCTGATGGCACCAAAACCAGCCCTCAGCACTCCCACAGGTTCCCATTTCAAACCTTTCAAATCTATAAATCAAACCAAGTTCTTGGGTGCCTGGAATTTGCACACATTGAACAATCTGGGAAAAGGCCTGGACAGGGTGCACAAAGGACATCTGACCTTCCCAAGCCCACAGCTGGGGTAACAGGGAATAACAGAATGGTTTGGGTTGGAAGGACCTTAAGGCCCATCCAGTGCCACCCCTGCCATGGCAGGGACACCTCCCACTGTCCCAGGCTGCTCCCAGCCCTGCCCAGCCTGGCCTTGGGCACTGCCAGGGATCCAGGGGCAGCCACAGCTGCTCTGGGCACCCTGTGCCAGGGCCTGCCCACCCTCACAGGGAACAATTCCTAATTCCCAATATCCCATCCATCCCTGCCCTCTGGCAGTGGGAGCCATTCCCTGTGTCCTGTCCCTCCATCCCTTGTCCCCAGTCCCTCTGCAGCTCTCCTGGAGCCCCTTCAGGCCCTGGCAGGGGCTCTGAGGTGTCCCTGGAGCTTCTCCTCTCCAGGTGAGCACCCCCAGCTCTGCCAGCCTGGCTCCAGAGCAGAGGGGCTCTGAAGCATCCCTATGGCTTCCTCTGGACTCTCTCCAACAATCCTGTCCCTCCTGTCCTGCTGACCCCAGCCTTGACAAGCATGGGGACCACCTGCTCTCCCCCCTTTCCCCAGGCAGTTCTGTACCTACAGGCAGGTGAATCCTCTCCCCCAATTCCCCAGGCATTCTGTACCTACAGGCATGTGAATCCTCTCCCCCAATTCCCCAGGCATTCTGTACCTACAGGCAGGTGAATCCTGTCCCCCCATGTCCCCAGGCATTCTGTACCTACAGGCAGGTGAATCCTCTCCCCATGTCCCCAGGCATTCTGTACCTACAGGCAGGTGAATCCTCTCCCCATGTCCCCAGGCAGTTCTGTACCTACAGGCAGGTGAATCCTGTCCCCCCATGTCCCCAGGCAGTTCTGTACCTACAGGCAGGTGAATCCTCTCCCCAATTCCCCAGGCAGTTCTGTACCTACAGGCAGGTGAATCCCAGGCAGGCTGCCTTCCCCAGCGGGCGGGAGCGCACGCAGGCTGCCATGGCCCTGCAGGGACCCCGTGCTGCTGGCAGGGAGCTCTCAGCTGATTATCTCCCAATTTAACTGTCACTGAGCTGGCCTGCTGCAGTGAGAAGAGCCCAGCTGGATAATCCCATTTCTGCTCTAATCCACAGCACCCTTTCAACCCCGGGCCTAGTGCTGCTTGTTGCCTCTGTGATGTCCCCAGATGGGATTTTGGGGTGGGAGGGAAGCTTGGAGCTCCCAAAAAGCAGAGCTGCAAGCACTCCCTGGAGCACCAACTCTGGGCCTTGTGTTTTGGGACAAACCTCTTCCTGTGTGTTACAGACCTTAAGCAAAGGGGATTCCAGAGGTTTGGTGTAGATTGGTGTTCTTGGGGCACTAACCTGGCACTGGCAGATGGACTGACATGTCCAGGATGGGGCTTGGACAAACCTGGTCTAGTGGAAGGTGTCCCTACCCATGGCAGAAGGTGGAATTAGATGAGCTTTAAGGTCCCTTTCAACCCAAACCATTCTGTGATTCTGATCCTAAAGGACTTCTTCCCTGCCCTCCTGCCTGCCAGCATCCCAGTTTCACCCCAAACCCCACTTTTCCTCCAAAAATGGGGTGGGCCCAGGAGCAGTTTTGCCAGCAGCAGTTCAGACCCAGGGAAGGAGATCTTGGCTCACATTTCTGTGCTCCAGGCAGAGGTTTCAAACCAGTTATTACAGGAGGTGGTTGCACATCAAAGGGCACACATGTTTTTAGGGAAAACAAAAATAGAATGAGTTCCCCTCCTGACTGGAAAATTATATGTTGTGTTTCTGGCTTAAGTGATAGATTAAAAACTGCAAGTCTTTCAGGTGTTTGGATCACCTGAGAAGTTATTTTAGAGGTTAAAGATGCTAATGAGGGTACAGAAGATCTCCCAAGGCAAGCAACGATTAACTCAAAGAGATTGCCAGGCTGGGCTCCAAACCAGCCTACACAAACCAGCCTAATTATTCTCCTTATTCCTCCAGAAGAGCTATTTTGGTCTTGCACGTTGTTACAAACACAAAATGATGCCTCAGGTTTCAGCTTTTATATTTTTCATAATCTGTACAGCTTTAGTGTGTGGGTCTGGGATTTGTATTAGGGGATGGTGAGCTCTCTGCACAGAGCAGGGAGACTAAACAATTCCTTCTCTAGCTGGGGACCAAGGATAAATGATCCAAATCTCAGGCCCAAGAGCACAAACAACATGGACTGAAGAGAGAAAAACAAGGAGGATGGGACTTCATGGGCTGGGGGTATAATTGATGAATTAAGTCCAATATGCAAATGGAGCAGAACTTATAAATGTGACTGGTTGTTCATTTTGTGACCATTTTGGTTCATTTTGGGTGCAGTCCTGGCTGGGCTCTTGTGCTGCCCAAGGTGCATCCATCGAACCCTCCTAACAAATTCCTACTTTATTCTTTAACTCCATCAAATCTCTGTTCTAGGGCAGCCTTCACAAGGCATCAGAAGAACAGCCCAATTTCCAGCAAGACAAACTGGGTGTGAAGCCCTGGGGCTGTGTCTCCCCCATGCCCTGTGTGGGGTTTCTCCTCACCCATGCTCCGGCTCCTCGATGGGATCGGTGAACTCCGAGTGCACGGCGGAGTCGATGGCGCTGTCGGTCTCCACCTCGTCGTGCATCTCGTGCTGCACCAGCGTGCTGGTGTCCTCATCTGTGAAGGTCTCACACTCGCTGTAGGTGCTCTCTGAGCCCATGTAGGCACTGTCAGTCACCTCATTTGCCTGCTTAAAACAAATACACAAGAAGCAAAACGATAAGATTCTACAGCTGAGTGGGTTCGTGGCAGAATTTTGGCTGTGCTGCATTTCTGAGCACAGGAATCCAACTTCTGGAATCACCCCAGGCCCAGGTGCTGCTCTGTGGGCACCACAGGGTGCACCTCAGCCTTTGCAGGGCTTGGGAAGCAGATCACAGAAACAGGGACTAAATAAGAGTTGGAGGGAGGTTTTGTTGTGAGCCAGGATGGATTTGGCCAGGGCAGGAGGGATTACCCACTGCTGACTCAGCAGTTCCCATCACTGCTGCTTTCTCCCACCCCATTCCAAGAGGACATGCTATTATTAATCTGAATTCTCTGCAAAAACCACCATTCAAAACTCCCAATTAGCCCTTGGAGCACCTTTTTTTTTTTTGTCCTGTCTGGTAAAACCATCCATCCCTCAACAGCAAATTAACTGTTTCTAAATCTCCAATACATCTTCTGATTTGCAGGGACTCAAATCCCCACACTTCAACTGGAGCAGCATCTCAAATCCATCACTGAGCAGGCTCTGGGAAAGCAGCAGGGTTTGTGTTCTAAGATTTATAGTGCAGGGGGAACTGAGTTTTCCAGTTCTGCACCCCAGGCAGGTTCAGCTTCAGTTTCAGCTCCCACACACAGGCAGGGACAATCCCTTCTGATGCTGATCTCTGGAGAGCCATGGCGGCAGCAGCAGCAGAACCTCCCCAAAAGGCAAAGTTCTTGTTCCCCCTCACAGTGCCAGCCCCTCTCCTAAGATTTGGGGATTTCCCCAGCATGCCTTGGAGCAAATGAAGGAATTTTGGGATTGCCAGTGCTGGTGCTGAGCTCCAGCTGATTCCCTGTCACTGGGCAGAGGGGTGGGAGCCCTCCTGCCAGGCCTCCAGGTGAGGAGCTGCCCATGAGAAGCCATCTGCTCCTCCTGAAGTTCACCTGGTGGGATCCCACGTGCTCAGCTGCTCCTCCAGCACAGCAGCAGAGCAAACAGCAGCAGTTTGAATGCAGACTGAAGCAAAACCCTTTACCCCTGCCAGGGCACTCAGAACAGTTTTCAGGGCTTTTTCCAAGGGTTTTAGAGAAAATCACGTTTCTCAAAGCACTGTATTCATAAAATCATGGAGTGGTTTGAGTTGGAAGGGACTTTAAAGCCCATCTCATTCCACTCCCTGCCTATTCCACTACCCCAGGTGGCTCCAAGCCCCACTCAGCCTGACCTTGGACACTTCCAGGGGCAAAAAGGGACAGAAAACCCTGAAGGGATGGAGAGAAAGAGCTGATACCAGCAATTCCCACTCCATGTGGCCACTGGGAGCAGCCAAGTGCCTCAGCCCAGCCCTGCTTTGCTCTCCCAGCCCTGTGCCCACCACACTCAGCAGGATGGACACAGTCAGGAGCTGCTCTTGGAAGCCTGGCTCAGCTCCCACCTGGTTTGTGGACACCAGCACCTCCAGGACACCTCCCTGAAGTTAAACACAACACAAACCTGCCCAGAGCTGAAGTCAGGGTTTGCTCCAGGGAACTCCACCAAGGCAGAGCCTGTGCATGTCTTGCAGAGAAGAAACAAAAGCCTCTAAAACCCCCACCCACTTAAAAATGCATCAATCCACCAAAACCACTTACACACCTAAAGCTGGGACTTGCTTAAGTGCTTTACTGGATTTATGCTGCATTTTCTAGAAACACCATTAATGCTCCAGCAGGAGGGACAAAGGGAAGGAGAGGCTTGACCTGCCTTGGCTTGGTCACAGACAGAGAGAGCCCAAGAGATGACAGCAGCCACCCCCAGCTGCACATTCCCCTCCCTTCTGCCTGTTTGAAAAGGATTTCATGCCAAACTGGAAAGAATTTTGCTTGCACACTACAAAATAAAGGCTGCTTTTTAAATACCAACCCTGCCCCCCTCCTTCTCACTGGAAAAGCTTACATTTAAACACAGGTTGAAGTATTATAATGAGCAAATGGAAGTATTATCATAAGCACAGAGAAAAGACAACTACTGAAAGAAGCCAAAAAAACTCCAATTCACAAGTAATTTGATTAGAAACCCTGCTGTGGTTGCTGCTGACCCTCTCAACATGAAGCAAAGCAGGAGCTGAACAGTGCCCTCAGTCAAATGTTGGAACAAGAGGACCTTTAAGGTCCCTTCCAACCCAAACTATTCCATGATTCTATGATTTCTCTATCAAATTGTTCCAAAACACATTATTGGTGGGAAATGCACACATGGACAGGCTGGATTTGGGAGCAACCCTTTTGGAGTAGGAGAAGCACAAGACATCAACCATTGTCCTTCAGCCACACCAAAGATATGCATCAATTTATTACCTAAAAATTGAATTTTTCCTTTGTGATACCAGCCTAGATGAGGTTTCAAAAGCAAGGGAGCCCTATTAAAATTAAACCTGTGTGGACAATGAGTTAAGAAGCAGCTGAAACTGTAAACAAAGTCCTTCCCCTGAGCACGAGCGTGGAGAACTTTGCTGCACATTTCACCACAGAATCAGTAACTAAACCTCAGGAAGAGATGCCAGGAGGAGATAGGCAAACCAAGGGGGTTCAGGTATTGCCAAATGCCTGACAGAGCCAAATCTCTGTCCCTGGCCAAGTGTGAAGGTACAGAAAGTTCTTATTTCTGGCCTCATGAGCAGCTGGTTTGTGCAGTGACCCTTCAAACCCCCCTGCCACAGCTCTCCTTCAGCCAGCTTTGCCTTCCTGTGAGCAGAAAGTAAATATTTTTTCCAGCTTAAAAAAAAGCCAAATGCACACTTAAAAAACATCCATGGGCTCAGGACAGCCAGGCTGGGCTACACCCACCCCAGGGGACTTGCCAGGAACATCAGTGCCACGTTCAGAGCGGGGCTGGTGTCACCAATATCAGTGCATTTTGATTTTTTATCCAATAAAACACACCCTGAGGTGCTTCAGGCAAATTCAGACATTAAAACTGGGACTCAGGCACACGCAGAGTTCTGAGCTGGAACAGGATCAGGGTTTGATGGAGGTACCAATCCCAAATCTAACAGGTATTTCCCCAGAGCCACACCTGGCTGACAGGACAGGGGCCACCCAGAGGCATCTCTGCCTGCTCAGGGAAACTCCAGGGATCTGAGAGCCCAGGTGAGCACTCCTGCTTCTAAAAGCAAATAAATGGTGAAGTCAGCACTGGGATGATGTAACATGCCCTGATGAAACACGTGAGGGGCCTTTAGGAGCCTTCTCCAGCAGCAGCTCATCCATCCCAGGCATCTGATGACATCTGGGAGTAAAGATTACTCAATTAGATGTTGTAGAGTGCCATAAAACCACCTGGATTTTTAAAAAAGCTGCTGCAGCGTGAGGAGAGGAATTCTTGGGAATCACCTGCAAGGTCCAGGCAGGGACAGAAGGTTCAGCACAAGCTCAGCCAAGGCGTTGCCTTGGAAAGGAGGGCAAAGTCTGGCTCCCAGGGAGGTTCCTTCCAGGCAGGGCTGTCCCTGGAGCTGTCCTGGCATCCCAAAGCTCTGCTGTCCTTGAACACACTCTGAAGGTTGGGAGGGGAAGTGAGTGACAAGGAAAAGGAAAAACAACTCTGTTTTGCCAGCAGTGTGAGCCTGTTCCTGAAGAATCCAGCCCTGATTGTGCACAGGATGCAGAGGAGATAGATCAGCTACAAAAATCCCCCTCCAAGGACACCCTGTGGCCCTGACAGCAGTGAGAGTGCCAGGCTGGGAGCCAGGGAGAAGGGACACCGTTGTGTTTATAGTCCCACATGAATGCAGCTGGCCCCAGGGCAGCTCAGCCTCTGGGATGCCACTTTGGGTCTCAATTTTGCCCTCTTGCCACACACCAGGGCAATGCCAGCTTTTCAGGGAGCCTCTGCTCAGCCCTGGCTGAAGGCAGCTTGCACAGCTCAGCCCCCGGAGGTGGGGATGTTACACTCCATCAAGGCTGGGCAAGAGAAATGTGCTGCATCTGTTTGGACAGATTGAAAACTCACTCAGCCCAAAACCAAACCCCAAACCAACTCACAAAACACCACAGCTGGCAGGATGTCCCCAGCACCCCAAAAACCAGCAGGCACCATCCCTGCTGGTCCAGCTCCTCAGGGAGAACAGGCAGAGAGGAGTGAGAAGTTACACCACAGTCTATGGAGTCACAGAATTGTGGAATGGTTTGAGTTAGAATGGACATTAAAGTTTTGCCCAGTCCCACCTCTGCCATGGACAGAGACACCTTCCACTATCCCAGGCTGCTCCAAGCCTGGCTTTTGACAGTTCCAGGGATCCAGGGGCAGCCACAGCTTCTCTGGGCACCCTGTGCCAAGGCCTGCCCACCCTGCCAGGGAACAATTCCTTCCCAATATCCCATCTAAATCTCTCCTCTTTTAATCTAAACTATTCCCATGAAAAAAAAAATCAGGTGGATGTGCCCATGTAACAAGTCAGGTGCTTTCCTTGCACCTCCAGGGCTGAACCCGATCCCTCTGGAAATCCAAGCCCTCTTCACTTTGTGTCAGCTCGCAAAAACCCACCTGTGGAGACATCCTGTCCGGAGGCAGAGCCAGCTCCGGGAGTTGCTTCTGCGAGGCAGGAGGGAAGCAAAGTCCAGGGGAGCCGGGAGGCTTAAGGAGCGAGCTGGAGTCCCAACAGAGCGCCTTTTGTTCCCGAGCTGCCGATAAGGAGCAGAGCTCCGGCTCACTTCCCTGCCGGTGAGCGCAGCCTCCTCCCGCTCCCCTGGATTCCAAAATAAAAGCTCGTTTTGGGAGCACTCCGGGTGCTCACACTTCCCAGGAATCCATCCCCAGAGAAAAAGGTTGAATCTGAAAGCGACCTGTCGAGGTTTATCTCGGCCTTCCTGGTGTTTCTGGTGAATAATTAAGCGTTAAGTAGCAAATTCCTTCCTTATAGCCACGAATAGAGGGATGTATAAAGCCTGGATTGCTCACCAGGGGCAGGTCAGAAGCGCTTTGGTGACTCAGAGGATGGTCTGTGGCAGGCAGTGACAGTGCTGACCCCAAAGAAGGTTATAACCACCCCAATGCCAGCCTCCTCCTGCAAACAGGAGCCAGCCCCGTGGGAGAGCTGAGCCATGGGATTTTCCTCTCTCCACGGCACAGAGAGGCCTCGGCACCGCTCGCACCTACAAGTTCTGAGGGTTTCCTCAGGTTTTCTGTTTCCTCTCTGCAGAAACCACACGCACATCAGCGCTGCTAACCCAGCACAAACCCCCAGATTTACTGCCATTACCTTCCCAAAGCAGGTTTTGCCCTTTTCTCTGGGTTATCCTCGCTGTGCTGCGGGGTGATCCCTCCTGAGCTCGGAGCAGAGGGCACTGCTGAGCAGCGCTGCCCGCAGTGTCCGGACCCTGACAGGAGCCGAGCTGCCCCAGGCCAGCCCGGACTGCTGCTCCCAGCACGGCAGCAAGGAGTTATGCTTTAACCCGAGCTCTGCCCCTGCCTGCTCCTCACACAGCAGGGCACAGCCCCTGTGCTCCTCTGCTTGTGCCTCACGACCTCAGAGAACATCTGAACTCCCAGGAGAGCCCAAAATCAGACACTGAATTAGGAAACCCCAATCCCTGCCTGTTTTACTTCTCAAACTCTTATTGAGACACCTCTGCTTGCACTGCTGCTCCCTCAGCTCCCAGCCCTCCCGTGTCCCACAGCCCAGTTCCCACGTTCCCAATCTCACACACTCTGCTGTGGTTCAAGATAAGGCTCCAAGGACTTTGTTTTCCAAACTCCTTCCAGCCTATTTCCTACTGGGCAAACACTTCAAATGGGATCTTTTCTGACCAGCAGAGAAATTTTTCACCATAGCCCTGCACTTGGGTCCTGCCTTCAGGGACATCCCTGTCCCATTTACACTCCCACCCTTCCCTCTACACAATAAATTTATTTCCTTGGTATTTTCAGGCTTCAAGATATCAAATTATCACCATGGACTGATTTGGGAGAGCTGGAGCCCCTCTGCTCTGAGCCAGGCTGGCAGAGCTGGGGGTGCTCACCTGGAGAGGAGAAGCTCCAGGGACACCTCAAAGCCCCTTGCCAGGGCCTGAAGGGGCTCCAGGAGAGCTGCAGAGGGACTGGGGACAAGGGATGGAGGGACAGGACACAGGGAATGGCTCCCACTGCCAGAGGGCAGGGATGGATGGGATATTGGGAATGAGGAATTGTTCCCTGGGAGGGTGGGCAGGCCCTGGCACAGGGTGCCCAGAGCAGCTGTGGCTGCCCCTGGATCCCTGGCAGTGCCCAAGGCCAGGCTGGGCAGGGCTGGGAGCAGCCTGGGACAGTGGGAGGTGTCCCTGCCATGGCAGGGGTGGCACTGGGTGGGCTTTAAGGTTCTTTCCAACACAAAGCATTCCAGGATTCTATGAATACAAGGATAATATGGGACTGTTCACTTGCTGTCCACAGGGCTCATGGCCCTTTGTCTCTCACTGCAGAAAGGCTTTGGGGACAATGCAGACACTGCTCAAGGCTCCAGGTGAACAGGGACTGAACTGCATCTCTCACATTCCACAGCCCTGCAGTTCCAACCACCTGCAAGATTTCAAGCCCATCAGCTGCTCAGGACAAAATGCTCACCAATTCCAGCAGCCAGCCCCTGGACAGGGGTTTGTGACCATTTCATTCATGGTGGGTTTGGGTCAGCCCTGTGAGCAGAGGCCTATGAGGCCATTCCAGAAGGTGGGAATGGCTCTGGTATAGAAAACCTGAGCTCTCACCTCCATGTCCCCATTCCAACCAGGAGCCCTTCACTCCTGGGTTAGGACAGCCAGGGAACAGCTGAACCCAGGCCTGTCCTGGTGCTTTGAGCCCCTTGCACAGCTCAGAGGGGCTCCCAAAGCTCAACCCCATCTTTTTAGCCTGGCTGGACCCTGCCAGACATGCACCCTGTGCCAACAGTGGTGTGGAGAGGAAGAGGAGGAAAAAACCTCACCTAAAACACTACAGATTGCAAAGCAGGGCCCTCCCAAAGGCTCTGTGCTCACCAGGCTCAGCTCTGCCTTCAGGAAGGAAAGTATCTTCCTGGGAATTCTGCACTAGGAAAGAAAGGAGGGCTCAGAAGGTCCACAGGGCTCCTAGGAGGGGACACAAGGAGCCTGCAGCAGCCTCCTCCTGTGGAAGAGGTTTTACAGTGACTCCTGTGAACCAGAGAGAAGTTTGATAAGAGGATCCATGTTTGCCCCTGGAAGAATTTTCTACCAAGGTCTTTGACATAAACCAAGAAAGAAAGAAGGATAAATAAGAGAAACCTGCAACTGTCTATTCCAATGAGTACTTTGTTTGTCTTTCCTGACCAATAAGTAAACTTAGGAATTTTGTAAGAATGTATAAAAAGCATGCATGCTAAAATAAAAAGAGGTTTGAAGCCTTCTGAAAATGGAGCATTGCTTTGTATTGTGACCATCCTATGATATCCTACAGCCACCCCACATGAGTTCCCTGCAAAACACAAGGCACCAGGAATGACAGTGATGCCTCTGGGAGAAGGTCCCCATGTGCTCCCACCACAGCTTCTGTGTTCCAACACACAGCTGGGGCCCTGCAAGTCCCTGGTCCACTTTGCAGAAGCTCTGAGCAGCTGGAGAAACACAGCAATGTGGATTTTTGCCCTCAAAGAAGCCTTAAGTTCAATTGCTCAACATGGAAAACAATCCTGGCTTTAAGGGAGTTAAAGTTTCACAGAGGTGAAGTGTTGGCCCTAAAGCTGCTGCTCAGTGTAGCACAGAATGTCACAGAATATTCTGGAGTTCTCCCAGCTGCACCTGTAGGCAGGGAGGCAGGCTGGGAGAGCCAGGAGTAGCTCCTACTCCCAAAATACACAAAACTTGGGACGTGCCCAAGTCCCATTTTCCTCCCCAGATCCACTCCTTCCCTGCTGTACAACTCCCTGCTGTACAAACAGCCAGAGGGGACCTGCCTGGGCCGGTGCAGCTTCCAGAAAAAGCCAAATTCTCCCCTGGTGGCCGTGCAGAACGTGTTTTCCTGGCTGCTTCCAGCAGGAGCCACGGCAGCTGCCCAGCAGATGGCAACAGTCCTGCACAAGGCACTGCAGCCGCAGGAGTGACACTGCCCCTCCTGCAGAGCTCAGCCAGAGCCTTCCTCTGACCCTGCTGGCCCAAAACACGAGTGCCAGGGCTAAAAATCCCTGTTTGGGGTATTTATGGTGTTCCCAGGCAGCCTTTACAGAGCACTGGCTGTGCCTCTCCTCAGCCCACCTGAGGTTATACAGCTCCATGCCCAGCCTAGCCCAATCCCAGCATTTTCATGCCTCGTTTTCCTTTTTCTGGAGTCATCCTTCCCACTCTGCACTGCCCCAGGAGCAGAGCAGAGGGGCAGAGCCCTCACCCTAGGGCAAGGCACAGTGGGTATCCCTGTGGTGCTTGAGCTTGGAGTTCCTTTCCAGCCTAAATGATTCCATGATCCCAAGAAAATGAACTCCAAATTCCCCTCCATGTCCCCCCAGAGCATTCCAAACGAGTCCTGTGCCTCAGCACTGAGTCATGAACACCACAGGAGCTCTCAAGGGAGAGGCAAGGAGAACTCCCACCTTCCAGGCAGTCAGCAGCCAAGCTGTGCCAGCCCAGCCTGAGGGAAAACAGTGCTCAGGTGTCCAGATGGAAAAGCTCCAAGCTCCCTTACATGTGACTTTGACAAAGCAGGAAGGCTGTCATTAGTTTTTGGTGCTTTCTTACCCAGCAACCACCACGCTTCCACCTGAGGCAGCAGGAACACACTGGGAGGTGATCCCAGGCAGGGGATGCTCTCCCTGCTCCAGCTGGGTGCCCAGGGATGAGGTTCCTCTTGAATGTGTCACAGAAGAGCTGCAGGGATTGGGATGAGCCCCCTGCAAGCCCAGCTGGAGGCACAAGAACCCACGTGGCTGCAGGAGCTGCTTCTCAGGGGAGCCATGGGAGCAGAAATCCTCTCTGGAAGCACCTTAACAGACAGCCCTGTCTGCTGGACACTCCTGGAATGGTGCAAGAGGAGCCAGGAGATCCCTGGCACATCCAGAGCCACATCAGTGTCTGCTGGACACTCCTGGAATGGTGCCACAGGAGCCAGGAGATCCATGGCACAGCCAGAGCCACTCCTGGAATGGTGCCACAGGAGCCAGGAGATCCATGGCACATCCAGAGCCACTCCTGCAATGGTGCAAGAGGAGGCAGAGGATCCATGGCACATCCAGAGCCACACCAGTGGCTGAACTGGGGCAGTATCCAGCATTACAAATTCCTGAGTTCCCACCTTGTCCCCTTCCAAAGCCTTCTCCTGGAGGAAGCAGGTGGTGGTGGCTCTCTCTGGAGAGCAAACACTGGGTCAAAGTCCCCAGCTCTGGGCTCTCAGGGCTCTCCATGGATGCTGAGCTCTCCTGGTGACAGTCACCAGAAGAGGACATGACTCATTAAGCAGAGCAACCTTATTAACAAAGAGAAGACATTTTCCTGGAGAGTGCTTAAAGCACTTGTTTACACTTGTTTGAACAAACACTGAGGAGAAAAGCTCCTGTCAGACCCCAGCCTTTGGAAGAGCTGAGCACTCCAGCCACTGGGATTTTGGGCTGTGTCAGAGGGACCACAGCCAGTGCTCCACTCAAGAACCACAAATGCTCCCAGCACTTCTGCAAATGCAGCAATTCCTTCAGCTCTGATGTGACAGGGGAGGAGAAATCCCAGCTGTGCCACTTCCCCCCATGGCCCTGCCACAGCCAGAGGCGCTCAGGCAGTGCCTGAGGTGTCCCAGGTGTGTTTTGGGGTGTGTTTAACTGAGTGTCCCAGTGCAGCACCTTCCCAGGGCTGACACAGGGATACCCCAGAGCCCAAACTGCTGCTTGCTGCAGTGAGAAGTTTACTCTGAGAAAGGTGATGGTTTCGCTAAGAAAGGTGATTTTTTTTCCCCCTCACCTCTTCTGGAGACTCCAAGCAAGAGGGACTACAGGTATTGGGAACAGCTCTTTATTCTGTTCTCTGCCTGGCTGATTCCCTGCTGCACCTAAGGAAGAAGGGAATGCTGGAGCCCTCTCCAGCTCTTTTCCCAGTGCTCCCACGAGGAACACACCTTTGCTGCTCCCAGCAGGATGCTTTGTGCCACAGCTTCTCCCTCCCTGGGCCAGCTCCAGCTTTCCAAGCACAGCACTGCAGGACATGTGGGATAAAAGGCACGTTGGGAGCTCACAGCTCAGGCAGAAGAGAACAAAACCCCCTCTCCCCAAGACTCCAGTTTATTTTTACACTCCCCAGGCTGAGTGGTATTTCTTGAGCATGTTCTCATTTGCTGAACCTCTACGAAATCCTGGCAGGCTGGAAATGATTTCAAATCATGTATCCAAGACAACAAGGATAATTCTTCCCCGGCATGTTAAACGTAGAGCTGTCCCTTAGATGTGAATTCAGTAGAAAAATCCACTCAGATCTTTTGGAAAAGGAGATTTCAGGACTAATCACCTTTTTCCTTTGGGTCACCTTGTCTTTACAAGGAAAGGCTGGCCCAGCAGCAGAAGTATTTCATGCCAGTGGGGCACACACCTGCCTGTTGGTATTGCTGCCCAGAATAGCTCCCAGTGCTGACAGAGCTCATCTATGTGAAATTAGCCCTTGGAAAACATCCCTGCTCGGAATCTCAGGCAAGATGGTCCCTTGACACAGGTCTGAGGAGCAAAAAGTGAAAGCCTTTTCCTGTCACAGCCTCCACACTGCTCAGTCCAGCACTAAAATGCACATTTGTGACCCTGCACCACCTAAAAACCATGGAAATCCATCTCCCTGCCTGCCCTCCTGTCCCACTTCTCTCCTCAGCTGTTCCTGGGGCTTGGAACTACCTTTCAAAAAAGAAAAATAAACCAGTATTCAGCCTTGCCTGGAGAAGCTGTGGCTGCCCCTGGATCCCTGGAAGTGCCCAAGGCCAGGCTGGGCAGGGCTTGGAGCAGCCTGGGACAGTGTAAAGTGTCCCTGCCCATAGCAGGGGGTGGCACTGGATAATCTTTAAGGTCCCTTCCCCCCAAATCATTCCATGATTTTAGGACCAGCTGCCCAACACCCAAGCTATCAGAAATCACAAGTCCAAAATTATGTACTACAGACTACACCAAGCAAAAATACAAATATAAATAAATATATTTGCATGCAAATACAAAGTAGGTCAGGAGTCTCATTACCAGCAACAGTGTGATAAAAATCACAAAGAATCATAAAATATCCTGAGTGGAAAGGGGTCAACAAGGATCATAGCCCAGCTCCTGGTCCTGCACAGGACAACCTCAAAAACATCCAGGGTATCATGACACAGGTGTCACACCCCTGAAGAGGCAAGTTTGGAAAAGAAAAAGCAGAGGGGAGTGATTCAGTCCCCACGTGGGACAGGGACCCAGCCATCCCTTTGCTCCCAAGGCTCCTGCAGCACCTCCTGCTCCAGGCTGGAAGGCACAGAGCAGAAATGGGTGAAGCCTTCCAAGCCAAGCCCAAAACACCAGGCACAGACAAGAGGTCTGTCCTTTCCAGCTGGGAACAGCAGAATCACTGCTGCATGTGCTCCTGTGGTAAGGAATGCAGGAGGGAACCAAGGCATGGAGGCTTTAACTAGAGGAAAACAACCCAAATCAGAGAAACAGCCTTCATCAAGCCCAAGAATACAGAAAAAAATGTAGATTTTTGTCCTTGGCTCTGCCTTTTACCGACCAAACAGCACCAAATGTCAGCATCCCACTGCTCTGCTGTGCCTCTCAGGCAGGCTCCTGGCTGGTACATCTCAAAGCCAAGCTCAGGTTTTAGAACCTCAGAAACTCCAGCAGGAAGACAAACCCAAGAGCAGCAGGACCCTTTCCAGTGTCACCAGTGTTTCACCACAGAAAGGGTCTCCCTTTCCACCCAGAGCACCGTGCTCTGCTCTTTCAGTTTTATCAACACCAATTTTAACTTAAACAGCACCAAATGCTTGGTGCAGCTTCTCTGGGCCCATCACCCAGAGACTGAATTTGTGTTCACATGTTCAGCATCCCTGAGCCCTGTCACAGCACACTCCCCTCTCCCCAGCACAGCCTCCATGCCCAAATCCCACTCCACGTGCAGCCAACACTTATGGGAACAAACAGAGCTCATACTTGCCTCAAACGTGACGAAATCATCAAACTCATCGGGGCAGGCCGGGGCTTCCTCCTCGGGGGCATATCCCATATCATACAGCTGGCTGTCAGGGTCTGCAGGGGGAAAAAACACACAGCTGCAATGACCCAGAAGGAAATCCGCGCCCTCACGCCCAGGGTGGGTTTGGGAGGTGTGACAGCGGTGGGACAGGAGCTTCTGTGTGCACGGACCGGCGGCTCCAGCCCTCAGGAAGGGCCTGTGCTCCCAGGCATGCCACCTGCACAGGGCTGAGGGCAATGGCTGCACTTCTCCCTGACTCAGATCCTACACGGCCCTTGCTGCTCCAGTGGGGCCGGCTCCTGGCTTCATCCCTACCCTTCCATTCCTTTCCCTATCTCCGTTCCCTGCATCCTCTCATTCCTCTCCCAGAAGGCTTTAATCCCGCTGTGGGCAGGGAATGCCTGGGATGTGTGTGTGTGACAGCCAAGTGCCATGGGAACGGCGGGGAAGGCAGGCTGCAGCTCCGCGGCGCGGCGCCTGCTCCTCCCGCGGCCGCCCGCAGCAGGAGCGACCGCACAAAACAGGAGATTTCAGCGAGAGAGCCTCCACATGAATTCTGCTCCTCCCGTGGCCACACACAGCAGGAGCCTCCACGCAAACACAGGAGCTTTGCAGAGAGAGCGACTTCACACAAAACCAGGAGCTTTGCAGAGAGAGAGCCTCCACACGAATTCTGCTCCTCCTGTGGCCACATGCATCAGGAGACTCCATAAAAAATCAGGAGCTTTGCAGCGAGAGAGCCTCCCCATGAATTCCTCCTCCCAGCCCACAGCCCCGTCTGCAGCATTGCTCCCAGCCAGGAGCTTTGCAGCCTCCACATGAATTCTGCTCCTCCCGTGGCCACATGCATCAGGAGCACAAAAATAGGAGCTTTGCAGTGAGAGAGCCTCCACATGAATTCAGCTCTTCCCGTGGCCACATGCATCAGGAGCCTCCACACAAAATCTGGAGCTTTACAGCGAGAGAGCCTCCACATGAATTCTGCTCCTCCTGTGGCCACACGCATCAGGAGCATCCACACAAAAGCAGGAGTTTTGCAGCCTCCACATGAATTCCTGTGGAGAGAGCCTCCTCACAAAACCAGGAGTTTTGCAGAGAGAGAGCCTCCACACGAATTCTGCTCCTCCTGTGGCCACACACATCAGGAGCACAAAACCAGGAGCTTTGCAGTGAGAGAGCCTCCACGTGAATTCTGAGCCACCACACGAATTCTGCTCCTCCTTTGGCCACACACACCAGGAGCCTCCACACAAAACCAGGAGCTTTGCAGCCTCCCCATGAATTTCCCCTCCCAGCCCACAGCCCCCTCAGCAGCGCTGCTCCCGGCCCTCGCAGCGAGGAAAGGAGCGAGAATTCCCCGTGCTCCCTCAGGCAGCAGCTAATGGCCGATCCGGCACACGGCCTAGATCCCGGGCGGGAGGCACCGGATCGGGAGCAGTGCTGCAGTCCCAAAATAAACACCCCACACGCCTCGGAGCTGCCATGGCTGCCGAGGAAGCGGGCCCGGAGAGGAGGAGGAGGCACCTGGCCGTGCTCCCAGGGAATGCACAAGGATTTGGGAAGGAACAGTGGTCATCTTTCTGTGTCCTTCAGAGCCCCCTCCTTGGCCCCTCAAAGGGACACACAGGTTGCCCCGATGGGACAGTGCCAGACTCATCCAGAGGCACAGGCAGAGCTCCTGCTCTGGCCCCTCTCCAGGTGTCAAGAAAGGCCATTTTTCATTAAGGAGTCACACTGTGGTCATTTCATACATCTGGTAAAAGGTCAAGGGATTGGGGGTTGGTCAAGGCACTGGGAGTGCTCAGCCTGGAGAGGAGAAGGATCCAGGGACACATTCCAGGGCCCAAAGGGCTCCAGGAGAGCTGGAGAGGGACCTGGGACAAGAGGCTGGTGTGACAGGACACAGATAATGGCTTCCACTGCCAGAGGGCAGGGATGGATGGGATATTGGGAATGAGGAATTGTTCCCTGTGAGGGTGGGCAGGCCCTGGCACAGGGTGCCCAGAGCAGCTGTGGCTGCCCCTGGATCCCTGGCAGTGCCCAAGGCCAGGCTGGGCAGGGCTTGGAGCAGCCTGGGACAGTGGGAGGTGCCCCTGCCTATGGAATGAGATGAATTTTACAGTCTCTTCCAACCTAAAGCATTCTGAGAATCTCTGATTAGAGCACAGGCCTGCAGCAACACCTCCCACCTAAACATCATCCCCAGGGCCTCTCAGGTAACCATTAAATGCACACACAGGTTAGCACCCAGGAGATATTAGAGCCACCCCGAGATACTGGGACCACCAGGAGATACTGGAGCCATCAGGAGATACTGCAGCCACCAACCTGAGGGGTTCCCTGGGGTGGAGAAGCTGAACATGTGGCACCAAGAAATGATCCCTCCCCTCACCAGGGCCTGACTCCCAGGCTGTGAATCCACTCCAGAATGACCCAAATTGCTTTTCCAGTGCCAGACCCAACAATGTGCCCCACAGGGTGAGGGCTGAAGCAGGGGAAAGGTGCTCTTGGTCACTCCAATATCCCACTGCTGTCCCACCATGGCAGCAGCAGTGGTGCTGCTCTGAGCTCTCCCCCAGCTGCAAAACCAGAGCAGGGCCCTGGATACAGCTGGAAATGCTGATGCTGCCTGCACCCTGCTCAGGGCAAGGCCACTCCTGCTCTGACTGTTGGGGTAGCATGGGGGGATCTTGGACTTGATGACCTTGGAGGTCTTTTCCAACCTTAATGTTTCTATAATCTGAAGATGGCATTGTCCCTCTCCCCAGATGTCCCTCTGCCCACCTGTGAGCCTGAGCCTACTATCTGGAGGAGTTTTCCCATTAACCATCTCTGGTGCTATCCTGGGATTGGAGCCTTGTGGCTGACAGCAGGAAGGAGATGGGGACAGTGACCTGCTCACCTCAGTGGATGCCACCAAGAGAAGCCTTTGCCCACATCTGAGAGCAAAACCAAAACCAAACAGTGCTCCTGGAAGGCAACTTGTGTCACACCACCCAGAGGGGACAGGCCACCTCTCCTGCCCACCACAGGCAGTGGTCAGCTCCAGGCCATGTCCAGAGATCCTGCTGCACCCCACAGCAGCCCTGGAACCACATCCCAAAGGCACAGGCTGCTCCCCTCTCCTTTTTCCCTCTTCATTTCTCTTCCTCCCCCTCTAAGTAGACACACAAACACTTCCTACTCTTCTACAGACACATATAAAGATATTTATTCTCCTCGTTTCTTCCAGAGGGGCTTGAAAAGGGAGGATTTGCAGGCAAGTGAAAGCTTCCTTTTGGAATCAGGGGTATGAAGCGTGGGCAGAGCACAGGCACAGGCAGCTCCTGCCATCCATCACCTGCCTCCTGCCCAGCTCCTGCCCAAACCAGGAGCTCTGGATACTTCCCAGCCCTTCAGGGAATGAACATGCTGGGCATGAACAGGATCCTTGTTGCTCCATCTGTGTGCAGAGAGCCCAGCCCAAAGAGGGGGTCTCTGTGTACCATGCGTTTATTTTCAGAGCAAATTCCAGTGTAAAAATCTAGGAAAGGCCATCTGAGAGGTCACCTGCACCCTGGTGGTGGCATGGCCAGCACAAGCCATGCCCAGGAGCCAGCATTCCATGTTTCCACCTCCCCATGAGTCACAGAGAGCAAAGACAAACAGCACCACAAACAAAGGTGGATTTTCTGCTGGATTCATTCCCTCCCCCTCCAAAAAAAGCCATATGGTGCTTTGTGTATAGGGAGAGTTGCCATGGAGAGCCTGCAAGTCTGCCAGCCCAACAGGCTGCATTAGGCTCACAAATTCCTGCCCAAAAGAGCCAAAAAACCCCAGGAGCCAAAAAAATCGGAGACCTTTGGTGTGGAGTGGCACTCCCCATGTGGAGAGCACTGTCCCCAGGTGCAGAGGGGCCATGTGGTGACAGCTGGAGGGGTTTGCTCCCCCACACCAGGAACAGAGCCAGGGGGGGCTGTGGCCCACCAGCAGCAGCACTGAACAGCCCCAATCTGTGGCACAGGCTGAGCTCAGACCCTCATGTTCCCTCTGCTCTCCACTCTGGACATCAAAGTCAAGTCCCAGCTGACCCCTGCTCTGCTTCACATGCCTTTCTCCCTGCCCCTCACACACAAAGCAGCCTTTCCTTGCTTACACCCATCCCTGATTTCTCTTTATCCTTCCTGATGTGGTCACAACGCTTGGGGTCACCTCTGCCCTACTCTGCTCAAACCCATCTTGTACCCAGGGCTGGGGGTGGCATCAGGGACTGCCTTTTGTCCTCTGAGTGTCCATGACCACCTTCTCCTGCACTTCCAGCTCTATCCATCACTCCCACTGCCAGGCCAGTCACATCCATAAACATCCAAAAACCTGAAGGGTAAAATCAGGCTCTGAGAGACCTTCCAGGCAGCTTTACTGCTAAACCACCACAGAATCATGGAATCACTCAGGCTGGAAAAGCCCTCTCAGGTGATCAAGTCCAACTGCTCTCCCAGCACTGCCAAGGCCACCATTAATCTATGTCCCCAAGTGCCACATCCACATGGCTTTTAAATCCCTGATGGTGAATCCACCACTGCCCTGGCAGCTGTGCCAGTGCCTGACCACCCCTTCCATGAAGGAATATTCCCAATATCCAACCTAAACCTCCCCTGGCACAGCTTGGGGCTGTTTCCTCTTGTCCTGTCACTGGAAGCCACCACTGAAAAGCCATGTGGATGTGACACTTGGGGACATGGGTTAGAGGTGGCCTTGGCAGTGCTGGGGGAATGGTTGGTCTCAGGGATCTCAGAGGGCTTTCCCAACCTGAATCATTCCATGGGCTCTCCATGGGGGTGGGTGAGACCTCTTCTCATGTCTTGTTGAGCTTCAGAGCTCTCAGGTGTGCCAGAATCACCTGGGCTCTCCCAGGAACCTTCAGGGGTTATCTTTATCCAGCCGTTCTGGGATAAAGCTCCTGAAATAGTTTCTAAAAACTGCTTCCAGAAGGCAGGATGGCAGTGGAAAGGCACCTTGAGTGAAGGGCTGTGGGTACAGCATGGGTCACACAGAGCCAGTTTTATCAGCTCCATATAGGAGTGACCTAGAAAAGAGCCTTTCAGGAGCATTTAAGTCATCTACCAACACACCGAACACACTGCTGCAAGCCACAGAGCCTCCAGCCCCGAGGGATTCCCACAGGATGGATTTTGTGAGCTCACAGACCTGCATTGATCAGTGTAGGAATAAGGCCTGGAACCTGCCTGAGTAGCACAGAACAAAACAGACCCCAGAAAGGAGCAGGATGAAGTTCTGGTTGGCTTAAGGGAGAACAAATTATATAAATCCAGCTCCCTTACTGGGAATGCTGCTGGAAAACAAGAGACACAGAGCCAAGGATTTGAGATGGCAGGAATTCAGGAGGATCCTGCACAGGGCAAGCCACTATCCAGCATTTCCAGAGGCAGCTCAGGGTCTCGTGCTCCAGCAGCCATGTGGAGTGATCCCTGTGGGATAAAGCCACGCCAATCCCACCCACCCCCCTTTTCCTTCCCCAGAGTGGCCCAGGAGCACATTTATAACCTGCTGCTCCCAGAAAAGAGCAGCTTTCTGCCCCATGATTTCCTGCAGCTCAGCTTCCCCCAGAGATGGGCCAAGGAGCAGCAGCACTTACTGCAAACTATCATTTCCCAAAAATGCCCCAGGGGAGGAGCAAAGGCAGCCCAGGCTCCCAGGGAGGCAGTGGCACAATGAAGATTGCTTACACAAGCCTGGCTAAAGCTCTTCAGCAGGCCCTCATGTCCTGAGCATCACTTATTGCATTTGGGTTGCCCCCAGACAAAGGGAGGAGTGATGAATCTGACTCCATGTTCTCAGAAGGCTAATTTATTATTTTATGATACTATATTATATTAAAGAATGCTATACTAAACTATACTAAAGAATACAGAAAGGATATTTACAGAATGCTAAAAAGATAATAATGAAAATTTGTGACTTTTTTCCAGAGTCTTGACACAGCTTGGCCCTGATTGACCAAAGAGTGAAAACAGCTCACAGCAGAAACCAATAAAACAATCACCTGTGGGTAAACAATCTCCAAACACATTCCACAAAACACAGGAGAAACAAATGATATAATAATTTGTTTTCTTTTTTTCTCTGAGGCTTCTCAGCTTCCCAGGAGAAAAATCCTGGGCGAAGGAATTTTACAGGAGGCACAAATCCAGCTGCCCTCCCTTCATCCCACAGGCCTGGTGAGGATCTGCCCCAGAGACAGAGCAGGAGGCCACTCCTAGCACCTGGAAACTGTGCTGAGTTTAACACCTGGAATCTGTGCTGAGTTTAACACCTGGAATCTGTGCTGAGTTGAGTTTAACACCTGGAATTGGGTGCTGAGTTTAACACCTGGAATTTGTGCTGAGTTCAGTTTAAGACCTGGAATCTGTGCTGAGTTTAACAGCTGGAACTGGGTGCTGAGTTTAACACCTGGAATTTGTGCTGAGTTTAAAACACAGGGTCTCATTTTTGATTCCCAGCAATCTGAGTGGCCTTTTCAGAGTGTCCAGTCACAAAGCCCAGCTCATACTCCTGCAGGCTTGTGCAGGAACAAAGTCTCACTGCTGGAGGTGTGAGATGCTGGAAAATGAGATGCTGGCTAGGGCCAGCAGTGGCTTAGAGCCACTTTCTGATGGAGAGACTGAGCCTCCAAAATAGCACTTGCTGCTGGTGAGGAGACCTCCAGCTCCTTCACTCCTTCTACTTCCAAATCTCCACACTTCTGCAAACTAAACTGGATTTTTAGACAGAGATCACAGAATCATGAAGGCTGGAAAAGCTTCGAAGTTTGAGAACACTGAAGCAGAAACTCCTTGAGATGCTCCACACCCAGGAGCTCACAGAAGACAATCTTATCTTTACCTTTTATATTTATCTTTATATATTTTCTTTAATATTTTATTAGTAATTATATATATATACACAATATATATAATTATTATACATGTTTATATACAATATATTTTATATTTTATATAGTCTTTTATATATTTTATCTTTATCTTTTTATCTTTATATTTTATCTTTATATAAGATTGTCCCACAAACAAAATAAAATTAAAGAGAACCCTGACTCAGCAGCTCAAATGGACCCAAGGAGGTGACACCCCAAATAAAACAGGCACAAACCAGGCAGTTCCACAGGCTGGGACTGACTCGACACTCCCATTCCATCCTGAAGGCTTCAGCCTTCCAGCTCAAAGCTCCCACATGGAGAAATGAGGATAAGATTTAAACCCAGTTCAATCCTCCCCAGCTCAGAGCTTCCAACCCCGGGCCCAGGAAATGCTCACAATGTTCTGACCTCCAAGCATGGCTGAATTTCATTTTCAGAGCAATGCCTGAATGGTCCAGGACCCACAAGGATCAAAGGGAACACTTTCAATACCTACAGCACTTCCATCAATCTGCAGGCATTAGTATTTGTCAGTCAGGTCTCATTTACCATTTCTGCCCTCCACTAGCCACACCAAAAACTGAACACAATTAATGGCAAACCTCTCCAAAGCTGTCACTGAGCCCTGGGGAGGGGTTTGGACCAGAACCACCCAGGTGCCTCTGGAAAAGATGTGATGGACAGGAGAGCTGTGAGCCTGGGCAGGCACTACAGTCACCCCCTGCTCCAGCCTAGGCTCCAACTCAGCAACTGAGCTGCAAAATTACCAATGAAAATTATTTATAAAGTTATTTATAAAGCCTCTGATCTCAGACTTGCCCTCTGTGCTCATTCATGTGGGTCCTTTTTCAGGCTTATTTTGCCCAGAAAAGGTACCTGGACTGTCAGCAACTCTTTGTTTTTATTGTCTCATATTGTCCTAAATCCTAATTGTCCAAATTTTTATTACTCTGATTATATTACTACTTTTATAACCATTTTATTACTAATAAACTTTTAAAATTTTAAAAACAATGGCGTTTTTCACAACAGGGGTGCCAGGTCACCCAGCGCAGTCCCAGCCCCCAGGCTGTGACAGAGCCGGGCAGGGAGGAGCAGAAGTGCTGGGTGAGTAATCATCCCTTTGTTAATAATTCTGGATTGACTGGATTCCTCAGGAGAAACAGCTGAGAGCTCTGCAGGGCTGCTTTCCTAACTCTAAGGTGGGCCAAGGATGTCCTGAACCCTGTCCAGGTGCTCCTGCTCAGGAGGAAGGACACATTCCCCCCTGACAATCCTTCCAGACCCACAAGGATTAAAGGGAACACTTTCAATACCTACAGCACTTCCATCAACATGCAGGCATTAGTATTTTTCAGTCAGGTCTCACTTGGTGCTCCTGCTCAGGAGGAAGGACATATTCCCCACCTTCCAGGGCTGATCCAAGCACTGACAATCCCTCACTCTGGCCTAACATCCAAACCTGGGACAGCAGAACAGGCAGGACAGAAACCACCTCTCACACCCACGTGGAGCCACCAGCCCTGCCCTGCCCAGCCCTGTCCATCCAGCCCATCCCAGTTCAGCTAAGCCCAGCCCATCCCATCCCATCCTATCCCGTCCCATCCCAGCCCAGCCTCCTCCCACGCACTCCCCAAACCGCAGCCGAGCCCGGCTCCCAAAAGCATTCCCAGCTCCAGATGTGGAGGAAAACAGCAGAGCCCAGAAAGGGAATCCTGCACTGGAGAAACACAGGCAGGAGAGGGAAGAGGAGAAATGTTATTTAACAGAAACTGCCTCTCTTTTTCTCTTTAGTCATCATCTCCAGAGAAGACCATGCTAATGTTATAAATACATATTATAATACTGGCTTTTTGCAAATATTAAAATGGATTTGATATTTGTAATGTCTAAGTAACTTTGTTATAAAGATACAGTTTGTATTTCTGTTGTTAATTAAGCTTAGTGAAATAGCTGATAGAAGTGTGCTTGTGTTAAAATGCCTGTTTGGGTGGGATAACACCCAATGCACACAGGATGAGGACACCTGTACAGATCTGCCAACCATCAGCACTCACTGTCTGAATAGAGTGTGCACCAAGTCCCAAAAACTGGAGCTGATAAAAAAGGAGTTAAACCACAGCCAAGGAATACCCATGCTCTAAAAAGGTGGAACCCAGGAGGAAATGTGCTAAACAGCTCTTGGAACGTGTAAACTAGTTTGGGGGAAAGTTTACTATGCATAAGGGTCTATGAATATGCAAAGAGCTGATGTAATTAAAATGTATTTTAATTAAAAAGGGTATTCCCAAAGATAACAGGGTGCTCTTAGCTGAATGCCATAATAACCTTTGCTACACAGTCTTGGTCTCCTATTGTCCTTCATTAAACTTTTTACATTTTCACAGGAGAGTGAATGTGTTTTTCACATTAAGAACTGCTCCAAAGCTCCAATAAAGCACTGCTCCCTATTTTCATCATCCTGGGAAAGCAGGTAGTCCCTGCAGTGGGTTTTTTCCTCCTTTCCCAGTAAAATTTGCTTTCTTTTGGGCATCAGATTTGTCTTTATCAGGTTGGGTTATGGTCTGTGGGTCAAAAGGCCACCACAGGTTTCCTTCACTTCAGGATACATGGAAGTCTCTCCACTCTGGAATTAGCTTTGATTTCCAGGGGATCTGGCTACACAGCAATGCTTTTCCCTGCCAAGGAATGCTGAACCAACAGTGATTCTTTGGGGATTTGATCCCAGGTTTAATCCCAGCTTAGAACCAGAACTCCCTTGGACTCGGGGTGTATTTTAGACCTGTTACAGTCCACAATGGTGACTGGACACAGCCAGATTTCTCAGGCATATGCTCCAAAGCAGGAATTCATGAAAGGGAAGAGATTGCTAAAGAAGGAATTCTCAGAGGTGCAGAGATTCTGTCTCAGGCTGGAAGATGTGGCTGGGGCTGTGTGTTCTGTTCCCATCTGTCAGAGATGGGGCAGTTCTCTGCTGTTCCTGGGCAGTTTTTTCTTTATCTCTCCCACAGCCAACCCTCCCTGCAGGAGATCTCTGCTGTCCATGGCCACTGAGTGTCCCTGCAGGGCTGATCCAATTCCAGCATCCCACGGGGAGATGCTGTGCCCAGGGGAGGAGCCAAGCATTCCTACCTGGATCCAATCTGAGCCTGGCACAGCACAGCAGCCTCTGCCCCCTGCACTGCCAGAGGAGCAGCTTTCTGCTGCCCTGCATGGCCAGAGGGAGCCCAGGCCCATCTGCAGCAGCCCTGGAGCTGCAGAGGAAAACTCCCCCCTTGTGCAGGATCCCTGCTGCAGCAGAGCCACAGCTGGCACTGCAGGAGGGCTGAGCCCCCATGGCATGGGGCTGGGACACCCCCTGACACACAGGGGACAGGGCATGGTCTGACTCTGGCAGTGTTGTTTTGTATTATTACATCTTTATTTTATTTTTATTTCCTTCCCTAATAAAGAACTGGTATTCCTATTCCCATATCTTTCCCTGAGAGTCTCTTTATTTCAAAATTACAATAATTTTAGAGGGAGGAGATTTACCTTTTCCACTTCAAGGCAGGCTCCTGCCTTCCTCAGCAGACACCTGGCTTTTCAAAGACATTCCCATGCCAATCTCCCACTCCTGGTCCCCAGACCCTTCACAGCATTTTGCAGCAGCGTGTTTGAGCCATTCCTTGCTGCTCTCATCCCAGAACTGCCTACAGACACAGCTCTCCCAACACTTGTGCTCCTCTCCCAAAAGTAGGTCAATGCAGTATGTCATGTGCCAGGCTGCTTTGGGGAAGCACAGCTCCCTCTGAGCCATGGAGCACCCAGCAGCCTCCCCCCTGTCACCCTTCACCCAGCTGCCACACCGATGAATTCACTACAAACAAGTGTTTATGGAAATCAAAAGAGAAATGCAAGTGCAGAAACTGCTCTGCTGAGCCAGAAGTGCCCCCCCACATCAGCAGCCAAGTCCTTGCTCTGGTTTATTGTTATTAGATCAAATCCATTAATGGTTGGATTCAATCATTCTGAAGGAGTTTTCCAGCTTAAATGATTTTATGTCTGTATTAGAGCAGAAAGAGGGACTTCAAAAGAGCTTGAGAACAGTGTGATTGTGGTTCCTCTCCCAGCAATTGCTCCAGCTTCCAGGGGGAACAGAAAATGCCCCCTGCTCATCCAAGCCTCCCTGCTCACCCTGCCATGGGGAGGAGGGCTGCAGCCAGGATCTGCTGATCCTGGGGGCTGCACAGCTGGAGAGAAAGTTCCTCACACACACAGGAGCATTTTGGGGCTCCTGGGAGCAGAAGAGGGACTTTTCTCCAGGGACACTGGGGCTGGAGGAAAGGAGCACCCAGCTCTGTGTCCCTGCCCTGGGGCTGTACCTGTGTCCTGCTCTTCCCTGGAACAGCCTCCAGCTGGGCTGGGTCCATCTCTGCTTGGTGCTCCTGCTGTTTGCATCTCCACAGAGCATCAGCCCCTCCAGAGGGGTCTCTGTGCCCTGGTCACACCCAACCCTCCTGTCAGGAGAGGGATGGAGACAGACCCAGGTCCTTGTGACCAAGAGCACCCCCAAAGCAGCTCAGTTCCATCCCTCACACACCTAATTCCCCATTCTCTGCAAGCACACAGTTACAGACTCAACAGAACCCCAGAATCACTGAGTCTGGAAAGACCTCTGAGATCATCAGGTCCAATCTGTGCCCAGTGCCCAGCTTGTCACTAGCCCAGAGCACTGAGTGCCACATCCAGGCTTTCCCTGGACACCTCCAGGGATGGGGACTACAACCCCAACCTGGGCAGCCCCTGCCAAGGCCTGGCCACCCTTTCCATGAAGAAATTCCTCCTGATGTCCAGCCTGACCCTCCCCTGGCACAGTTTGAGGCTGTTCCCTCTCCTCCTGTCCCTGTTCAGGGAGCAGAGCCTGACCCCCACACGTGTCCACCCTCCTGTCAGGAGCTGTGCAGAGCCAGAAGATCCCCCTGAGCCTCCTTTTCTCCAGGCTAAAGAACCCCAGTGAAGCCCTCACACATTTTTATGGGCAGGCCCAGTGGTTTCCAATATAACCCTCTAAGCACCACTATTTCAAGGGAAAAAAAAAATCCAAATTAATTTCAAGAAAGCCTTGGCTGCTCCTGTCCCTGGCAGAAGGGGGCACAGACAAGCACATGGACCCCAAACCTGACCAGCACAATCCTGGTGCTACAATCCTCCTCCTGCACCACAGAGATGAGCACAATCCCCAGCTCCCAAGAACAGCACAGGGATTATATTTTTTTCAAGTATCCATATAAATTTTAAAGAGCCATTTAAATCTCCACTCCTTTCAGGGACAGAATTAACACTCATCTTCCTAAAGCCCTTATCCCCACCAGCAGTATGTATAGCACATCCATATGGATCTGCCAGAGCACAGCAAGATGCAAAGGCAAAAATAAAACAGCAGAAGACATAATGAGAGCAATTTGGGTTTTATTCTCGCTCATGAATCAATCTTGATTTCCCATTCACAGCACCCCCTGTTCCCTGCACGCCAGCTGTACACAAAGAGGCATCTGTCCTACCTTCAGCCATCCAAGGAGCTGTGTCCCTGTGGATGCTGCTTCAGCCAGGGTTAGGAGCAGCAGGAGCAGCAGGGAGGTCTCCACTGCAGCAGTGCTGCACGAATCCAGGGATCAGCAGATCCCAGGGGAACGTAGGAAGTGCTCAGAGCGGTGCCAGCTACTCCCTGAGTTTAGTCAAACGGGCACACGGGCTCTGCTTCCATCTGCTGAGCCCTGGGCAAGGCTTTCCTCCCCAAAAGCAAAAGCTGCAATATTCACCTGGGCCTGGGCACCCCCTGTTGCAAACCCACTGCACCTGCAGCAGCCAGGAGGGGCAGAGGGTGCTGAGGATGGCCACAGACAGAAATAACTGCAGGATGGGGAGTGGAGGGGAATGCAAGCTTGGGCTTCTGCAATTATCCCTGGGCAAGGAAAGCTTTCCTTTTGCGTAGCAAAACCCATCTGCAATGCAGATCCTACAGAGGGGGGAAAAACCTCCACACAAAGCAAACAGGGGTTACCTTACTGGGTATCCCACACCCTGGAATGCTCCCAGGAGCCAGCAGGATCCAGGTCACCAGGGCAGCCAGCCTGTGCCACCACGTGCTGCCTGCAGTGCCTCTGAGAGGCTTCTGGGCACACTGGGCTCTGAGGTGACATCTGAGCACTGTCACAGCCCGAGGCACAGCCAGGGCAGTGGGAGCAGGGAATGTGGCACACAGCATGCACGTGGGAAAGCTCTGTGGATCTGGGTTTGGGAGCTGATGTGCAGCTCCCTCCTGGCTCTAAGCCTTTAAGGTATTGTGGGAACAACAGTAAAGGTGAGAAGCTCAGGGCTTCTGATTAAAACAGGGGGATTTCCTTTCAGTTTCATCTGTGTGTTATTTGAAAAATGCCTAAAAATTGATGGATTGGGTTCTGCCTCTTCTTACCTTTACTGTTTTTCCCACAAGGTACAACACTCACATCCTTTATTCAGAGAAGGGCTGCATGTGGCCTTTCCTCTCAGGAAATTCCCAGCTGACACTCAGCTGCCAGGAGCTCACCAACCTTTCTGGACAGGGCTGCAGAAACCCTGGGAATGCCCCCTGAGATCCTCCCAGGGATCTTCCCAAGGTTTGGGGAGCAGGGAACACCCCCCGAGATCCTCCCAGGGATGCTCCAGGATCAGAGAGCAGAAACTCTGGGAATGCCCCTGAGATCCTCCCAGGGATGCTCCAAGATCACAGAGCAGAAACTCTGGGAATGCCCCTGAGATCCTCCCAGGGATGCTCCAGGACTGGAGAGCAGAAACCCTGGGAATGCCCCCTGAGATCTTCCCAGGGATGCTCCAAGATCACAGAGCAGAAACTCTGGGAATGCCCCTGAGATCCTCCCATGGATGCTCCTGGGATGGGGACTGAAGAGCTGCAGCCCCACAAAGGCTCTGCAGTTCCAGTTAGGAACAGTGTGGTGCTCCCACCCAGGCAGAGCCACAGCCTGACCCCCAGCCCTGAATTTGCTCCTCAGCATCCTGCCATGCCTGCTCCAGCTTCCCAGCTCCAGGCTTTTCCCTCCAGCCAGCCTCTGGAAGTGCCTCTGGGGAGCTGAAGGTGCTCCTCCTGCTCCTCTTACTCAGCCCATGGAGTATCTTTCCCTTGGCACAGCGGATTTGTGACCCAGCTCCTCCAAAGCTGGCACTGCCAGGCGTCTCCCAGGTCTCTCTCCTTGCAAACAGGAACTCTCTTAGAGTTTCCAGGTTTGGGTGTTGGCTCTTGAGCTGGATTTTCCATCTCCCCAAATCCAACGGGCTTTTAGTTGAAGCATTTAGAAAATAAACAATAATTTAAAAAAGAGCTGTGATTATTTCCATCCTGGGGCCCTCCCTGAGCTCCTGGACACATCCATCCCTCCGTGGATGCCCTGTCTGTTCTCAGTGCACAGGGGCCCCTTTGTTCAGGGATCAGAAGCCAAGGCAGAGGGGCTGGGTGAGGCTGGCAGCTCCAGGAGTGCCCCTTTCCCTGCCTGGCACAGGGGTCCCTAAAGGTGCCACCTCCAGCAGTGCCCTGTGAGCACCTCCCACAGCCCCTTCCCTGCAAGGCAGATGTTCCAGATGTTTTAGCTCCTAGGATGCGTGTGCATGACACAACTTGCTCCTCACCCTTGTGAGCTGCCGTGTGAGCACAGAGATGTTCAGAGAGGCCCCCTGCAGAAACACCAGGTGTGTCTGAAGCTTTGAAGGTTTCAATACCTGGACAAGGGAAGGGCTCTGTGGGTGAGCACAGGCCTGGCTGTGTGCCTGGCCCAGCTAAGCCTGATCCTGTTTGCCACCACAACTCCTCCTCCAGCTGCTCCTGCAGCCAGGACCAGAGGGGCAGAGCTGCTCCTTGCTCCAGGCACCTCAGTTTGTGATTCCAGCCCCTGGGAGCTCACTGTCCCATCCCAGGGCTGCTCCTTGCTCCAGGCACCTCAGTTTGTGATTCCAGCCCCCTGGAATGTCACTGCTCCATCCCAGGGCTGCTCCTTGCCCACAAACAGGCTCCTTCCTGCTAGGCTGAGCTTTCCAAGGGGCTGGGATGTGATCCCTGGTTCCTGTTTCTCCCTGAGGAGATCCTCCAGGAGCTGGACCTCCTCACTCTGATGATGCAGGGACTCACTCTGGCTCCCTCTGTTTCTTTTCCCTTCCATCTCACTGATGGTTGTGGGAAATATTTTTTTTCCATTCAAGGAAAAAAAGGAAATGAGGGAAATTAATTTGTAGAGAATTCTCAAAGCCTGACAGAAAGCTCACATAGCATACATCTGTATACAAACCCTGAAATAAAAAATACTATCCTAGAAATGCCATAGAATAAGACAGACATTATTAAGAGAGAAATAGAACTAGAAACAAGTTTCAAAAAATAACCTTACAAATAAAACTAGATACTTTAGAGAAACAGAACTATAAAAGATACATTGTAGCAAGCAATTTTAAATGATTAGCTTTAAGACATTTACAGTATAGTGTACCAAGCCAAACCCAGACCAAGAAATGCTTATAATGTATTATAATTAAGAAAAAATTTTCTTCTGCTTATAATAGCATAGATTGGAAAAGCAGGCAAGCCACTCCCTGAGTAGCAGGGAAGGACAAGGGGACTCGGTCACACTAAGCCTTCCCCTGACCCAGAGATGGGGCATTTTAAAAATTTTAAAAATTCTGAGAGGCATTTTAAAAATTTTTATTCCATTTAAAAAAAATGTTAAAACATTTTAATTAAAAAATAAATTTTATTTTTTAAATTTTATTTTTTAAATTTTAAAAATTTTAATTTTTAAAATTTTAGTTTAAAAAATTAAAATTCTGAGAGGCATTTAAAAACTTTTATTCCATTTTTAGTCTCATGAGAAGGCTGAGACAACACAGATGTTATAATTCACACCATCACAATCAGAAGCCAACTATTTCTTAATTACAATACACTGTGTTTCTTGGCCTATTATATGGCTTAGTCTTTTTTGTAAGGCTATCTAAGTCCTTTCCCTGCAACCAAAAAAAGCAGAGTTACCTATGGAATCCTTGCAGGAAACAGCAGCTTCCAGCACAGAAACGCCTTGCAACCAACTTTTTCCTCTTTATTGAAAAAATAACAGGGAATTTCTTGAGCTGCCCCCAAACTGTGTCTGTTCTCCTTGAAGGGAACATAAATAATCAGCAGGGAAGGACAAGGGCACCCAGCAGCCACGAGCAGGAACAGAGACCATGGGGAGCTGAGCCTGCCCCACAGCCCCAGGGCTGAGAACAGAGCTCAGCACCTGAGAGCCACAGGCTCAGCACCTCCCAGAGCAGGGAGAGCCTCTAGATTTACTGGTATTTGGGTGATTTACCCAAATTTACTGGGATATTTACTAGTAAATTACTCTGGAAGCACTCCCTGGCCATCCACACTGCAGGCATAAAAAAACCCCTACATCCATGAGAACCTACCAAAAACTACATCCATGAGAACCTACAAAATCTACACTCATGAACACCTACAAAAAACTACATCTATGAGAACCTACAAAATCTACACTCAAGAGAACCTACAAAAAACTACATCCATGAGAACCTACCAAAAAATGACATCCATGAGAACCTGCAAAAACTACACCCATTAGAACCTACAAAAAACTACACCCACGAGAACCTACAAAAAACTACATCCGTAAAAACCTACAAAGAACTACACCCATGAGAACCTAAAAAAATCTACATCCATGAGAACCTACGTCCATGAGAATCTACAAAAAATCTACACTCAAGAGAACCTACAAAAACTTATATCCATGAGAACCTACAAAAATCCACATCCATGTGAACCAGGCTTTCTCACCCAGCCCTCACTGTGGGAGGGCAGGAGACAGCCAGGAGTGGCTAAAATCTCTCCTTAAAGCCTCAAATCCCAATTCCTCTGCTCTGTCCCTCTCAGTCAGCATCACCTGGCCAGACAGACACAGAGCTGGCCCAGGGCAGTGCAGAGGTGGCCCTGGGGCTTTGTGTGAGGGCTTCAGTGGCTCCTGCTCCAGGCTGGAGGGCAGTGGGACATGCCCTGGCACAGGGACAGACAGACAGCTCAGCATCCCGCACGGAAAGGCCAAGTGGACATGAAGCAGTTGTGAGAAATGCAGCTGACAGAGGAAATTTGGCTGGGTTTGTAACTGCACCTTCAGTTTGTCAGACTCCAAGCAAATCCCAGGAAATCTCCTCCCAGACAGAAGAGAGGCAGAGAAGAGTGGGACATCCTCAAAAATAAACCCTCCATTAACACAGACACCAAAAGATGAGGACTTCACCAAAAGGTCCAAGCTGACACCAGCTCTCTCTTCTATAACTGACCCAAGAATTTCAGAGCACCAAGAAATCCAGCAGAGCATTCCTTGACTAAAAATAGGCCCAGCTAATTAACAAACCTTGTTAAAAGGCACACCCAGCAGCAGCATGACCTCTGCTTTGGTTACAAAGGGATTATCAATATTGACTGTCTAAAAAACAGCAGCAAATCCTTCAGGTGCCTTCAATGTGAGCAATGCTCAGTTGTGAAAAAAAGAAACTGCTCTGCTCCCTGCCCTGGGCTTCTTTTAAAACCATTTGATGCCATGTGTTGTTAGAGAGATCAGCCCTTCCTAACCACTGTAATAAACACATATCAATCTCTTTCAAATTTAATAAATAGAGCCCCTAAAAGCTTTGCCTGGATCTGCTTTTCCCATTCAATTAATAGAACACAACACCAAAGTGATGAATTATTGAGGAGAAACACGAGCCTGGCCTTTCACAAATGCTCTACTCCAATGGCAATTTATTACAAATTAATAGTGTGCTGCAGCTCCTCCTGCTTCCTGGCAGCTGGGAATTGCTCAGGAAACTTGGGAGCTGCCATAAAACACTGCAGCCCTGAGCTCAAATCATCCTGGAGGGGTTTGGGTGGGAAGGGAGCTCAAAGCTCGAAGGGTTTGGACAGCACTGCCAGGGATGCACAGGGTGGGATTGTTGGGGGCTCTGAGCAGGGCAGGAGTGGGACTGGGTGCTCCCCTCAGTCCTTCCCAGCTCAGGATATTCTGTGCTTCCAGGGTTATAAGTAAGAGAGCCCAGAGTCTGGAGAGTCCAAATCCCACAATCACCTTTTCTGCAGCTGCATTTTTGCAGCATTTGGGCACCCCGTACGCCATTTTGGGTAATTTTTGAATCCCATTCCAACTCCAACACCTTCCACTGCCCCTGGCTGCTCCAATCCCTGTCCAACCTGGCCTTGGGCACTGCCAGGGATCCAGGGACATCCAACCCAAATCATGCTCTGGGCACCCTGTGTCAGGGCCTGCCCACCCTTGCAGTAAATAAATTAATAAATAAAGTGAGAGTGGAACTGGGGAGGAGGAAGGATGGAAAACTGACAGAAGAACAGGAGAAACCTTTGCTTTGAGGGGTTTTTACTCCTGGAACAGCACAGTTGGTATGGGAAGGATGGTTCTTTGCCACCCTTGCAGCACACTCCATGGGCAGGGCTGGAATCCCAGATAAGCATCTCTGAGCAGAGCTGACTATTGTGCAAGGATGATAATTCACATTTGCACATTCAGAACTCCAGCTGCTCAGAAAGGAGATCCCCTGATTTCTCACACCCTGCCTGGCCCAAAATGACCCTCTGACACTCTGAGAGAAATCCCAAACTGAAAAAACAACTGAAAAAAAACCCCTTTTCTGCAGCAAAGGGGTTCAAATGGCAACCAGCCAGAAAGATACTTCACACTTCACCAAGCTGCTGCTCTGGAAGCTCTTGCAGGAATCCCTCAGGAGCCAGGTGTGGATTGGCACTGGCCTGTTGGAAGGTCATCCTGACCCCAGCGAGGGAGTTCAAAGATCTGGTTTCATGTGCTGATTGCTAAAAACCATCTGAGCATGTTGGAGTGAAGGTCATAAATGCATTGGTAAATTCATCAATAAATTGGTAAATGCATGGTAATTCCCATTCCAGTGGAAAAGTGCCCTGCCCATGGATGGTATGAGTTGAGTGTTAAGGCCCTTCCAACCCAAACCATTCCATGCTCAGTGCCAGTGATGGAAGATGTCACAGCCAGCAGCATTGGCAGCCACTCCACCACAGCAAGAACTCCCAAAAACACAGGTGAGAGACACCAAACCAGAAGGAAATGATTTCCCAGTGATTTTTCTTTGTAGGAAGGAACTTTCCTGATTAACAACAAAACATGGAACCACCACCACAACTGCTGTACCACCTTTTTCAACCCCTATTAAATGCCCCCAACCTCTCCACCTTCCCCTCCACCCAGCACAGAGCAGGAACTCAGAAAACCAAACCTAGATGGTTTTCCCCAAGCTTCTCCCTCTCTTTGAACAATCTTCTCAGCTCATCCATGGTGTTAAATTTGGCCAGTTCCCATCCTCACTCAGAGCACAGCAGGAAACTCACCTCCATTTCTGATGGCTCTGATGCCCCGATGGAAATCTTCAAAGCTGATAACTCCCAACCCACTGGGATCCAGGTATTTTGTTAGGTCCTTTACCTGCAACCAAAAAAAGCAGAGTTACCTATGGAATCCTTGCAGGAAACAGCAGCTTCCAGCACAGAAACACCTTGCAACCAACTTTTTTCTCTTTATCAGAAAGATTTGAGAAAATAACAGTGAATTTCTTGAGCTGTCCCCAAACTGGGCCTGTTCTCCTTGAAGGGAACATAAGTAATCAGAACAAAGGGGTTAATTAGGACTTGGTTGGTGTTGAAAGTATTGTTTAGCCTTGAAGCTGCATTTCAGGCAGTGTCTCCTGTAACATGGACCTGCTTTGCCAGGGATTTGTTTATTTTTATGGGTTTTAAAGAGGTCCTGTCTTAATTGGGAAACTCTGTAATAGGCTGCCTGGTAGGAGGGCCCAATTAAGGGGATTTGGTGATAATGAACTGCTCCATGTTACAAATTTAGGCCATATAATTGAAACATTTTCCCAATTAGACAATGCCTGGGGGGGAGGGGAATCACATCAAGCCAGGGTTGGGATGGGGTGCTGCAGCAAGGGGCACTCTGAGGATGCTCTGAGCTGTTCAAAGAGAATGGGAAAAGAGCAGAACCACAGGGCCCAAAGGGTCTCCAAAAGGTGCATTTGGTTCCTTCCTTCTGCCATGAGCAGAAAATCCTTCACACCAGATGCTTCTCAAGCTCAACCAGACATTTATCCATCATTTTAAGAGCTTTTGAGGTCTATTTTTGCAGCTGAGGAACAATCCCGGGAGGGAGCTGGTAAGGTGAGAGAGGTGAGCTCCATCCTGCAGACCTGCCCTGACCTGCCACACACATCTTCCTCCTCCTCCTCTTCCTCATGCACAGGAGGGAGTCTCCAGGGCTGCACTTGTGCAGTTTCAGTTTGGGGATTCAGTTTGTTCCTGGGGAAGGAGCTGGTGAATCACCAAAGCTCTCCTTTCACACAGGTCTCACAGAGACTCAGCCCATGGAGCTCAGAGCTGCCCTGCTCACCCTGCAGCACCACTGGGGAGTGGTTTGAGCTCTTTTAGGTTTTCTGAAAGCCAGCTATGTGTTTCTATAGGAAAATCACATCTACAGCACACTCAGAGCTGCTCACCCACGGCTCCACGTGCTTTGGTCAGCCCACATTCCCACAGGAACAGCTAAAATTCTGCTGGCATGAGGAACCCACAGGGCTGAGACCATAAAACATGGAATCAGAATATCCTGAGTGGGAAGGGTTCCACAGGGATCATTCAGTCCAAGCCCTGCACAGACCCCCAACAATCCCACCCTGGGCATCCCTGAGATCATTGTCCAAGCTCTCCTGGAGCTCTGGCAGCCTCAGGGCTCAATGATCTCAGAGCTCTTTCCAAGCTCACCTGAGAATCAGTGAACAGGAGAAGACAACACAAACACCTTCTGCAGTTTTCTAGAGCACTCTTTTTTGGCAGACAGACCTCCTAAACTCACATGGCACTCATCATCTTGGCTGAGTCAGGTTTCTTGTATGTTAAACAAAGGTATTTGAGACTAATAAAAACAACTCGTAGGAATGTGTCAGCTCCAGTTAATGCATCTGGCAGCTGCCTGGATGAAGCTGTCACTTAATTTGTTATCTGTGTACAGAGATAACAGAAGGGCAAGTGACATTTAATCAGACTTGATTAGCCTATAAGGGATTAGCATGACACACTCTAAATTACAGTTTCTGTGGTTTTCAGCTCCTCAGGACCACAGAGGGCTTCAAACCCTGGTGCCAATGGCACAGGAGGGCACCTCACCCACCCAGACCTCAGCAGGACACACAGGGAGATGTCTGCTCTATGCAAAAGAGAAACAATAAAAAGGAATTTAAATTGGGCTGTGGGCAGGGGGAAGCGAGGGGAAATGGTTCTGAAACCTCCCCAACACCGACATCATGGATGCAAACAACAAAAGGCACACAGTGAAGAGGCTGGATCAGTATGTGCTGATCCAAACCTGCCTGGATTTGCTGGCCAGGCTTAAAATCACCATTACCAGTTGAGAAACCACCCCAGGCTGAGGTGAGTGGCTGCTGACACTCCAAAGAACTCACAGACAGAAAACAAGAATATTTGCTGTGCCTGGACTGCTCCCCTCACCAAGCATCACCCAGCAATGGAGCTGGAGCCCCTCTGCTCTGGAGCCAGGCTGGCAGAGCTGGGGGTGCTCACCTGGAGAGGAGAAGCTCCAGGGACACCTCAGAGCCCCTGCCAGGGCCTGAAGGGGCTCCAGGAGAGCTGCAGAGGGACTGGGGACAAGGGATGGAGGGACAGGACACAGGGAATGGCTCCCACTGCCAGAGGGCAGGGATGGATGGGATATTGGGAATTGGGAATTGTTCCCTGTGAGGGTGGGCAGGCCCTGGCACAGGGTGCCCAGAGCAGCTGTGGCTGCCCCTGGATCCCTGGCAGTGCCCAAGGCCAGGCTGGGCAGGGCTGGGAGCAGCCTGGGATTGTTTTCTTCATTTGTTCATTTTGATGACTGGGCTAAACCCAGCACCTCATCAGGGCAGCTGGGAAAACCACAGCACTGAGGCTCAAACTGCTTTAGGTGCCTGCAGTAAATGTGAGCAGCTCTGAGCTCCCAGATTTGAGGTTTCAGCTGAATCCTGAGCACAGCAGCTCCCAGCACTCTCCTATGGCACAGCACCAAACAGGAACACTCCACCAAACTGAACACCGATCTCAACCCACGAGACAGAAGCCACAATCCTGCTTCTGGCCAGCAAAAATACTTCAAATAAAGGGTTTGCTTCCTGTGTGTGTCTGTGGCTGCTCACAAACCCTGCCTGGAGCCCAAGCAGCTGAAACACAGAGCATTAAAGAGTGAAAGAGGATGAGGTGGGTTAAGTAGCTGACTTAAATCCTGCTGGAAAGTGAGAGCTTTAAACTGCTTGAAGGCAGCCAGGCTGCCTGGAGCTGAGCACAGACACAGCAGCAGGAGCAGAGCTGGGGTTGTGGGGGTGTTTGAGGGTCCCCAGGACCAGGGAAGAGATGAGAATCTTGACTCCATGTTTCAGAAGACTATTATTATTCTATTATATATTATATATTTATTTTATATTTATATGTATATATTTTATAAATATATTTATTTTATAATCATTATTTTATATAAATATAAATAAGTATATATTTATAAATAATATATAAATATATATTTATTTTATAATTATTTTATAATAATATATTTGTTTTATATATTATTTATATATTATAGATTTATTATATATTATAAATTATTTATATATTAAAATGAATAATGTATTATATATTATTATGTATATTATAATATATAATATATAATATATAATATAAAAACTATTAATATAATATATATTATATATTAATAGTTTTCATAATATATTATAATATAATCTATATAATCTATAATCTATATTATATTATATATTATATTATATTATAATGTATAATATGTAACATATTATATATTATATATTATATATTATATATTATATATTATATATTATATATTATATATTATATAAAAAAACTACACTAAAGAATAGAAAAAAAGGATTTCATCAGAAGGCTTGAAAGGAAAAGAATTATGATAAAATCTTGTGACTGTCCAGAGTCCTGACACAGCTGGGCTGGGATTGGTCATCAAGTAGAAACAATTCACATGAGATCAATCAAAGATTCACCTGCCACATCCCACAGCAGCAAATAATTATTGTTTATATTTCATTTCTGAGGCCTCTCAGATTCTCAGGAGAAGAAATCCTGGCAAAAGAATTTTTCATAAAATGTGTCTGTGACAGGGGGTGGCACCTGCCAAGGGGGCTCTGGTCACTCCTGTGCCAGGGACATGACCAGACCAGGGGATTCCTCCTGGAAAAGGACATGGGGCAGGAGGGGACAGTGAGGGGAGGTCCCCTGGCACCTCAGCAGCACCACAGGGACTCCCTGCAGCATCCCCAGCCCACAGCCCTGCATCCTGGGCACACCCCAGGCTGCCCACTCTGCCATGCCATGGGGCCCTCACTGCACAAAAAGAGTTTCCTTGCTTTGGTGCACTGAGCTCAGCTCAGCAAATGACCCTGAGCTCCAGCAGTGACAGCTCCACACTCCAGCTCACACACAAAGCCTTGGCACGGGAAGTTTCCCAGGGAGGTGAAGGATTCCCCAGCTGTGAATTCCCTGTTTAGAAAAGGAAAAGGAAGCTTTGGGCCTCTCCTCTCCATCCTCAGGGATGCTCCGTGCCTGCAGCACGCCCCAGATGGATTCAGCAGGACAGAATATCCACTGGGCTTGTTTCAGGTGGGATCCCTGAGGGAATTCTGGGCAGCCAACACTCCCTGCAAGCCCTGAGCCTGCCAGCAGCTTTCCCCCATATCCTGGCACAGGTCAGGGCTGAAACAGATCTCAAAAAGACATTATTTGGAGGGGAAAGGGGGGTGGGAGATTTCTAGTGGCCACAGCACCCCTAAGAAGAGCTGGTGGAGCTCAGAGCATCAAATCATGTGGGGTCCCACAGGGATGGTGATTCCACGTCCTGCCCTGGGAATAAAATCAACCCCCAGGGATGCTCTAATCTACACAGTCTGGGGGCAAATCCAAAGGGGGGAAAGAGGAGGAAAGAGTACTGATATATTCCTGATAAAGATCTCAAAATACCCAAGCAAATGGGGAGGGAAAAGGAGAAAAGGAAAAAAGGGAAAAGGAGTAAAGGAGTAAAGGAAAAAAGGAAAAAAAAAAGGGGAAAAAGGGGGAAAGAAGGAGGGGGGGAAAGGGGGAGAAAAGGGGGGGAAAAGGTGGGGAAATGAAGGGGGAAAGAAGGGGGAAAGAAGGGGGAAAGGGGGAAAAAAGGGGGGAAAAGGGAAAAAAGGGGGGAAAAAAGGGGGGGAAAAGGAAAAAAATGGGGAAAAAGAAAACAGAGGAAAAAAGGGAAAAAGGAAAAAAAGAAAAAGGTCCTGGTGTCCTGCTTGGCTGTGGCAGGACATGAAAATCCAAGCACTTCTCATGTAACTTTAATTACTCTCCCCTGCCTGCCAGAAGCCCAGATCTGCTCTGAACATCCTGTATCTCTGTACTGTGAGACAATCCCTGAACTCAGGCAGAGGGAAGGACGAGCAGAAGTGCCAAAGTGAGGCATTTTTAGCACTACAAAGGAGGGAGGGCTCACAGCAGCTGCTGTCCTCTCTGCTCAGGCCCACAGGAATCCACCTGAGTGGGAACACCCTGTGTAAAACCTCTCATGGTTACACAAAGGTGGATGCAGCACCTCCACCCTCTGTGTTTAACACCAGGGATGAGCCAAAGCTCCCTGAAAGCCCACCTTGCCTCCCAGGGCTAAACCAAAGGAAAATGTGTAATATTTTTAAATGCTGATGACAGAAGGCAGAGTATCCTTTTTTCACCTTTGGGAAACAGGCTGGAACTGCTGCAGCCAAACCAAAGGGGCTGTGCCAAAGACACAGCTGTCCCACAGAGGACAGATTCCCCCACTCCCTGAGCCCATGGGCTGCAGTGGGATCAGCTGAAATGCCTGATCCCTGCTAATGCAGCATTTCTGTGGGCTCAGAGCACATCCCTGCCCTGTGCTGGCTGCTGACGGGGTGAGAACAGCTCCCCACACTGCTGCAGGGATGGGAAGCACAGCTGCAGCATTCCCAAAGCCAGAACAGCCTCCCAGCCCTCCAGTGCTGTGGTTCATCACCATAAACAGCCAGGCCCAGGGGAGGCTGAGAGCCCTGGCCCCAGCCCTGCTCTCAGCATCTGCCTCCCAAACTTCTGAAGGAGCTGGCACTCCACAGAGCAGTCAGAACCTCCAAGCAGGTCTCTATTCTGCTGCAATTACACCTAATTAAGTAACCTTTAAAACACCCCCGAGGGGAGGATCTCATTGCAGGGAGCAGCCCTGGCCAATTGTGAGTGAGCAGTGCAAGAGCTGCATTATTTATTTCACAAATGGCAGTGCTGACCCAGGGCTGCTGCCAGGATTTTGCTCTCCCAGCCTTTCCCAAAGCTCCAGGAGGAGCTCAGCAGGCAGATCCAGCCTGCTCAGTCTCTATTTAAAGGTCCACCACAAGCAAGCCTGGTGAAGAAGCTTTCTGCAAC
Source organism: Ammospiza nelsoni (assembly GCF_027579445.1). Lineage (NCBI taxonomy): Eukaryota > Metazoa > Chordata > Aves > Passeriformes > Passerellidae > Ammospiza > Ammospiza nelsoni. Next base: position 14,574,637 of record NC_080649.1, on the reverse strand, counting down.
ATCTCTCCCTAATCTGGCCCAGAGATCAGCTCAGCCCTCCCATCCCTTCATCCCTTCCATCCCTTCATCCCCAGGTTCCAGCACCGCAACATCCAGACTCCTTCCTGAGCAGGAGACAAAGGAAACCCCAGCCTGGTTTGTTCTCATCTTTTCCTGCCACAGAAGAAATAATCAGAGCTCCTATTTAAGTTAGAAGAATTATATTTTATATTCCCCTGTGTTCAGCAGGGGAATAATTATGGTAAGGATAAACCTGCAAGTATTAAATAAATAATAAATTTTAAAATAACAAATAAATAATAAATAAACCATAATAAATTATGGTAAGGATAAACCTGCAAGTATTAAAAAGCAGAGGAATGGGAGAGAAACCACCCACAAACCAAGACAGAGAAGGAGCTAAGTGAGCAAATTACCAAAGGGAAGACAGATCCTCTTCCCAGGAAGAGATCCTTGGCTTACAAACCCTCTTGCCTAACAAATCTTCCTTTTCCCAGGAATCCAAGAGAAAAGCTCTCAGCCTGCCACAGCTTTTGCTGTTCATCACCTCCCTGGGGCAGTTTCTCCCCCAGTCTTGCCCCAAAGCCTCTCCCAGGCTCCTTCTGCAGGAAATACCAGAGTAGAAAATGCAAATACAGAATGGGCAGCAGAGAATTCCCTCCCCACCAAACTCCTCTTTTCCCCTTTTGGAAGGGGGAGGAAGAGATCTCCAAGCCAGCTGTGAGCCAGCACCAGCCCAAAGCTGATGCTGAGGACCAGATGCCCCCCACTCATCAGGAGCCTGCAGAGGAGAAGACTTTCCCTCAAACACTCCAAATTCACCAGGGAAGCAGGAAAAAAAGCCAGAATGTGTTTCAAAGAGCTGGCAGCCAAAGAAGCCTGAGGACCACATCCTTCCTGCCCACAGCCATGAGAAACCAGGACAAACAGACCCAGCCAGGCCTGGAGTGAACTGTGGAGATCTCCTCCACCTGCAGCACTCACAGCTGGAATTTTGGGGTATTTTCCTGTGGGATCCCAGGACATTCCTCTGGCTGCCCTGGATGAGTCAAGACCCTGGCAGGGGGCTCAGAGACCTTGGCATGGAGTCACAAATACCAAAAACACCTTTGGCTTTGATTTTAGCCCATGGAAACAATTCCCAGCTTTGTGTGAGGATTTACAAGCCACAAGAGTTTGAGTAGAACGACAGTGAATTTGTCACAGGGTGAAAAAGTAGAATTTTGGGGTTTTAGAATGGGAGTTCAAGAGGCAAAATGGAGGAATCTGGGCACGTCCTGTCCTTCTTCTTCTTCTTTTCTTTTTCTTCTTGTTTTCTTCTTCTCGTTTCCTTCTTCGTCTTCTTCATCTTTGTCTTCTTCATCTTCGTCTTCTTCTTCTTCTTGTCCTCCATCTTCTGCTGTGATGGTGACACTTCTGGATTGCTTTGGAGTAGAGACAGACTGTCTAACACAGGTGATAGGTATTGGAAAATTATTGTAAATAAAGTACAAGTAGTTTTTAGTATAAAAAGCCAACACCACCCCAAGGGCAGGGGCTGTGCCACAACCCAACCTGCAGGACAGATCTCAGCAGGTCAGAGAGAGAATGGAACAGATAAGAGAAAATAAACAATCTTGGAAAGCAGAACTGAGCAATCTCAACTTCTTCCTTGGTAGCAGGGCTGGGAAAAAAGATTCTTTAATACCTTGGGGTCATCTCAACCACAGAAACCTGAGATTTTCCCTGCTGGCAGAAATTCTTCTGGTCTGTACAGGACCTTTCTGGCCTGACCCCAGCAGCTCCATGGATATCTGGAGGCAGGAACACCTCCCTGCTCAGCAGGAGCCTCAGTTTGTGCTATTTAAGTGTGTTCTCAAATGCCAAATGTGACATTTCCAAATTATCCCTCAATTGTTGCCACTGAAGCATAAAAATGTATTTAAACAAACAACTTCAAGGATGGTTTGGAAACATTAGCAGGAATATAAGTTACGCTGAGATGGTTTTAATCCAAATTTAATTGTTTGTCTCAAGTGTTCCACATTTCCTGTCGCTCCCTAAGTGCTCAAAGGCTTCAGCAGCCACCATGCTCTGCTCTAAACATTTATTTGTTTAATGAACTTCAAGAGGGCTCTTCCTCCACCCTCCAAGCCTTTGTTTGTAGCTTCTGTTCCTCTGATGACAAGGGAAACCTGTTCTCACCCTTCCAAACACGGCTCAGGGGCAGGAGGCTGGGTTAAATCAAGAAAGAAGGAAAGGTTTAGAGCCTGGCTGCTGCTCAGGTAAAACACACACACCTGGGTGGAGCCACCCTGGGGACAGAGCCCAGTGCCACCCAGAGCCACCCTTGCTGTCCTGCAGAACAGGGACAGGAGCTTCCCAGGGTTTGGAGCTGATCTGAACAAAAATTAAAAAAAAAAAAAAAAAAAGAAAAAAGAAAAAAGAAAAAAGAAAAAAAAACCAAACCAAACAACCAACCAACCAAAAAAACCCAAAAAGAAAAAACCCAAAAAAACCCCCCCAACCAACCAACCAAAAAAACCCCCCCAAAAAAAAAAAAAAAAAAAAACAAAAAAACAAAAAAAAAACCCCAAAAAACCCCAAAAAACCCCCAACCAACCAAAAAAACCCCAAACAAACCAAACCAAAAAACAAACAAACAAACAAAAAACCCAAAAAAACCCAAAAAACCAAAAAAAAACCCCACAAACCCAACCCAATCAAACACTCCAGGAGGTCACACAGTGAGGATGAGGCATTTTAAGATGCTGAATGTTTTTTTGCCTGCTGTGGCAAAGCTCCCTGCAGCAAACCCAGGTGTTCCTGTGATGGGGCTGTTTGGTTCCAGAGGCTGCCCAGGCTCAGAAATTCAGAATTTTTAAGTGTGTAAATCCAGGATTTTCGGGGTTTGCTTCCCTGTGCTCCCCTCCAGGATGGAAAGCAGCACAAAACACCCATGGGCACATCCCAGACTGAATCCTCCATGGCCTGGCACACTCACCCTCCCCAAGCACACTGTACAGGCTGTAACTCATACACGGGTTACAGTCAGAGAATCACTGAATTATCTGGGTGGGAAGGGACCTGAAATCCCACCCAGTGCCACCCCTGCCATGGCAGGGACACCTCCCACTGTCCCAGGCTGCTCCCAGCCCTGCCCAGCCTGGCCTTGGGCACTGCCAGGGATCCAGGGGCAGCCACAGCTGCTCTGGGCACCCTGTGCCAGGGCCTGCCCACCCTCACAGGGAACAATTCCTCATTCCCAATATCCCATCCATCCCTGCCCTCTGGCAGTGGGAGCCATTCCCTGTGTCCTGTCCCTCCATCCCTTGTCCCCAGTCCCTCTGCAGCTCTCCTGGAGCCCCTTCAGGCCCTGGCAGGGGCTCTGAGGTGTCCCTGGAGCTTCTCCTCTCCAGGTGAGCACCCCCAGCTCTGCCAGAGCAGAGGGGCTCCATCCTTGGGCTCCCCTGGGCTCTCTCCAGCTGTGCAGGGCAGGGAGCTGCTCCTCACAGCTGTAAATGTTGGGATTCTGGGGGACACAGGGAACCTCTGGGGCAGTGATCTGGAGCTGCAAACAGCAGCAGCTGAGCAGGAGAGAAGGAACCTGCCTGGCCCAGCCCTGCTGTGCCTGCCACCCTGGCAAAACTGAGCTTATTGTGCCACAAACAAGCCTGAACCAGAGCCCAGCAAAGCATAAAGACTCATTTCTTTTTCAGAGCTGCTTCAGGTTATTCCCCTCCCTTTGGCACCTCCTCAGGCAGCTCCAGAAAGGGCTGTTTGTGTGAAGGACACACAGCACACTGCCAGAGAGGGAAAAGGAGCCCAGAAGGGATCAGAGGCTCAGAGGTAGATTCCTGGAGCAAGGCAGAAGAGGCTGAGATGCCATGCATAGTTTGGGAAGCCCAGCACCTGAGGGACTGGAAGCTCTGGGCATGAAGGCATCAGCACAGCAAGAAACAGCCCATGGCACCTCCCAAAGCACAGGAACAGCCTGGATCTGCCCCATGGCTCTGCAGGGGTGTGCCAGGCTGGCAGGCAAGAGCCACCTCTGTGCCACCATGGGAGGGACACTCACACAGCCTGGAGGAGCAGCTCAGAGCACAAGAGAATTCCCTGCTGCACACCAAGAACCCTCCTGCTCCAAACCAGGGTCTCCAGAATGCTCCCATTGCACGCCCAGCACGCTCCTGTTCAAAACCAAAGCTCCCAAAATTCCCCATGGACCCTTCAGGGAAGGCTCCACAAACTCTGCTCTGCTCTGTGCTGTGAGAGTGTTCACAGGGGTCTGAGGATGAGGGAAGAGATGAGGATCTGACTCCATGTTTCAGAAGGCTGATTTATATATTATGATATATATTACATTAAAACTATACTCTGAAAAAATGCATGTATTTTATGATTGGCTTTTTGCAAATATTCAAATGAATATTATACGTGTTGTGTTAGAAAGTAATGCTGGAGTAATTCTCTTAAGTACTGTGGTAAATATACATTTAGGTTATAAAAATTGTTAAAATAGAAACAATGCTATGTAAGATGCTTTGTTTGAAAGAAAGGACTGGCAGTGAGAGAGCAGCCACAGGACACCTGAATCTTTCAGAGAAAAATAATTTATTGCTCCATTATCAGAAGAAATGAACTTCTTCCTGCCTGGAAGGCGCTGTCAGGATTAAAAGGAAGAAGTTGACACTGACCAGACAGAATCCTGTGTTTGAATGGAATTTATGCATCATGTATGAAGTGTATGACTATGCAACATATACTAAAAGAATAAAAGACAAGGTTTCACCAGAAGGCCAGCTAATTAAGAACAGAATCAGAAAGAATGATAACAAAGGTTTGTGGCTCGGCTCTCTGTCTGAGGCAGCTGACTGTGATTGGCCATTAATCAGAGACAACCACATGAGACCAATCACAGATGCACCTGTTGCATTCCACAGCAGCAGATAATCATTGTTGACATTTTGTTCCTGAGGCCTCTCAGCTCCTCAGGAGGAAAAACTCTTAAGGAAAGGATTTTTCATAAAAGATGTCTGTGACACTGTGCACCCTCCCTGCCAGGACAGCAGTCCCAGAGCTCCAAGCAGCCAGAGAGTAATAGCTCCTTGCTGCATCCATGTAGCAAACACAGAAAAATAATTCCACAAGGATATCCAAATTTTGGTTTATCCCCCAGCTGTAAACTCCTCACACACACACCCACGGTGAGCAGGGTGAAGAGCAGCCACTCCCTTGGAAAAAACAGGGAATGTGGCCAGGCAAAAGGGAGCCAACAGCTGCCTCCTCATCCCTGCCCAGCCAAGGGACACTGACAGGACACAGGACATCCCCACCAGCCTCCACACCCAGGCTGGGGCTGGGTGTCATCCCCCCATTCCCCCATCAGTGCAGAAAAACCTTCTCCAAGCAGAGCCCCTGGTTTCTGTGTTTGCTGGGGATTTTGTGCTGTGTTTGTTTGGGATGTGGGATGGCAGAGCAGCCCCTGTGCCCACAGCAGCCTCACCCTTTGTGGATATGGGATATGGGATATGGGATATGGGATGTGGATATGGGATATGGGATATGGGATATGGGATATGGGATATGGGATATGGGATATGGGATATGGGATATGGGATGTGGGATGGCAGAGCAGCCCTGTGCCCACAGCAGCCTCACCCTTTGTGGATATGGGATATGGGATATGGGATATGGGATATGGGATATGGGATATGGGATGTGGATATGGGATATGGGATATGGGATATGGGATATGGGATGTGGATATGGGATGTGGATATGGGATATGGGATATGGGATGTGGATATGGGATGTGGATATGGGATATGGGATATGGGATATGGGATATGGGATGTGGGATGTGGGATGTGGGATGTGGGATATGGGATGTGGGATGTGGGATGTGGGATGGCAGAGCAGCCCTGTGCCCACAGCAGCCTCACCCTTTGCTTCTCTCTAAGAGCTCTGGGCTCCTTGCTCCCATGCTGCTGGAGCCCAGCCTCCCCTGCACTCTGGCAGATGCATTTTCCACAGCCAGGCCCTGCCAGATGACGCAGCTCCTCTCCCTCTGCCTCTCCTCCTCCTCCTCAGGGGACAGGAGGAAGCAGAACAGGCTGAGGAGCCCTTCCAGCAGCAGCAGTGACTCAAACACAACACAACAGCCCTGGCATTTCACCACAGGACACTGCACAGGGGGAACAGGAGACCTTTCTTATGGAAAACTACAATGTGTTATTAAAAATAATATTAAAATAAATAAATTGGGGTGGTCTGAGGCTGCTCACCACGCTGCCAAACAGGGAACAGCCTGGAAACAAAGCTGTAACCCCCCTTGGGCACTGCCAGGGATCCAGGGGCAGCCACAGCTGCTCTGGGCACCCTGTGCCAGGGCCTGCCCACCCTCACAGGGAACAATTCCTAATTCCCAATATCCCATCCAGCCCTGCCCTCTGGCAGTGGGAGCCATTCCCTGACAGGACACCCCCAGAGCTGTCACCAGCCCATGCCACACGGAGCTGGGACACACCAGGACAAAAAAAGGAACTCAGGAATTCATGTTTGTGTGCCCAGCACACAAATTCCCAGCAAACACCACTGTCCCTCAGTGCTTCAGCTTCAACAGAATCACAGAATGTGGGAATTTGCTGTGGCACTCCAAGGAGCTGGATGGGAGAAGTCTCCCAGCAGCCTCCATAATTCCCTGCTTTAAGAGCAGTTTTCTCCCTAGAGAGGGAAAAATCCTGACCAAAATCAGGAATAAAGCGCCTGGGCCAAGGCCACAGCCATGAGGAGCCTCATCCCTGACCCACTGGGGCTGTCTCAGGATGGAAGATGTGGCTGGGGCTGTGTGTTCTGTTTAATCTGTCAGAGCTGGGGCAGTTCTCTGCTGTTCCTGGGGCAGTTTTTTCTTTATCTCTCCCACAGCCAACCCTCCCTGCAGGAGATCTCTGCTGTCCACGGCCACTGAGTGTCCCTGCAGGGCTGATCCAATTCCAGCATCCCATGGGGAGATGCTGTGCCCAGGGGAGGAGCCAAGCATTCCTACCTGGATCCAATCTGAGCCTGGCGCAGCACAGCAGCCTTTGCCCCCTGCATTGCCAGAGGAGCAGCTTTCTGCTGCCCTGCATGGCCAGAGGGAGCCCAGGCCCATCTGCAGCAGCCCTGGAGCTGCAGAGGAAAACTCCCCCCTTGTGCAGGATCCCTGCTGCAGCAGAGCCACAGCTGGCACTGCAGGAGGGCCATGGAATGAGACTGCTACCAGCACCCTGACCAAGAGAGTGTCAGCTCCTATTCTGACTCTGGCAGTGTTGTTTTGTATCATTGCATCTTTATTTTATTTTTATTTTCTTCTCTAATAAAGAGCTGGTATTCCTATTCCCATATCTTTGCTGAGAGCCCCTTAATTTCAAAATTACAATAATTCAGAGGGAGAGGGCAAACCATTTTCCATTTCAGGGGAGGCTCCTGCCTTCCTTAGCCTTTCCAAACCAGGACAGGCTGTCCCATCCTCAGTTCCCTGGAGGAAAAGCCCAGCCCAGCCCCAGCAGCAGCAGAGCTGTGTGCCAGGGCAGGATCCACCACCACTCTCAGGGATTTGGGCTCTCCAGCTGCTCTCCCCATGGAGCCAGCACCAAGCATCCAGCTCAGCACCAGTGGCACTTTGGCAGGAATTGTCCCCATGGCTCTCCTTGGCCATGTCCCCTCCTCCTCCCTCTCCCACAACCCACAGCACCATTAATAATTTACTCTGCCCCACACCAGCTCCAGCAAAAGCTCTGCAGGGAATGGGAGCCTCATCAGAACCCAAAATTTGGGAGAGGAGACCATTCCTGGAGCTGTGAGCCGTGCAGGGAGCCCAGGCTGGCACTGCCATGGCTCCATGGCACCTTCAGGGCTGCTCCTTGGCCTTGGAATTTTGGGATCCCAGAACAAGGTTCCTGCCAGGTACCACTGATGTGATCTGGGACACCCCTGTGGATACAGAGCTCTCTTTCAGCCTGGAGCTGTCTCTGATGTGACACCAGCACATCCAAGGCCTCCAGCATAAGGACATGGAGCTGCAGTCATTCCAGAGGAGCCCATGGAGCTGCTCCAGGGCTGGAGCCCCTCTGCTCTGGAGCCAGGCTGGCAGAGCTGGGGGTGCTCACCTGGAGAGGAGAAGCTCCAGGGACACCTCAGAGCCCCTGCCAGGGCCTGAAGGGGCTCCAGGAGAGCTGCAGAGGGACTGGGGACAAGGGATGGAGGGACAGGACACAGGGAATGGCTCCCACTGCCAGAGGGCAGGGATGGATGGGATATTGGGAATTGGGAATTGTTCCCTGTGAGGGTGGGCAGGCCCTGGCACAGGGTGCCCAGAGCAATGAGGGGTCCCCATCCCTGAAGAGGTCACAAAGATGTGGCTGTGGCACTGGGGACGCCTTTCAGGGGTGGCCCTGGCAGTGATGGAGCAGAGATGGATCCCAGAGCTCCCCAGAGCCTCCCTGAGTGCCAGCCCAGCAGAACCAGTCTGGCAGCTTTGTACCTCCATTCTCCACAGGTGCCTGAACTCACAGAACCACACAGAGGGAAGGGCTCCCACTGCTCCCCCAGGGCTCACAGGGCCAGGAACCCACACAGGAATGATGGAAAGATGGAGCCAGGCATGAGGAACAGGGAGAAGCAAGCCATGCCTCACTGCCAGCAGACTCCCAGAGCTGGAACAATGTTGGTTCATTGCTGTTCAGGCTCCACTCCTAGGAAAAACATTGGTGCCATGGCAGAGGGGATGCTGAGGGTGGCCCAGCAGCAGAGGTTAAAGGGAATTAATTTGTTTTGTAAAATTCCAAAGCCAGGAATTAGGGAAGAAAAAAAAAAAAAAGGCCCCTGGGTTCCAAGCAGATCATTCCTCTGACAATGAGCAGCAAACGAAAGTCAAACAGGAATAAAGTGCAGAGGAATTCTGTGGGCAATGGTAATGATTATCAATTATTGTCTGGGCTGAGTTACATAATGCTATCAGCAGCCTGGGAATGCTTTGGGAGAGGGCTCTGTGGGCAAGAGCAGCTCCAAATGAGCCCTGTCTTGTGGTGCACTATCATATCCCAGTTAATTATGGTGACCCCAATCCAATTTTAATCAATCACAGCCTCAGGAAATACTCTGCTCCTGGGAGGAACCTTCTTGTGAATCCTCCTCTCCTCTCTCAGTATTTACAGAGGTTATAAAGAAGAGGGAGAAGGAATTTCACACAGGCAGACAGTGACAGGACAAGGGGGAATGGGTTTGAACAGAGAGATTTACATTGGATATTGCAGGGAGATTCTGCCCTGGCAGGGTGGGCAGGCCCTGGCACAGGGTGCCCAGAGCAGCTGGGGCTGCCCCTGCATCCCTGGCAGTGCCAGGTTTGATGGGGTTTGGAGCAGCCTGGCATGGTGGAAGGTGTTCCTGGACATGGCAGGGAGTGGGGTGGGATGAGCTGGGCAGGGCTTAAGGTCTTTGCAGCCCATCCCTGAAAACCCCAGATGGTTCCTTGGCTGCTGCTGGGGCAATGCCCACCCTGGGAGCCCCAGGCTGCTCCCTCAGGCACAGCACGGGCAGCTCTGCACAGCTGGGGCTGATCCTTCTCCTTCCCCTGGGTAACCAGGGCTTCTTTACTTGCAGGAATGAACACAACCAACCTTGATCAAAACAAATCACAGCATGGCTGGGGTTGGAAGAGACCCTAAATCCCATCCAGTTCCACATCCATGCCATGGCAGGGACCTCCCACTGTCCCAGGCTGCTCCAATCTCTCCTTGGGCACTGCCAGGGATCCAGGGCCTGCCCACCCTGCCAGGGAACAATTCCCAATTCCCAATATCCCATCCATCCCTGCCCTCTGGCAGTGGGAGCCATTCCCTGTGTCCTGTCCCTCCATCCCTTGTCTCCAGTCCCTCTCCCAAAAATCCACATTCACTGCACTCTCAACCTGCAGGAGCCAGGCAGAATGAAAAGGTTGATTTAATAAACTGGGAGCTGGGATAAAATTACCAGCAGCACCCTCCTGCCAGCCCACAGAGACAAACCCAGCCTTTGAGCATTCACAGCTCCATCCCTCCATCTGATCCCAGCCACAAACACAGCACCAGAGCTCTGCCCAGCTCTGATCTGCACCCAGCCCTCCCCACCACTCCCAGCAGCTTAAAGCCAAACCCAGGCAGGAGCAGCTAAAAAAACCAGGAGCAGCACAGGAATCATCTCCTCCTTGGAGGCTTTGGGGATATTTATAAGTGAATCAAGCGAGCTGAAAATGGAATTTGCAAAGCAGCCACCACCTCGCCCAAAATTACACAAAATATGTTGGCTTGGAAGCCTTTTCCTCTCTGAGGGAGAAAGAAAAACTCCTGTCTTGCAGCTCCTGGAGCACACAGACCTGTTATTTATTGATGGTGGTAAAAGCCCTTTGAAGAGGGAGGAGAGGAGGGAGGAGGAGAGGAAAAGGCTCCCACCCAATCTCCCCAAACCCACAAATTCCCTGCCATGATTTTCTTTGGGGAGGGGAAAAAACTGGGCCCTTGGTCAAAGCAAGCAAAATATTGCAGATTTGTTGCTGTTCCAAAGCACACAGGGGTGTCCACAGGCACCTCCTGCACAGCCAGAGCATCCCCCAGTGCCATCCCACAGCAGGAACCAAATCCCAGGAGCTGGAATGCTGCTCCTTCCAGGCCAGGGTATTCCATGGAGTTAAACAGCAATTAAAGCCTCTGCAAGGTGCAGCAGCAGCAGCAGCACAGTTGGAGGCAATTAAAGCCTCACTGGCCTGTGAAAGCATGAGAGGTAATTTTAGAAATCTCTTCATAAAAGCAGCATTTCCTCTGCTCAAACTGGGTAGGAACCACGAGAAAATGGAAAAATAAAAAACAAAAAAGGGGTTTCCTCGTGACAGATCATTATATTTCACAGGGAAGTGGGAGAAAACCAAGGGGATGAGGGAGGAGATCCCAAATCAGCTGCCAGGCCAGCAAGGGCAGGGAGATGGAAGGAGGAAACCCTGGATGCAGCACCCAATTCCCAAGGGATCCATCAGAGGGGAGCAGGAACAGCAGTGGCATCACCACAGGGGGAACCTCTAAAAGGGTTTGCAATGCAGTTTGACACTGTCCAGACCTCATTACAGGAAATAACTGCCAGCTTTTCAGATTGTTTTATTCAAAAAATAAAAACCAAGCGCAGGATTCTTCGCAGCTGCTGGCTGGAGTGATCCCTGCCAGCCCCAAAATGGGATTTGTTCTGCAGCTCTCAGCTCAGACTGGGCACCCCATTCCAAAAGGCTGAGAAAAGTACAAAAAAAAAACCTGATAAAAGCCCTCAGGAACCATCCCCAGAGGGAAAGTTAATAGCTGAATATGGAGAGCTCAGCTGAGGATGAGCTGATGTGGTGGCAGGACAGGTGTTGAGGGATGGAAATGTTAAAGAAAGCAGAATAAATCACACTGGAATGAAGCTCAAAATGATCATCCACGGGGAAAAAAAAAGGCTGAAGATCCCTTGGAACAGGAGCCTCTGGAAGTGAGTGAGACAAACTCTGGGATTTCTCTTAATTGAGCCAAGGCAGTGAGATCATGTGGTGCAAGAGGCTTTTCCTTCTCCAATTGTCTGTTAGATCAAAACAGAAAAGGAAAAACAACCCAAGGTGCCAGCAGGACGCTTGTCCTCAGCCTCACAAACAATCCATTCTCCTCTGAGCCTGCTGGAAATGAATCCAGGCAGAAGAGCCTTGGGCTCTGTCACCCCAGCCAGCCAAACACAATGCAGGGCTACAGGAAAATTTAATTTTGGAATAAAAACTTAAACCAAAAGTGGTGGCACAATGGCTTTAGGTTCTGTGCAACCCCCAGAATTGCAGGACACAACCCCTCCTGCTTTACAAGGTGACACAAAAGTGACATCAAGTGTGTCCCCAGCTCCCTGCTCGCTGTTTAAGCCAACCTTCCTCCATCCTTCTGTCCCAGCCAGTGGCTCCAGGGAGCAGCAGATCTCAGAGAAACGCAGGGAAAAGGGGGAGGAAGGAGACAATAACAACACAGCACCCCTGGCAGCTGCCTCCCAGGTGGTTTGGGAGCAGTCCAGGGGGTTTGGATGAAAAATCAAGTGGTTCTCAAGGAAAGTTAAGTTGTCCTCAAGACCTTTCTTGTTTGTAAATCCATGGAGCATATCAGAAGTCCATGGGAGCAAATCTGTGTTGGACACACACCCTCATGGGAGAGGCTGTGGGGGGACCAGCCCAAGGCTGTCCCTTCCCCTGGCTCAGGTGTCACCCCCACACCACCCTCCCATCACCCTTGGGAGATGAAGGTACTGCCAAGATCTCAATCCCTATCAGCTGTTATCTCTGCAGATCAAAACAAACTGCCTTTATCTCTGCCCTGATCTCTTCCCCATGCCAGCAGCACTGCCACAGAGCCCTCCAACACCACAAGCTGCTTAAGCAAAACCCCATCCCAATCCCATTTTTGATACCCATGGAGAGAAAGCCACCCAATTCACCCGAGCAGAAACCCTCAATCCCACGGTGCTTATGGAATAAACGCCAGCTGGTGCCTTCCCTTTGACATTTAGCTAATAATTGTTGCAGCCAAACGAGCTGACAGTGCTCACTCAGCAGCCCGTGAATGCCTCTGGTGTTCGACTGAGCGCTAAAGACAACACTTGCTGCTCTCCAGCTCCTCATCCATGAGGGCACACACACACAGAGCCTCTCCTGCAGCCCTCCCCAGCCTCGGGGATCAGCTGCTGGTCCTGCTCCAGTTTAGCCCTGTGGGCAGCAGGCAGGAGGGCAGGAGAAAGGGAAGGAGGCACCTCCAGCAAGGGGCTGGAATTTGTTCCTCATGAGCTGCCCTCTGTGATTAGCCAGGCAGCCACCACACCCCGACCCCTCTCAAGTCATGGTTGTGGCACAACCTTTATTTACACCTTCAGGGTCCCATTTAATCCCCTGACCACTGTTTTACCCACTGGGGATGTTCCTGCCCTTTAACTCCCACCTGAGCTGGACCTCCATTTTCCACAAGCCCCACTTTGGGCCCAAGTTCAGCTGCTTCACAAAAAATAGGTCAAGGAACTCCTTCAGAGCTCCTCCCTTCATTACTCCACACATCAGGGGGCTCAGGGTGGATCTCAGGAAAGGTTCATCCCCAGAGGGTGCTGGCACTGCCCAGGCTGCCCAGGGAATGGGCACAGCCCCGGGGCTGCCAGAGCTCCAGGAGAGCTTGGACAGGGATGCCCAGGGTGGGATTGTTGGGGGTCTGTGCAGGGCCAGGAGCTGGACTCAGTGGTTCTTGTGGGACTAAAAGGAACCCTGAAGGTGTAAATAAAGGTTGTGCCACAACCATGCCTGGGGTGCTGTGAGAGAGGGGTCAGGGTGTGATGGCTGCCTGGGTAATCACAGAGGGACAAATTTGATCTGCTGGGAGCTTACAGACACAATGACCAACCCCTTCTCCTCCTCCCTCAGCGTGCCCTGCTCCTTTCCAAGCTGCAGACTCACACCAAGTGTGACCTCCTGCACACACAGGCACCCCCTTTCCTCCTGTGCCAGTCCCCTGCAGTGCCCAGGCACTGCCACACCAACGTCCCCAAGGTGCCCAGGCCCAGCTGTGCCAGGAGCTGCCCGTGCCAGCCTCCTGCTGAAGAGAAATGGCTTTGCAAAGCATCATTTAGGGCAGCACAGGCTGTGCTCAGCAGGAGGGAACAGGGAGCTGCAGAGAGCCCCTTCCCACCCAGATCCATGTGGACGGACACCATCCAATGGCACAAATCCTCTGGGGACACCCCCTGAGCTTTGGGGTGACCTTAGCAGCCCACAGCCCCTCCTAAGCCATGCCCTGAGGTGTTTTCCAGGCTCAGTGAGACCCCTCTGGAGCTCTGGCCCCATCCCCACGCTGGCACCGGGCACTGCTGGGCTGAGCTGCACCCCCAGAGCCACCTGCCACGTCCCTGCCACCTCCTGTCCCCATTTCCCACGTCCTCGGGCGGCTCCTGCCAAGGGACACACACGAAGGGACACAGTCCCCGGGGAGGTGGCACCGTGTGCAGGAGCCTCCACGGACTGTCTGCTGCTGCCTCCTCTGCTGGGGACAGCAGTGGGACATGGTGATGGCACAGGGAGCCTGGCACGGTGGCACAGGGAGCCTGGCCCACACAGGACAGGGCAGAAGAGAGGATTTAGGAATAAAACCTCTCTGCTGGCACAGGTAGAGGTACCTGAGCTCACACCTTGAGACCCCCTGCACACAGAGTGCCCCCTCAGCAACACAAAGAAGTTCCCTGCCTCCACCCTGAAGGGCTGTTTTTCTGAAATAAACGCCTTTGTTTTATCTTTGAGAGGTGTTTCTAGCAGGAGGACAGGGATAAAAAGCCCTCCTCCACCGAAAGCCTCCTTCACACATGATTTGCTTTGTCATGGCACTTAAATACCCGCGCAGCAGCCAGGGATGGAGAACGAGAGCGGACCTGGGCAGGCACAGGGAAACTTCACAGCAATACCTGCGTTCCTTAAAAAAACCAAAATCTTCTTTTCCTGGTAGCGATGCCAGCCCAGGCCAATGCACGAAACACCAACAGATCCATCTCCGTGCCCCGGTGAGCGCTGCCGGAGCTTGCTCCATTTTGGGTCAGCCCAGGCAGCTTCAGATTACATCGCTGTCATCTGCGGCAGGGGAACAGCGGCTGGCCAGGGCACAGGGCAGCAGAAAAGGGAAAATGCACATTGAGGCTGTCAGAGCTCGACAAGCGAGCAGGGAGCCAGGGAACGGCCTGGGCTGGAGAGGCCCTGAAGGATCCCTCGCTCCAAGGCGCTGCCAGGGCAGGGCTGCTCCCGTTGTGGGGTGAGCGCGGTCAGCAAGGGCGGCACGGAGCAGCCCCGGGATAGCCCCGGGATGTGCCCGTGCCCAGGCGAGCCCCGGGGCGGCAGCGATGGAGAACAAAGAGCCGCGGGCTGCCGGCGGCTCCGGCTCCTCCCGGGCGCAGCGGGGGCCGCTCGGGCCGGCGTGCCCTTCACCCGGGCGATGCCAGCGCTGTCCTTGGGGACACTGAGCTCTGCAAGGGCCGCAGCCCGGACAGAAGCCACCATCACCATCACCCTCACCCTGGGGCGGCGGGGCCACCGGGCGCCAAGCGGTGCCGCCCCCCGGTGCCCACGGTGGACAGGTGCCCGGTGCTCACCTGCTCGGCGCCGTAGGCCGTGGCGAACTGCACGAACTCCTCCACACGCACGAAGCCATCGCCGTCGCGGTCCAGGGCGTCGAAGACCGGCCGGAGGCGCGGCTCCTCCTCGGGCGGGGGCTCGGCGGAGCCCTCCGGGCCCGGGCTGTCCCCGGCCTGCCCCGGGCACCAGGGCGCCGGCCCCGCGCCGGCAGCGGCGGCATCAAGGGCCCAGAGGTCCAGATCCAGCTCCGGGCCCAGCTCTGCCTCCTGTTCCAGCTCCGGCTCCAGGTCCAGCTCGGGCTCCGGGCTCAGATCTGCCTCCCGTTCCAGCTCCGGGTCCGGTTCTGGTTCCAGCTCCGGCTCCGAGTACAGGTCCAGCTCTGGCTCCGGTTCCCGTTGCAAGTCCAGGTCCGGCTCCGGTTCCAGGTCCAGCTGGGGTTCTAGGTCCAGCACTGGAACCGGTTCTGGTTCCAGCTCCGGTTCCAGGTCCAGCTCCGGTCCTGGTTCCAACTCCGGTTCTGGTTCCAGCTCTGGCTCGGGCCCCGGTCCCGGCCCCCGGGGCAGCGGGGGCTCGGTCCCAGGCGGACGCGGCTCCATCTTCACCGCCGGCGCTCCGCGCCCGCCGCCGCCCGCCCCGGGCCATGCCCCGCGGCCATGCCCCGCTCACATCGGGGCGGTGCCGGTACCGGTGCGGTCTCCGCGGCACTCACGGCTTTGTGCGAGGAACGCCGGCCCCGCCCGCCGACACCGGGGGCGGCCCCGCCGGTCCCGCCCTGCTCGGGGAGCGGCGGCTCCGAGAGCCGGGGCCGCGGGTCCTGCCCGGGACCGGCGATTAGGGGAGGCGGCGGCGGCACCGAGGAACAGCCCCGCGGCCCGCCCGCCCTCGCCGCCGCTCCGGGGCCGCCCGCGGACAAGCGGCAGCTCCAGCCCGGCCGCCGCCGCAGTAGCCGGGGCGGTGACGTCACTCGCCTGCCCGTCCGGTTGGCCCCGCCCCTCCGCGGCGCGAGCCCGTGCCGAGACCACGCCCCCTGCCCGGCTCGCGCGCGACGGGGGCGGGGCCGGCGGAGAGGGGCGGGGCCAGGGGAGCGCGAGCACGTGGGACCGGGGGGGGGCACCGTGAATGGGGACCCCAAATTGCCCGGCTGGGAAACCGTGCCCGGGCCCCCAAACCTCAAACTCAAACCGTGCTCCGGGACCCCAAAGACAAACCCAAACCGCACTCTGGGACCCCGAACCCCAAACCATGCTCTGGGACCCCAAACCTCAAACTCAAACCGTGCTCCGGGACCCCAAACCGTGCTCCGGGGCCCAAAACCCAAACTGCGCTCTGGGACCCCAAACCACGCTCCAGAACCCCAACCCCAAACTGTGCTCCAGGACCCTAAACCAAACCACGCTCTGGAACCCCAACCCCAAATACAAACCGTGCTACGGGACCCAAAACCCAAACTGCGCTCCAAGACCCCAAACCGTTGCCCTGGGACCCCAAACCCAAACTGTGCTCCAGGACCCCAAACAGCCCTCCAGGATCCCAAACTGTGCTCTGGGACCCTAAACCAAACCATGCTCTGGGACCTCAAACCCCTGTGAGGGGATCTGTGCAACAGGACTGCCCAGCTGCTCCAGGTGTGAGCCCCAAATCCCCCCGGGGAGATGAGCCGTGCTCCAGGACCCCCAACGCCAGTGGGGCAGCACTGTGTGCCCCGGGATGCCTGAGCTGCTCCAGGGGGGAACCGAGCACCAGGACACCCCTGGGACCCTCAATGGGTTAATTCATTAATTAATGCCCGTGCTTAGGGCTCACAGCCTGCAGGCTCCGGGCAGCTGCAGTTTCTGCTGGAGCACCGGGATGGCCCTGCTAACACAGCCCTGAGCTGCCCCAGCAGGTGGAATTACAGCCCCTGGGTATAATTAGCAGCAAACTTGATGAGCAAGAGCATCCCTGGCCCCAGTGACCCTGCCCAGGCCATGGCTGTGTGTGACATCTCAGGAGCAGCCTGGTTGGGCCACCATGTGTCCCTGAGCACACTTAGCCCCGAGAGCCAGAGCTCAGCAGCATCCCCAGGGAGGATGTCACCCCTGTCCTTCAGCCCAGTGCTGGAAGGATGGGAGCCCCCACTCCAAATCCTCTTCCTCAGCACAGCCATTCCTAAAGGTGAGCAGGGCAGGAGGGGGCTCCTGGCTCTGTCCCACGGGGGGAAGCCTCAGGCATCCCCTGCAAAATCCCCTGGGCAACACGATTCCCAGTTCCCAGACAGCTCAGGCTGTGGGTTCCTGCATGGATGGGGCTGGAGGTGCCTGCAGGGCAGGAGGTGACAGCCCTGCATGGGGCTGGCAGGGAGTGAGGTCCCAGAACAGGGATGGAGGTGACAGCCCAATGCTTTGAGGCAGCTCTGCAGCCCTGCATGGGCTCCTGCAGCTCCAGGCTGGGCCCAGAGCTCTGTCCTTGCCCTGGTGCTGGGGACACGTGGCCAAACTCAGCTCCCTCCTCCTGGGGTGGCCACGGAGCCAGGACAGCCCTGACAGTGCCCAAGTCACCTGGTGATGGTGGAACAGTGAAATCCATGGAGCCTCCCAGAGCAGGGCTGCAGGTCAGAGATGAGGCTGCAGCTGGGCAGGAGGGCCAGCACACACCACACAAGCACCTTCTCCAGGAGAAAACACATCCTGGGATCCAGCAAGAGCAATACTGCAGCCAAATCCCCAGAGCCCAGGCAAAGGATGCACCCAGATGCCAGATCCCAGCCCAAGCACTGCATCCCCATCCCCCTGAAGGGCTGAGCCTCTCACCAAAGCCCTCAGCACCTCTGCTGCTGGAACCACCTTCCCAGAGCAGGGGCTGAGCAGCTGGCAGGTCCCCAAGCCCCTGGCCTGGAGCCTTGGGCACCACAGAGCCCAGGACCGGAGCCACACAAGGCCCTGGCAGTGGGAGCAGTGGCTCTTCCCCTCCCTTAGTGCCCAGTTTGGAGCAGTGAGCTGGGCAAGGCACCGGTGCTCGTGCAGCACAGAGAGGCATCACTGCTCCAGGGGGCAAGTTCTTTATTTGTGGCCTGGAGGCAGGAGTAAAACCTGGCAAGTCTACAATCAAATAGGAAATACAATTAAGTGGGAGAACAAGCTTCAGTGAATCCAGGGTGAGTCTAAAAACTACCAGCAGCAGCAGCAGAAGGGTGCACACGAGCAGTGTGCACCCCCAGGGCACCAGGGACAGGGCTGGCTCCAGCAGTGCCATCCTGCAGCCCAGCAGGAGGAAAGGATTGCATTCCAGCTCTAGCCCTTTGCTTGGTCTCAGCCTGAGTGCCTGGCAGGACACAGTGTGACAGACAGATGGCTGTGGACAGACCACTGGACACATAGTGCACAGCTGGGCCTGGGGCATCTACCCTCACACCGCCTCTGCTCCCAGCTGCATCCCAGGACCACCGTCCCAGCCAGGACCCCTCAGGGGACACAGCCACCTCCCCCTGCCAGGGTTTCCCCTCCCAGGAGTTGCCAAGGCAGAACTGAGCCCCCCACACTGGGTGACCCCGACCCCAGGCAGGCTGAGCGATCCCCCTCCCAAAAAGGAGCTGCTGCTGCTGCTGCTGCTGGGGCTCCTGTGCAGTGCTCAGGCTAAGATAGGGGAGGAAGAGGATGGGTACCCACGGGTGGCACTGCCTGGGGCTTGGCAAAGGCCACAGGAGCAGCTTGGAGGGAACCACAAAGGGCCAGTGACCATCTGAGCCCTCCAAGCTGTCGCTGTGTCACAGCCACAGCAGCTCAGAGGGCAGCAATGGCACAGGGTGGGCTTGGTCCCCACCCAGCACCCCAGAGCTGTGTCCCCCAGGCAGACACAGGACTGGCAGTGTCACCAGAGGCTGTGGCTGTCGGCACTGGCTCTGGGAGATGTCCCCACACGGTGTCCCAGGTCACATCTGTCTCTCTGTCAGTCAGTCCCAGGCTGTCCATCAGTGGGGTTGGTTTGCTCCTGCAGCCCAGACATCTGCAAGAGAGGGTGGAGGTGGGGACAGAGCCCTGCTGGGGCCTGCCAGCTCAGGGAGGCTCCCAGGAGGAAGGCAGGACACCCCTTCCCTGCCAGGCTGCAGGAATCCATGGAAGGAAGAGGCTCTGGGGACTCTTTGTGCTCAATCCTGCTGCTGGGGCACAGAAAATGGGCATCAGGTTTCTCTAGGGGAATCTCAGAGGTGTCTGGACAAGTGTCCACAAGACACCACATCACAAGCCAGGCTCAAAGGGAAAATCCAGCAGGTTCTGCTCATCCCAAGTCATCCCTAGAACTGGCCATGAGGACACTGTACCCACTGCTCCAGCAGCCGTGCCCCAGGAGAATCGTGGTTAAGAATCATCATTTAAGTTGGAAAAGCCCTCTAAGACCATTAAATCCAACTGTTCCCCCAGCACTGCCAAGGCCACCACTAAAACATGTCCCCAAGTGCCACATCCACACGGTTTTTAAATCCCTGCAGGGATGGGGACTCCCCCACCGCCCTGGGCAGCTGTGCCAGTGCCTGACTGTAGGAATGTGCCCCCTGTTGACCAAGTGACAAAATTATCCTTTGTGTCCTTAGAAAGGAAAAAAGGCCAAAAGTTTCTCTCCTGGATCAGGTAAAAGGACACCTCACAGACTTGGGGACTTCACCTCAAACTGAAGGATAGCCAATTGGATAGAAGCCAAAAAGTACCCCCTGAGCAATTTACTAGAAAAATGAGACAACAAAGGAACTAATGGCTTTTGTGAGGTGTGTTACCAGGAGCAAGAACCTCTTGCACCTGGCTGGGTTTTTCTCTGTAAAGAGTTTTGTTATTTTGCCTTTTCTTAAAACTTTTTTGTTTCTGACACTACCACAGAAGCCATCCTGCTGATTTTATGCCACCTGAGGTATAGATCTCCAAGAGCTTATAAGACCTGGCTCAAGGAGACCATTACATCACCTGTCCACCCCTTCCATGAAGAAATTTTCTCTTAACACCCAACCTACACCTCCCCTGGGACAGCTTGAGGCTGTTTCCCCTTGTCCTGTCCCTGTTCCCTGGGATCAGAGTCCAAACCACTCAGCTGTCCCCTCCTGTCAGGAGCTGTGCAGAGCCACAAGGTCCCCCCTGAGCCTCCTTTTCTCCAGGCTGAGCCCCTTCCCAGCTCCCTCAGCCTCTCCTCACAGCCCCCGTGCCCCAGGGAACAGCAGGGATTCCCTGAGGAGCCCTGCTCCAATCCCACGAGGGGGAAATGCAGTCACCTAGAGTTTAGCAGAGGAGGAGGCAATACCCAGCAAGGCAGAGAAGCTGTTGGGGGAGGTGAGCCAGCTGCCCCCGTCCACGACCAGGGTGGTGCCGGTGACGTAGGACGAGAGGGGGCTGGCCAGGTACAGCGCGCTGTGCGCGATCTCCGTCTTGTTCCCCGCGCGCTGCAGCGGGATCGCCGAAAACTGGTTGGACTTCTCTGCAAATTTCCCACCTAAAAGGAGCAGGAAAAAGTCAGTTTGGACCATGGGAGGATTGTCCACCGCCATGGCTGGCCAGGCACTGCAGCACTGCCCGTGGGGATGGCTGAGTGCTCCAGGGAACTGGGGTGAGATCCTGGCACAGCCCTGGGATAAAAACCCGGGAAGATTTAAATGAGGAAGGTTTAAATAAATCACCAAGCCCAGCAGGGATTTTGTACTGACCCAGAGAGCTCAAGGACCTCAGAAAGCTTTAGAACCAAGGAATGGTTGGGCTGGGAGGGATCTCTCCTTCTCCTCCTCCCCTGCCATGGCAGGGACACCTCCCACTGTCCCAGGCTGCTCCCAGCCCTGCCCAGCCTGGCCTTGGGCACTGCCAGGGATCCAGGGGCAGCCACAGCTGCTCTGGGCACCCTGTGCCAGGGCCTGCCCACCCTCACAGGGAACAATTCCTCATTCCCAATATCCCATCCATCCCTGCCCTCTGGCAGTGGGAGCCATTCCCTGTGTCCTGTCCCTCCATCCCTTGTCCCCAGTCCCTCTGCAGCTCTCCTGGAGCCCCTTTAGGCTCTGGAAGAGATTCTGAGGTCTCCATGGCCCCAGAGCAGAGCACCTCTAACCCTTGGAGCATCTCCATGGCCTCTGGACCTACTCTAAGAGTTCCAGGTCTTTCCCACCCTCTGGGGCTGCACCAGCACTCTGCTGATGGACTACAAGAGCCAACCCCTCAGGCAGGGCAGAGTTTTGGGGGAGCACATTCCATCATGGCATCAGGGAGCCCAAACTGCTGCCAAAGCAGTGCCCTGGGAGGTACTAGGGATGTGGGAAGGGCTGTTCCCACAGAGCTGTGCCAGCCAAGGCACAGCCCAGCAGCAATCCCCATGAGCTGTGTGGCACTGTGGGTCCCTCCCAGTCCCACCCCCAGTCCCCTCCCAGCAGGGCAGTGCCAGGGCAGGGCTGGGAGCCCAGGTGCCTCACCCAGGCGTCGGAAGCCCTCGGTGCCCGTGATGGGGCCGGGGGCCAGGCTGTTCACACGGATGTTGTTGGGCCCCCACTCCACGGCAAGGTGACGGGTCATGGCATCTGGGGAGGGATTGCAACAGCACTGAGAAACAGAGCCAAGCCACGCCAGAAACTTCTTGGGAGGGGGGGAAAAATGCCACAGAACAGTCTGGCTGAGAGCAAAGAGCCCTGGAGGGGAGAAGAGCCTCATCCCAAACCCAGGCATGCAGCACCCACACCTATTCACCCCCACTGCCCCTCCCCAAGGTTTCTTGTCGCAGACATCTTTTATGGAAAATCCTTCCCTTAGGATTTTTCCTTCTGAGAAGCTGAGAGGCCTCAGGAACAAAATGTAAACATTGATTATCTGCTGCTGTGGAATGCAACAGGTGCATCTGTGATTGGGCCATGTTGGATGTTTGTAATTAATGGCCAATCACAGCTCAGCTGGCTCGGGCTCTCTGTCCGAGCCACAAGCCTTTGTTATCATTCCTTCTCTATTCTATTCTTAGCCAGCCTTCTGAGGAAATCCTTTCTTCTATTCTTTTAGTATAGTTTTAATATAATATATATCATAAAATAATAAATCAGCCTTCTGAAACATGGAGTCAGATCCTCGTCTCTTCCCTCATCCTCAGACCCCTGTGAGCACCATCACAGCATCTTCCATGCCAGTATTTAGGAAGGACTGGCTTCTTTTGTGGCTCAGAGCCCCAGCAGGGTGTGTGCAGGTACCTATGGCAGCCTTGGCAGCCCCAGCGTGCACCTGCAGGGCCTGCCCTCGGTAGCTCAGGGTGGCCGTGATGTTAACGATGACCCCGCCGTGGTCCTGGGGAAGGAAAGGAGATGTGGAGTGAGGCAGGGAGCAGCACAAAGACTCACAGAGGGCTCTGAGGGACAGGAGAGCTGGGCTTGGAGGGACAGTCACCCACAGGCACTGCCAAGCCATCACTGGGGCAGCTCTGATAAATCTCAGGGGTGGGGCAGCCAGCAGGAGAGGTGGGACATGCAGGGTAGAAGGAAAGGCCAAGGGAAAGTGGAAGAGCTGGAAAGAGAGCAGGAGATCAGCTCCTCGAGGTGGCAGAGCATAGAAAGGTGCTGCAACAGCACAAAGCCCCAGGGCAAGGGACAGGAGGAGCCCCAGTTCAGGGCTGGGATCCCTGGAAGGGAACAGAGTGGATCTGTACAGGGAGGCTCCGGGTCCTTGCACTTCCCTGATTTCCCCAGGAGCACAGTGGGGTTTGACACTACCCCTGCCTAGCAGAGCCTCTCCTCAGAGCCCCCTGTGCCACTTACCCGGAAATATTTCTCAAAGAGCACCTTGGAGGTGTTGAAGGTGCCCAGGGTGTCGATGTCGATCACAGTCTTGAAGGCGTTGAAGGACAGGGCACTGGCTGGGCACAGGAAATTCCCTGCAGCACCTGAACCACAGGGACAGACAGTCAGGGCTGGGACAGGTGTCAGGGCCCTTCTGGGACAGGGAGGGTGAGGGACAATGTCTGCATGCATGAAGACAGCCCTGCTGAGGGATAAACTGGGGCTCTGGGTGCCCAGCAGCACAGCCAGCACGAGGGGAGCAGGGATGATCCACACCCAGACAAACAGGGATGGCCAGGCAGCACACACAGATCTCTGCTTCCTCTGAGCCCCCAGGAAAACACCCTGCCCAGCAGTGAGCCCAGACAGCTGGGAGCCCTGGCAATAGTGCAGTAGGAGGGATAGTGCAGAGGGGCTCCAGAGCATCTCCATGGCCTCTGGACCCACTCTAAGAGCTCCAGATCTTTCCCATCCTCTGGGGCTGCACCAGCACTCTGCTGATGGACTCCAAGAACCAACCCCTTAGGCAGGGCTGAGTTTTGGGGGAGCACACTCCATCATGGCATCAGAGAGCCCAAACTGCTGCCAAAGCAGTGTCCTGTGCAGCCTCACCATTGATGAGGATGTCAATCCTCTGGAACTCCTGCAGTGCCTCATCCACCGCGGCCGCGATGGTCTGTGGCTGCCGCACGTCCATGCACAGGGGCAGGCACTGCTGCCCTGTGGCTGCCACCAGCTTCTTCGAGGCCTGAAATGACAAAAAAACCACCTGAGAGAGCCTGGCTGCAGCCTGCTAGCCCTGGGGCAGCCAGGGAAAGCTCCTGCAACAACCCAGCACGCTGGGCAGGCTGAGCCCAGGTACCTGCGTGGGCTGCCATGGATCAGCACAGCCCAGGCAACATCTCTGCAGGGCAAGGACAAAGGTTGGACCCCAGCAAGGCTTTTTTTGGCATGAGCCCAGGCATAATTGCCCTTTAAATCCAAAGAGTCAGTGAGCAAAAGGGCAAGGACAGAGCAGCCAGGTGTCAGGCTGTGAAACAGAGCAGCTCTGCAGCTCAGGGTTTGTCACGTGCCACCCCTATGGCTCATTAAGAGTAAGATTTTCCCCAGCAAATTAAGCACAGGGGAAACACAAGCTCAGCAGCAACTCCACACAACACCCAGAGCTGCTCCAACTTCTGTTTTGGGCTCTGTGAGAGGTCCTGAACCCCAACAACACACAGTTGCACAAGCAGCTGGAGTCCTGGACTGCAGATTCTGTGGCCTCAGAAGACTCTGGCCCCTGAGGACTAAAAACCTGCTGAGCCAGCTTCTTCTGGCACATGAGCATAAGGGGGTGGGAAATGACAGCCAATCACACCTGCACTGTCCCCTCTGCCCCAAAACACAGGACACCTGTGCAACCCACAAACCACACAGCCCCCGGCATCTGCTCCTACTCCACACTGAGCTTTCAGTCCAACCCTGGGCTCTGCCCTGCTGACAAAACCTCCCCCACAGCTCATTTCTGCCTCTCTCCCCTACAAAAAGACATCATGATCATGGAGTAGTCCTCACAAAGCAGGTTCCAGGTTAAAAGAGCT
The DNA here is from genome assembly GCF_027579445.1 of Ammospiza nelsoni. Lineage (NCBI taxonomy): Eukaryota > Metazoa > Chordata > Aves > Passeriformes > Passerellidae > Ammospiza > Ammospiza nelsoni. Next base: position 14,550,153 of record NC_080649.1, on the reverse strand, counting down.
GTGCTGGAGACGGGGTGGGTGCAGCCCCAAACCCACACCCACACTGCTGGAGTGTCCGGGGCTTGCAGGCTGGGAAGCAATGGGAAGCACTGGGAGGCAATGGGAAGCACTGGGAAGCACTGGGAAGCCATTCCTCCTACTGCACTATTCCCAGGGCTCCGGCTCCACAGGCAGAGAGCAGAAGGATGTTGGGGGCTCGCAGGTGAGCCCGCACTCACCTCGGCCACCCGCTGCAGGTTCCTGCTGGCAATGACGGTGCGGCAGCCGTGCCTGCGGGGAAGGGGCAGGTGAGACGGGCCGGGCTCCCCAGCGGCACCCCGGGATCAGCTCGGGGGCTCCCCGAAGGAATCGCTGCTGCTCCAGGCCCGCGGGACGGGGAGAGGCAGGGCCCGGTGCCCGGAGCCTCCCTGAGGGCTCTGCCGGCCTCGGCTGCACATCCCGGGCAAAGGGATGGGACGGGGGAGAGAGAAGAGAAAAGAGAAGAGAAAAGAGAAAGAGAAAAGAGAAAAGAAGGAAAGTGAGGGGAAAGAAGGGAAAAGTGGGGAAGAGAAGAAGGGGAAAGAAGGAGAGAAGGAGGGGCCGGTGCCAGGGCAGGGGCTCCCGCACCTCATGAAGATCTCGGCGATGCGGAAGCCGATGCCGGAGCCGCCGCCGGTGATGAAGGCCACCTGGCCCCTGTGGGACAGAGGCACGGTGAGAGCCGGGCCCCGGGGAGGCGGCCCCGCGGCCCCCGGGGCGCCGGCACTCACTGGAGCAGGTCGGGGCTGAGCAGGTGCCGGTACTGCGGCAGACACTCGTCCCCGTCCTCGTCCGGGGGCACCAGCGCGGCCATGGCGGCCTCGGCCATGGCGGGGGTGCTGCTGCTCACTGCGCCTGCGCGGGCGCCGCCGCCGTCGCCTGGCAACGGGGAGCGCTCCGGGACACAGCGACACCGAGCGGCCATGGCGGGAACTGCAGCGCGGGGAGACCGGGGCTGTCCCAGGGCTCCCGGTGAGATCCCGGTGAGATATCACAGAGATAACCCAGAGACATCCCAGTGAGATATCCCAGTGAGATATCCCAGTGAGAGATCCCAGTGAGAGATCCCAGAGACATCCCAGTGAGAGATCCCAGAGATATCTTAGTGCTTCCAGAGATATCACAGACATATCCCAGAGCTAGCCCTCTGATCCCTGTGCTCCCAGTGACATCCACCGTGCCAGTGCTGTCCCAGTGCTCCCAGCGCTGTCCTGGAGCTGTCCCAGTGCTCCCAGTGATATCCATTGTACCAGTGGTGTCCCAGTGCTTTCCCAAGTGTCTCAGTGGCCCCCGGTGCCACCCAGCGGTGTCTCAGTGCTTCACAGCGGCATCCCAGCGCCTCTCAGCGGTGTCCCAGTGCCACCCAGAGGTGTCCTAGTGGTACCCAGTTGTGTCCCAGTGCCACCTAGCGGTGTCCCAGTGGTTCCCAGTGGCTCCCAGCGTCGCAGGGTGCCCCCAGTTTTACAGCTCAGACCCCAACCCGGTCTCTTCCCGTCACTTGCACAGCCCAGTTCTTCACAGAGCCTCCCAGTACAGCCTGAGTGCTCCCAGAGCCATCCCAGTCCATCCCAAAACTTCCCAGCACTATCCCAGTTTCCCACAGAGCTCCCCAGTACCGATCCAGTGCCCCCCAGGAACAGTCCATGGACACCCCGAGCTTCTCAGAGTCTCCCAGGGACATCCCAGCGCCTCCCAAAGCTTCCAGTACCAACCAGTACCTTCCATGGATGTACCAGTGCCTCCCAGAGCTTCCCAGTACAGCCCCAGGGCCCTCTGGGGACATCCCAGTTCCTCCTAGAGCTTCCAGTACCAACCAGTACCTCCCACACATGTACTAGTGACATCCCAGAGCTTCCCAGTACCACCCCAGTGCCCTCTGGGGACCTCCCAGTGTCCCCCATGATCACCCAGTGCCTGCCAGAGCCTTCCTGGGACACCCCCAGTGCCCTCTGGTGTTACTTCAGTACATCCCCAGAGCTTCCCAGTGCCACCCCAGTCTCCCAGTGACATCCCAGTGCCTCCCAAAGCTTCTCAGTGCCTCTGCAGGGACATCCCAGAGCTTCCCAATGCCCTCTGGGGACATCCCAGTGCCTCCCAGTACAGCCCCAGTGCCCTCTGGGGACATCCCAATGTCTCCAGAGCTTCCTGGTGCCATCCGAGGGAGGAGACCGGAGCCAGAGCTGGGGACACGGGGGTTTATTGGGGTTTGGGGTGCCCCGGCTGGGGCCCTAGAGCCCGTAGATGTTGTCCCTGTCGCTGCTGTCCCAGGCCACCAGCTCGTCCCGCCGGAACCAGAAGCCGATCTCCCTCTGGGCCGTCTCGGTGGAGTCGCTGGCGTGGACCACGTTCCTGCGAGGGGACAGGGATGGGGACAGTGCCACGGCCCCGGGGTCCCGCCCCCGCGGCCCTACCTGGTGATGTGCACGCTGAGGTCCCCGCGGATTGTCCCCACGGCACTGCTGTCCCCAACCATGGCCCGCGTGCACCGCACCACGTTGTAGCCCTCCCACACCTGCGGGACAGAGACAGGCACAGGGACAGGGACAGGGACAGCTGAGTTCCCCGCGCCCCCCAGGACCCCCGGGCTGTCCCCTCACCATGGCCACCACCGGCCCCGAGGTCATGTAGGCGACGAGCGCGGGGTAGAAGGGCTTCGGCCGCAGCTGCTCGTAGTGCTGCTCCACGAGCCTCCGGTCCGCCTGCGGCAGCGGCGGTGACAGTGACACCCGGGCGGTGTCCCCGTCACCCCCGCTCCCGGAGCGGTGTCCCCGGCTACCTGGAGCAGCTTCATGGCCACCAGCTTGAAGCCGCGGCGCTCGAAGCGCTGGATGATGTCCCCGAGCAGGCGCCGCTGCACCGCGTCCGGCTTGGCCAGCAGCAGCGTCCTCTCCTGCAGCGCCGCGGGGGCTGCGCGGGTCACCGTCACCGCCACTGTCACCACCGCGGGACACCGGACACACCCGACACCGGCACGGCGGCAGCAGGGCCCCGAGCTCGCCCCCATGGCTGTCCCCATCCTCGTCCCCATCCCTGTCCCCATCACTGTCCCCATCCCGGGGCGTGTCCCCTGGCCAAGCTGTGCCTCTCAGGCTGCTGGGGTCCCAGGAGACGCGTCACAAAGCCCTGACGGGTGTTGGGGACATGTCCGTGGCCAGAAAACAGCCTTTAAGCCAGCCATGTCTGTGCCTTGTCCCCGTGTCCCCGTGCTGGGCACTGTCCCCTGCCTGGCCCCGGGTCTTCCCCCCGCCCGGTCACAGCGCTCCGCTGCTGGAGGGGAAAATCGGTGACCGAGGGTCGGCAGGGTCCGGTCCCGGTGTCACCCGAGGGACAGCACGGTCCGGTCCCGGTGTCACCCGAGGGACAGCACGGTCCGGTCCCGGTGTCACCCGAGGGATAGCACGGTCCCACACCGCCGCTGGCCCTGCCGCGGCTGCGCCGCAGGAGGGGACAGCAGCCCCAGGGGACAGCGCATCCCGTCCGCTGGAGGGACAGAGGGGACAGGAAGGAGGGGAAGGGAGAGAGGAGGAAGGGAGGGGACATTTCATTCCCAATCTCTTCGGGCTCCCGTCCCGGGCTGGGGGTGGCCCCGGTGCTGGCGGGGACAGGAGCCGGACAAACCGAGCCCGTGAGCTCCCCCGGGCACTGCTGGGCACGGTTCGGCTCTGCCAGGGCACTGCCCTGTCCCTGTCCCCCGCATCGAGGTCCCCCCAGCACCGCCCTGGGGACACTGAACCCCTTGGGACCAGCTCCGGGCTCTGTCCCACCCTGGTACACGGGGCTGGGGACAGCAGGGCCTGGCACTTGTCCCACGAAGGGGTGACAGGAGCCCGTGAGCCGCCACCCTGGAGGGACCGGGGACACTGCGAGGGGACGGGGCACCGAGGGGACAGCGTGGGAACGGGAGCTCTGAGGGGCGGCACAAGCAGGGAACCGGGAACAGGATGGGGATGAGGACAAGGTCCCCAGGAGCAGGGCAGGGAAGGGGCTGAAGGCCCCCAGGGATGGGGACCGGGGACACTGGAGCAGGGGTGGGGACAGGGTCCCCAGGGGTAGGATGGTGAGGACAGGTCCCCAGGGGCAGGCTGAGGGTGGGGACAGGTCCCCAGGGGTAGGATGAGGTTAGGGACAGGGTCCCCAGGGGCAGTACAAGGGTGGGCACAGGGTCCCCAGGGGTAGGATGAGGTTAGGGACTGAGTCCCCAGGGGCAGGACAGGGACGGGCCGTGTCTCACCGGAGCCGTAGCAGCGGGGCGCGGCGGGGCTCAGGCCGGGCTGTCCCCGCGGGAGGCTCCGGGCCAGGCAGCGCCCCAGGGAGCCCATGGCGGCCCCGGCGGGTCCCGGCCGGGCTCGGTCGCTCTGCGGAGGCTTTAAGGGCCGGGGACGGGTCAGGATTCCGTCCCTCCCCTTAAAGGCCGCCGCGCCTGCTCGGGACATCCCGGGCCGGAGCATCCTCCCCATGCAGAGCATTCCAGCACGGAGCATCCTGGCACGGAACATCCCGGCTTGGAAGCCCAAATTCTGCCAGGGTGGGAGCACAGCCCACGGCCACCCCGAGGGGAGCCAGACCCTGCCAGGACCCAAGCCTGGATCATGCTTTGCCCTCGATTCAGCAGCAGGGAGACGCCGGGTCAGCCCATGCCAGGCTGAGCTGGGGCACAAGGGCAGCCAGGGCAGTGTCCCCCAGCGGGCACACACCTGCCCTGGGCACAGGGGGTGCTGGGGAAGGGCTGCAAGGCCCTGCCAGGTGGGACCCCTGTGATCACTTCTCCAAGGCCCATTCCAGACCCAGTTTGGGAAATCACTCTGTGCTGGGCTTCCCTGCACTCTGACACCTCATGGGAGAGCAGCCTGGCAGCTTGGAGCCTGCTCCCCAAATCTGTGCTCATCTGAAGGACTGAGGAGTGCCCTGAAGAAACAAGTGAGGGTTGGGCTCGATCCCAGTGTCCCTGTTCCCACCCTGCCTTCCCAAGGCACAGGGATGGGGGGACAGAGCCCCTGCCACAGCCTGGGGGGCTCTGGGGACCTGCTGTGCTCAGCACTGTGACAAAAACACCCCAGTGCCTTCCCATTGGCAAATGGATTCAACAGGCTATGGAAAAGAGCCCCAAACAAGGGGCTGGAGGTGGGAAAGGCCCTCTGCCAGGCCAGGGGGAACAGCACAGAAGGGTGGCAAAGGGGAAAGAGGTTTTAGGACAAGGGGTGGCAGATTGGAGGCTGGGCTTCGGTCCCCTGGCAGCTGCTGGCACTGACCAAGGGAAAATCTACTTTCACCCTGTGTGAAGCCAAGAGAAGCAGCATGAGCCTGGAGAGGTGTGCTGGGATGGAATCCCTGCAGCCCCAAAGGGAAGTGGTGGAGGAGGAGGCTGCCAGCTCTCCATGCCCCCCCGTGCCCCCCAGGGCAGGGCAGAGCTGCTGGGAGTGCCCAGGAGGAGCTCAGGAGCAGGGCCAGGGCTGGACCCTGCACTGGGGGCTGCTGCAGTGTCACCAGCAGGAACAACGAGGACTCCAAGTGGAGACAGGGGCACTGCTCCAGGAGTGGCTGGCAGGGAGTCAGGATGGCACAGACCATCACCCTCTTCCTCCCTCTGGAGGCAGCTCAGCCCTCACTTGGCAAGGCCTGGAGCAGGTGAGGCCCATCCTGGGCACCTGGACTCTGCTCCAGGGCAGGGAGCACAGAGATCCAGCTGGTGCCAGCTCAGAGCCTGGATGCAGGGATGGCACAGATCATCCAAGGAGCATCCACCATCCCCCATGACAAACAGGCACAGAGAAGGGGCTTGTCCACAAAACTGAATCACAGGAACCATGGAGGAAGTGCTGCCACACTGCAGCTCACCCCTGGCACCTGCCAGCTCACCCCTGGCACCTCCCAGCTGTGCAGGTGCAGCCACAGCACAGCCACATCTCCAAACTCTCCCAGGAGAACATCCCAGGAGTGTTCCCTTCCCAGAGCCTGGGGCTGCTCCTGCTACTGCAGCTGCCCACCTAAACACAGGGAATTAAGAATTATTCCACAGAATCATGGAATGGTTTGGGTTGGAAGGGACCTCAAAGATCATCACACCCCCTGTCATGGGCAGGAACACTTTCCACCATCCCAGGCTGCTCCAAGCCCTGCCCAGCCTGGTCTTGGGCACTGCCAGGGATCCAGGGGCAGCCACAGCTGCTCTGGGCACCCTGCCAGGGAGCAATTCTTTCCCAATATCCCATCCATCCCTGCCCTCATTCAGCCTAAGGCCATTTCCTCATGTCCTGTCACTCCATGCCTCTCTAATTTAATCTATTAAATATAAAAATTAGGACTAATATAATACTGCTTCCTGACCAGAGAAAAGAAATTATTCTCAGGGAAAAGAAACCATTCCCAGCTGCATGATCAGAGATCCACAAGCCTCACACAATCTGCTCCTGCCTGACTGGAGCCTGGGATTGTACCAAATGCCACCACTGTGTCACTGGGCAGAGGGTGAAGTTCAGCTCCAGGCTCCCTGGGAATGGGGGATTTCTTCCTTTTCTTCCTGCAGGCACTTCATGATCGATTCACACACTTGTGCTGGAGGGAATGAATGGATCACCACAACACAGGAGGAGAACAATGAGGAGACAGCAGAAGAGGCCACCACTGATCTGCACCTTCCAGGAACTGCTGGACTTGTTGGGATTTTTGCTGGCTGCTCCTCATTCCCGATCCTGGGAAAAGCTGTGGATCACTGCCTGTTCATTTATATTAAATGACCTACAGGGAAACGAACCCAGCCCCAAGTTATTTAAAACAACAAAGTAAGCACTTTATTCCCATTAAGCATGTTGTTTTAGTATCACAATGGAATGATGAGAAAACGTTTACGTTTAAAAAAAAAACCCAAAAAAAGTCTCTAAATCCCCGCCAACATCGGGGATTTTAAATTTCAAGGCAATTTAAAAACAAAGGGAGTGACAGAAGTGCCAAACCAGTCCCAACGTCAGGAGACTCCTCCTCTGAGAGCTGGGCGGGGCAGGAAGGTGGAATGACACGAAGGTACGAATGTCTGAAGTGGTCTTTGGCGCTTCTGCCTCGCGTTTCATACGGACATGATCTCTCCAGACACCTCCAGATGCAACAAAGTGCTACGGGAGCAGAGGGAACGCCCCGGGAGGGAGAGGGATTTCCCGGCAGCCGGGATGCCCCGGGGTGGGCATTAAGACACATCCTGCGGCTCCAGCTGCGGCCTCGGGCTGGGCAGGAGAACTCAAAGGAAGCGGTGGAGCGGTGAAGGCAGCGCCGGCCCGGGGCAGAGCGGGGCCGGGGCCGGGCCCGGGGCCGGCACTCACTCCGGGGCAGTCACTATAACTTCACAGTGCCCGGGGGCAGGCTGTCGTTGCACAGTCTGTAATAGCGCAGGTCGTTCACCAGCCTGTGCACGTTCTGTGTGAACGAGGGCAGGTCCTGCAAGGGAGACAACAAAAACTGCTGGGAACGGACTCACAGCAGAGGGGTACCGAGAGGGGCAGGCAGCCAGTGGGTGTTCACACCTGAGCAGATCCACCCTGACTCAGTCTGAGCCCAGGGAACTCCAGGCTCTGGGGCAGAGATGGTTTCAGAGCTGACTGCAGGGATCCAGCTCTGCTCCCATCTCAGCTTGTGCAGCGAGGCCCCAGAGGAATGGGCGTGGAATCCTGGAATGGTCTGGGTTGGGAAGGGACCTGAAATCCCATCCAGTGCCACCCCTGCCATGGCAGGGACACCTTCCACCATCCCAGCTGCTCCAAGCCCTGCCCAGCCTGGCCTTGGGCACTGCCAGGGATCCAGGGGCAGCCACAGCTGCTCTGGGCACCCTGTGCCAGGGCCTGCCCACCCTCACAGGGAACAATTCCCAATTCCCAATATCCCATCCATCCCTGCCCTCTGGCAGTGGAAACCATTCCCTGTGTCCTGTCCCTCCATCCCTTGTCCCCAGTCCCTCTGCAGCTCTCCTGGAGCCCCTTTAGGCCCTGGCAGGGGCTCTGAGGTGTCCCTGGATCCATTTCTCCCCCAGCTCTCCCAGCCTCTCCATGGCCAGATTCAGCACTAATTCCTTGCTGCCCACCTGCCAAGGTTCCTGGGTGTCACACACTCCCTAACAAGGGCTCATATTCCTGTTGAACAGTCACCTTCCAGAGCCAAGCAATTCCCCCAGGACTCCATTCCCACCCTCACCCTCAGTCTCAAATTCCCATCCCCTCCCTCAGGACAGGGAGCACTCAATGGACAACTCTCAGTAATGGAAGCCAGAACCTGCTGCTCTGCCATGATATTCCACACATTTCCTTCCCTGCTCTGCCATGGTATTCCACACATTCCCTCTCCACACATGAAGGGTTTGCAGGGATTGTGAGCCTGTGCAGGTACTCTCCTTGCTGTAACCCTCAAACATCTGGCCAGCAGCTGGAGCGAGATTTAGGCAAGGACCTAAGCGTCCCACCTGTGAATACATCAGCCTATTCCAGTGAAACCTTCCTCCAGGAATCACCTTCCCTGACTCCCACAGCACCCTGCAGCCTGAGGGGTGATGGCAGCTCTGTCACCTCCACTGGGACCCCTGGCTGAGGATTGCTGAGCATGGAAGTGCTGGGAACAAAAGGCACTGCCTGGAGACACTGCCAGTGCCTTCTGGCTGCCAGCAACCAGGACCCTGCAAGTCCTTAGAGCCACAAATGCCACCTCTGAGCTGATACCCAGACCCTGGGGAAGGACTTCTTGTTCCAGGTTGCAAGGCAAGATGTTTTCCATTACCATCTGTATGGCAGATTATCTTTGTCCAGTGGGCAGTTTGACTTATCTCTGAGTGACCACAATCACTCTTCCCTTGGGAGGGGACACCTGCTGATAACAGCTATTGAATGTCACTGCATGGCTGATAAGAACTACAGCATCCCATTGGGAGATGTGAGCCCAGAGGGAGGAGCCAAGCATTGCTACCCACATATAATCTGGAGATTCTGGAGCACCAGCACGGCTTCTCCACTGGATTCCCCAGAGGAACAGCAGCTGCCTCTCCCACTGGATCTTCAGAGGAAGAATCCATCCTTCTCTACAGATCCCCCTTGCTCCAACAGAACCACCCCTGACACTGCAGGAGGGCTGCAGCCACATTTCCAATGGGACTCCTGTCACAGGGTGTCAGGTTGGGTTCTGACTCTGTCAGTGTTGTTCTAGTGTTCTGCATTGTTTATTTTATCTTTTTATTTTCTTCCCTATTAAAGAACTGTTATTTCCTGCTCCCATCATTTTTGTTGCCTGAGAGCCCCTTAATTTAAAATTTATAGCAATTTGAAATGGGGGAGTTAATTTTCTCCATTTCAGAGGAGGCTCCTGCCGTCCTTAGCAGACTCCTGTCTTTCCAAACCAAGACACTTCTCTTTCCCTGGAAAATGGCCTCCAATGCATCCTGGCAACAGCACAATGCTGCAGGCCCCTCCTCACCCTGTCCATTTTGAAGTTCCTCCCCAGCACGTTCTTCTGGTTGGAGTCCACGCCGTCACAGCTGGCCAGGAACTCGGGCAGGAAGGCGGAGTAGAAGCCATCAAAGTCCACCGAGGCCATGTTGTAGGTGGCGATGCCGATCTCCTCCTGCAGCAGGTCGTGGCTCTTGTGCACCAGCACCTGCAGCAGCACGTTCACAAACTGGAACAGCATCGTGGTCCTGAAGATCTTCTGCACAGGGAGAGGGGCACAGGGTCAGGGGACTTCACTCCTGCCACAGGAGGGACAAATCCAGCAAGGACAGAGCGGCCACGGCCCCAGAGGCAGCTGTACACTCTGGTGAGCACTGAGACGATTGTCTAAGCCAAGCCAGATCAAAAATGGCCTAAATTAGATCAAGTAGTGTCAGATTGAGAGTTAATGTTGAATTTGGCCAAACTTACCTCATGGTTTGGGGCTTCAGGGAGAGCTCAGAGCCCCTGCCAGGGCCTAAAGGGGCTCCAGGAGAGCTGGAGAGGGACTGGGGACAAGGGATGGAGGGACAGGACACAGGGAATGGCTCCCACTGCCAGAGGGCAGGGATGGATGGGATATTGGGAATGGGGAATTGTTCCCTGGCAAGGTGGGCAGGCCCTGGCACAGGGTGCCCAGAGCAGCTGTGGCTGCCCCTGGATCCCTGGCAGTGCCCAAGGCCAGGCTGGGCAGGGCTGGGAGCAGCCTGGGACAGTGGGAGGTGTCCCTGCCCATAGCAGGGGGTTAAATATAAATCATCTTTACAGTCCCACCCAGCGCAAACCATTCCACAATTCCATGCTCTGACCCAAGTTTTAAGCATTGGCAAAGCCACTAGCATCAAGTCCCACTGCAATTCCAGCCAGGATTTCCCTGCACTCTTGGGAGCCATGGAATGTGGCCAAGGGCCTGAAATCTGCCCCAGGCACCTGTGAACACAAAGGGCTGCCCTTCAGGTGTGACCACAGATGGGAAACTGCAAGCTCTGCTTTCCCAGGCTGACCAGATTCCCTGGATTCCAGATTTAATCCCCCATGGCAGCAGCTAAGGGGAGGTTACAGGACCTGGGTCCATGGAGATGGAGACTCCCAGTGGCAGTGAGCTGGGAACAGCAGACACCTGCAGCTGCCCAGCTGGGAATGCTGCAGGCACTCCCTGTGCCACTGAGGGTCCCAACTGCTGCTTCCCCAGACACAGCTCACTGTCACTGCTCCCCCAGACACAGATCACTGGCACTGGGTGCTTCTTGGGGAAGATGAAACAGGAAAGCCTTATGAATATGATTGTCTGGCAAAAGTTTTGAGAACACAGAAACTATAAGCAAGATTGAAATGAAAGCAAGCTTTGAGATACCTCAGTTACTGAACAACTGGAAAACAATGGTATGGCCAGCTGAAGGTGATCCCCTTTTGATGGAACAACACCCTCTGCTTGCAGGCAGGCCCAAGGGTCAGAGCAGACCCTACAGCTTGGCAGAAGGGGCCCAAAGAGGAGTTTTTAGGGTTTAAAATGTAACACAGTATGGTAATGTAATGATTCTTATAGGCTGTATGGAAATGCTATAGGATTTGTATATTGTACTAGATTGGTTAGTGAGAATTAGAATATTCAACACAGAAGATTTATTGTATTGTAATGGGAACTTCGCTCTCTTTACCCCTTTTACTCTCTTCCCCTCTTATCCTCTCTCCCCCTCTCTTCTCTCAGCCTGCTCTGAGCTGTGTTTGGCAGCTCCCAGCAGGGCCCTGCCCCCAGGCCCTTTGCAATAAACCCCAAGTTCCTGACCTGGCTGCAGGGATCTCTGTCCTGACCATCCCACCCCCCGATGCTCCTACAGGTGCTCTCTGCTCTCCCTCACTGCCAGAGCAGGGAACACATCCAGCTTTTGTCTGACTGGAGCTGGGATCCCTCCCATCCCCAGCTCCCAGTATCAGGGGTGGTAACTCCATTCCAACCACACAAAGGTTATGGTACTGAACCCCCAAATCCTGACCTGGACTTCCAAGTAGTTTAAAAGCAGTCCCAGGACAGCTCCCACCTCTTCCATGCCCAGAGAGCAGAGGCCAGGCAGGACCCACCTTGTGGTACAGCTTCTGCTTGGTGTTCAGTGTCTCCAGGTAGAAGAGGTTTTGTTTGAACAGGTGAATGTCAGGCTGCAGGAAGGACTGGCCAAACGCCTGGAACAAAGCACAGAGGGAGGAAGGGCATGGAGAGCACCACAAACATCAGAGCTGCCAGCAAAAACAACAGCATTTTCACCCTGAGCCCAGGAGGAACCCCTGGCAGCCTCAGTGCAGCAAGATCACAAGAGACAGGCAGTTCAGATCAGCTGTGCTGCCAGCAGCTCCAGGTCTATGACATTTTGGTGGCAACATGGGCATATCCCTGCAGAGCTGGCTCCACTGGGAGCAGGCAGGCCAAGCTGGCACTGGAGAGGGCCAGGGATGCTGAGCCTTCCAGGCTGCTCAGGAAGGGCAGGGCTGCTCTTCAGGGATGTCACCTGAGGGACCACAGCACAGGGAACAGACCAGGACACAGCCCAGGGGGGGATCTCAGTCTCAGCCAGGAGCCCAAGCAGTGTCACTGCCCTGATTTAGGATTTGGAGATGATTTAGGATTTAGGCCCTGGCAGCCTGTGCAGGGAAGAGCCCAGAACAAAACCTACTGGAGTCTGAGCTGAGGGCTGCACAGTGTGTGATCAAACATCTTTTCCACCCTGAACAGCTCCAAAGCACTGGACAGGGGATGAAGGTGGGTGAGGTCAGCTCTGTACAGAGAAAGGCAGCAGGATTTTAACAGCTCCTCTTCAAGACATTGTGAGCAGAAGAGTTTATTCTCCCACATGACCCATTTATTGTCAAATGGACAAAAATGACCCAGATCCCATCAAGACTGAGCCAGTTCTGGCCTCAGATCTCAGGTGGAAATCAGCAACCAAACTATTAATATCCCCCACACAAAGCCCTGGCTGTGGGAACACTTACAGAGCATGAAATGGGAGTTTTGTATCAGAGCACCAAGAGCCAAGGATCACAACAAGCAATGCAGTGTTGTCACCCTCAGTCTGAACAGAGATTATTATATAAATATCTTCCAGAATGAGGCATTCAAGAGAGTTTGGAAGGGTTACACAGCTACAGGTGAAAGAGATGCTTGGACAGCCCTGCACAGGAGCCAGCCTGGGCTGCAGTGACACCAAAAGGTGGCAGGAGAAGGGAAAGGCCAGACAGAAACATGGCCCAGGTTATGTCAGTGCAAGAGCTCCCTCTCCCCATGTGCACCACAGGGGACTCAGTTTCTCCAGGCACTCCACCAGGGGGAAACTCTTAAAGTTCTCCCACCTGCTGTCTAAAGTGATCTAGGAATTGCAAGGGAACTCATCTGGCCAGCTCTGACTGAACACATGGAACACAGCCTGTTATTCTTAAAAATTCTAATATCCAAACCTGAGAAGGTTGGAGCTGGCTCTGTGCACACACTCTCTCAAGGGGCTCCAGGAGAGCTGGAGAGGGACTGGGGACAAGGGATGGAGGGACAGGACACAGGGAATGGCTCCCACTGCCAGAGGGCAGGGATGGATGGGATATTGGGAATGAGGAATTGTTCCCTGTGAGGGTGGGCAGGCCCTGGCACAGGGTGCCCAGAGCAGCTGTGGCTGCCCCTGGATCCCTGGCAGTGCCCAAGGCCAGGCTGGGCAGGGCTGGGAGCAGCCTGGGACAGTGGGAGGTGTCCCTGCCATGGCAGGGGTGGAATGGGATGAGCTTTCAGGTTTCTTCAACCCAAACCAGTCCATGATTCTCTATTCCCCAGGGTAAAGCCTGTCAGGTGTTACCCCCTGACCCCCATCAAGGCTTGTTGTACAGCACTCACTAAGTCCATGGAAAACAAAAGATACTCAGGAAAACTTCCCAGCACTGGCAGCTCTCCCCAGGGCCAATCACAACACTCAGAATTAAATGGGTCAGTGGCAATAATATATTTTTATTGCAGGATGAGGCTTGCAAAAAAATTAACATTCCTTCCTCATGCCTGCATGGCTCTGTGCCTTGTGAGCTCAGCAGCTGGGTCACTCCTCAGCAACTTTCATTTTCAGCAGTCTGAGGAGGCAAAACCTCCCTCAGGCTCATCTAAACCCATCACCCACATGTGCCCAGGTGGGCCCCTCACAAGAACAGACACTGAGGGGCTGAAGTGTGTCCAGGGAAGGGAACAGAGCTGGGGAGGGGCTGGAGCACCAGGAGGGGCTGAGGGAGCTGGGAAGGGGCTCAGCCTGGAGAAAAGGAGGCTCAGGGGGGACCCTGTGGCTCTGCACAGCTCCTGACAGGAGGGGACAGCTGGGGGAGTCCCAGGGAACAGGGACAGGAGGAGAGGGAATGGCCTCAAGTGCCAGGGGAGGTTTAGGTTGGATATTGGGAAATTCCTTCATGGAAAGGGCTGTCAGGCACTGGCACAGCTGCCCAGAACAGTGGTGGGGTCACCATCCCTGCAGGGATTTAAATGCCATGTGGATGTGGCACTTGGGGACATGTTTAGTGGTGGCCTTGGCAGCGCTGGGGGAATGAGTGGACTCAATCTCAGAGGGCTTTTCCATCCTTAATGATTCTGTGATTCCCTGTTTAGTGCTGCCCTGCAGGACAGGCTCTGGGCAGTGCTGGGAAAGGTGAGTTACCTGCATGATGGCACTGAACTGGGCTTCATTCTCCATCTGCTCCTCTGCCACTCCCCTCTGCACGCTGGCCAGCACGCTGGATTTGAAGAAGTACCTCCAGTTGTGGTGCAGCACCCGGAAGAGCAGCTCAAACAGCTCTGCCTTCACATCAGGGGATGAGCGCTGCCAGGAGAGGGGACAGAGCTCAGGGCAGGCTCCTCTCTGGGATCCCACCCTCCCCTGGGCCCCACCCACACATCACAGCACTTCTAAGGGAGCAGCAGCCCCAGCAGCTGTAGGATCATGCTGAAAACACATCCCTGACTCTGAGCTCTACCTCCCGCTTTGACCTCCTCCCTAATTTTAGCTTCTCTTGAAATCCCTGACAAAATCCTCCACCCACTCTGTTTCCAATCCCACTGGCTGCTCCCCCCCAGGGCGTTTTCCCTCCACACTTGCAGCTCGTGGAAATTCAAAGCTTCACTGCTGCCACTGATACCTTGGGGTTTAAGTTTTTCTGTTTTGTTTCTCTGTGCAGCTTTTAGCTTTATATTAAGTGTTACTGGGATCTTTTCAAAGGGTGGTGAAGACAACACAATCCTGTTCTAGCTGGAGACTCAAGGACAATCTCTTAAAACTTGAGGCCCAAAGTTTAAATAACATGAAAAGAGGAGGGTAGGCAAGCAAGCAAGGATGAAACTTCATAATTTGAAGCCATTAACTGGACAGTTGGCTCCTGTATGCAAATGGACTAAAACTTATAAAAATGTGAGATCTTGTGACCAAGCTCTTTTGTTTCCATCTTGGAGCCCCTCAGGCAGAGCCATGACTGTGGAGGATGGGTCCAATGAGAGATGGAGACTCCCAGTGCCACTGAGGGTCCCAACTGCTGCTCCCCCAGACACACCTGACTGTCACTGCTCCCCCACACACCCCTCACTGTCACTGGGTGCTCTCTGCTCTCCCTCCCTGTCAGAGCAGGGAACACATCCAGCCTTTGTCTGACTGGAGCTGGGATCCCTCCCATTCCCATTTCCCAGTATCAGGGGTGGTAACTCCATTCCAACCACACAAAGGCTGTGGCACAAACCCCCAAATCCTGACCTGGATTTCCAGGTAGTTTAAAAGCAGTCCCAGGACAGCTCCCACCTCTTCCCATGCCCACACAGGACCTGAGCTCTGCTACTGCCAGGGTGTGGCCTTGGAAGACACCTCAATAAAAATCCACTTCATTCCTCTTAATTCCATCTAGCCTCTGTTCTAGCTCCATTAGGCATCACCACTCCCCTGTAGCCATGATCTTTTATGAAAAATCCTTTCCTTAGGATTTTTCCTCCTGAGAAGCTGAAAGGCCTCAGAAACAAAATGTAAACAATGGTTATCTGCTGCTGTGGAATGCAACAGGTGCCTCTGTGATTGGTCTCGTGTGGTTGTTTCTCATTAATGGCCAACCACAGTCAGCTGGCTTGGACTGTCTGTCTGAGACACAAGCCTTTGTTATCATTCTTTCCTATTCTATTCTTAGCTAGCCTTCTGATGAAATCCTTTCTTTTATTAGTTTAGTATAGTTTTAATATAATATATATCACAAAATAATAAATCTAGCCTTCTGAAACATGGAGTCAACATTCTTATCTCTCTTGTCTCTTCCCTCATCCTGGGACCCCTGTGAACACCATCACACCCCCCCAGCAATGCCTCCCCTGCCCTGGGAGCTGAATACCTCTGCAATGATGGGATAGACCTGCTCCATGCACAGGGAGATCACACTGGGCAGGAAGGGTTTGAACACCTGGCCTGGCTCCTGCACCACCACCTGCAGGATCTTCAGGAACTTCTCCACCACGCGGCAGCCCGTGCTGCCCTCGTGCAGGATGCTCTCTGCCAGCTGCTCCCTGGGACACAAACAGCCATTAGGAACATCCCCAGGGATCCAAAGGCTCACCTGCTTCACAGGAAAATTGGTGATGCCTCTAAAAGGCTCCTTTAATACTGGCCAAGTACATGGAGGCACAGAAGGGAGGGAGGTTTGACTGAGGGTTGACAGACCCCCCCTCCCCAGGAAAAGATGAGTGAGGGGACACCCTGAGACCTTGGGCAGGAGCTAAGAGGGGATGTGAGAGTCCAGTTCAGCACCCCACACAGCCAGGAAGTCTGTGGGAGAGTTGGGATTGCACAATGGCAGCTGTGACTGATGGACATGCACTGGGTCTCTCCACACTTGGAAGTGTTTTCCTCAGATTCGGCTCTGGGATGTGACAAAAGTCACAAAGGCTGCAAACAGCCCACTTTAGGGACAGGGACCAGCTGGCTGAGCAGCTCCTCAGATAAACCTTCCTGAGGGTAAGAAAGAAGTGACCAGGGCTGGGCAGTACCTGGTGAACATGTTCAGGAAGGTCTGTATGATCTGCTCAGTGAAAGGCACTCCCATCTGCACCCTCAGGCCTTGGAACAGGGTGAGGAAAAAGCTCAGCATCTCATCTGTCACATCTAAGAGAGGAGAAAAGCAATAAGAACATGTTAAGGAAACATCCAAGTGCATCAAAAAGTCTTTTATGTTTAAGTCTGAAGTTTGCTTCTCCTATTCAGGGAACCCCATTTACTCTTGGGAATTTACCAATAGGGTTGTCTGAGAAACTGAAACCATCAGCTGGTTCCTACAGGGCTTCAGCAGTGTTTATCCCTTTTCAAAACCTACCAGGGATGACCAGCACAGGCAGCACCCAACCCCTCAGAACAACCAAAATCCTGCCAGCAAGGCCTCAGTGTGCTCTGAGTGCTGGGACAAAGCCCAGGGGCAGCTCCAGGGCCATCTCCAGCTCTCACTGCTCATTCAGGGTTAACAGGAAACACAAGGAAATCCAAAACATCCACAGAGCTCGGGGTGGAGGAGACAGAATCCAGCTTGTTTTTTTGGCAGGAACTGAGAAGACCCTTGTATCCTCAGAAGTGAGCATGTGGTGCTGCAGTGAGCTGATCAGCACCCAGCTGATCCTTCACCCATCCCAATAAACACTGGATGACCAAGCTGGAGCTGCTCAACTCCTCCCTCATCACACAGCCTTTGATAAGGCAATAAATAGCAATTGATGAGGCTGTTCTGAAGACAACAGCTCCCTGGAGTCACAGCACCTTTGCTGCTGCCTTGGATCCTCTGCATTTCACTGCTTTTGTCTCCCCTCAACCCCCACCACTGAAAAAATCCCACCCAGCTCCAAGGGGAACAGGAGGAAGCATCTGATGTGACACACAATGCAAGCTGCTGGCCAGCAGCCTGCCAAGTGACAGTCCTGGCTCCATCTCAGTGAAAGAAACCCCCAAATCCCACATCATTTGACCCAATCTGATGACAACTATTCCTCTTAATGGTAAATACAGCCAGAGTGGGTATTTTAAAGCTCTTTTTTTTTTGTGCTCAGGACCAGCTCCTCTTTGAAACTGTGACAACCCTGCCTGGATCCTGGCTGGCAGGGATGTCCCTCCAGCCCAGCTCTCCCAGCACACCCAGGCACAGCAACTCCACACACTCCACAGCCACACCACAGCTCTGCTGCTGCTCTGGGCGTCACCAGGAGCTCAGAAAGCTACTCACAGCATGACCCCTGGCCTGAGGTTATACCTGACTGATGAATGAAAGCTGGGAAGAGGGCTAGTGAGACCTGCACGGATTCTTGCAGCGACTGATAACAGATCTGCCGGGACTTGGTGGATTCTCCAGAGACACTTTCCACAATGTCTTCCAGAACGCTCAGTGTCTGGTGGATGATCACTTTGGCTGCAAAACAAGAGGAGTGATGCTTCTTGCATGTGCCAAAACTGCTCATAGATAAGAGGAAGAGAAATTAAGCTCACACACAGAGCAATTAAAACAAATGATGTGCGACACTGCAGATTTCAGAATGATTTCTAAAGTGATCCTCAATAAAAAAACCCCAAATCATGGCAAACCAGGCCCAAAGCAGCAGTTACATATATATATATATATATCCAGCAGTTTCCCTGCACCCTTGTCCTCCTATTTAAATAAACCCTCTCCAGTACTTCCCAAGGAAGAAATTCTTATTTTCCCCTTCACTTTTTACAACCACGATCTTTGTTAACGCTGCTTCCAGCCAGTTTTCCAATACTACACAAGAGGCTGTTCAGTATTCCCAATGCAATCCTTACTATTTAAACTTTTATCCCAACCATGATCCCAGGAAGACAGCACTCTAATGGAAGAATTTACAGGTGACCTGAGATGAGAGTGCCCTGTAGAGAGCAGAAAAGCCTCTAAAAACAGAAATAAAACCCAACCTGCTCCTTCGCAACCCTCCCCGTATGCGAAACAATTTCTCAGCCAAAATAACCACTGTGAAATCAGCTTAATGACACTCCCCAGTGCAGCAGGAGTGAGCAGGGCTCTGGTACTTACTGTCCTCCAGCTGCACCTTCCTCTGGGGCAGGCTGGCCGTGGCCTTGAGCTGCCGGTAGTCGCGGGTGAGGGCGGACACGAGGCTGGCGTGGTTGGTGGAGCGCACGGCCCACTGCTGCTCACTCTCGGGCAGGTTGGGCCAGGGCAGCAGCAGCACGTTGGACAGAGCCCTGCACACCAGCACCTGGGCCTGGGAGGGACAGCAAGCACAGCCACTGAATGCCTGGGGTGGGAGGAGTGGTGCTCCAGATTGCAAGGCAAGATGTATTCTGTTACCATCTGTATGGCAGATTATCTTTTGTCAAGTGGGCAGTTTGCCTTATCTCTCGCTCTGAGTGACCACAATCACTCCTCCCTTGGGAGGGGACATTGCTGATAACAGCTACTGAATGTCCCTGCATGGCTGATAAGAACTACAGCATCCCATTGGGAGATGTGAGCCCAGAGGGAGGAGCCAAGCATTGCTACCCAGATAAAATCCAGGGGGAGGAGCCAAGCATTGCTACCCAGATATAACCCAGAGGTTTTGAGACACCAGCACGGCTTCTCCACTGGATTCCCCAGAGGAACAGCAGCTGCCTCTTCTTCCACTGGATCTTCAGAGGAAGACTACATCCTTCTCTACAGATCCCCCTTGCTCCAACAGAACCACCCCTGACACTGCAGGAGGACTGCAGCCACATTTCCAATGGGACTGCTGCCAACACCCTGACTCACAGGGTGTCAGGTTGTGAACTCTGTCAGTGTTGTTTTAATTTACTACATTGTTCATATTTTTATTTTCTTCCCTATTAAAGAACTGTTAGTTCCTGCTCCCATATTTTTGCCTGAGAGCCCCTTAATTTAAAATTTGTTGCAATTCAGAGGGGTGGGGAGGGTTTACATTCTCCATTTCAGGGGAGGCTCCTGCCTTCCTTAGCAGACACCTGTCTTTCCAAACCAAGGCAAGTGGTGGAATGGCTTGGGTGGGAAGGGAGGGCAAAGCTCATGGTGTTCCACACCTGCTTTGTGCAGCTCTGGTGTGTGGGGTGAGCTCTGCAGAGCTGCTTGGACACTGAGGATGGATTGCAGCTCCCAAAACACCCACACAGGTGAGTATCAACCCTGAGCTCCTGTACCCACAATGAGAGGTGGGAGCAGAAACCACCTACAAGAGCCCAGACAGCACCAAGGTTGGACTAACAGCAAAACCATTGAATAATGGAATGGTTTGGGTTGAAGGGACCTTAAAGGCCACAAACTTCCAACCCCCTGTCCCAGGCAGGGACACCTGCCACCAGACCAGGCTGCTCCAAGTCCAGCCTGTCCTTGAACACTTCTAGAGATGGGGCAGCCACAACTTCTCTGGGCAACATAATCAAAGAGACAAAGTTTTAACTTTTTTCCCAAGTTAATTTTTGCTAGAGCACAAGCCTGGAGTAAGGTGATATTTTATGGCTCTCCAAGACAACAGCAGTGCTCACTATTCAACAGCAGAACTCGAGCCTAAATGAAAACAACCAGCCCTGCAAAGACAGAGAGAAGCAAAGCTCCAGGATTTAAGGCCTGGAAGCAGCTCCCAGCTCTGTCAGTCCTTCCCTGCAGCAGTAAATCTCTGCTGCTTATAAAAACAAAGATGATTTTACTTTCATTATTCCTTGTCTGGTTTACATGCTGAGCTTCTGCACTTGTGCAGCACTTGGTGCTTCCCTGCCAGCACAACACAACCATATCCCAGCACTGTGGCTTTTCAGTGTCATAAATACAATACATTTATATTATTTACATTGCTTCTGCAATATAAATACTCCAGTTTCACAAAAAACTCTTGGTGTAGGTCAGAATCAACGTGCCTGGACTGTGAAGATGATGCAGAACTGGGAATGGTGTCAACAAATGAGAAAAGAATCAGATCTAAGAGGTGCAATTGTATTTTTTCCTTGTACTGTTTCCCCAAATAGATAATTAATTATATACAATATCACTGTAATTTGTGAATATCCACAATATAGAGAAGACTGCTGATTTTTGAGGTTATCCCTGTCCTGGATTGTCAAGCAAATTGTTATCTATTTACCATCTGTAAGGCTGTTGTCTTCTGTTAAGTGGGAAGTTTTCCTTATCTCTTCCACAACTGGGGAGATATCAGCTGATAACAGCTATTGAACGTCAGTGCATGGCTGATAAGAACTACAGCATCCCACTGGGAGATGTGAGCCCAGAGGGAGGAGCCAAGCATTCCCAACTGGACATACTCTGGAGGTTCTGGAGCACCAGCACGGCTTCTCCACTGCATTCCCAGAGGAACAGCAGCTGCCTCTCCCACTGGATCTTCAGAGGAAGAATACACCTTTCTACAGGATCCCTGCTCCAACAGAACCACCCCAGACACTGCAGGAGGGCTGCAGCCACATTTCCAACGGGACTGCCACCAACACCCTGACCCACAGGGTGTCAGGTTGGGTTCTGACTCAGTGCTGTTTTAGTTTACTGCATTGTTTATTCTTTTATTTTCTTCCCTATTAAAGAACTGTTATTTCCTGCTCCCATAATTTTTGTTGCCTGAGAGCCCCTTAATTTAAAATTTAGAGCAATTTGGAGGAAGGGGGTTTACATTTTCCATTTCAGGGGAGGCTCCAGCCTTCCTTAGCACACACCTGTCTCCAAACCAAGACAATCCCTCAGCACCTGAGGCACATCTTCCCAAGGACAGAACCTTCATTTGCATGTGGGACAGCTGTGGGTGAACTGACCTTGTCGGGGAGGCGCTGGGCAGAGGTGTCAGTGATCCTGTTGAACACCTTCTGCACTGCTGGGATGCTGATCAGGAACACCGGGCGCACCGTGGTGGCCAGGGACACCAGCAGGTGGCACGCAGACAGCAGCAGCTTCTCTTGCACCTGAGACACACAGGGGTGGTCAGTCCCACCAGCAGACACAGCTAGGATCAGCTCACTGAGACCCCAGGACCTGGAGGGGTGCAGGCTCTGATTCCAGGGAACAGAGACAGGATGAGAGGAAATATGCCAGGGAAGCTTTAGATTGGATTTTGGGAAAAGTTCTTCATGGAAAGGGTCCTCAAGGCAGTGTGGAGTCCCCATCCCTGAAGGGATTTAACAGCTCTGTGGATGTGGCATTTTTAGTGGTGGCCTTAGCAGTACTGGAGAAATGGTTTAGACTTGATCTTAGAGAGCTTTTCCTAAACAATTCTATGATTTGTCAACCAGAGCATAGTTTAGTTCCCTTAATACTACGAGAGAGAGAATTTCCTGCTTTCAAGCCATAAAATCATTAGACTGAGTTTAAAAGCCTTTAAGTTGCTTATGCTTAGCCTGAGCCTATGTATTAGCCTGAGCTGCAGTGCTGTCAGGACACTTCCCATGGCTCTGGGACACAGCCCAGCTCCCAGCCCACCCCAGCTGAGCAGAGTGCAGCCCCCAGCCCCAGGGGGGCAGTACCTTGGAGCTGATGAGGGGGGTGATGGCCTCCAGTGCTGTGGACACCAGGGAGATGAACTGCTCGGGGTTCTGCCGGTGCACCTCGCTGTAGAACTGGGCCAGCCAGTGAGCGTAGGCCTGCAGGGCTGCCAGGGACTGGGCGTGCCTGGGGACATCAGGGGACACAGTGAGCAGTGCAACAGGACACACAGAGGTGTTTCAGGCAGCAGGGTTTGTAAAAAATCCTTACTCTGCTTTAGTTTTAGTTCTGGACTCACCAAGGCAAAGGTGGGAACTGATAAAGCCAAGTTATCATCAACTGGTACCTGACTGTAAGCACAGCTGATAATCACACTTCTGCAAGGTGAGGGTTCAGTCAGGGTAACCACAGCTGATAATCACACTCCTTTCAGGTGAGGGTTGAGTCAGGATGTCCCTCAATTTCAGAGAGGTGGCCCCCAAATGTGGGACAATGCTGCTTTCTCAGGCAAGCATTAAAAAATGGATCACAGGTTTCTTCAGGGACAGGGAGAAGGGTGAACCCTTGCTGACAGAAAACACCTCCCCAATTATTGTAAACCAGAAAAACCTTTACAACAAGATCACCTGCACCAATTTCAGTGCCATTAACTTGGGATTAGTAGGAGAAATCCCATTAGTTATACAGTGATATGGTGAAATCTAGAGGAGGTCTTCAAGGAGCTGCTGAAGGTGCAATTACAAACAAGAACAAGTGTTCAAACCTTAAATTCTGCTCACAGAGCTCCAGCTGGCAGGGAACAGGTTTGTGTGCACAGCCTCAGCAAGGGAGGGTCCCTACAAGTCTGTCACAGAGGGAGGTGACCTGTGACCAGCAGCACCAAGATTTCACATGAATGGCAGTGCCTGGATGGCAGCTGTTTGTCCCAGAAATGGCTTGCACAGCTGCAAGGGTTATGTTTGTTTTCGAAGAAAAAGATCTGAAACCCTCAGCTGGGAAAAAGCTCTTTTACCTGAGCCACAGATCTGACTTTGGTAGCAAAAAATCCATCAACTGGATTTAAAAATAAACTACACATTACACAGTGGATCCATTTCTTTAAAATATCACTGTTGTAGCACTTATTTCCTCATTAATTACCCTGCTTTTACAGACACCAGCACAGGGCACAATCCCAGTTTGCTCTCAGAGCTGATTTAAGGGGCACTTTTCCTTCTCAGCACAAACATGTTTTCCCTTAAACAACCTGGGTACTTCCATTAGAGCAAAGACTGGTCCAAAATGCTGGCAGCTGACTTCCCTCAGCTGAAAAAGGTGCTTTCCTGGGGAGCTGCCAAGGGCTGGGGAGGCTGTTTCCCAGAGGATCTGCCAAGGAGGGGTCTGAGCAGCAGCTCCAAGCCTTGCCCACCCTGTGAGTGCCCAGTTGGGTGCAGCCCCACTCACACATCGATGAGGTCAGGTTTCAGCACGGAGGGAACGGCGGTTTCGATGTTGTACAGTTTGATTTGGGATCCATACAATGTCACCTTCACCAACCTGCAGGTGCAAACACACATGGCAGCAAAGGGATTGTACAGATCTGCTCCAGCATCTGAGCTAGTGCAGCTCTTCCCCAGTCTGGGTGGATATTTAGCTAATACACAAATGAGATTTTGATCATTTAGCTTAAAATCATTCAGAGCCTACTGCGCTGTTTGGGGTAAAATGGGACAAGTGAGATGCTCCTGCACAGAAATGAAAACACAAAACCTGTATAAAAGCCTGAAATTCTCCCATTTGTAACTATGTGCTAATTAAGTATCTAGGAGAGGATAATAAAACATCTGCCCCTTCAGCTTTCACACGTCTTTTCATTTAAGAGAAGAATCATGGAAACGCTGAGGTTGGAAAAGGCCTTGAAGATCACAAAGTTCAACCTGGGGAGCCCCCTCAAACCAACTGCATCAAAAGGTGACAGGTCAGAAAAGCCAAACACACTCTGTGGTCACTGTCTATTGGATTAGAAAGTTACAAACTGTCTTGCAACAAAGAACTTGGGGCCATCTTGGACTATGGCCAACTGCTTGCTGCCTTATAAACCTCATTGTCACCGTGATATTTTATGAAAAATCCCTTCACCAGGATTTCTTCTCCTGGGAAGCTTCAGCTTCTCCTTGTTTTGTTGCTTTGGAATGTGATTTGGAGAATTGTTTACTCAGCATGTGAATTGTTAATTTAATGACCAATCACAGCCAGCTGTGTTGGACTTGCTGAGTCTGTCACAGGTTTTTATTATCATTCTTGTTTTAGCCTTCTGATGCATCCTTTCTTTAGTATGGTTTTAGTATATAATTCTCTTTTAATATAATACAATATCATATCATAAAATAATAATTGAGCCTTCTGAGAACATAGAGTCAAATTCTCATCTCTCACCTCATTCTGGGACCCACAACACATGTGTGTACATGTATTCAGACCTTACTGGGCAAAAGTATCCACATTGATAATGTGGATACACTGCAGTAGAAAGAAGTAAAGGTGATAGATCAGAAAAGCCAAATACACTCTGTGATGATGTTCCAGGTTGTAAGGCAAGATATGTTCTATTACCATCTGTATAGCAGTTGTCTTTTGCCAAGTGAACAGTTTTTCCTGATCTCTTCCACAATCACACCTTCCTCGGGAGGGGACATTGTTGATAACAGCTATTGAATGTCCCTGCATGGCTGATAAGAACTACAGCATCCCATTGGGAGATGTGAGCCCAGAGGGAGGAGCCAAGCATTGCTACCCAGATAAAATCCAGGGGGAGGAGCCAAGCATTGCTACCCAGATATAATCCAGAGGTTTTGAGACACCAGTATGGCTTCTCCACTGGATTCCCCAGAGGAACAGCAGCTGCCTCTTCTTCCACTGGATCTGCAGAGGAAGAATCCATCCTTCTCTACAGATCCCCCTTGCTCCAACAGAACCACCCCTGACACTGCAGGAGGACTGCAGCCACAATTCCAATTAGACTGCTACCAACACCCTGACCCACAGGGCGTCAGGTTGGGTTCTGACTCAGTTCTAGCATACTGCATTGTTTATTTTATCCTTTTATTTTCTTCCCTAGTAAAGAACTGTTATTTCCTGCTCCCATATTTTTTACCTGAGAGCCCTTTAATTTAAAATTTATAGCAATTCAGAGGGGTGGGGAGGGTTTACATTCTCCATTTCAGGGGAGGCTCCTGCCTTCCTTAGCAGACACCTGTCTTTCCAAACCACGACAGGTGACTGTCCATTGGATTAGACATTTATAAACTTCCTACAGTTTATCACAAAGAACTTGGGACCATCTTAGACTATGGCCAAGTGCTTGCTGCCTTATAAACCTCATAGCTTTGAGATGCTGTTCTCAAAGCAATAAACCCTTCTCAGCCTGCTCCTGGTGCCCTCCCTTGCAGGCACAGCTGCGCCCACCTCTCCACCACGGTGAGCGCGTCGTTGAACCTGGCGGCGAACACGTCCCCGGTGAAGTACTCGGCCAGGCGGCCCACGGCCTGCAGCAGCGAGCTCAGGTCCCTCAGCGAGCAGTGCAGCCTCCTGCAGTCGTTCTCTGCTGTGATGTTCAGCCTGTGACCTGCAGGGACACCACAGCCCATCAGCCACACAGCCACAAAGCTGAGTTTCTCTAAGGGCTGCCCCCAGAGCTGGAAATCGCTGCTCGCGCAAGGGGAGAGCGCCACGGCTCTGGGATTGATCCCTGCTGCTCCTGGGGATGGGAAACCTGGTGACAAAGTGACAGAAAGTGCCAAGTTTGTTCTAATTCTGTTGTGAAAGCAGCTCTGGGCAGCACTGGCCGAGGCACTGCAGAACTCTGGAAAGGAAGCTCAGTTCTTCTGACAACACCTCAAGGGCTGATAAATATGTAAATGACTATTTCAGCCTTTTACACCTTTATTTCCTTCTGTATGGAGTGAATTCCTCCATAAACAGGAGCCTTGCTGTTTTCTGCTACCATCATGAGCATTCCCTGCTCTGGAGAAGATGGTTTTCCAGGTGGAGAAGATACTTTTCCAGGTGGCAAGGTGGTTTTCCATATGGAAGAAGGTGGTTTTACACATGGAAGAAGGTGGTTTTCCACATGGAAGAAGGTGGTTTTCCACATGGGAGAAGGTGGTTTTCCACATGGAGAAGGTGGTTTTCCACACTCCTTCTGCTGGCTGCAGTTCCAGTGATCCAGCAGCAGATTTGGGCCAGAAAATTTGTGACTTCACTTCTGGTGTGAGGTGTGTTGTGCACTTCCATGTTTCTCAGGTACAAGAAACAATCTGCTAATGAGGTTTTCGAGCCCCACACAATCCTCCTGCTGCTGCTCAGGTGTGGACACCTGGGCTCAAACATTCCAGAGCTTCTACTAAAAAAGCAAGTATGTTCTCCAACACCACCTTTTGAAGAAAATCAGATTTTCTTTCCACTGACTGTATCTAATCTCAAAACAAGCTTTAAGCACCAACCTCTCCACGGTGTGCCATCAATACTAACACACAAGCCTGCGCCACGTGCTCTGGGATGAGCAGGGAAGTTGTTGTCCCTTCCAGACCCATTCTGGGATTCTGTGCCACCACCCAGGGCTCAATCCAGAGCTGCACCGAGCTGCTGCTGCTCCAGCCCCCAGGACAGCTTCTAACCCTAACCCTAAACCCCTACACACTGCTTATCCTAGGGCTGAAAGGATCCTAAAACTGGGAATATTTTTTACTAGAACTGGCTATACAAGTCACCATTTTGCCATGTCCAGCAGTATTGGAGATGTGACAGATTCCTTTCCTGGTCACACCAGGGAATTTCAGTATTACCTTAAACTACAGCCTGCCCTCAGGTAGATCTCACCACTGCTACTTCCCTTGTTTCTCAGGAAGGAGCTGTAGCATTTGGTGCTGCACACCTGCTCCTAACACCTCCGGTATCTTCACTTCAGATACCAGAACAAGGGAAGAACCAAGCCAATAAGAATAAATCATATTATGAGATTTCTGTCTGCTGCTGGAGTTTAACACTGAGCCATGAGGCACCACACAGGTTTGGATCAAGTGAATACAGAAAAAACAACACCAAAGCGGGTCTGGAGTGGTTTTGCAGTGATGAAAGAGAGGAGCACAGTGTTAGAGGTGGTTAATACCTGTTCCTGAAGTGACCACGAACTGCTGGAGCCCCAGATACACTTCCAGGTTATCCTGCAGAACGGGAAACTGAAAGAGAGAAGAACTGATTGTGATCCTGGGGCTTGGCAGACAGTAACAGCCAATGACTGACTGCTCTGCCAGAGCAGAGCGCTCTCATTTCTCCCCAGTGCCTTCACACAGACATTTGGAAGAAGGGCAGGATGGGCTCTGGGCTGATCCTGCATCCCACAACTTCCCAGGTCCTGACAGCTGTCAGGAAAACAAAGATCACTCCCCTGAAGGCGCTTCCCTGTGGCAGCTCTCCTTTGCCTCTAACCCCAGCAATCAGCCTGACAAGATAATGGTCTGACAGTGCAAGTGAGGGCACACAGCAGGAATACACAGTTGGAGGCATAACCCAGCCCAAGGAGCAGAGGAGTGGCAGAGTCTGAGGTGCAGGAGGTCTGTGCTCACCCACCTCACCTGCAAGTGTCACCTTCTCAAAAGGTGAGACTTAAAAATCTCCCAAAATATTATGCAACCAGAAAGTTGAGTTCAGTGCCTCTACCAGGGTACAGAAGGGAAGCATGCAGCACTCAGTGATATTCCATGGGGAAAACAGCCAAAGGAATAAACACCACAGTCCTCATGCACCCCAGTGTGGGAGCAGAGTGTCAGCCCAGCTCCATCACTCAGCTGTGACAGCAAACATGCCAGGTCCTGCTCATACTTCAGCTAAACCATCTTTCTCAACCCTTCCAGCCTGGCACAGCTCTATTTAATTTCTGCTGGGGAAAATGGCTGAAATTGGTGGTTGGTTTGATGGAATTCTCTTGTCCATCAGCAGAAGGAGCTGCAGTCTTTCCTTGCCCAGCATGGGATGGAGTCATGGCAGCTGCTGCCCACTGCTTTAATTATTTGCCACTGCTAAACCTCCTAAACTAACCACTGTACCCACCAGCCCTGCAGCCACTGGGAAAAGCACTGGGAACTGCTGGAGAGGCTCCCACATCCCCCAGTCCCCCAGCAGGAACAATGCAGGGCTCAGGAAAGCACTCCCTACCAACATGCTGTGCTTAATTACCAGTGCAGTGTCTCTGCATAACTGCCTGAGGGGAGTTTAAAAAACCACAGAGCCTTCCTCATGTGGATGTGCTACTCCAAGGAAGCCACATGCTGTGCTCCATCTGATCCATCTGCTCCCTGAACACTGCTCTGCTCCTCAGTGACTCACGGCAGGGCTGCACAGCAGCCTCTCTTTGTTCCCTCCTGCTAGTGACAGGCTTTGCTTCCCTGCCTCAAGAAAAACAGCAACTGCAAAGGCACTTCAGGTCAGGCATCTCCTGCCTCTGCAGCAGCCCAGTTTTCTCTGCTCCTTGGGAATACAGTTCTGAGGTTGAGCTGTGCAGTGTTCCCAGCAGGGTTAATGCACTTGCTGAGATCTCACTGCTGTTATTTCCCTTTCTCCTCACCCAGCAAAACCCCACCTGGACTGCTCTGAATTCTGGGCCACACTTCTATCCTCAAGATCTCCTCCTCAAAATTGTTAATAGGATGCTACAAGCCCAGACAACTTTTACACCACCAAAGGTGGTGACAGCAGCTAAAGAAAAGCACTTACCCAGATCAGATCTGCTTCACAATAGTCCAAGGCCTCTCTCCAGCACTTTTATCTAGCCTTTAATTAAAATAAAGATTCCACTCTCTTTAAAGCCCTAACAATGACACTTATCTGCCCAATTCACAGCCCTGCCTGCAAGATAAAGGCCAAGATAAACAGCCCAGAGTGGTTGCTGCCACTTTGAGAGGTGGGAATTTCTATGTCCTCCAAGCTGGACTTAGCACTGAACCACTCTCTTCAAAACACACCAGGAAATTCAACAAAGCCAAAGAAACAATTCTTTCTCTTCAATTTCTAATCTCTCATTGCAAAGTTTGCCAAGTTTTGGATGCAAGTTTTGCATCCAACCCTAAATTTCCAATTTTTTTTTTTTTTTTTTTTTTTTTTTTTTTTTTTTTGGCACTGAGACATCTGTCAAAAAAAATCTCCAGCAGTTGGTGCTGATTCCACGTGGCACTTTGGCCTGGGGCAGGACTTACAAGTGTGGAGAAGGCGTGAGTTGGCAGGAGCTCCATGACTTTGGCCACCACCTCCAAGCTCTGGCGCAAGTACCGCTGCCACTCCGTTTGCTGCTGCAAACAGAAGGACATGGGGTGAGCACTGCCCTTCCCTGGGTCCCCAAAGCTCTGTGTTCCCCTGGGAAGGGAGAGACAGCAGGGAGAAACCCCCCCCCCAAACAGGATAATAGAGAAATGTAACTTGCATACTCCACTGGAACTTATTTTCATGTAGAATTTGTTCTGTTTTCATGCAGAATTGATAAAATCGGGGGGACAGTGCAGGAGGAGGGAGGGGAAAGAGTGGTAAGAACTTTAAAGGTGAATTAAACAATTACACTAAATTTAAAGGTGAATTAAGCAATAATTTTAACAGTAAAAGACTCTTTCCATGCTCAACTACACAGGTGACTGAGAAAGAAGCTCCCTGTTACCATCACAGCCCAAACCTGCTATTAATATGAGAAGGTAAAAATGAAACAACAAACACACACAGCAACATAAACAACAGAATGAACAGCACCCTGTCCTGACTTCATTTTGTCCTTAAATAATGAACTAAAATACTTTTCAAGTTTTATACCAAAAAGTTTGAAGTTTTGCAAGTATCATTATTTGCCACCCTGTTTTAGAAGCATAAGGACAACTTCACCAGGACTGCTCTAGATAATTTATACCTTTATTTGTGACATTATTATTACCATGGAAAGGCATCCAAACACCAACATGGTCTTTACAGGAGTATGGCAGCTAATTATCCAGATGACAAAAGTGTCAAATTAATCCAGAAAATAATTAATTTTGCTTATGAAATGGAGCTGTTATCAAGCTCAGAGGCTGTGATGGGACCAGCCCTCAACACCCCAGAATTTAAAAATCTGTCTGATGCCATTTGTGATAAAATTCCCTCTGCTGCTTCACCTATCCTCATGTGACAGCTGACCTGCTCTTCCACGGCTCTGCCCCCCCAACTTTGGCCACCACTCCACTTTGACATTTATCAGCTTCAAGGTGATTTTTATCAGCATCAACTTAGGAGAAATAAGCTTAAACATAAGCACCAACAAGACACAGCTTCAAGCTTTTGCTTCAGAGATATTTTAGCATTTAAATTCCCAAGTGACCAGCAAATTAATTCCAAACTAATTAAACACTTTAAATTCCAAAGGTGTCTAGACATGGACATCTAACACCTCTGACAATCAGAACACAAGGATCTAAATTTTTCCCCTAATAAGAACCAAGTTAAAGCCAAAGGTTACATCTCCAGTGTGACTGTGAGTGAAAAGCATCTGAAGCTGTTTTACAGCTCAAACCCCACTGTCACAGACGTCTTTTATGACAAATCCTTTCCTTAGATTTTTTTCTCCTGAGAAGCTGAGAGGCCTCAGGAACAAAATGCAAACATTGATTATCTGCTGCTGTGGAATGCAACAGGTGCATCTGGGATTGGTCTCATGTGGTTGTTTCTGATTAATGGCCAATCACAGTCAGCTGGCTCAGACTCTGTTATTCATTATTTCTTTTTCTATTCTTAGCTAGCCTTCTGATGAAATCCTTTCTTCTATTCTTTTAGTATAGTTTTAATATAATATATATCATAAAATCATAAATCAAGCCTTCTGAAACATGGAGTCAGATCCTCGTCTCTCCCCTCATCCTCAGACCCCTGTGAATGCTGTCACACCCCACACAGAAGGGAGGGGAGAAGGAGCTGTTTAGCCCATACTCCAGAGTGCAAGCTCTGGAAAAGCCACTGCAGGTGGCAGCAGTGCAGGTGGCCCTGTCCTGTCCAGCTTACATCATCATCCAGGGTCTCGTCATCCAGCTCCTCCAGCTGTGCCTGGTTATACCTGAACTGGATCCGGTTCAGCACCTCTGTCAGCAACAGAACCAAGGCATCTTCGTACCTGCAGCCACCAGGGAGAGACACACAGGGCTGGGTAAAACCCTTCCAGCAAGGGAAATCTAAAACAGAGCAGTTACAGCAAGCAGAGCCCGGGATTCAAGGTATCAGCTCATTTCAGGTCACAAGGTAGCTGTAAGGAAACAGCCTTGGCAATACCCAACATCCCTCTGGAGGGGAAAGGGAGGATTGTCAGCAACAGAAACAGCCCCAGAGTTCAAAACAGGAAAAGCAGGTGCAGTTTGCCAGGAACAACGCCAGGTATCCACAAACAGGAGGCACCAAGAGCCTCTTGCAGCCTGGGCTGTCCTCAGCAGCCTCTGCTGCTCTGCTCTGGGCACTGAATGAGGAACAGGGGAACCAGGGCAGTTATTGCTGCCTTGAGCCTGTCTGTGTCAGAACCCAGGAAATTCCTCTGACTGCCCTGGATGGCTCAAACCCCTGCCAGGGGGCTCAGAGACCTTGGCACAGAGCCCAAGACTCCTGTGCCTTGGATTTCAACCCATGGAAAAAATTACCAACCTTATATGAGGATTTACGAGCCACAAAAGTTTAAGCAGAATGATAGTTAGTTTGTCACAGGGTGAAAAGCAGAATTTTGGAGTTTTTAGAATGGGAGCTTGGGGTCCCAAGATGGAAGGATTTGGGTGTGCTTTGTCCTTTCTCCTTCTTAGCCTCCATCTTCTGGGTGATGGTGGCACTTTTGGATTGGTTTAGAGTAGAAACACACTGTCTAACATAGGTGATAGGTATTGGAAAATGATTGTAAATAATACACATCTCGGGGTCATCCTGACCTCAGAGACCCCTGAGATGTCTGTGCTGCTGTCTCCTCCCCCACACTGAAATTCAGGCCCTTCTCCCCTGAAACAAAGGCAGCCCCTTTTCTGCTTGCACTGTAACATGTCACTGAAATGTCCCTGCACCTTTGGCAGCCAAGGGGCTGGGACAGAGCACACCAGAGAGCCAACAGAAATAATGCCAAGCTGCAAACCCAGCAGAGCACCCAACCACAACACCAAAACTTCAGGGATTTCAAGCAGGGTTAGTCTGCTTTTTCCTTGAAAAATCTCCTCCACAAAACAGCTGGGGTCTCATTAAAAAATCCTGGTTTTTTTCTAGGGAAAATCAGGTTGGAAAAACAGGCATTAAAAAGGAGTAACAGACGCAGAGCATGATGCAAGCCCAAGTGTCAGATGTGACAGTCAGCTGTGCCACCAGCCAGGCAGCTGCAAGCTCTGGGCAAGGTGGTGTAACCTTGCATTTGGCAACTTCTGCAGTGGTGAAAGTGGCACTGTGTACAAAATGCAGAGTTTCTGCAGCACAGAACAGGAAATGTCCTCAGTGGCCCTGTGGTGTCACCACTCCCAGGCTGCCCAGCTCAGGGTTCCCACGGCTCAGGGTGTGCAGGGACGTGGAGATGTCAGAGCTGCCTCTGAGGACAAACAGCACAGCCCCAAGCACTCCCAAGCTTTATTTAGGGTTTTGTAGTCTGACAGACCCAGGGACAGCTTTCTGTTACAATTTGCTCCATGACAAGCTGGGTGACACCAAGACAACACGCACGACATGCATGTTAGGAGCAAATCATGAAGTTCCAACCCAGAATCTACTTCTTGAGAAATTCAAACCCCACAGTTCCCATGTTGAAAGGAGGAGCTCTGCTCTACAGTAGTTCCACTTTTCCTTGTGGTTATGATGCCAGGCTGGCTTTAAAAAAACAACTGCTGCTATTCAGGGTGCTCAAGGGAAAGAATATTCCTTCTGCACTCAGCAGAACTAAACATGGCACAAACCATGGACCTCAAAAACCCAAACATCTCCCCAGGATATTCACCAGATTTTTAAAGTGGCAGCAAAGAGACTCTTCTCAAACAAAAGCCACCCCTTCCAGGGTCAGCATCTGCCAAGGAAGAGCTGCCAACCACTGTTGCAGCTAATACACACAGTGGTAAGCAAGTGCAACTTTTGACTTCCAGTCTCATCTGTATTTCTCAGAAACACATCCCCTATTTAAACAGGAAGTTTTAAATCCTAATTAAATAAAATTTGTTTCCTAATTCATTAATTAGTTGTATGAGCTGAGTGAACACTAAGTAAGCAACTTGTGTTGTAGTTTCCTTCTCTAATTTGTGCTAAAATGTGCTCCAGTTCTATTTTAGACTACAAAGCTTCCACTGCCTGCAAGGTTCACACACAACATATGTAAGTGCCAGTTTGTCTACCCAAACCTGCTCAGCCTGAGTTCTTGTGAATGAGTGTGAAACATTGAGGATAATGCTTTTTATACTACATGATTTTCTTTTAGATTTTTCTTTTAGAAAAAGAAAGGACTCAACCACACAGGAGGCTGCTCTAAGCAGTAGCTTATTTCTCACAGCTCTTCCGTGGTGACCACAAAGTCTCTTTGCTGCTGAAGGAAAAAATCCTTCCACCCTAGGAGGGTGGGCAGGCCCTGGCACAGGGTGCCCAGAGAAGCCCCTGGATCCCTGGCAGTGCCCAAGGCCAGGCTGGATGGGGTTTGGAGCAGCCTGGCACAATGGAAGGTGTCCCTGCCATGGCAGGGGTGCAATGGGATGAGTTTTAAGGTTCCTCACCCCAGCCCATGCCATGATTCCAGCTGTGCCACCCTGGCAGCCCCCAGCCCTCACCTGTTGAGCACTGCTTCCTTGTCTGCCAGGCGACTTTTGATTTTGCTGGTCAGATAGTCCAAGAAGAGTGTCCAGATGTCCAAGCAAGAAAAGTAACCTTCATGTGTAGGCTGAAAGGCACCAAAATTCCCAATGAGTACCACAAGCTATGGCAAGATGGATTTCACACAGTGAAAACAGGAGTTAACATGCACTTCAACCCATGGGAAGAGCTTCTTGCCTTACTAGAACAATTCTAGGATGTCACTGGAGAGATTCAGAGCTGTCCAAAGATGAACAAGAGCTTTTGTACAAGGGCAGGAACCAGGAATTACAAGGCTGGTCTCAGTGCTGACCCATCTCATGGCTGGCTACACCAGTTTCCAGCTTTCCAGGGCCTGAAGGGGCTCCAGGAGAGCTGGAGAGGGACTGGGGACAAGGGATGGAGGGACAGGACACAGGGAATGGCTCCCACTGCCAGAGGGCAGGGATGGATGGGATATTGGGAATGAGGAATTGTTCCCTGTGAGGGTGGGCAGGCCCTGGCACAGGGTGCCCAGAGCAGCGGTGGCTGCCCCTGCATCCCTGGCAGTGCCCAAGGCCAGGCTGGGCAGGGCTGGGAGCAGCCTGGGACAGTGGGAGGTGTCCCTGCCATGGCAGGGGTGGCACTGGATGGGTTTTAAGGTCCTTTCCAACCCAAATAATTCCATGATTCTGTGATATTATGAAGCTGTTTCCTTGTCATTGTTCCTGTGTAAATGGGGCTGAGCTGCACTGACAGCTTCTACAGCAAGGTAAAACCAACCTAAAGCCACAAGGCCTGGGGGCTTTAATACAAAAACTAAAAGCTACAAGAAAGCCACAGATTGAGGACAAAGAACAAAATCCCCAAACACAAACCAAGCAAGTCTGAAAGACTTTTCCACACATTGTCCATCGCAAAGACTAGAAAAAAATTAAAGCAGATGCAAAGTTAAACATCAGACAGTTGTTGTTGCAACCTGTGACCTCTAAATCCAAGAGCACATGAAGCAATCTCCAAATCCCCAGCACCACTGGGGACTGCCAGTAAGACCAGTTAAATTCTCTTTTTTTGGGTTTACTGGGACAAAAAAGCTGGCCCTGGATAACAGAACAGATTGGGAAAAATGAGGATGTGGGGCTGTACCTGATGAAAAGTGTATTTGAACAGCAGGGCCAGGAATTCAACCACAGGGAACTGGGAGTAGGACTCGATCCTTCGCAGGTGGACGCTCACAAAGAGCCGGAGGAAATCTGTGAACTTCTCAATGTAGCTGCAAGGGAAAGGAGAAAACACTGAGAAAAAACAGCCAAGGTGCCCCAAGGGAAAGCAACTGCATTGAAATAGTAGTAAAAGCCACTCAAAATCTTCTCATTCAAAGCAAAGTTACAATTAACCATCAGTAGAACAATTAAATATAAAGCCCTGCAACAATTACCTACAGGATGGGCAACCCTTCACTCCATTAACACCTGAAACAGCAGAAAAGACAATCTAGTCAAAAGCAACTTTAATATTCAGATAAATATTGAGTTCAACCAGGCCTGCCAATGAACACAACCCCCTCCACCCTGCAGAAATAATTTGCTAGCAAAGGTCATTGTAGTGATGGAGACAGGATTAGTGAAATGAACTGCAGCCCTGAGGAATTCAGCTGGAAGCAGGAAGTTAATGCAGGAATCAGCAACACAGGAGTTACAATTACAGGAGGGGGTAGGAGAGCCAGGAAGCTGAAAGCTGGAAAGGAAAATTCCTCCTGCAGTGGAGATCAGCCATCCAAGAGTTTCTGAGCTGGGCCTGAACTGGGAAATGGAAGAGAAACCTTCCTGTAAAGCATGGGGCTCCTCAGGGAATGTGCAAAGTGTAGTT
This sequence comes from Ammospiza nelsoni, assembly GCF_027579445.1. Lineage (NCBI taxonomy): Eukaryota > Metazoa > Chordata > Aves > Passeriformes > Passerellidae > Ammospiza > Ammospiza nelsoni. Next base: position 14,514,550 of record NC_080649.1, on the reverse strand, counting down.
CCCAAAAGGAATCTGCCACCAAATCTTCAGGGACTGCATCAAGGGCACCACCTCAGTGCAGCAGGGAGAGTTCTTGGGGGAAAACCAGCAAAGCCCTCAGTGGGGTGAGCTTTTATTGTGGAACAAACACACCCTGCACAGCAGGAACTTCAGCTCCAGATCCATCTGTGCAGCAAGGATTAAACACTCCACAGCCCCAGGAGGGATGGCAGCACCACACACAGGCAGTGCCAGCCCTCCCTCATGCCCAGAGCTCTGAAATGCATGAAACTATTTCAAGTTTGTATTTTAAATAAAAAGCTGGGCTCAGCAGAGTTTCAGACAGGCATGAGCAGCCTGGTTTTACTCTACTGCCTGCTCTGCACTGCTGCAAACTCTGGGGATTTGGGGATTTTTGGGAATCCCCACTCAATCTAACAAGAACTCCCTCATGACCAGCAGCACTGCCAGATGACAGAGCTGCAGCACTGGGGGCTGTTGTGAGCCTTCAAAAGCACACACTGCTTTGAACATGCAAAAAAGATCAAGTTCCTTCTTTATTTGGCACTGCTTACATCACAGGAGATCACTGAGCACACCTGAGCACAGATCAAACACTTCAAAAATCAAAGCCAGGGGGCAAAAAGAATTTAAAAAAAGAAACTCAAACATCTCCATCCTTTTAATTTTTATTTTCTAAACAGGCTCTGACCTGAGACCAGTGAAATTCTTCCTTGGCCCCCAGCCCTCTTCTCTAACCACTGAGCCATTGCCTGGATCCTTACCAGCCAGTTCCCATCTTTTGGGATCTTCAAAGCCAAACACAAATGAAGCAAAAGGCAACCTGAACTTACTCTTTCCTGGAGTGTCCAAAGTGTTCAGACTGATTTTTAACAGAACAAAAATAACCAGCAGCACAAGAGGAAGGCAAGGAAGGACTCCAGGACCTGCAGGTTCTGAGCACACCCCTCTACTGAAGGGGGTTTCTTCAGTGCCCCTTTCCTTCAGGATTTTGTTAGTCCAAGCCAGGATGACACTTCCATGCACTGAGTCCTTCAATTTTGGACACAAAAAGTACAGCTGTGCCCTTAAGTGACAACAGGAAAATCCTCATGGCCTTTTCCACAAAGACAAGGAGAAAAGAAAGCTCCAGTCCCCCTGAAGCCAGCTGGACTTTTCCAGTCTCCAGAACCTCTTGGTTCCATCCCCATTTCAGACCTCAGCAATGAATAAAGGATTCTCCCAGCCCCAGACCCCAGCAGTCCCTGTGGGTAACAGCTCTGAGGAATGACAGCACCACCTCTGCCCAGGCCAGCACAGCCCCACACCCTCACTGAAGGCTGGCCCCAAAGGCTGCTTGTAGCGTCCATAAAAGAAAGAACAGTTAAAGAGGGGATTGTGGGTGTCCAGGAGAGCTTTTCTCAAATCCAGAAGGGAACTCCTGGCTCTGTGCCTTGCAGGCAAAGGTGTCCCATCCCCACATGTCTCATTTCTAGGCAGAGAGTGACACAAGTCAGAGCCAGCAGAAAATGAGCAGCAGAATTCCCTGTGAGTCTGGATTTACCACCCCAAAGTTATGCCTTTATCTAAGGACATGAAAAAAGAGAATTCTGCAGCAGAAATGTGCAAGTCCTCTCTACAAATAAACCCACAGCTTTTTTCCGAAATGTTTTTTTTTCTTCTGAGTGGAAATTTATTCCCATCCTTGTGTACCCATAGTAAGACACTCATCACTTTCACACAGTTACAACCTCTCTGCCACTGCCAGCAGCCCTGTGACAAGAGGCAGCACCAAGGCACCACCCTGCCAACACCCAGGCTCAGCCACTCCACACAACAGCAGGAGGAGTCTCACTTTGTCCCTACAAGAAGGAATATCTGACATAAGAGAGTGGAGCTGTCCCAGGGAACAAAAGGTGGCAGCAACACCCTGGAAAAAGAATACACAGCTTCCCAAGGTGCTGCTGCTTCCCTGCTGCCTCCAGCTGAGGCTGTGGAGAGCAGAACTGCAGCCAACCACCACTCAGGACGCAGATAAGCCTTAGTTCAAAGTTGTAGTTCTAGTTCTTAGTTCTAAACCTTGGGTTTTTACTTTTTATTTTTTTTCTTTTTTTTTTTTTTTTTTTTTTTGATTTTGTGCTGCTTTGGTGTGTGGGTCAGAGTTTCATATAAGCCATTCACCACTGAACAGAGCTCCCCAAGCTGTGTTTGGTGCTATTTAAAAATAAATTTTAAAATAAATAAAAAAGAATCAGAAATGGCCATGGCTCTGTGAAGGGTAGGAAGCTTCTGCTGTCTTCTCCCAGGTCATGACTCACAGGATGTGTCCCCACTTTGGGCAGAGTGGCAGATACTGACCAGAGGGGACACAGGGGACACTGCAGTGCCTTTATCTCACTGAGCCTCTTCTGTGCTCTGTGACAACAGCTTCAGATCTGGTGCCACCTCAGACCTGCAGTCAAACAGCAACGAACGGGGACAGGGGAGGGAAGGGACAGCAGGGGACACAAACCTGGGCCAGCAGTTCCCTCGGCACCCAGCCCTTACCTGGGCACACCTACCTCTCTTGCCTGGCTGCCCTGGCTCAGTGCTCTGAAAGAAAAGCCATCAGACACAGCATGCAGCACCCCAAACCAACCCCCCAGCCCTTCAGAGGCAGCACAAGGCTGCTCCTACCTCTCATCCAGCTCCTCCAGGCGGCTCTTCACCGTGTGCGCGTTGTTCTCCCGGGTGATCTTCTGCAGGAGGTAGAAGGTCTGCTGGAACATGCGCAGCAGGTACTCCTCAAACTCCATGGGCACACAGTTCTTGGACATGAGCTCGTTGATGCAGGCCATGGCCAGCACGCCCAGGCGGCCCCGCTCCTGGCCCAGCAGCGCGCTGGGGCTGCTGCCGTTCACCGAGGACATCTTGCGCGCGCGCGTGTCGCAGCCGAAGCGCGCAAAGTGGAAGATGGTGGTCAGCAGGGACGGGGTGATGCTCGTGGACAGAGGGATCCAGCTGAAGAGGTGAGCCAGGCACTCCAGAGCCAGGGAGCAGATGTATTCACTGTCTGTGTCCAGGATGGGGATGGGCTGGTTCAGCAGTTTGGCCGCGCTGGGGCTCTGCAAGAGGCTACTCAAGAGGTCACCTGGGGAGAGAGGTACAGTAAAAGTAGGGGTACAGTAAAAGTAGGGGTACAGTGAAAGTAGGGGTACAGTGAAAGTAGGGGTACAGTGAAAGCAGGCAATCCCTGAGGCAGGAGATTATTGAGATCTGACTCTAAGGCTTTGGAATGTTGAATGTTCTACAAGCTGGGGACAGTGTGTCTTGACAGGGGTCAGGTGGAAAGGGACCTGGGGCTGCTGGTGACAGCCAGTTGAATATGAGCCATCAGTGTGCCTTGGTGGCCATGAAGGCCAATGGCTCCTGGCCTGCATGAGGAATGGTGTGGCCAGCAGGAGCAGGGAGGTCATTCTGCCCCTGTACTCAACACTGGTGACACCCCATCTTGAATACTGTGTCCAGTTCTGGGCCCCTCAATTTAGAACATCGTTGAGATGCTTGAGCACATCCAGAGGAGGCAACGAGGCTGGTGAGGGGCTGGGAACACAAACCCTGTGAGGAATGTTTGAAGGAGCTGGGGTTGTTCAGCCTGGAGAAGAGGAGGCTCAGGGTGACCTCATTGCTCTCTGCACCTTCCTGAAGGGAGGCTGCACACAGGTGGGGTTGGTCTCTGACAGAACCAGAGGACACAGTCTCAAGCTACATCAGGGAAGGTACAGGTTGGATATTAGGAAAAATTTTTTCACAGAGAGAATAATAAAGTGCTGGAATGCCCTTCCCAGGGAGGTGGTAGAATCACCATCTCTGGATGTCTTTAAAAAAGACTGGACATGGCACTTGGTGCTGTAGTTGAGGTGTTAGGGCATAGGTTGGACTCAATGACCTTAGAGGTCTCTTCCAACCTCATCATTCTGTGATTATGTGATATTATATTATATTATAACTACACTACATCATACTTACTTCTAACTACTGAAAAACTTGTGGCTGTCTGCTGACAGTCCCAACACACACATGTAAATCTAATTGGTCAATGAATCAAAACAGCATCACCAGAATCCTACCAAGCAATACCTTCAGGTAAATAATCTTCCAATATATTCCACATGTTTAAAAACACAGGAGCAGCAAATGAGAGAATTGTTTTGATCATTCTTTTCTCTGCTTCTCTCACTGTTCAGAGAGCCTGTGAATACCACAGAGGGGTGTCAGCATGAACCCCCAGCTGCCCAGCCCAGGCATCCTTGTGGATCCCTTGCACCTCAGCACACCCTGTGATTCAGTGGGTTATTTGGCTGAGAGGAACTGGTGATTTCTGTTTGGGAATTAGCCTCACACAGCCCCTCTGGCCTCACCAGGCAGGGCTCTCATGGTATTTCAGGAAATGCAAGGCCATGGGCTGTATTTTAGGAATTTATTATAAAATTCTATCCCCTCACAAGGCTGAGCATCCTTGATGTAAGCTTGGCACATCTCTGTTACACTGAATATCACAGAGGCTTCTCCTGGCCTGTGACACTTGTGGTGATGTCCCCAAAAAGTTCATTCAGGCCAGAACCTCTTCTCAGGGACCAAATGCCATGGCAGGCACAGATCACAGCCCTCAGCCTCCCAACCACATGACAAAGGCTGCCCAAGAAAGGTGGAGTCTGAAAAATCTGACACAGCCTCAGGATTTATCTCCCACAACTGCCTCCAGCCTCCAACTGAAGCCACAGAAGTTAATATTTGCATTATCTCGTGACAGAGTTCCACAGTTTCACCACGAAGATGCTTTGTTTGGGGTATGCCAGCTGCTAGTTTCACTTTCCACCCAAACAGGAAACAGAAATAATCCCTGCTTTCACTTTCTCTGTGTCAGTAGGCTTCTAACACAGCTCCTGCCCAGCTTCCTTGACAGAAAGAAGGTTTTGCTTCTGTTGTCACTTACAGGGAAGCCACTCAAACCCCTCCATCACCTTTAGTGCCCTTCAATAGAGCCTTCACTGCTCCTCTGCACCTACTGATACTGAAAGCAGAACTGCAGCCACCACTCGGGGTGCAGATGGGCCTTAGTTCTGATACCTCAGGTTTAGCTTTTTATTTTTTCTTGATTTTGTGCTGCTTTGGTGTGTGGGCCAGGGTTTAATATCAGGGGATGGCGATCTCTCTTTACAAGGTAGGGAGACACAACAATTCCTTCTCTAGCTGGGGACCAAGGACAAATGAGGCAAATCTCAGGCCCAAGAACACCAACAATGTGGACTGAAGAGAGAAAACCAAGAAGGATGGGACTGCATGAGCTGGGGCTAATTGGACATTTAGGTCAAATATGCAAATGGATCAAAATTTACAAAAATGTGAGATCTTGGGGCCAAGCCCTCTTTTGCTTCGATCTTGGAGCCATCCAGTCACAGCCACAGCTGTGGCTCTGGTACTGCCAGGGTGTGGCCTTTGAAGGCTCTTTAATAAATATCCTCTTTATTCCTCTTAACTCTGTTTAGCCTGTTCCAGCTGCTTCAGGCATCAGTTCCACAGAGCAGCACAGCAGGGAATTACTCCTGCTGCTGTGAATACTCTGCAGAATGATGTGGAGAAGCTCTGAAGTTAATCCTGCCTAGCCCAGGCTGAACTCCCCCCCTCACCTTTCATGTGCCACCTCTAACAAAGCCACCAACAACCCAGACACTCCTTAATCCCTGGTGGCCTTTGCTTCTTCAAAAGTTTTTGGGACCCAAGGGCCAGCCCCAGCCAGATGCTGCCCACAACCTCCAGGCTTCCACCTGCTGCAAAACTCTTCACCTTCCCCAAGTTGTTCAACACACTTCTCTTCCTTGAGTACTTCATCTTTAAAAATCTGGCACTTGCTGTGCTACAGAATCTGAAGTTCTTGGAGAATCTGAGTGATTTTTTATGGAAGTGAAACATCCTGACACCAGCAGTGCCAAAATAACAGCTATGATTTACTGAGCTACTTCCAATGTACACAAGAGCCTGAGTGATGAACACATCCCTTCTTAGTCCTCATTTTTCACCAAGATTGATGTCTTACATCACTGAATTCAAAATTCCCTGCCAAGCCTTATCATTGCTTCTTTCTCCTGTGCTCCAGAAACTGAAGGCATCACGTGGCTCTGGCTGAGCAAGACAATCCTGCCCTTCAATCTGAGCACGGAACCCCCTGAGGGGAGACATCCCCAACTGGACACATCTGTACAGCTCATATCCTGCTTTTACAGAGCCCCTGAAGCTCAACCAGGCCAAGTGCACCAGGGCTGGGGCAATCCCCAACACAAACCCAGGCTGGGCAGGGAACAGACTCAGAGCAGCCCTGGGGAAGGATTTGAGGTGGTGGGGGGTGAGAGCTGGACCTGCCCTGGCTGGGAGCACCCAGAAACCCCCCTGGGCTGGGCTGAGCCCTGCTATGGGCAGCAGGGAAGGGGGGGATTCTGCCCCCTCAGGTAAGACCCCAAAAGAGTAGCAGGGCCTGGAGCTGCTGGAGAGAGTCCAGGGGAGCCCACGGAGACACCCCAAGGGCTGGAGCCCCTCTGGAGCCAGGCTGGCAGAGCTGGGGGTGCTCCAGGGACACCTCAGAGCCCCTGCCAGGGCCTGAAGGGGCTCCAGGAGAGCTGGAGAGGGACTGGGGACAAGGGATGGAGGGACAGGACACAGGGAATGGCTCCCACTGCCAGAGGGCAGGGATGGATGGGATATTGGGAATTGGGAATTGTTCCCTGTGAGGGTGGGCAGGCCCTGGCACAGGGTGCCCAGAGCAGCTGTGGCTGCCCCTGGATCCCTGGCAGTGCCCAAGGCCAGGCTGGGCAGGGCTGGGAGCAGCCTGGGACAGTGGGAGGTGTCCCTGCCATGGCAGGGATGATCTTTAAGGTCCCTTCCAACCCCAACTATTGTTATTCTTTTAAACATTCAGTGCAGCCAACTCCACAAAAATCAATGAGAATTAAAGATTCTCATATTTTAATCCATCCACAGCAGAAAGTCTCAATTACACTCCTGTAACTCACAGCAGCTGGTTCAAGTGCTCTGCACACAGTTAAATCACTGAAGCTCTGGGGTTCAGGGATTTCCAGTGGCTTTGCAAACAGGTGACAAATTCACAGCATCAGCTGCATTCATGCCAAAGCAGGAAACTCCCAGTGACTGCCTCTGCCACAAATGTTCCTGCTGCTCATTTGTTTGCCACAGGTGAGGGAATATTCCTGAGGAAGGGATTCATCAGGAAATGTGCTATAAATCATGCAAAGACAACATCTGCAGGCTGAGACTCTTGCTGAGTAAATCCTACACCATGGCAATAACTCAAATGTTGTCCTGCTTGGGACATTATCAGAGTTGCTTTGCTTAAGTGATATAAGAAATGAATTTAATGTTGTCTTCAAGTGCTATTTAAAACTCATGCAAGACTTGCAAGTAACCATTTCACTCCACTTCCCTGTGCAAATGAAAAATAGGAAGCAGAGGTTTTCCAAGTTCCTAAAGAGAGCTGGGCTCTGATGGAAGGTACTAAACATTTATGGGGACTCAGGAGCTCGTTCTGCCTCTTGGAACACCTTTAATCTCACCTGAATGGAAAGAGTAAAGTGGTGGCCTCACTTAAGCAAAGAAAACATTCAAGAGTCACCAGAATTGAGTCTCAGGGAACACAAAATGAGCAAGAATGGATCAGAGGGAAGCACCTGGTGTTCCCTTTGGAAATGGTGGAATCATCATGTCTGAAAATGTCCAAAAGCCATGGGGATGTGGCACTTGAGGACATGGTTTAGTGGTGGCTCTGGCAGTGCTGGTTAATGGTTGGACTCAGTCTCAGAGTCTTTTCCAGCCTTAGTGATTCTGTGACTTCAAGAAGTGGAAGCACAACCAATTTTAACATGGACACAGCGAAGACAGCACAGCACAATAAAACAGAGAGTTTCACACAAACAAGTTTGCACAGGCAAAATGAAACTTTAAAGGCACAGCTTGTGTGGTCCTGGTTCTTAGCAATTATCCCAAGAAAACATTGTGTGAAAAGTTTGTTTGTTTTCCCTGAGAGGGGAGAAAGGAAAAGGCCAGCACAGAAGTGCAGCCAACTTCCAGTTTGGGAAATCTGATCCCCAGTCACGAGGGGAGCACACAGGTGGATGAAAGCTGCCTCAGCAATCCCCAGGGGACTGAGGGACATCTCCAACAGGCTTCCATGACAGCCAGCCCAGAATCTGTCCCACCAATTCCCTCCCCCAGCACCATTCTTAACAATTGACACCAGAAGCTTTGATCTTTTCTGTAAATATTTCCTGTCCAAACTCTTCCCAGCTACAGCAAAATCCACTTTCCCCCTGCCAACCAAAGGAATATTTCTTCCCATTAAAGTTTGTGGTCTGTATATAAATACAGAAATATCTTAAGCTCCTCTACAGGAAAGGAGCACTCAAAATGCTGCTCAAACTTCAATGTGAAAGCTTTAGCACTAAGCAAAACACTGCCAAAGGCTTATCAGAGGCAGCAGGCTGGAGCTGCCTGCTGCAATCTGGCCACAAGGAAGTGATCTGCAGCTCCCAGGGAACTGCTCAAGGTCCCAGGGACAAGGAAATGTGTGCCAAGGACAAGGACACAAAAATGTGTTCTCCATTTCAGAGGTAACTAAGAAGTAGAGATGTCAATGGGTTAACATCAGATAAGCACTCACACAAAGGTCTCACAGGAATAGATAGAAAACTTTCATAATCACAGAATGATTTGGGTTGGAAGGGACATTAAAACCCGTCCAGTGCCACCCCTGCCATGGCAGGGACACCTTCCACTGTCCCAGGCTGCCCCAAGCCTGGCCTTGGACACTTCCAGGGGTCCAGGACAGCCACAGCTTCTCTGGGCACCCTGTTCCATTTCACAGAGACTTGGCTACCTTTATCTTCCTTTTCCCCAGGTAGGACTCAGTTTTGTTCCACTGGCTTTCATGTGCCAGCAGCTGGAGTTCAAGGACTGTCACCAGCAGGAATTCAGGGGACAATGCCAACCCCATGCAAGGCCACAGCCTTGGGGCAGAGGGGCTGCAAAGTTTTTCACAGGAAAAGTGTGCCCAGGTGGGCAAGAGGGCAAAGGCACCTGGCCTGGACCAGCACTGGGGTGGCAGCAGGACCAGGGCAGGGACTCAGGGACTGTCCCCTGTGCTGAGGCACCTCCTGTCCTGTGTCCAGATCTGGGCTACTCCCAACACTGAGGGGCTGGAGCGTGTCCAGAGAAGGGAACAGAGCTGGGAAGGGGCTGGAGCACCAGGAGGGGCTGAGGGAGCTGGGAAGGGGCTCAGTCTGGAGAAAAGGAGGCTCAGGGGGGACCTTGTGGCTCTGCACAGCTCCTGACAGGAGGGGACAGCCAGGGGGGTTGGGCTCTGCTCCAGGGAACAGGGACAGGACAAAGGGAAATGGCCTCAAATTGTGCCAGAGGAGGTTTAGGTTGGATATTGGGAAAATCTCTTCATAGAAGGGTGGTCAGGCCCTGGCACAGCTATCCAGGGAGTGGGGGGTCACAATCCCTGATAGGATTTAAAAGCCTTCCATATGTGGCAGCTGGGGACATGGGTTAGTGGTGGCCTTGGCAGTGCTGGAATAAGAGCTGGACTTGATGACCTTAGAGGGCTCTTCCAACCTTAACAATTCCATGATTTTAACTCACTGTCATTAGAGCATTTTGCACTGAAACTTCAGGGAGGTTTCTGCCATCTGAGCACAACAAGCATCTCTGTGGGCACATTTTAATGACATTTGCAGTGGGGTGTCCCCACAGTGCAATTTGTCTCTTTGTGTAGAGTTTTTCTTTCCAATCAGGAATTTGTTGGTGAAAAGCTCTGGGAGAAGGTTATTAGAAGAGGTTAGACAGTAAAGGAAGCAATCTGTGCCTGACACTGCAGGTTTAAGTACATGGAAATACCATCTTGTAGCTTTTCCTTACCACTTTCTCCTGAGGTCGGGGACGGTGGTGGAGTGGCAGCAGTAGCACTGTGCTTATCCCAGATGCTCTCCAAAATACCTGGCCAAAGAGAGAACTTTCAGAAATGCCTTCTCAAAGATCCACACTGATCCAACAAACACAGCACAGACTGCAGGAGAACTCTGGCAGAACACAGCTCAAGTGTTTTGGGAGGGACAGAACCACTCCACAACAGCTTTGGGCTCACTAAGAGGAGACAATCCCCATCCTCTCCATGGAGGGAGCTCAGCAGCTGCTGTGCTGCATGAATTGGTTCATATTAAATTGGCCCAAGTGCTGCAGGGCAGAGCTGAGTGCTCACAGTGCAGCAGCAGCCACTGCATCACCCCCATTGTGCTCCACACACCCCTAGTGTCAGAACCCAGGAAACTCCCGTGAGGATTTGAGACCCTGGCACAGAGTCAAAAACACCTGTGCCTTTGATTTTAACCCATAAAAACAATTACCAACTTTGTATGAAAAGTTACAAGCCACAAGAGTTGGAGTACAATGTTAGTGAATTTATCACAAAGTGAAAATGTAGGAATTTAGAGGTTTTAGAATGAGAGTTCAAAAAACAAGATAAAAAAATGTAAATGTGTTCTGTCTTTCTCCTTCTTCTTAGCCTCCATCTTCTGCTGTAATAGTAACACTTTAAAATTAGTTTAGAGTAAAAACAAACTAACATAAGTGATAAGTATTAGAAAATTATTGTAAATAATGTACAGGTAGTTTTTAGTATAAAAAGACAACACCACCCTGAGGGAGGTCAGTGCCATGAACCAATGTGCTAAACAGATCTCAACAAGTCAAAAAAAACCAATGTATTAAATAAGAGCAAATAACCCTAAAAACAAGAACAAAAAAATTCTGTCTCCTTCTTCAGTCTCAAAACTGAAAAAAAGAGACTAACACCTCTAAGTCATCTCAACACCAAAGCCCTCGTCACCCCAGGAGTGGCAGCCCAGCTGTGGGTGCTGAGGGGACAGCCAGCTCAGTGCCACAAGGTGTGACAATGTCTGAGTTGACTATATGAAGCTTTTATCCCCAGTCATCTTGTTCTATTTATGCTGAATAATAAGTTTTACACCTTTAGGACTTGTTCCAGAAAGTGAAGAAAAAGAAGGAGCAGTTTGTTTTCAGACACTGCACTTACTCCTTCACATTTCTGCTCCTGGACTGTGCTGTCTGCAGATGGACAGACAGCAGGACAGAGCTCTCCTTTGTTTTAGTTAGTTTTAACTAACTAAACTAAATTTTTTTTTCCCTTTTCTTTAAACCTGTTTAACCCTACCCTGAACTGAACACCAGAAGAGCACCAGCAGCTCACACCTGTGCCCATAGCTGGGTCTGGCATTTCCAGCACTGGAGGGACTGATAAGAGAGCTCTCCTTTGTTTTAGTCAGTTTTAACTAACTAAAGCAAAGAAGTTCTCTAGACTGTAAGGTCTTTTTTCCTTTTTATTTAAACCTGTTTAAACTTACTCTGAACTGAGCACTCAAAAGAGCACCAGCAGCTCGCACCTGTGGCGCACCAGGCTGCAACATTTCCAGCACCAGAAAGATTGATAAGAAACTGAATTATCCAAGCTGCAACCCAGGGAAGGGACTTTCTGAGTCCGTCATCTCTTTTAGAGCAGCAAAGAATTTTATTGTTTAATACTGTTGAAGTTTTATTGTTTAATAAACAAGTTTTTTCCACTTTTCTCCAAGAAAGTACTCTCTTCCGAACTGGTTGAAAAAAAAAACCAATTAAATCTGCTTTCCCCTTTAAAAGTTCTGTCCAAAACGTGCCCTGAAGCAGGACAACCAGAGCCATGTACCTGTGAGGAGCCCCAGCACGGTCTGCACCTGCTCCAGGAGCAGCTTGCGCAGCTCCTCCTTGCGGGCCACGCTCAGGTCCTCGCGGGGACACGCCAGCTCCTCCGACGTGGTTTTCAGCATGATCAGCCCCAGGGGAGTGGTCACAGGAGACTGGATCAGCTGAGGAGCACAGGGATGAGAGCAGTGTGATGACAACATGCACTGACAGACAGGGATTAGCAACGCTACTCCCAGTTTACAACAGCTTCACCACTCAGGGCTCTCCAGTTCGACTTCCCCAGACTGAATCTCTGATGTCGCAACAGCTCGAGCCCCGTGGGAATCCCTGGGGTTTCAGGAGAGCTTTCATAATGTCATTGCACACATTCTGTGTCCCAGCAGGGTCACAGAACAGCCTGTCCCTTCTGCTTGCTGCATCTCCTGCCCAGCATCACCTCAGCGCAGCAGGGTCCCCAAAAATGTCCCCTTCCCACATGGCCCAAAGGCTGCAGCCAGGAGCAGATGGCACCTGAGGGATCTGAGCTCCCCTTGCACCTGCACTGGATCTCAAGCTGGAAATTGCATTTCTCCCTGTGGCATTCACATTCTCTGAAAATATTCCTTTGCCCAGAGTTTTTCTCCTGGGAAGCTGAAAGGCAGTGAGAGAGGCCTCGGAGAAAAGGGAAACAATTCTTATCTCATTTGCTTCTCCTGTGTTTTGCTCATCTAGAATGTGTTTGGAGATTGTTTACCCAAAGGTGACTGCCTGATGGCATTCTGATTGTGAGTTGTTTTCACTCTTTGGCCAATCAGGGCCAAGCTGTGTCAGGGCTCGGGAACAAGTCACAAGTTTTCATCATTATCTTTTTAGCATTCTGTAAGTATCCTTTCTGTATTTTTTACTATAGTATTCTTTACTATAAAATAGTACAATAAATTAACCATCTCAGAACATGGAGTCAGATGCATCATTCCTGCACCTTGTTACAATATCCCCCTAAGACAGTAATTTCTGCTCGATGCTGGAACAGGACTGGACAAAAAGCTGACTTGTGCCTTCATCAGCCATGGGGTTATTAAAGACTTCTTCAAGTGGGACAAAGTTTTGTTTCCTGAAGGACAGCTCTGCTCTCCACTGCTGCCCAGAGACATCCAAAGTGATTTATGCACTGCTCCCTCTGGGAGAGAAAAGTCCAAAGCCAATCCCAATTGCTACAAGTAATCCTTGAAGCCATAATACAGGCTCTGCAATACAGGCTGACTTTGCTCCTGACCCTCCAAAGGCGAGCCAGGCTGAGTTAACACTGCTGAAAACAGTTTGGTTAAATATTTGGGGAGAAAATAGCCCATCTAAGAGCTCTGCATCTTGGCTTTTGAAAAGGAAGTCCCAGACACAGGAGTAGATGGCAAAGAACTCAGTGAAACATCCAACCTGCTGGTAAATTGTGAAGGGACTGAAAATCATCTCTCTGGATATTTTCTGACAAAGCCAGGGAGTTTTAGCAATACCAGGCACTGGTACCTCAGTCAGGCTAAACAAATTTTAAACCTCTGAGGAAGCAGTACTTTATGGAGAATTACTGGCTCCTCACAATGACAATACAATATCCCAATTTACCTTTCTTCTCCACCCCTCCAGAGGCTCAGTAAAAGGTTTAGAGACTACTCAGAGTACTGGGATACAATTTAATGCTGAAGAACAAAGAACATGCTGCAAATGATCTCAGAAAAAGTCCTGAGACAGGGCTCATCTGCAATTCTAACAGCAAATCATTCTGCTCCTGTGCTACTCTGCCTTCTGTCAAGGCCCTGGAATTCAGCATTACTGGTTTTCCTCCACTTTCTCTGAACATTTTAGGAATGTGTCTGCCACACAAATTAATTTATGGAAACATTTCCCTCCACTGCTGAGCTCACAAGGAGAGGCTTAAAGGAAAGGAGATTCCTCAAGTGAGCTCTGCAATGCCTTAAGATAACCCCAGAGTGCTAGAGAGGCCAGGAGAGCTCAGGCTGCCTTTCAATTCACATCCAGGTGAAATGAGAGGCAAAACTCCACATGGACACAGTTATCCCCAAGTATTTCTTGTCAAACTGACAACTGAGGCCAAAACTGCAGCATGTCTCACTCCAGAACAGTCAGAAAAGAGAATACACCAGCCAGGGATGAGCTCTGCAGCCAAGACAGGTTTTTTTTAAATTTTGCAATTAATACTAGATCCATTTGCCTTAACAAATAAACCCCTGCCACTCAAGGACTTGGATTTCAGTAACTGCCTTGTGGCTTGGCCGTGGGCTTTGCTGCATTCAAATCATGTAATTATGTCAGCAGAAAAAGCCTGTGCAGCACTTCAGTTTACACTCAGCCTCTTTAAGCCAATTAGGAACAATTTTAAGGGAACTGGAGACAAAATAATCCAAACAAAAAGAGGTTTGCACCAGCCTGGTGATGCTCCAGCAGCAGCCTGGCTCAGGATTCCCTGTAAGGATACTGAGTTTATCCAACATTCCAGCTAATGACATGGATTCAGTGAGGATCCCCAGTTCACAGCTGAGCCCTCCTGAAAACCCCAACAACATCCCATTAGGATGGGATCCCATCACCCCATGACCTTATTGATGAAGTACCAGAGATTTTGGGGTGTCTTTGGTTGTTGGATGAAAAATCTGCACTAGCCCCAATGAAAAACTGCCCTTTCAGAATCAATGACACATCCATAATTTTACTGCCTTCTGTTTTGTTAAAAGAACAACCCATACTCCTTGTATTTTCAAGACTTAGACCATAATATTTAAAATTCAAAGTGAATACTTGTGGCACAGTGTTGTTCCTTCTCCAAAAACACTTTTAACGTAACACGGAAAAAGCTGAGAGTTCCAACAAAATTTAAAAAGATTTTACAAAGCAACATCTACCATTTGATCTTCATGAAACAGGGGTTTCTTCAGCCCTACTCAAGGAAACAAAAGGAAGTTTTTGAGGGAAAAGCTGGCTCCATGCATGGCAGGGCTCTCACCTGCAGGATGTTGGTGAAGAAGTCGTGGTAGAACATGGGCCAGTCCTGGCGGCCGATGTCCACGATGACCTTGCAGAGCTTGTTCCTGATGAAGTAAGGCAGAGTTTTGTGGTGGGCCAGCAGCAGCTTGGGCAGGCAGCTCCTGATCTCCATCTTGTCCTGGGATGGCACCCCCAGCCACATCTTATTGATCAGGTTCTGCAAAAGGAATGGACACCCCAAATGAGCCCATCTTGGACATGAGGGAAACACTGAGAGAATCTTGAATCTCAGACTGGTTTGGGTTGGAAGGGACCTTAAAAATCATCCTGTTCCCAGCCCTGCCTTGGCAGGGACACTTCCCACTGTCCCAGCTGCTCCCAGCCCTGCCCAGCCTGGCCTTGGGCACTGCCAGGGATGCAGGGGCAGCCACAGCTGCTCTGGGCACCCTGTGCCAGGGCCTGCCCACCCTCACAGGGAACAATTCCCAATTCCCAATATCCCATCCATCCCTGCCCTCTGGCAGTGGGAACCATTCCCTGTGTCCTGTCCCTCCATCCCTTGTCCCCAGTCCCTCTGCAGCTCTTCTGGAGCCCCTTTAGGCCCTGCAAGGGGCTCTGAGGTCTCCTCAGAGCCTTTTCTTCTCCAGGATGATCATAAAGCAGGGACAGAGCATCTGGCAGAGCTGCTGCACTCATGGCCCAGGACTGGCAGTGCCACAATGGAGCTGAAGTTACTGGTTTAACTGGTTTTGGGTTAAGCAAAGCTATAGTGGCAGGCACAGAACCATTTCTTCTATCTTTTAACCCTGGGCCACCAACGGTTTCCCCTCTAAAGGGGGAAGCACAGCCTTGGATGAAGCAGGAAAAGAAAATCAGGGAAGGAGGTTTGGCTTTCCAGGCCTCTGATGGCACCCAGGTCTCCTGAAGCTGAGCTGGGAGGTCACTGGAGCAGGCCCAGGCAGTGACAAGGCACCACTGCACAGAAAGCCTTCAGCCCACTTAAAGCCAGAGAAAATCCAAAGGAAAGCAGAGTCACAAATTGCTTCCCTGCCCTGATCCCATTTAGGGCTCTGGAGCACCAGGAGCTGAATCTCTTGGGACAACCCAGAGAGGAGGCTGAAGGTCTGTGTCCTTCTGCAGCACTCAGCCTGCAGAAAGACAATGCTGGAGATCACAGTCACAGCCTGGAAGAAACCTCAAATATCCAAAACTGGAAGATGTATGGTCAAAGGAGATGCAATCCTCAGCAGGATGCACTGCACACAGACACCAGCTCCCAGTGCAGGGATATTTATACAGAAATTCTTCAAAGAAGTTGTTTTTTGTGTTTCCTAGCAGAGAAAATCCACAAGTACTGCTTCAAAACAATGGCCCAAGCAGCTGAGGGTTCCTTGATGCAAGTCCAGAATCCCAATAAAACTGGAAGATGTTTTAGCTTTAACACCCATCCTTTCATGCCTGCTGTGTTCTGTCCTGCTCCTCCACCTGCCAGCAGCAGCTTTCTCCCTAGAAATGCTTTTGGGAAGATGTTTTCATTTCTAAAAAGCAGAAGGTGAAAACAATTCATCTGGAAGGGGGTCAGGAGGAGTTTTATTCCAAACCCACTGCTACCTTCCTAAGCACTTTGGGAAGTCCATGTCCTTGGGCAGTTTTGGGAATGATCCTTGTGTGATATTTACACAGAAATTCTTCAAAGAAGTTGGTTTTGGTGTTTCCTAGCAGAGAAAACCCACAAGTACTGCTTGAAAACAATGGCCCAAGCAGCTGAGGATTCCTTGATGCAAGTCCAGAATCCCAATAAACCTGGAAGATGTTTCAGCTTCATTTCCAAAAAGCAGGAGGTGAAAACAATGTCAGGAGGAGTTTTATTCCAAATTCACTGCTACCTTCCTAAGCACTTTGGGAAGTCCATGTCCTTGGGAAATTTTGGGAATGATCTTTGTGTTCACACCCCTCTGACTGATCCAGCAGCCAAGGACAGCAGGGGAAGCTGCACACTGGGACAGACCATGGCTCTGCAGCAGTTCATTTTGGGAATTCAAGCTCCTCCATGGAGAGATCCTCATCTCCCAGCTGGTCCCTCCCTCTGCACTTGCACAGGGATTTCTTTATTCTGGGCACAATTAGGTTTTTCAATGCTACTTTTTCCCCCTCCAGGGAAGGAGAGGCTCAGTAACCAAAATCCATAAAATGTCCTGAGCTGGTGGGATGATCCCAAGGATCACTGAATCCATCTCATGGCCCTGCACTTGTTTTGCTAGTCAGGAAAATCAATGGGACAACATTCCCTGAGCAGGAATAATTCCCATCAGCCCTTTTTGAGTGGAAGGTAAAGCAGATTCAATTTGCAGATGGGGTCCAGACTCCTTCTGCAATCCTTACCAAGTATAATGAAAATTTAAGAGAAGAAATCAACAATGATGTGGATAATTTGTAAAAACAACACAGCTTTAAGAGCAGGGTTTTTATCTAAACATGTATTTTATCTGAAAAGTGGCCCAGTGCAAAGGCTGTAAATCTCTCTGATTTAGAGGCACAGCTCAGAGTGCCCACCCAGCCAAGGACATGACACAAATGTCCCAGACTGAGGAGTGACACTGACCAAACCCCAGGACATCTGCACTGGTCACTGAGAAATCAGTGACACACCAGTGCTGTCCACAGAACACTTTTGCTTATTCCAGAGGACACAGAGATCAATATCAAACCTTTTAACCCAAATTTTCCTCTTTTATCACTAGATGAAGAGTGGGATGTGGCTGGCTAAGAGAGACCTCACCTCTCCAGCCAGCACAAGCTTGCAGGATGCAGTTCAAGAGCAGCAACCCCAACTACAAAATGTCAGAAAAATAAAAGCAGGTTTGCCTTCCCTCTCAGCACTCAGAGCCTGCAGGAGCCAGGAGCAGGTAATCACCCCCATATTTCTGATCATAAAAACAACATAAAAGCAATAACACCCTTAAAAGCATCGTGCAGAAACTCAAGCAGCCTCTGAAACTGGAGGTAATTTGTGCTTTGAGATGCCAGGAAATGAATTCTTCAATTTATGTACAAAGATTCACATTCTCCCACTCTAAGCCTGCCATTAAGCAACCTCTCTGGCAGAGAGCAATAAAAGCATCCTTCATCACTGTACTTACCAGGGATGCCATTTCAGACAAACATCTCCCCCCAAAAATCGATTGCCAGCTCAAACTGCACCAGGCAGAGCAGTGGAGGAGCTGAGGCCTCACCTCAAACACTGTCAGGCTGTACATCATCACATAATCATTCCTTGTGCTGGACAGGAAGTACAGGCAGAATCTCCAGGCTCCTATCTGCTGGGCAAAGTTATTTAAAAGCTCTTCTGCAAAAAAAAAAAAAAAAAACCACCATAAAAGTACATAAATTACTTGAAAATGTACTTCAGTTTTAATTTGACTTTGATGTAAAATATTCCATTAAAGTTCTGTAGCTGTAAACAAAGCCATAACAATGTATAGTGATAGCACAGCAAGTGAGCAGGGAAGAGACCCTGTGTTCAGGGAATGACTCAACCTGGAGGAGGGCAAAAAATATAATAAAATCACATTCTACAGTGTTTAAAGCAATGTAACCACAGGCTTTAATGAAAACAAAACTGATGTGTCATTTTCGAATCAGTTTTGACTTAAATAACTGCAGCAGATAAGAGGTGAACATTAAAACAAATCACACAGCAATTGTATTATGAGCTCTGTTATTTTATCTGTAAAAGCCAAATGCTGGGATTTCAGGTCATTGTGAGAGCAGGAGCACTTCAGATCAGTGTTCTAAACCCACCTTCTTTTAATGCAACTCCAAGAGCTGCTGACTTGGTGAAGTTCAGAGGGTCAGAAACTTCTCTGAACACTCAGGAAGGATTTGGTCATCTCTCAGGAGGTGACAATGTGACAAAGAGAAAAGCCACAAGGGCTGCCTTACAGGCTGAGCAAGTTTTAGGTTTAATTATTTGTTTTCTTTCCTGCAATTTAAGCAGGAAAATGAGGGATACCTCTTCCACAGCAGGAGATCATTGTCAGAAAACCACAACAAAAACCTTGTGCTGTTTATTTTACAGGATTTCAGGGACAAGTCTTTCATGCCATCACACTTCTGGCCAGAGATGGTAGAAACAGAACAACCCCAGAATGGTTTGGGTTGGAAGGACCCTAAAGTTCATCCCACCCCACCCCTGCCATGGCAGGGACACCTCCCACTGTCCCAGGCTGCTCCCAGCCCTGCCCAGCCTGGCCTTGGGCACTGCCAGGGATCCAGGGGCAGCCACAGCTGCTCTGGGCACCCTGTGCCAGGGCCTGCCCACCCTCACAGGGAACAATTCCCAATTCCCAATATCCCATCCATCCCTGCCCTCTGGCAGTGGGAGCCATTCCCTGTGTCCTGTCCCTCCATCCCTTGTCCCCAGTCCCTCTGCAGCTCTCCTGGAGCCCCTTCAGGCCCTGGCAGGGGCTCTGAGGTGTCCCTGGAGCTTCTCCTCTCCGGGTGAGCACCCCCAGCTCTGAGGGGTTCCAGCCCTTGGAGCATCCCTGTGGCTGTTTGGAAATAGAAGGAATCTGCCATTTTTCAATCCCCAGCAGCTCCCCCAGAGCACCTGGCAGGATCTGCTGTCTTTCAGGACATATTTAATAACCCCACCCAAAGGGAATTGCTGTTTTTCCTGCTTGTCATTCCACAAGAACTGGGACAGCTTTGCTTTGCATTCCTGATGCTGAGGGCTGTGCTCCATCTCCAGGCAGAGCACTCCCAGGACAATGGACAGAGGAACCTCACTGGTTTATCATCTACAGAGAACCCCTGGAACCCCAGCCATGGAAAGCTGTCCCACCTAGGCAGGAGGGGGAAGATGCCAGCTGGGTGCAGGCACAGCTGTGTGGAACACCCCAGTCCCCTGTGCTGGGCAGGAGCAGCACCAGGAGCAGCCCTGGAGGGGCAGGACTCACCTATCTCACGTTTCCTCTCATTTGTTGTGCAATTGTGGAAAAACTCCGTCATCAGACTCTCCAGAGCCCGCAGGGAGGCCTCCTCTGATGCCTGGGAAGGACATGGAAGGAAAGAAATAAAACTCGTTGCCACTCTGACACAGGAGGGTGGCATTAGAACAGCACAAAAATCCAACATGAGCAGGATGCACCAAAATCCAACATGAGCAGGACCAGTATGGGGCAAATAACTGGAAATTCAAACTGCTCACTGGGGACAAGGAGCAGCAGGATTTGTCCACTGCCCTGAAAGCTTTGACATAAAGGACCATTTGCTCAGCTCCATCAATAAGGACAAGAACACAACAGAATTCCTTTATTTTGGTGGCATTCAGGAATTTTAAGGCAATAAATAATTCTCACAAAGACAGCAAGGTCGGGTCAAGATGTTTTCAGATGTTTAGAAATTGTAAATATCCTATCATGGGAAGTCTGAACTTTGAGGGGATTTCTCTTGGACATCAGGAAGAATTTCTTCCCAGGAAGGGTGATCAGATATTGGAATGGGCTGCTTGGGTGGGTGGCAGAGTCCCCAATCCTGGAGGTGGCACTCAGTGCTCTGGGCTGGGGACAAGGTGGGGATGGGTCACAGGTTGGACAGGATGATCCTGGAGGTCTTTTCCAACCTCAATCATTCCATGATCCTGTGACCCCTGACACCTCTTCCTGTCTTTGCCTTGGTGCCATTCTGCTGACCAGGAAGCTCCAAAAATTAAGGAATTTCCAGCGCTGTAAAAAGCAATATACCAGTACATACCAATATACCAGTATTCAGCAATCTGATTCAAGAACAGCACCCCCCTCCTCAATTTAGGTTTTATTCCTGGAAATCATTAGTTACAGTTTTAAATCCTAAAGAAATTATCAAGTCTAGCATCCAGCTGTAGTTTTGGAGTGCTCTGGAGTTGGGATGATTTTATTCTGGCAAGGTAACAGCCTCAGGAACAGTCCTGCTACAGCACAGACCATGCCATGGCTGTGTCCCCAACATTTTCAACCCATGGTATCAACAACAAATGCATCAAGATTCAAGCCCAGACCTTCAAGAACAGGAACAAAGTAAACATTTAATAAAACTGAAATTTCTGCCTCAGGAAAAAAACCCAAACCAGAAACAAAAGCCATGCCTGGCAGTCTCCTGCAGAGAAGAGCATGTGAGACATCCAGCAGAAACACTCCAGGCTTCTGCTAATTCCCATTTCCATGCACAGCAGTTTTCCCAAGGGCCAAGCAGGAGCCTCTCCTCACTGGATTAACCCCCAGGAGCACCAACAACTCCAGAGCAGCTGGAAGTGGATGCTCTGCAGGACACTGAGCATTTCCATTTACAAAGGAATGCTGAATTCCATCCTACCTTTCCTCTTCCTGCCCTGCTTGTTCCTTTTTTTCTTGCTTTTTAAAGCCCTGCTCTAGAAATCAAGGACTATTATAGCAAGAGATGCTGGTAGTGGGAAATTGGCTTTAAACAACCAACAACCCAAGCAGAGCAGTCCAATGTTTCCAATCCAATGTTTGCAGCTTTAATCCATTTCTGCTTGGGCTGCAAACTTCCCTTCAGCCACAGATCTCTCCTGCCAGTCACCATTGCCAGGTAACAGCATTTCTGTGGGGAAGAGCCCCACTTTAAAAACAAGTATCTGACTAAGTGGCATCCTTCAAGACTTAGGATATGGCCACACTGCCATTTGTGGGAGCTAAGCTGTCCTAAGCTCCTCCCAAGCAGATCCACACACACAAATCCAGTATTTTCCTAAATCCCCGCACTTTCCTTCTCTGCTGCTAACAGAGTGAGTCTCACCAGCAGTTTCTGGTGCCAAACCCCCGAAGATGACTTTCCAATCTTAATTTGATGCAAATTCTTTAAGAGCAGCACTGCTCTGCCCACGCCACCTTCTACCATCCAATACCAAGATCACCTCAATCCATGGAAAACTCTCAGCTCTTCACAGGGTGAAAGGGCTCAGATGTTTTTGGATATTTAATTCAGCAACTCTTCCTCAGCAAGAGCAGTTGACATAAGCGCATTTTTTTCAAAATTCAAGATTTATATCCTGCTTTTGGAAATAAATTATGGAGTTCTTATAAATCTTGAGCAACTGACTTGTCCTCCACTGCCTCCAGCACTGAGATGTGGAAGATCCCATTCCTTAGGAACACAGTCTTCCAAAGCAGAACAACATAATCACAATGTTCAACATGTCAAAAGCAGGGAAAAAAAAATAAACCAGAGAGCAGAACAGGAGGATTTCATGCAGAAAAGCCCAGGGTGGAGAACACCCAAGGCCACCTTGGGCACAAAGACACAGTGGGACCCTCCAGGATGGTTCTGTGCTCGTGTTTGACTTCTTGGGGCTCTTTGGGAGGAGGAAAAATTGTCTGAGGTAACCAAAGCCCAGCTCAGGATCCCCTCCCAACTCCAGGCTGGGCTTACCAAGGGCCTCCATTTGCTGAAGCCTTTGGGGATTCCTGAAGTTCCCCAGGTCCTGGAGGCACCTGGTCATCCCCAGCTGTCCAGCAAGGCTCTGATAAGGAGGCCACTGAGATAAGGAGGTCACACAGCTGGGCAGAGCTGCAGGGGAAGGTGGCTGTACCTGGATCCAGACACCTGGGGAGCTGATCAGTGAGACTCCAATGAAATTGCAGCTGTTTGGAGCACTTGAGCTGTACCTGGGATATTTCCTAGCATCATTCCCACATTAACAAGCAGTTTGCTTTCTTTTAGGGCTTCCTGTTTGCTCTGCATTGAGGAGAAGGATGGGCAGAACCAGCAGTGCTGAGCTCATGTTCTGGTCTGAAATTCTGGGTCCTGCACAGATTTAATTTTCCAAGGTTTTACAGGAAAAGTGGACCATCAGAAACAGAATCTACCCCAGTTTTCTGTGTCAGGGCTGGCAGTTTGCCTCACCTCCATGAGGCATTACTAAATATGCAACCACTGAAACAGAAATACTTCCCACTCTTTCAGAAGTCAAACCTGACCCCTCTCACCCCTAGAGCCTCCCAGGGCTGGATCAAACATCAAAAAATGACATTTCTCTCTTCTGCCAACCGTGAGAGGAAAATCTATTCAGTTCTCCAAGTGCTGCTTGCAGGGCAGGGGATGTGAGCTTTTCTCCATGCAGAGAAAACTCTGCAGCCCACAAAAAGCAGGGAGATCAGATGTGCCACATCTCATCCACCCCTGCTCCACTGCTCAACACCATGGCTGAGCTCTGACCCACAGGGAGGGTCCTGGCTGCCAAATTCAGCAGATCCTGGGGCCAAAGGTGATGTGCTTGTCACAGCTCCCTTGGGGAACAAGGCAGAGAGAGGTGAAAGAAAGGCTAAATCCAAGCAGGGCTAAACCCAGCACAGCCACAGCTGCACATCCATACTTTGACCTGGAATTTGGGTCCAAACAGCATCTCTGGGAGGTGTCACAGGTGACTGTCCCCAGGATTGGTGCCTCTAAGTGCTGAGCTGGCTCCACACACACAGAGATAGGGCCAGCAGCAGCTCTGCCCTCCCTGGAACTGTCCCCTGTGACCAGAGCAGGACAGGGTGCATCAGGGTGGGACAGCCACTGTCAGTCTGTCCTCCCCATCCCTTCCCCTCATTAGTTTGCTAAAGGTGTTCAAGCACTATCAGATGAGGGGTGGAGATGATTACTCACTCCAGTCACCTCTGGACTCCCAACCCTCTGTGCCCTCCTCCAACCAGGAAAATGAGCTCCAGCAGCTTTTCCTGACAGAAAACACAAGATTTGCTACCAAGAACCTGCACATCCCACATCATTCTCCATCCACCAAAGCACCCCACGAAGGACCCACCCTACCAGCTGATTTCAGGGCTCTCCTGCAGTCACATTTTCAGCTCCATGAGTCATTAACTGATTTCTGCTGATTAAGGGGAAAAAAAGCTGCCAAGCTCCTGCATTTCAGGCTGTTCAATATTGCAGCTGCACCTCAGTGAGGCTCTGGAGAAGCAGAATCTTTGTACCCTGCTGCTGACTCCATCACAAGCTCAGATGCAGACTATGACTAAAGCACTGGGGCAGAACCAGTTACTCATGCAGCTCCAGCAAACATCAGAGCAGCCATCCTTGGGCTGCACTTTAGACACTGCACATGCACTTGAAGAGCAGATACAATGCTAATTTTAGTTTGCATATCACCCAACACAACCACAGCCCTTAAAGAAGCACCTGCTCATTCTGCAAGACATGGAAGTGCTTTCTAAAGCCATTTTCTCCATGAGTGCTTTCATTTAGAGTTCACTTCCTCTTTTTTTTTTTTTTTTTATTTCATTTTATGCTCTCTGAAGGGATTTTTTTGTTGAGGGCAAAGATTTTCTCTACTGCTTTGCCCATAAAAACACAAGCTGTTAATCTTGTAATGTTTGCCATTAGAGCATCCATCACACAAACGATGCTCTAAATACAGCAACTGGGGCTAATGACAACTCAGAGAAGGGTTAGGGCTGTTCACTTTTTCCCTAATGTGTTTGCAAATGGATACCACTCCAAGCCAAATTTAAGGCATTCCCTCTCCAGAGCCTTTTTTAGTAAGATGTTAATTGCAGCTGCAATGTTACAGAGGTGACTTCATCCTTCAGGCAGCACCTTCCTGATGTGGAAGGATGGATTTTCCACCACACAAGCACCCAAGGCCTCCTCCAGTGGCAGGGAGGAAAAGCCCAGGCACATCAAACTCCCCTTCTGCCATCTCTACTTTTTATTTACAGCTGGGAGTTGTGCTGGGAGCTGTTCCCACCCCCTGAAGCCATCAGGGTTCTGATTTTGGGTTCTGATTCCCACCCTGTCCATCCCTGCTCCTGCTGTTGAACATCCCCAGCCCACCAAACCTCCAAACCCTGCACAGATCCCTCTGCAGCTTCCTCACCTTCTGGAGCCTGCCTCTCCATCCCAATCCCCCCTCTCCTGCCATTTCCCCTGCAAGACACACAGCCCAGCCTCCTCCCAGCTATCAGAGTCAGCTTTTATCACATTTAGCTGTTAACATCACTATCAGCTATGTCTACCAGCTTCCAGGAGAGGAGGGACTGCAGGGGAGCACACAAGGAGAATCCTGGTTGATGGAATAATCCCCAGCTGGAATTGCTATTTTGCCATCAACAGGCACGTGCATAGGGTTAAATAAACAGACAAGAAACATGAAATTTCATAATTTCATCCACAGCACCTGTATAAAATAACTCATCATCACCCTGTCGTTGCTAATTGCAATGTCCCATCCTCTTCCACCTCAGAGCCTTCTGCTCCCAGTGTTTGCAGTTAATTAACAGCACAGTCAAACATCTAAAAATACAAACAACCACACTCCAGCTGCTGAGTTTTCTTCTTTCTCTATTATTTATGGTCAAGCCTAACTTAATGATGCACATATGTACGGTGAGTATTAACAACACTAACATCTTCAGGTACTGAGGTAGTAATTTACTCATTGAAGGATTACCAGGGTGTCTTTCAGAGCCCCTCCCTGCCCTAGCTCTAACACAACATGGTAATAATGAACATGTAAATTAGAAATCACACCCTCAGAAAGCTTGTGGGTCACTTTAAGCCTGCTCACAAAACCTTGGAGAACCCCTGGGACAGCCCAGGGTCACTCAGGGCAGTAAAATTCATGGAAGAAGTACACTCTTATTCTTAGCAAGAAAAGCAGAATTATGAAGTGTTTCAAAAAAGTTGTAGGACACCCAACACATCCTCCAGAAAAAGAGGCAGGCATCCTCCTGCAGGGAGGCAGAGCTGGGAGCTCAAAACCAGTGTTACCCATTAGATTTAATAAATTTCGCTAAAAATGCAGAATTTGGGGGTTCACCCTCATTCCAGGGTCTCCAACCAGAGCTCTGGCACCAGGAGCCCACAGCGTACGTGCTCCCCAGCAGTGCTGTGCTGATATTATCAGGCCAGGGCTCAGCCTTCATTCTCAGTTTCCTTGTTGCACCTCAGAGATGTTTTTGTGGTTTCCAGAACCGAAAGCAGACTGGGCCCCCTCAGTGCTCCCAGCACAGCTCAGCTCCTGGGGCCAGGGCAAGGCAGCTCTCCTCTCTCATCTCAGAGACCACCTCAGCACATCACCAACAACATGGACATTCTGCAATCTCAGTATAGTAGATTTTCTGCTTCAATGGTGGGATAAAAGTCACAGACTGCTGCTGTACCTCAAGGCAAATGGCAGAGGAGCAAAGGCACCACGCTCCTCTCTGTGTCCCCTGAGCTCCAGGGCTGCTCAAAGCCCTCCTGCCTGGGCAACTCCCCCCCTCAGGAGCCTGGCTGCACTTCAGGAATCAGAATGTTTAATCTAAATATCACCTAAGGACTCAGGGCTGTGTGGAACAGGCCATGGAGAGCCAGCAGTGCCAACCTGATTTCTGCACCAGAGATCATCTTACCTGGAACACTGCCTGCTCCACGAGTAATCAGCACCTTTTTCAATGCCCAAGGGATCTGATTTCTTAAACCCTCTTGGACAGGCAGATTCACTTAACCAGGCATCAGGTTTGAAGGTTGAACTTTGATTAACAGGCTCAAGTGTCTGAGTCTGATTCTTTCTAACCCAGTAACTCTTAACCCACATAACCAAGCCCAGCAGGCAGCGTGTCCTCCACCCAGTTCCCAGGAACTCTCTTAGAAACCCAGCAAAGGAGTAAAACAATCCCAGCAGGCTGGAAAAAGCAAAGGGTGGTTTGGGAACAGTGCTGTTTCAAGCCACGCTTGCTGAAGACAAGCCCAAGAGCAATTTCTGAGTCCCTGACACCCAGGAAAGGCAGCTGGTCACGTGCTGCTGACTTCCTAATTGATTTCTTGTGGTTTAGCTGCTGGAAAGGGCTCAGCAACACAGTATTTTCCCAAACAAGCAGTTGCTGAAATAATACCCAGCTGAGAAGTGCAGAAGGACCCAAAGCAGAATCCTCAAGATCAATACCCTGCACATCACCAAAGCACAGCAGGCAGAGGTGGCTCTGGAGTCACTTTTTGGACTTGCAACTTAAACCTGAGAATCCAGCCACATCCCTCCCTCAGCAGGCACTGGGCTCAGTCAGTTCTCAGCTGTTGGGCACCACTTTTGAAGCCATCAATGATTAGAACTTCTCATTTTGTGGGTTATCAGCAAAACCAGCCACACAAAATCTGCTCTTCAGACACAGCTGAGCATCTGCCAAGGGTGCTGGAGCTGCTTCCAGAAGTGAGAACACTGCAAGGTGACTGTGCTTGTCTCAGTTCAGAAATCACTTAAATTCCCCCAGTGAAGTCTAGAAACTCACACCTCTGAAGCTGCTTTGTTCCTTCCACTTCACACTCTCCCTCTGCTGGGCTCCCCAGGATGCCCCACACCCCAAGGCAGGCTCTGAGCCCTTGCAGGGAGATCCCATCCTTCCCTGAGGGGCCTGTGCAGGAGCCCCAGGAGCACGGGCACAAGGAACAAATCTCTTCCCTTTTCTCTACATAAACAAAGCAGGCAGGACCACAGGGCTGCCCCAAATGCAGCTTCACTCACTTTGAGACAACACTTCCTCCAGAGGTTATGGGGAAGTGACCCCACTTCTAACCAGGCAGGTGGAAAAAAGATCCCAAGGAGTCCTTTGGAAATAAGTAGGTTGGTGAGGAAAGGATTTGTGAAGGGAATAAAAAATCCTTATAAAAAGAATTTGTAACAGGTGTTGAGAAAAATGCAATCATAATCTCATTGCAATGGTGCAGAGACCAAGAGAGGAGCAGCAGTGGCAAATGAGCTCACACTGTGCCCAGTACCCCACACCTATCACAGGATCCTGGAATGGTTTGGGTTGGAAAGAACCTTAAAGCCCACCCAGTGCCACCCCTGCCATGGCAGGGACACCTCCCACTGTCCCAGGCTGCTCCCAGCCCTGCCCAGCCTGGCCTTGGGCACTGCCAGGGATGCAGGGGCAGCCACAGCTGCTCTGGGCACCCTGTGCCAGGGCCTGCCCACCCTCACAGGGAACAATTCCTAATTCCCAATATCCCATCCATCCCTGCCCTCTGGCAGTGGGAGCCATTCCCTGTGTCCTGTCCCTCCATCCCTTGTCCCCAGTCCCTCTCCAGCTCTCCTGGAGCCCCTTCAGGCCCTGGCAGGGGCTCTGAGGTGTCCCTGGAGCTTCTCCTCTCCAGGTGAGCACCCCCAGCTCTGCCAGCCTGGCTCCATCCTTGGGGATCTCCATGGGCTGCCCTGGACTCTTTCCAAGAGCTCCACATCCTTCCTGTGGTTGTAATGACTCTTCCTACAGAGAACACTCTTCATGCTCTTACAGGTGAAAATCTGACACTTAAAAATGCAAACCCTTGCTCCTCTCCACTTTTACAAACATAGGAGCTCCTTTGATCAGAGAGATGCCCAAATGCCAGGAGTGAAGAACCTGGCGTGGCTGTGTAGCAGCTCTGAGGAGTCCAAGATGCATGGAGAGATTTTTAAAAACACTTCTCAAATCCCTCACTGTCAGCAGAGCCACAAATAAACCCTTATTTATCTCAGCCTCCAGACAAGTCCCAGTAATACCCAGGGAAGGCTCTGAATCACAGTTGTTTGTAGCCTCAAGTGAAGGAGGCTCTGGAATTATACACATATGCAGAGCTGGAAATGGGAAGCACCAGGGCAAGCAAAAAAAGAAAGTGAATGTAAGAAAAAACCAATTATTCAGCAGATTTCTTAAAGAGGTACCTCTACTCCAGCAAGCAAATCCTGCTGATTTTTCTCCATCCACTTCTGCCTGGCAGGACTAAGCCCATTACCATGGGGAAAAGCTGTCCCAACACGTGGCTACACAAGGTGCAAGGTTTAGGGCAAACTTAGGGCAGGATTATACCTGATCCAATACATTACAGCAGCCAGACCTGATTTCCAAGGAGGTGTGATTATACTACACGAAAATATGAAATTTTCAGACCCTCACCCCCTGTCAGAGAAAAGGAAAAAGGATTGTGAAACTCGAAATTGAAACTCCATGAAACTCCAAAAATTTCAGAAATTGAAACTCCAGAAATTTCATTCCTGGCAAGAGCATTAAAACTTCTGCTGGCCATTTAAGAGTGTATAATGAAACCACCATGGGAAACACCATGGGAATAACTAAGATTTTTGTTAATTAAAATGTTTTCAAAGTACAGCTCACACAGTGAGGACATCCAGTCCAATTAAAGAAAAACAAGATGTTGACATCTGCAGGGCTGCTGCACTTTGGGGGATTTCACAAGTGCCCCTTGCTGCTCACCCCTGCAGCTCTGGGGGGGTTCCGGGCTCCCTGCCCACATCAGGGGGCTCTGCTGGGCCAATATTTGTCCTGGGGGACCCAAAGGGTCACCATGACCCAACCAGCTCCTTCAAACACCAGCAGAACACAGGGAAAAGCAGCTTTGAAAGCCAAAGTTGCAGCTTTCCCCAGTCCCAAACCCAGCATCAGAGGAGGGGCTGGGAGCAGGAATTGCCTCCTGAGCACTGACCTCACACTTCCACATCTTGGAGCACTTGGTCCTCTTGGTTTCCTTCACCCTTGCAAAAAGAAAGCCAAGGAACTGTAGGAAATACAGGTTTATCCCCCATAACCCAAGGGTTAGGGAATGGGATGAGGAACAACAACTGCAGCCATGCCCAGGAGCTGGTTTTGCTCTATCCTCTCCACATCCTGATTTTGAACACCAGAGACACCAAAACTGAGCCAAACTCCCATGGATGAAACTGCTCCTCATGCCAAAGAAAAGGTGGAACTGCCATGCAGAAGGAACCTGCTCTGTTCTTACTCAATGAAGCAGCAGGGAACCAGCTGAGCACAACACAGATTTTTCAGGCAAAACATCTCTCCAAAGGGAAAAAAAAACCCTCATTCCCCTCTGGAAAGCTGCATCCAATGCTGGCTTTGGCATCCTGACAAGGCAGTAACAAAACAGATGAGCACACTCCTTTCTCCAAAGAGGGGACAAAAAGGAACCAGGACAATCCCTCTTGGGAAGAGCTCCATGCTGCAATTAAAGCCCTAATAAAATATTAAGTCAAAATGCTAAAAATACACACAGAGATCCAGCCACGAGCTTGGAGATGCTGGAACAAATAAAAGAGAATTTGGAGTGTGAATGCAAAGGGCTGGAAATGGGAAAAGAAATGGAATTATGGGCATGATCCACATAGGAGAAGGGACAGGGAAGATCAGGGGGAGAGAAAAAAAAATGAGGAATTTATGGTGTTGCTAGAAGAGCCTGGAATAGCTCTTGTGGAGTGAAAGTATCCTGAGTGTAAACAGAAAAGAGAAACATGGATAAAGAAAAGAATGAAATGTGTGTGGAGGGAAGGTAAGATTGGAAAGAGCTGCTTCACCATAAGCTGTAGGAGCTTCTTAGCCCAGGAGAAGCTGCATCACCCCAAAATTCCAGAGGAGAGAACCCACAAATAAACCCCAGGGGTGCCTGGACCAGTAGGAAAGTCCCTGACCATCAGGATCAGTAGGGGAAAAGCCAATTGCTTTTCCTCTACCAAAATATCAATATTTACATTTTGGTCGGAACAAGGAGGCCTACAAGGGAGAACAGCACATGCTGCACATGTAAGAAATGCTGGAAATGGGATTCCAAAAATTATTCTATATAAATGGGAGTCTAAACATTTCATTTTGATAAAACAAAGCAGCAGACACCTTTTCTTTCTCTCTCAAAGAAGAAGGTTGTCTTGTTGACACCTGGGATGCAGAGAGAGCCAAGGCAGCAGTGACCCAAATATAAATATAGTTCCTAAGAGGAAATATCTGCTGTGGGACAGAGGATAATGATTGGGAAGGATTTTAGGGCACATTCTACAGGCAGGTATCAGCCTATCCACCTCAAAGCCACATTTCCTTCTACTTTGCACACACTGATGTATAAATCCAACATTAACAGCAGCTACCTGGTTCCTAAATGACACCAGCTAACAATGTGCAATTAATTCACCCAACTGAACCCAAAGTTCTTGGAGTTTTTGGGTATCCATGCATCTCTGCACAGCACTGAAGCCCATGGCAGGAGCTTTGTGGTACCTGCCAGATTTTAATGCTTTTCTGTTGAAATAATTACAGCCACCAGCACCCATCCATCAGCAACAGCCAGTGGAAATGAGCTTTTCAAGCTCATTTAGTGAACCTGGAGGATCAACAATTTTACCTTGATAGCTTTTAGTCCTCCTGCAGCCTGCATTTAGCTACCCAGGTCTTTGAAATATGGATGTGTTGGAATTATTATAGGTCCTGAAAGGGATTATGTGCAACCATTCTGCTAAATGAGCTGTTTTGTTCTGAGAAAAAGCTCTGCTGCTGGAGGAAGCATCTGAGCAGAGATCAGCTCTCCTGCTCCAGTTCCACTCCTGGTTCATCTCCAGAGCTCCCCAGGCCTTGCTGCAGAGTTGGGAAAGGTCATCAGCATTAATCAGCACCCCCAGTTTGATGGTTTAATAGAGGGGAGATAACTGGGGGCACACAGAGTCACACTGTGACTTGCTGGCCAAAAAAGGAAGCCAGATGTTGGAGCTGAGGCTGGAACTTCCAAGTTCCTACCCTGCTTTGAGTCAGAAGGGTTCCAGAGAGGGTTTGCTTGTATTGAGCTGCTCATGGAGGGGAGCACTGAGAGCAGACAGAACCTCAGGGGTGGGGTTGTGATGCTGCACCTCAGCTGGGGGACAGAGGGAGGGGACAGCACCCTCAGCTCCCTCTTCATCACAGAGCCCTGCTGAGAAACTGGGCCCACCTGCAATGTGCCAGCACTTCTGCCTGGGCAGCAGCAGCAGCATCATCCCATCTCCTCAGAGCACAGCATCCCTGAGCTCACCTGGGACAGGAAAAAGGAGCACAGCACCTCTGAGACAACATGGAGACTCTGCAATCTCATTATAGTAGATTTTCTGCTTCAATGGTGGGATAAAAGTCACAGACTGCTGCTGTACCTCAGGGCAAATGGCAGAGGAGCAAAGGCACCACGCTCCTGTCCGTGTCCCTGAGGTCCCAAAGCTCAGGGCAGCTCCAGAGCTGCTCAAAGCCCTCCTGCCTGGACAACTCCCCCCTTCAGGAACCTGGCTGCACTTCAGGAATCAGAATGTTTAATTTAAATATCACCTAAGGATTCAGTAGGACCCCAGGCTGAGCAGGGCTGTGTGGAACAGGATCCCTGAGCTCACCCCAGCACCCCTGAGGCCACCTGGGCCAGGAACAGCAGCACAGCCCACACAGGGCCCAGGTGTCCCCAGGGTGATGGCACAGCCAGGCCAAGGGGCTCTGCAGGAGCACGAAGCTGCTGCTCCCTCCTGTCCCAATGTCCTGCAAAGAGCAGGAGTGTCCCCAGAGCAGCTGTGGCTGCCAGGCACAGCCTGAGCCAGCCTCAGGGCCACCAGCTCAGCAGGGCTGACACAGAACAAACAGGAGCTGCTCTGGCAATGGAGCAGCAGCAGCTCCTTGGCAACCACGAGCAGCAGGATAAGCCAAGGGCTCAGCAGCCTCACCTGGCAGGACAAGCTGCAATCCACACACCATCCGCTCCTTCCTGAATGGAAGGAAGGCTGCAACCATCACAGGCAGCTCCAGGCACGAGAAAACAACAGCACTCACTGCTAAAATCCAGGCAGGTGGGAAGAGAGGCTGTGGAGTGAAAGGCAGATGCTGCTGTGGGGAACTCGGGAGCAGGCGAGCTGCAGCCGCCCACTGCCTGCTCCATTTCAGTGCCTCCCCCAGCACAGGGCCACGAGACTCCCTGGGGCTGGGAACCTCCATTGTCTGCTCTGCAGGCCAGGCACAGCCTGGGGGAGTGGGATTTGTCTGGGCTGCAGCTGTCCAGCATCCCTGCATCCCAAACCTCACACTGCAGCATCTCCTGGAAGCCCCTGCTCCCGAGCTGCTTTGCTTGCTGGCAGGATGCAAACCCCACAGAGTGAAGGATGTGTTTCCCAGAGGCAAGCACTGAAATCCCAGCCTCATGAGGGAGGTGCAAATGCAATTCCCAGGTGAGGGGATTGCTCAGGAGATCCCAGCTGGGCTCCTAGGGCTTCAAAGATGGTTCATCTTCACCAGTGGAAGGAACAAAGGTGAAGGAAAGAGTGATGAGACAAAGCCATGGCTAATTTGGACAGAAAATAAATCCCTCCAAGGACAGCTCCATCAACAATATTTACTTTGAACCTGTTCATAAAATTCTTTAAAAGGTGAGGAGGAAACAATGCAATAACTTGTGGTGCGTGAAAGCAAAGCTTGAAGCTGGATGTGCTCAGAGATGAACTCCAGAGAATCCAGCTGGATTTTGCAGAATCCTGTTCTCCCTGCAGACACACCACAGCATCACCACCTTTCCTTTCCCTCAGGAAGCCCCAAACTGGAGTTTGGGGCCCCAAACAGTGCACAAACACTATTGAGACACAGAGCAGGCAGGAACAGCCCCAAAACCCCCTCACAGAGCTCTCTGCAAAGCACAGAAACACTAAAGCTTCCTCCAAACCCAACCTTTGAGTGGCATGAAGATTTCTGAGCCATGAGTGGCAACTCAGCCCAGCAAAGAGAGGTTTGTTCCCAGCATCTGCAGTGCCTGAGCTCACTGTGCATCACTGCATTCCCTCCTGCCTTCCCAACATCCCTGCCCAGTTAATCAAGCTCTAATTCATCCCTCCCCATGAACCCAGCTCAGCCCCACTGTGGAAAACCTGCTCCCAGCAGCCTGCTCTCCTGGAGCAGAGTTTAATTCTGTTTTATTTGTTCCCTGTGTGCCTTCCAGCAGCTCCTCTTCACACTTTCCCAACTGTTTCCAGGAAGGAGGGTGCTCTAGCAGCAGAACATGCCCATCTGTAGGCTCCAGGGAAATGGGAACAGAAGGAAAATCTTGCCCAGGAGTCACATGATGAGTTACAACAGCAAATCCTGCAGCAGAGCCCAGGGGCTGCTGCTCAACTTCCACAGGCAGCCAAACAGTGGATGGTGAAGGGAAAAAAAAGAAGAAAGCAAGGTGTAATTCAGGAGGAGAAATGTGTGTGTCCACAGGGAGGTGAGGGGAGAACTAATTTTTGCCAGCTGCACTGTGAAGTGCACAGCCTGGCCTGGCAAACCCTGCAAACCATTTATTCACCTTCTTGAACATGGGCTGGTCACTAAGAATCCACCTCAAAAATCCCCCTTTGCCTGAAACTAAAGCCACAAGGAGCTGGGACACACATCAGGAGCCCACCCTGAGCACCCTCAGGCTACTGCTATAAAACATTGCCAGTATTTATATATATAATAATATATTTATATATATTTTACTGAGAAGACTGTGTCCCACATGAAGCAGCAAAGCCTGGGCAAGGGCCTACTGGAGCTCACCAAAGTGGCTACAGAGACCAAAGTTTCAATAAAACACCACTCATGTACCAGGAGCACATCACACAGTGAGCAATGTGATTACCCCAGCTCTTGGGTGAAGGAATTCACAACCAGGATCCCAAATTCTGGAATAAAAGGAGTGCAAAGCCTGATCCTACACCACCAAAGGCAGGTTAAGGTGGAGTGGGGTGAACACCAGGCCAGGAACTGCAGCCTGAGCTCAGTGGGGTCTCTGGGTGAGCCAGGGCAGGGTCCCAGAGCAGATCCAGGGCTGCTGAAAGCATCTCCCCACTGCTGCCCGCCTGCCAAGGGCTCCTTTGGTCACCCCAAGAAAAACTGGGGTACAAGGTGGGATACCAGTATTGGGATAGAAGATATCCCTGTGGGTAGAGCAAGGGGAACACAAGATCAGCAGCTCTGGGGTGGTGGCAGCGAGCAGCACCCGATGCCCTGGGGGCAATGCCCGCCTGCCAGCGCCGCCAGCCTGGCTCTGTGGGCACCCACACGGTCAGAGACGCTCCTGAGACCTTTCCTGGGGATGGTACCGAGGGGAGGACAGCCCTGTGCAGATCCCAGCGGGTTGGCTCTGTCGCTGTCCCTGTGGGCACAGCCAAGGCCGCTGTCCCCAGCACGGAACAGAATCCAGGTCACTCCTCGGCTTACCCAAGGAGGCCGTGAGGGCAAGCCCACAGCTGGCGCCGGAGAATTTAATCACCCAATGGTTTGGGTGTGAAGGAACCTTGAGACTCATCCCGTGCCACGTCCAGGGCCAGGCTGGGGCTGCGCCGGGCTCGGCTGTGCCAGGCTGGGCTGCGCCGGGCCGGGCTGTGCCAAGCTGGGCCGTGCCGGGCTCGGCTGTGCCAGGCTGGGCTGCACCGGGCCGGGCTGTGCCAGGCTGGGCTGTGCCTGGCTGGGCCGTGCCGGGCTCGGCTGTGCCAGGCTGGGCTGTGCCAAGCTGGGCCGTGCCGGGCTCGGCTGTGCCAGCTGCTCCCGGCCGGGCCTGGGCACTGCCAAGGACCGGAGCAGCCACAGCTGCCAGGGCACCCCTCGGCTTTAACGCCACAAACCCGGAATTCCCAGCAGCCCGGGCACCAGGAGGGATCCGTGCCTTCCTGGCCCTTCACATCCTGTCCCGGGGGTGCCGCCGCCCCTCGGCCCCTCACGCTCCGGTGTCCGGGCCCCGCGGGACCATCCCCCGTTCCCTCCACGCTCCCGTCCCCGCTGCCCCAGCTCACCATGGCCGCGGCGGCCCGGGGGTGGCTCTAGGCAGGGCGCCGCGCTCCGCTCATCTCATGGCCGGCGGTGGCCCGGCGGGGCCCCCCCGCCCATGCACCGGCGAGCCCCCGCCGGCCGCGCAGCCACGGGCACCGGAGAGCTGCCGGCACCCAGCCCCCGGGTCTCCCCAAGCGGCGGGACGGGGAGCCCCGGGGCGCCGGGCAGGGCGGCGGGAGCGGCGGCGGCGCGGTGCGGGGCCGGTGTCGGTGCCGGGGCTACGCCAGGCGCATCCCGGGCCCGCCCCGCCCTCCCACCGGAAGCGCTCACCGGCGCCCGCAGCCAATCAGGGCCGGGCAGCGGTATTGCGCATGCGCAACTCGGCGCGGAGCACTGTGCGCCGCCATATTGGAGAAGGGCGCGGCGCTGCGCGGGGCGCTGAGGGAAGGGCACGGCCGGAGCTGCGCTTGGCCCGCCCCTTCCGCACTGCGCATGCGCCGAGGGCGTTTTCCCGCGCGGCAGGAAATGGGAGTTGATTGGGCTGTGCGTGGGTGGGCGGGGCTACGTACGGGCACGCCCGGTTTGGGCGGGGCTTGGATGGGATTGAGATGGGATGGAATGGGATTGATTAGGATGGGATGGGATGGGATGGGATGGGATGGGATGGGATGGGATGGGGTTGAATTGGATTGGAGATGGAATGGGATGGGATTGGGGATTGGGATTGGAGGTGGAATGGGATGGGATGGGATGGGATTGGAGATAGAATTGCCGATGGGATAGAGATTGGAGATGGAACGGGATGGG
Organism: Ammospiza nelsoni; assembly: GCF_027579445.1. Lineage (NCBI taxonomy): Eukaryota > Metazoa > Chordata > Aves > Passeriformes > Passerellidae > Ammospiza > Ammospiza nelsoni. The sequence goes on along the minus strand of NC_080649.1, from coordinate 14,478,458 downwards.
GTTTGGGATGGGATGGGATTGAAAATGGGATTGGAGATGGATATGGGATGGGATGGGATTGGATATAGGATTGGGATTGGAGATGGAATGGGATGGGTTTGGACATGGGATGGAATGGGATTGGATGAGATTGGAGATGGAATGGAATGGGATGGGATTGGGGATGGGATGGGATTGGAGATGGGATTGGGGATGGATATGGGATGGGATGGGGTTAGAAATAGGGAGGGGGATAGACCCAGCTGTGGGCCAGGGCCTGTACCTGAGCCTGCAGCCGGAGCTGTCCCTGGATCCAGCCCTGGGCCTTGCCCCCAGTGCTGCCCCCCAGCTCCTGCCCCACAAGGAGCTCCCAGGGCTCCAGATGTGGCTCCTGGCTTTGTGCCTGTGTAACTAATTAAGTAATTAAACAAACCAGGGTGAGAGAAACCCCCGACCCTCCCAGCCCTCCCAGCAAGGACAACAAAGCTCCATGGCAGGGATCCTCTGGCTGCTCCCATGTCCCAGGACTGCCTCAGCCTGGAGCTCCTTGTGGCCATCACCCTTCCATTGCCTGAGCTGGCCAGGAGCAAAGACATCAACAGATCCATTCATCCAGGGCATTAATGGTAGGAAAACTGAGATCCAGGTCCCAGCTGCTGCCTCCCAAAATCAAGGAGCTGGGAACCACTGGTGATAGAAGGGTCTCTTTGAGTTAGGTCTTATGAGAGTAATATAAATCTCTTGGAGATCTATGTTACACTTGAGATAGCTTAGCTACTTTAGATGGCATAAAATTAGCAGGATGGCTTTTGTGGTAATGCTGGAAAGAGAAAAGTTTTAATAAAAGGCAAAATAATAAAATCTTTTTACAGAAAAAAAAAGTAAACTAAGGTAAGAAGTTCTTACTCTTAATAAAACACTTCAAAAAGCCATTCGTTTCTTTGTTCTCTTATTTTTCTAATAATTACTTAAACAATTTTTTAAACTTCTATTTAATTAGCTATTTTTAAAGTAAAGTCTTATGAAGTGTCTTTTTATTTAATGAAAAAAAAACTTTTAAACTTTTTTCTTTTATAAAGAAACAAAAGATAATTTTGTTACTTCATCCACAAAGAGCACCTTCCCACACACTGGAACCCCAAACCTGTGAGGCTGATGCAGATCCAAGTGCTCCTCACGGCTCCCAAATCCCCGTGGCACCTGCAGGGACAAAGGGCCGCTCAGCCTGGTGGCTTAACAGGCTTTAGAGGGGACAGCAGCCCCGTGGGGACATTGCAAAGGCTGGCACTTCCTTCAGAGGATTAAACACCAGCAGGAGGGGAATGAGCCATCTGTGGGGCTGGGGCTGTCCCCAGCTCCACAAGGAGGTTAGGGCTCAGCGGTCCCGTGGGGCTCCATGAGGATTTTCCATCATGGAGGATTTTATTTTCACTCTCTCAGCACAGCACTGAGCCCACCAGCCCCAGTCCTGCTCATCCTGCAAGGAATGCTGCTCCTGGGCCTGGCTGTGGGGGGAACTGCCCAGGGAGGAGCAGCTGAGGAGACACGGCCTGGAGGTGCCCATGGATCATTGTGGGCACTCCCAGGCTCCAAACCCTGCCTCTGCATCACCTCCAAACCTCCCCGAGACCTCCAAAATGCCCTACAATACCTCCAAACCCTCCACAACCCCTCCTATCCCTCCAGAACCTCTCCTCCTCCTCCAGAACCTCTCCATCACCACCAAAACTTCTCCATCACCACCAAAACCTCTCCAACCCCTCCAGAGCCTCTCCATCATGTCCAAAACCACTCCAACCCCTCTGAAACCTCTCCATCACTTACAAAACCTCTCCAACCCCTCCATAACCCTTCCTACCCCTCCAAAACTTCTCCAATTCCTTCAAAACCTCTCCATGACCTCCACAACCCCTTCAACCTCTGCCAAGCTTCTCTAACACCACCAAAACCTCTCCAACTCCTCCAAAACCTCCCCATCACCTCCAAAACTTCTTCAATACCTCCTCAACCCCTCCAACACTTCCAGAACCTCTCCATTACCTCCAGAACCTCTCCAAACCCACTGCAACCTCTCCAAAATCTCTCCAACCTCTCCAAAATATCTCCAACACTTTCAAACCCCCTCCAACCCCTCCACAACACCACCAAAAGCCTCCAGTGTCCTCAAAAGTTCTACAACACTTCCGAAACCATCACCACACTTCCAAAATCTCCATAACATCTCCAAAACCTCTCCAAAATTTCCAAAACCATCACCACACTTCCAAAATCTCTCCAACATCTGTAAATCCTCTCCAACACCTCCAGAACTCCTCTGACTTCTCCAAAACTCTTTTGACACCTCCAAACTCCCTCTGAAACTTCCTCAATATTCCCAGCACCACCAAAACCTCTCCCACACTTCCAAAATCATTACAACACCTCCAAAACCTCTCCAACACTTCCAAAACCTCTCCAACATCTCCAAAATCTCCCCAACACTTCCAAAACCATTAAAACACCTCCTAAATCTCCATAACACCTCCAGAACTCCTCTGACTTCTCCAAAACTCTTCTGACCCTTCCAAATCCCCTCCAAAACTTCCCCAATATTCCCAGCACCACCAAAACCTCTCCAACACCTCCAAAACCATAACAACACCTCCAAAACCTCCAAAACTGTTACAGCACCTCCAAAAGCTCTCTAATACCTCCAAAACCATTACAACACCTCCAAAATCTCCATAACATCTCCAAAACCTCTCCAACACTTCCAAAACCACTACAACACCTCCAAAAGCTCTCCAATACCTCTAAAACCACTAAAACACCTCCCAACTCTCCCCAACACCTCCAGAGCTCCTCTGACTGCTCCAAACCCCCTACAAGCCCTCTCCACCCCCCAGCAGAGCCGAGGTGTCTGTGTGGCTCCAGGCTGGAGCTGGGTCCTTGCAGGGCTCCCCTGGGATGTGCAGGGCTCGTTTCCATGGGGATCATTAAAAGGATAATCCCATTATCAGCCTTTGTCATCCCGGCAGGGCTGGGTGCAGACACGTGCTCTGAGGAGCTGGGGACAGCGGGGACAGGGATCTCCTGAGCCTCCCCAGCCACTGTGGGGTGAGGAGGGGATTTTTGGGGGTCTCTGATAGAAAACAGCCCCAAGTGTCTGGAGGGAGGGAGGGATGGAGCAGCTGAAGGGAACTTGAAGAAGGAACCTCCTGCCAACCTCCTGGATCCCTACAGGGATATTTCTCCTCTATCCCACTTGTCCCTGCAAAGGCCAAGGATGTGGAACAGCTCTCAGGGATGTGAGGCTCAGTTTTGCAAGACTTTGCTTTAGAAACATCTGTCCCAAGGTGAAGGAATCATAAAGCATGGAAAGGTCTGGGTTCAAGGGACCTTAAAGCCCAGCCCACCCCACCCCTGCCATGGCAGGGACACCTCCCACTGTCCCAGGTCACTCCCAGCCCTGCCCAGCCTGGCCTTGGGCACTGCCAGGGATCCAGGGGCAGCCACAGCTGCTCTGGGCACCCTGTGCCAGGGCCTGCCCACCCTCACAGGGAACAATTCCCAATTCCCAATATCCCATCCATCCCTGCCCTCTGGCAGTGGGAGCCATTCCCTGTGTCCTGGCTCTCCAGGCTCTTACAAAAGGTCTGTGCCCATCTTCCTTCCAGGCCCCCTTAGACACATCCAGGTGTCCCCAGTGTCCTTGTGCCTCACACAGGAAACCCCAGGTCTGACATGGCCCCATGAGGGACCTCCTGTGGTTGCTGATCCATGAAAAAACAAAGTGGGAATTTCCCATCAGCCTCCAGCATCACTGGAGCACTAGGATGAGCCTGTCCTGGGAATGTGGCCATGCCAGGCCCCAGGCCTGCTTTTCCCATTGTTGGAAGTGCCATTTCTCAAAGAAAATCAGCAGGATTTTAATGCAAAGGCTTTAAAAACCCCCAAACCAGTGTCTGTGCCAGCCCTCATTTCAATCTGGGTTCCTCCGTCCCTGGGAGGAAGCAGCAGGGCCTGGACTGGGCCTGGAGCAGCCCCCAGGCTGGAGAAGCCACCCACCTTTTTCTGAATTTATTTGGTAACTTTGTGTTTTAAAAACACAGAAGGAATGGAAATGCCATGGAGCTGAACAGCTGTTTGAGGAGATGAAGGGAACAGGATTTGTGAAAATAATTTGTTACCACATGGTTTATCTCTCAATTTTTATTACAAACAGGCACTGAAATGCCTGTTCTCCAAGCCTCCTGCACTGCTCCAGCCTTGATTCCAGCCCCTTCAATCCCACATTCAAATATTCATCTCATTTAATTGCTTTATTCCTGTTTTGCAGCGTTTTGCCCTCAGGGTGAGTCTGAGCCTCACGCAGCTGCCTGTGCTTCCCCTCACATCCCTCCCCTCTGCTCCATCTCCTTTATTGTTCCTGCCACAAACTGAGTTGCAGCTCATTGGGAATGCCATGGAGAAATGAGCATTTTACTGCCCTGCCACCTCATGCAAAGCAACGTGATGAAAAGGGTTAAACTGTGTTTTATAAGTCCAATAAAGCAGCTTGGAAAAGTTTTGTCCACAAAGCCCCACGGCTCCCCACGTCTCCCAAGTTCCTTGGCAAGGAATTTGCTTATTTAGCAAGCTGTAAAAACCCAGCAGGTAAAAATTCCTGAGTCCAAATTCCTGAGGAAAGTACAAAAGTGGATAATTAATGATCTAAACCCAGCAGAGCCTGAGGACAGGGCTGGGGCTGGGTCCTGCCTTGGTGCTCAGCCGGGCACACTGCTCAGAGTGAGGGACATTTGTGGCTTTGTGGCCACTGCTAGTTCCTGGCCAGGTGTTCCTGCCTCCATTCCTGCTCTGGGAATATTTATTTGGGGTTATTCTGGGGTTCTGGCACTGCTCATTCCCCTGGGAATGGTTTCAGAATTCCCTCTCAAGGGTGGCTGCCCCCAGCCCATGGGGACTGGGCAGGTCCCGAAGGACTCGTGAGGGCAGCACAGCAAACCCAGCTCCAGCCAGGCTTTGTGGGTCTGATTGTGGTGGTGTCCACAGGGGTCTGAGGATGAGGGAAGAGATGAGGATCTGACTCCATGTTTCAGAAGGCTTGATTTATTATTTTATGATATATATTATATTAAAACTATACTAAAAGAATAGAAGAAAGGATTTCATCAGAAGGCTAGCTAAGAATATAATAGGAAAGAATGATAACAAAAGGTTCTGTCTCAGAGAGTCCAAGCCAGCTGACTGTGATTGGCCATTAATTAGAAACAATCACATGAGACCAATCACAGATGCACCTGTTGCATTCCACAGCAGCAGATAACCATTGTTTACATTTTGTTCCTGAGGCCTCTCAGCTTCTCATGAGAAAAGATCCTAAGGAAAGTATTTTTCATAAAATATCATGGCTACATCTGATGGCTTGAGAATATTTGGAATGGAGCCCTGGAAATTCATGTCAGCATCCCAGCCAGCTATCCCAGCAGCTCCAAGGCAGAGGAGCAGCAGGAATCAGGGCACTGCTCTCCCTCTGCTCTCTTGCAGATGGGGAGAGAGGACTCGTTCAGGCTGTGGCTTCTTTTGAACCCACACCATGTTCAGTCTGTCCCAGCCTTCTTCCCAGACCTCAAATCCAGCCAGACAGCCCAGCAGGATGTCCTGAGCTGCCCTTCTGTGCCTCTCCCTGCTCTCAGCATCCCACTGTTCTGGGGGACACCGTGTCTCTGTTTGAACAGCCAGGTGTCTGCTGAGGAAGGTAGGAGCCTCCCTTGAAGTGGGAAATGTAAACCCCCTCCCTCTGAATTATTGTAATTTTGAAATTAAGGGGCTCTCAGGCAAAGATATGGGAGTAAGAATAACAGTTCTTTACTAGGGAAGAAAATAAAAATGAAATAAAAATGCAGTAATACAAAACAACACTGCCAGAGTCAGACCATGCCCTGTCCCCTGTGTGTCAGGGGGTGTCCCAGCCCCATGCCATGGGGGCTCAGCCCTCCTGCAGTGCCAGCTGTGGCTCTGCTGCAGCAGGGATCCTGCACAAGGGGGGAGTTTTCCTCTGCAGCTCCAGGGCTGCTGCAGATGGGCCTGGGCTCCCTCTGGCCATGCAGGGCAGCAGAAAGCTGCTCCTCTGGCAATGCAGGGGGCAAAGGCTGCTGTGCTGTGCCAGGCTCAGATTGGATCCAGGTAGGAATGCTTGGCTCCTCCCCTGGGCGCAGCATCTCCCCATGGGATGCTGGAATTTGATCAGCCCTGCAGGGACACTCAGTGGCCATGGACAGCAGAGATCTCCTGCAGGGAGGGTTGGCTGTGGGAGAGATAAAGAAAACTGCCCATGAACAGAGGATAACTGCCCCAGCTCTGACAGATCACAGAACAACAGTCCCAGCCACATCTCACAGCTCAGGACACACCAGCAGAGCTGCAGGTGGTGCTGGAGAGGATGGTGGAACCTGGGTTCCCGTGGGCAAGGTCTCATCCTCAGGGCTCTGTCCCTCACTGGGAGCTCCTGTGGGGCCCCTCCAGGAGACACATGGATTTGTGACTGTCTCCTTGGTTCAACACTGTGGTGGGATTTATTTAGTGAGGCAGGAGGGTCTTGTGTCCTCTTTTTCCAGGAAGCAGAGGGTGCTGGGGGAAGCCATGAGACACTGGGCACTCTCATCCTCTTCCCTTTTTCTCCAGGTTTCTGCTCCACTCTGCTCAGCCCATTAGCCAAGGCATTAAATTTTAACATTTTTGTTGCTCCTGCAGCTGTGCTTCTGGTGAGTGGGTGCCTGGGTGGATGCCAGGCCCTGGCACCAGGGGGCCAGGGGGCCTGGGGGACCTGATCCCATGGAACTCCCCCAGTGCAATCCTGGGGACACTGGTGCTGCTTCCTCCAGCACCCAAGGACCACATGGAAAGAGGATCCTTGCAAACACCTGCACAGCCCCAGTGAGCCAGGCTGGCAGAGCTGGGGGTGCTCACCTGGAGAGGAGAAGCTCCAGGGACACCTCAGAGCCCCTGCCAGGGCCTGAAGGGGCTCCAGGAGAGCTGCAGAGGGACTGGGGACAAGGGATGGAGGGACAGGACACAGGGAATGGCTCCCACTGCCAGAGGGCAGGGATGGATGGGATATTGGGAATTGGGAATTGTTCCCTGTGAGGGTGGGCAGGCCCTGGCACAGGGTGCCCAGAGCAGCTGTGGCTGCCCCTGGATCCCTGGCAGTGCCCAAGGCCAGGCTGGGCAGGGCTGGGAGCAGCCTGGGACAGTGGGAGGTGTCCCTGCCATGGCAGGGGTGGGATGGGATGAGCTTCAAAGTTTCTTCCAACCCAAACCATTCTGAGATTCCAAGAGTCTGTGAGACAAAATTGGGATCATCAGCATCTCCCAGGGGGACAGGGCCCAGAGCAGCACAGGCAGGAGCTGTCTGGCCATGAGGAATTAAGAAGGCATCGATTTCTGCCATTAGCGGGGGTGTGGCCGGAGCAGGCAGAGCCACTCACTGAATTATTCAGGAGCGATGATGAAGCCCAAGGCCAGGCTGGGGAACCTCTCCCTGTTCTCCTGTCACCTTCCCAAGGGCAGTGGCTCTTGCTCCTGACCCAGGACACTGGGTGGGACCAGGATTTGGTTCCACAGACCTGGGGGACCTGTGTTGGTCCCTGAACCAGGCCCAAAGGATGGGGAACGGTTACACATCAGGGCTGTGTGACTCTGGGGGTCCTGACCCAGCCTGGCCTGGTGTATCCCCATGGAACAGCTGGACACTGCCTGCAGCAATGTCCATTCTGGGACAGGGACACTCATCAGGGGGCAAAGAGACACTGCTGTGGGGCAGGGACACTCATCTAGGGGCACAGGGACACTCATCAGGGGGCAAAGAGACACTGCTGTGGGGCAGGGACGCTCATCTAGGGGCACAGGGACACTCATCAGGGGGCAAAGGGACACTGCTGTGGGACGAGGACACTCATCTAGGGGCACAGGGATACTCATCAGGGGGCAAAGGGACACTGCTGGGGGGCAGGGACAGTCATAAGGGGGCAAAGGGACACTGCAATGGGGCAGGGACAGTCATCTAGGGGCACAGGGATACTCATCAGGGGGCAAAGGGACACTGCTGTGGGACAGGGACACTCATCTAGGGGCAAAGGGACACTCATCTAGGGGCAAAGGGACACTGCAATGGGGCAGGGACATTCATCTAGGGGGCAAGGGGACACTCATGTAGGGGCAAAGGGACACTGCAGTGTGGCAGGGACACCCTCAGCCGGCGCGCCGGGGCTCCCTGCTGTGCCCTGTCCCACCGTGCCCGTGCAGGGGGACCCCCCGGGATGGCACCTCTGCCACCACCAGCAGGCACAGCCCCCCACGAGCACCCGGGCCAAGACATTTCCCCCCGATTGTGCCCCGTCCCCTGTGCCAGGGCTGCCCAGAGCCCGGGGGTGCCGGGGGGTCACAGCGCGGGCTCCTCGGTGCCCCGGGCCGGGCGTGCCCGCTCTCATCCCGTGCTGCCCAGCCCGGAGGCAGCAGCGGGCACCGGGAGGGGGCGGCTGGAGCCCGGGCAGGCGGCATTCGAGGAGTTAATTCCCATCCTCGCCGCGGGAGTCGGGAGCTATTAATACTCGCACGCTGCTTGGGCTGTCAGAGCGAGCGGCGGCTCTGCCGGTGAGACGAGCCCCGCGGAGCCGCCGCTCCACGACGGCACAACTTTCCCCTCCGTCCGTGTGTCCGGCTGCCCGTGTCCCTGCAGACCCTTCCAGGGCGCGCTGGATCCCGTCAGAGCCCGCCGGACCGCACCTGCTGCAGGGACCCTGCCCGTCCCCGCCGCCCGGGGCAGCCCCTGAGCCCCGCAGGGCTCGGCCGGAGCCTGGGCCCGCCCTGCCCGAGCCCCGGTGCCCCCTGAGGGCCGGGCAGGGCCATGGCTGGGCCTGGCATAACCGGGCCCGGCCGGAGGGCAACGCGGGACGGGGCCCGGCCCGGAGCCGCCTCCGTGCCCGGGGAGCGACGGCTCCCGGCGCCCAGCGCGGCCGTGTGAGGGCTCCCGGTGCCCAGCCCGGCCGTGTGAGGGCTCCCGGCACCATGGCCCCGGCAGGGCCCGCCTGAGCCTCCGGGCACCGCCGGCAGCGCGGGGACGATGCCAGCAGCCCCCCGGCACTGCGGTCACCCTCGGCCGGGCGCGGGGGCCACCGGAGCCGAGCCATGGATTCCTTCTGCTTCGTCTGCTTCCAGAAAGAGGAACTGCAGCCCCTGCACCTGCACAGGTGAGTGCCCGGCACAGCCTGGCGGGGACACTGTGAGCGCAGGGAGGGCACAGAGTGGGCACCGAGCCGGCCCGGGGGCAGTGCCAAAGTTTGCTTGGGAGCGGGAGCATCCCCTCCCAAAGGGGAGCCCGGAGCCGGTGCTGGGTGCACGTGTGTCTGCCCGGGATGTGCCTCCCTGGCAGCAGGGAACCGCTGGGCATCCTGTACCGTGCCTGCCAGCTCAGTGGTGTCCATGGGAGCAGTAGGGCTGTGGGCAGCAGCGTGTGCACCCACAGCCTCCCGGAGCCATCCCAGAACCGTCCCCAATCCATCCTGGAGCTGTCCCAGCCATCCCAGAACCATCCCCAATCCATCCTGGAGCCGTCCCAGCCATCCCAGAACCATCCCCAATCCATCCTGGAGCCGTCCCAGCCACCCCAGAACCATCCCCAATCCATCCTGGAGCCGTCCCAGCCATCCCAGAACCATCCCCGATCCATCCTGGAGCTGTCCCAGCCATCCCAGAACCATCCCCAATCCATCCTGGAGCCGTCCCAGCCATCCCAGCTCACCTGACCAGGGTCCCTGGGCAGTCTCTACTCCTCCCTGGGCACTTGGGGGTTCCACAAGGAGAGCCACAGGCTCCCCGAGCCCTGTCCCTTTGGGCAGCGGCCCCGGTGCTCGCCTCCCCCTTTCCCGAAATCTCCTCTCCATTGTTGCTGAGCCCCAGCCAAGGAGGATGAGCAGGGCCGGAACGAGCCGGGCAGGATGCGAGGTGCCAGTGCTGGCACACGCTGTGCCCAACTGCTCCTGGTGGCACCGAGCCACTGCCGGCTCCTGTGCCACGCTGCCAGCGCCGAGCACAGCCCCTCTCTGCTCCCTCCCGGCACTGGCTGTCCCCAGTGGGGTCTGGGGGGGCTCAGGGCCACCAGCTGGATCCATCCAGGCAGTCTGGCCTTCCTCACGGGTGGCACAGAGCTGTAGGGTTTGTTTTGGTGTAAACCATGAGGTTTTGGAGCTCAGTTCCTGTGAGTCAGTGCCCAGGTGGGGAGCAGGGATACCAGGGACTGGGAGGGCCTGGCTGTGAGGGCACAGAGCTCCCAGGGCTCCTGTCCCACAGCCGGGGACACCAGGGGCACCCAGCCTGTGCCACACCACAGGTGGCATGGGCCTGGCCCACCCAGCCAGGCAGGGAGCACCCAGGGTGGCAGTGTGGTGGCCCAGGGTCCCCGGGGTGGCTGCAGGGGCTGCCCCTCCCTGCTCGGGGACAGCGAGGGATGGACACCCATGGCTTGTGCACAGAGGCTTCTCCCTGTCCTACCCTGCTTCAAGGTGGCTGCAATGGGGGGTGGGGGTGTGTCCGGTCCCTGAACACCTCCTGGCTGTCACCAGCTTGTCCCTGAGTCTGTCTCCATCCCGTGGGGACACAGCTGCCATCGCCTGTCACCTCCAGCACAGCCCCACCAGGGCGGGTCCCTGGGGTGACAGGAGGTGCTGCCAGAGGTGCTCCCCGCCCTGTCACCACCCCTGACCCTGTCCCCCCCTGTGCCAGGGGCAGTGCGTGGGCCCCACGCGTGGGTGCTGTGGCAATGTGTCTGTCCCCCATGTCTGTCCCCACGTGTTTGCCCCGTCATGTTTGTCCTCCCGTGTTTGTCCCCTCTGCGTGTCCCCTCGTGTCTGCGCTCATGTCTTTTCACCTATGTCAGTCCGTGTCTGTTCCCTGTCGCTGTCCCCCCGTGTGTCCGTCCCCCCATGTCTGTGTGTCCGTCCCCCCGTGTCCGTGTCCGTCCCCCCGTGCCCGTTCCCGCAGCCTCTAGGTGGTGCCAGGAGAACGGGCAGCGAGCGGAGGCGGCGGCCGGGCGGTGCCGGCTGCTGTGGGGGTACCGGGGCACCGGGGCACCACCGGGCTGCCAGGACGAGCCCCGTGGCTCTCCCTGTGCCCCCAGCTCAGCCCGTCCTTCCCCTTGAAGAAACGCGTTGTGCTTCTTTCCCCGGCAGCCCATCCCAGAGAGCCCCTCTGGTCCCGTTCCGTGCCGGTGGCTGAGCAGCCGTCACTGTGCACCAGATCCATCCCCGGGGCGCTGTGCCCTGCCCGGGATCCATCCCCGGGGCGCTGTGCCCTGCCCGGGATCCATCCCCGGGGCGCTGTGCCCGGTCCGGGATCCATCCCTGGAGCGCTGTGCCCGGTCCGGGATCCATCCCGGGATCCATCCCTGGGCGCTGTGCCCGGGATCCATCCCTGGAGCGCTGTGCCCGGCCCGGGATCCATCCTGGGATCCATCCCTGGAGCGCTGTGCCCGGCCCGGGATCCATCCCGGGATCCATCCCTGGGGTGCTGTGCCCGGTCCGGGATCCATCCCTGGGGCACTGTGCCCGGGATCCATCCCTGGGCGCTGTGTCCGCCCTGCCCCGCTCGGTCCCCGCAGCCCCGGGAGCACGGGAGGAGCTCGGGGCAGCCCCCCAGGGTCGGACCCCTGGCAGGGGCTCGGTGTGTGCCCGTCACCGGCGGGGCCGTCCCACGGCCCGTCCCAGCTCCCGAGAGCAGCCCCGTGACCCCCCGGCTGTCCCCGGCCGGGGTGGCAGCTCCGGCACGGGGGACACCGAGCTGGGGGCTCCGAGCTGCGGGAATCAGCCCCACCGCCCCTTTCCTGGGGATCCCCGAGGGTGGGCTGTGTCCCAGGGACCGAGGGGACACCGAGGGGACACGGGTGGTGTCCCCCCACGGACTGACTGTGGCGGGGTGGGGCACACCGGAACCCCCAGGCTGAGCGGGTCCCCCCGCCCGGGCTGCGGCTCCCGGCGTGCTCCGCTCCCGCCTTCCCTCCCTCCCTCCTTCCCTCCGCCGCTCCTTCCCAGCATCCCCGCAGCATCCCCGGCAGCTCTGGCTCCTGGCACCGGAGCGCCACAGGCGCGGGTGGCCGTGGGACCGCGGCCGGGTGGGCTCAGCCCTTGGCTCCCGCTCTGGCCGAGCCATGGCGAAGGGACAAGCGACAATTCTCGCTGAATTCCGAGGGGATTCGGCACGCTGGGAATATTTTGGGCTTTCCAGGTCATTTCCCGCTGCCCACCCTGTCCAAGCGCATCCCACGATGTGCACCAGCCGGATATTCCCTTCCCGAGCACAAATCCCAGCAGCGCTCGTGGTCCCCCGGGGAGGCGGGGGCTCTTTGCACGGTTTGGGATTGCACGAGGTGATAAACATGTTTGATCTGGCTCCTTTCATCTCGTTAATCTTAATTAGTATTAATATTCCGGGAGTGCTTTGAAGACCACGAGCTCAGTGCGGGCGCTCCCCGGTACAACTGGTGTTACTATGGCTCGGTGTGATTGTCACCCACGTGCCACCGAGGGACAGGGACACCCCAGAGGGACCTCACGGAGCCCCGTGGAACCTCCTGGAGTCATCTGGAGCCCTGCTGGGCCCCACAGAGCCCCGCTGAGCCCCATGGAGCCCACAGAGCTCCACAAAGCCCTGCCAAGCCCCACAGAATCCCATGGAATGTCCTGCCAGGCCCAGCTGGCCCCGGTGCCAGCTCAGCCCCTGTGTACCCAGGGCACAGCCCCAGGATGGTGACACTGTGACACTGTGACAGTGTGGCAGTGTCCCTGCAGCCCCCCACGGTCCCCGGGCTGGCTCCCCGGGCACCGGCAGCTCCCGCCTGACCTAGAAACAGCCCCGAGCTATAAATAGGGAGAGAGCTGACAGAGAGCTCGGAGGAGCCGCGAGCGGGAGGCTGCGGGAGCCAGGGCGGCACCGCAAGGACAGGCAGGGGACACGGGGGACAGGGGCCTCGGGAAGGGCCGAGCCTGGAGCCGCCCCATGGAGGTGGCTGTGCTGCCCCCCATGCTTCACACCCGACCCCCCCAGGCCGATCCGGGGGTCCCCAGCGTTGTGCAGCCGGAGCGCCCCAGCCCAGCACCGTGTCCTGCTGCTTCCCCGGGCCCTGCTGTCCCTGAGCCCTCCCAGACTCTGCTCCCTCTCCTGTGGCACCGGTGATGCCCCCGTGGGTGGGTGACGCCTCCCATGCGCTGCTGCGGTGACACCGAGCGCAGCCCAGCTCTGCCCAGCTCCCCCGTGTTCCTCTTGCGCGCACCTCCGCTGCTCCTGCCCCGTGCCAGTGCCGTGCCAGCGCCGTGCCAGCCCCGCAGCGCCCGCTCCGAGCAGCGCCAGCCCCAGCCCAGCCCGGCTGGCTCTCCAGCATTTCTCCTCCCAGCGCCATCCAGATGCCTCCATCCCGCCGGGAATCAGCTCCCTTGGAGCGTCCCTTTGGCAGGACCCGAGCGGAGCGGGATGGAGGCACCGCTGCCCTGCCCGCGGCTGGCAGTGCCCCTGCCCCGTGCCAGCTGCCGGGCGGCCAGAGGGTGACAGTGGCACAGCCGGCACACATTAAAGCAGTGTCGGAGTGTGATTCAGCCTCTTGCCTTAAAGTCATTCATGAAAAGCTTTAATTGCTCCGCATGCTCAGCGCGATCCGTGACTCACAGCCGGTGGCTCCCGGCCCTCCCCGCTCTCCGGGGGCTCGGGGGCACTGGCACGGCTCGGACCAGCACGGCTGGGGTGTGGGAACAGCCCCTTGTGCCCCTCGGAGGGGGGGCAGCCCTGTGGGTCCCTTCAAAGTGGCACGACGGGAGCCGAGGGACCTGGCACCCAGCTGAGGGACAAGGAAATGCCAAAGCGAATCCTGGCCAGTGTTAAACATCCCTGCTTGTCCTTGGTGGGCACAGGAGGAAACCCGGGTGTGTCCAGGGATGCTCCAAGAGGGAGCACAGTGCCAACCCCTCATCTTCCTCCCGGAGAGCTGTCACTGTCCCCCAGGCTGGGGGTGCCTGGAGCTCCTGGTGCCCAGCTCTGGCATCACTTGCTGAAAGTGCTGCCAAATTTAAGGCACCTGAAGGGAAGCCCCCGTGATGTGTTTGCCTCATCTGGCATTCCTTGGCCTGAACGCTCCCACCATTCATGAGCCACAGGGGAAGCCACGTGTCCTGCACACATTGAGGAGCAGCATTTTGGGGGGCTGTCTGTGCCGTGGTGGGCATCACCTGTGCCATGGTGAGAGAGAAGCTGTGGCCACCCCATCCCTGGAGCTGTTCAAGGCCGTGTTGGATGGGGCTTGGAGCATCCTGGAGGGTGTCCCACAGCAGGGGTTGGAACGGGACGATCCTGAGGGTCCCTTCGAACCCAAACCATTCCCTGACCCAGGGTGGGCGTCACCCACCCACGGGGGCATCGCCTGTGCCACAGGAGAGGGAACAGAGCCTGGGAGGGCTCAGGGGCAGCGGGGCCCGGGGAAGCAGCAGGACACGGTGCTGTGCTGGGACCCCCGGATCGGCCTCGGGGGATGTCAGGTGTGAAGCCGCCCCTGCGTTGCGCCGCTCCCATCCCCATTGTCCCCACGCCGAGCTCCGCTCCGAGCCGAGCCCGCGGTACCGGAGCTCCGCGCCCGCGGGGAGGGGGCGGCTCAGCCCCGACCCCCCTTCCCGGGCTGCTCCCGCACCGACTCCCCCCGGCCACACCGGGGGGCGGGGACGAGCAGCGCCCCGCATCGCGCATCGCTCATTCCGCATCCCCCATCCCCGCGGGGCCGGCGGCGGAGCCCCCCCGCTCCTCCCGCTCCTCCCGCTCCCCCCGCTCCTCCCGCTCCGCGCTCCCTCCCCGGGGCGGCGCCGGTGCCGGTGCGGGCGGAGCGCGGCGCGGGGCGGGCGCTGCCGGGGCTTGCGGGGGGCGCCGCGCTCCGCTCCCTCCGCTCCCTCCGCTCCCTCGGCTCCGCTCCGCTCCTCCGGCGGCGGCGGGGCCGCGGCATGAGGAGCCCGGCGGGGCGGGCGGAGCGCGGCGGCGGCGGCGGCGGCGGCTCCTCTCCCGCCGGGGACGGGGCGCGGCGGCGGCTCGCCCCTCCGGTAAGGCGGCGGCGCGGGGATGAGGCGCGGGCACGGGGCTGCGGGGATGAGGATACGGGCATGGGGGTGCGAGGATCGGGGTGCGGGGGGCGCCGCCCGCCCGGTACCGAGGCCGCCCTTTGTTTGCCCGCACGGCGCGGGGAGGGGACAAAACCCCATCCCGATACGAGCGGCGCTCCCGGTGAATGGAGCGGGGTGGGCACCGCGCGGTGCGGGCGCTGCCCCCCCCCGGCCCGGGTCCCTCCTGCGGCCGGTGGCACCTGCGCCCCGGGCGGCCCCGGTGCGGCGGGGGGCCGAGGGGGAGGACGGAGGGGCGTCAGTGACACCGAGCGGTGCCGGGGCCGCGGGGCTGCTCCCCGGGGCTGCCGGCGGGTCTGGGGGTGTCAGGAAGGGTGCACTGGGCTGGAGGGCAACTAGGAACAGGGGAATTGGAGAGCAGGGAGAGGCGGCCTCGGGGGCAGCTCAGGCCGTGTCCCCTCATGTCCCCTCATTGTGTTCCCTTGTGTCCCCTCACCACCTCCCCATCTCATCTCCCCTTGTTTCCCCTCATGTTCCCTCACCTCCCCTTGTCCTCCCTCACCAGCTTCTTGTCTTCCCTATTACCTCCCCTCATGTCCCCTCATGTCCTCCTGCCATCTCCCCTCATGCCCCGTCCACCATCTCCCCTCGTTTCCCCTCATTGTCTCTCCTCATTGTGTCCTCCCTTGTCCCCTCATCATCTCCCGGTGTCATCTCCTCTCGTCATCTCTCCTTGTCTCCCCTCGCATCCCTTCACCACGTCCCCTGCTGTCTCCTTGTGTCCCCTCCCTGCTGCCCCAGCTCCCCTTTCAGCTCCCCTGCTGTCCCCGCTGTCCCCGCTGTCCCCGGGCCTCGGGGCCGGTCTCCATCCCTGCCCGGCGCTCCCGGGCCGCAGCGGGAAGGGGGAGCGTGACCCACTTTCCTCCGGTCCGGCCTCGCTGCCGCCGTGGCCGCGGGCGGGCGGCGCCACCGGGAGCCCCAGCACGGCTCGGGGACCGGGGACAGGGCGGCCCGGCCTCGGCACGGCTCTGTCCGGGACCCTCGAGGCTGGCTGTCCGTGTGCCGAGCCCCCGACCCGCCCGGTGTCACCGTGCGTGTCACCGTGTGTGTCACCGTGCCCTGCTGCGGGAGCAGAGCCCCAGAGGTGGGAGCATCTCCTTCACTGGAGCATCTCCTTCACGGGAGCCCCCCAGCCGGCGGCAGGCTGAGCTAGGGGCACACAAAGCCTTGCAGCGCACTCAGGGCTGGCTTTGTGGCACAGGGACGTGTCCCTGCTGTCTCCAGGAGCCAGGGGGCCGGCTGGCCGTGCCGCGGGTCGGGCAGGTGCCGCTCGCTCGGGGCGTTTGTCTTTGCAGATCCCAACCGTGCGGGGCTGCCGGCGCTGGCGGAAGAGTTTTTGGGAGGGAGATGATGACAGGCTGATGAAACCAATCAAACAATGAAGTAATCACAAGTACCCGGTGCTGGCGGCGAAGGCGGGAGGAGCTGCGGGCTGGAGGAGCTGAGGTCCTAAGGAAGCCAATCCTGCTCGGCAGCAAAACCCCGGGAGGCCAGGAGCTCTGCAAGGCAGCCAAGGTCCTGTCATCGGGGCCGATGGACAGAGACAGCCCCGTGTGCGGGAGGGCAGGGAAAATCCTGCTGGCAGCTCGGAGAGCCCAGGGACGGTGGCTGGAAGGAGGAGCGGCGGAGGAGAGTCCCGGCACTGCTTTGTTTGCTCTTCCCGAATCGCTGTGTGAAACCTGAATCCTGGGACCAGAGGCTGAGAAAGCTTGTCACAGAATGCTGGCCAGGACGGGAGATGGCTCCTGCAGCGGGGGACACCGCGGATGGGGTGACAGGGCCTGACCCTGCCCTGCATCTGGAACATCTGCACTGGGAGAGCAGTGCCTGGCTGGGCGTTACTGGCTTTGCTGAAGAGAATCCTGCTGCCAGGCAGGCTGCTGTGCCCTGGGCAAGGAGCTGGTATGAGAATTGCTGATACCCTGGAGCTCAGTGCCAGTCCAGCCCAGCGTGGGGGCACTGGGCAGTGCCAGCCCAGCCCAGCGTGGGGGCACTGGGCAGTGCCAGTCCAGCCCTGCACGGGGGCATTGGGCAGTGCCAGTCCAGCCCTGCACTGAGGGCACTGGGCAGTGCCAGTCCAGCCCTGCACGAGGGGCATTGGGCAGTGCCAGTCCAGCCCTGCATGGGGGCACTGGGCAGTGCCAGCCCAGCCCAGCGTGGGGGCACTGGGCAGTGCCAGTCCAGCCCTGCACGGGGGGCATTGGGCAGTGCCAGTGGCTGCGGGTGCCTCGCTGGAGCTTTGGTGCTGGTTCCGGTGTGTCCGTGGTGCTCCAGCCTTTCCCGCTGCTCTGGAGCCAGCTGCCCATGGGGACCTGCCCCACCCATGGCCTCTGCTCCCCCTGGGCTGCAGGATGGTGGCAGAGGGGCTGTCCCCAAACCACTGCCAGCAGCCAATGTCCCCGTGCCATGTGTGACCTCCTGGACACACTCGGCTTGCCCTGAGAGGATTTGCATGGCCCTGGGATGCAGGAATCCTTTCCCTGTGCCTGTTTGGCTGCTCTGGGTGAGGTGGGAGGTGGTGGCCGGCCTGGCTGGAGGCTGCCTGGCCATGGAGGTGCTGGTGGCTCCGAGCCCTGGTGGGATTCCTGTCCTGCTCCCACAGCCACGCTGTCCCCGTTAGGCCAAGGTGCCTTTGTGTGCCACAGCCCCGGGATGCACAGCTCCAATCTGCTCTGCAGGTCCCAGGGGCACGGAGGAGAGGACAGGATGTCCCTGGAACGGGGTCAGGCAGGAATGCAGGTGGCAGGGCTGGAAATGCAGTGGGGCACTGGGAGGCAGCAGCTCAGTGTGGGGCACGGCCAAAGCACTGCTGGCCCCTGGTTCCAGTGACACCAGGGTGTGCTGGCACCTGGAAAACTGGGAGAGGGGATGGCTCTGGCAGGGCCCAGGGCATGAGTTTGCTGGTTCAGTGTGTTGTTCAGGGGAAACAAGGCAGGTTTGGAAGCTGGTTGGGTGTGGAGAGAGGGAGATCCCTCCTGAGGGATGCCCTGGCCTCCAGCCTGCTGGGCTTGGACGGGAGTTGGTGTTATGAGCTCATAAGTGAGGGTTTGAACATGGGAAACAGGGAAATAAATCTCTGCCAAGTGCAGGGACAGAGCAGCGTGGGCCTGTGCCCATCCCACTGCTGCATTTCACATTTCTCCCCTCTTTAAAGAGGAATCCGGGTTTTGCAGAGCCCCTGCACAGATTTTCCTTTAATCGAGTCCCAGCCCCCAGTGCTCAACCGTGCATCAGGCTCAGCCCAAACCCTTTTCCTGTAGCCTCCCTCAATAACTGGGTTGTTTTTCTGTCAGTCTCTGATGTGGCCAGAGGGATTTTTTTTCCCGCTTTCCCTCTTAATTTCCAAGCAGCCGCTGCTCCAGCCGCCTTCTCTGCGGGAGCCTGGGGCAGCTCTCCCGCGCGGCCTCTGCTCCTCTCAATGAGCTCCTAATGAGTTTGCAATTAGTTATCGGCAGAGCCGCTGTGCCCAGGGCTGGAGCGGGATCCAGAGCAGGGCAGAGCATCCCCGGCAGGGAACAGCGCTGGGCAGCACTGTGGGCGCCCGGCAGGATGCTGGGCTGTGGCTATGGGATGATGGGGATGATGGGGATGATGTCCTACCGGGATGTGCTCCGCGGGGCCGGGGATGGAGCCGGGAGCTCGGGGAAGAGGAGCGGCAGCTGCCGACGGGAGACGAGTGGCTGCCTATAAATACCTGCCAGGGAGCAAGGAAGAGGTGGGTGGATTATCCTCCTCACTCAATGAGATAAACGGTTCTGAAGCTTAAACACAGAACAATTTTAGTCTGAATAGTAGGAGAAATGGCTCAGGATGCGGAGATGACGGCAGGAACCGCCTGTGGTGCGCGGCAGGTCCCGGGGCCACGCGGCAGCGGCTGCGCTGCCTCTGTCACTGCGGGACCCTGCGCCGTGGGGGCTCGGCCGGGATGCTCATCCCTCCTCCCTGCTTGGGAAAGCTCCTTCAGGAGCACCTGGAACTGAGCTGGAGAAGGTGCGTTTGTCCTCCTTGGGTCGTGGTGCTGCCTCCCTTCCAGGGTTTGGGGCGGGAGAGGAGCTGGGGTGCCGGGAAAGGCCCCGCTGTGGCTCTGGAGTGACCCGATCTGGCGTGGGGCCACACAGGTGCTCCTTGCTGGGACTGGCCTGGCTGCAGAGGGATGTGGGACCTCAACCCGGCCAGGCCAAGCTGGCGGCATCTCCTGCCGCACTGGCACTGCCACCCCTGTGTGCCCCGTTATTCCCGCTGTCCCCGGGAGCGCACGGCGCTGGAACGGAGCCCTCGCTGCCTCCCCCTGCCGCCCCGCTTCGCTGCTCGCATCAAACCCAACATGCTTCCAAAAGCTTTCCATTTTTAATGGCAACTTCTGTGTTTGTGCTTTCCGTGGCCTTGGCGTGTCGGGGTTTTGGTCACCGTGGCCTCGGCGTGTCGGGGTTTTGGTCACCGTGGCCTCGGCGTGTCGGGGTTTTGGCCACCGTGGCCTTGGCGTGTCGGGGTTTTGGCCACCGTCGCTGTTTGGCTCCTCCTGGGGTCGGTGCTGGCCCCGTGGTGCCCCGTTAGCCCCGGCCAGGCGTGGTTGCTGTTCGGAGCAGGATCCCGGCCCGTGCCCATCCCGGGCAGCACATCCCGGTGCCAGCCGTGCCAGCCCAGCCGCAGCACGGTTCCGGACCCGGCGGGATCCCCGCTGCCCGTGGGTGCCCCTCGGTTCCTGCCTGGGAAGGAGACACCTGGAAACGCCAACAGGCTGAGCCAAGGGGAAAAACAAACAGCCCTTGACTTGGAGAGCACTTCCACGAGCTGCCAGCCCTCCCTCTCCTCACTCCCATCCAACCAGCAGGGTTTTTCCCCAAAGCCAACCTTCCCGACTTGAATAATTGCATTTCAATGGCGGTTAATTAAGGGACATTGATGAGCGCAGCCGTAAATGCAAGCGTAGCCGGAATTCTTCGTGCAGGATGCTGGGGGCTGTTCTCAGTCCTGCCTCCAGCGAGCTGCTGCTGATCCACCTCCACCTCCAGCACCCAGACGCTGAGATGGTGCTCCGCTGCCAGGGGGCCAATGAAACACTATGGAGATGAGCTGCTTCGGAGATCTTATGAGTCAAACTGTTACATTTTTGGAACATCATGATGTTGAAGTTCCTTTTCTATTTTTTCCCCAACTTCCCAGGGAAAAAAA
Organism: Ammospiza nelsoni; assembly: GCF_027579445.1. Classification (NCBI taxonomy): domain Eukaryota; kingdom Metazoa; phylum Chordata; class Aves; order Passeriformes; family Passerellidae; genus Ammospiza; species Ammospiza nelsoni. Next base: position 14,458,128 of record NC_080649.1, on the reverse strand, counting down.
TATAACTATAATAAGTGAAGAAGCTGAGCTTTGGTTTGGGATGACAGGCAGCACAGTGAGGGGAAGGAAGGAAGGAAGGAAGGAAGGAAGGAAGGAAGGAAGGAAGGAAGGAAGGAAGGAAGGAAGGAAGGAAGGAAGGAAGGAAGGAAGGAAGGAAGGAAGGAAGGAAGGAAGGAAGGAAGGAAGGAAGGAAGGAAGGAAGGAAGGAAGGAAGGAAGGAAGGAAGGAAGGAAGGAAGGAAGGAAGGAAGGAAGGAAGGAAGGAAGGAAGGAAGGAAGGAAGGAAGGAAGGAGTTGGAGATCTGACTCAGCCTTATTGGGAAGGGCTGGGAGTGTCCTTGTGTGTGAGCCTGGCTGTGGGGTGCTACAGGTGCTTTGTGGGGTGTCTGGCACCATTTGGGGTGGCTGCCACAGCCCCTGCGTGGGGCTGAGCCCGTGGGCACCACCTGGGCTCTCTCTGCCCATCTTCACCCTCCTGCAGGCACCGAGTGCCCTCCCCACGTCCCTGCCTGCCCAGGGTTTGTGCTTGTGCAGTGATGGAGCACCTTGAAGCCATCAGAGGAGATGCTGGGGTGGTTTCACTGCTCTGGTGGGTGACTCTGAGCTTGGATCTTCTTGTGGGAATGGTCAGAGTGAGGAGAAAACCATCCCTGTTTGCTGGGAGTGAGGAATGTTGGTGCTGTTGCCCATGTGCTGCTGGCTGGGCCGGCCTCTGCTTGGCGTTGGTGAGAACCCACCAGGAATGTGCATCCAGCTCTGGATCCCCAGCACAGGAAAGACATGGATATGTTGGAGCAAGTCCAGAGGAGCTACAGTTATGATTATTGGGATGGAACACCTCCGCTATGAGGAAAAGCTGAGAGAATTTGAATTGTTCAGCCTGAAAAAGAGAAGAATCTGGGAAGACCTTAAAGCCCATTTCAGTGCCTTGAGAGGCATCAGGAGAGCTGCAGAGGAACTTGGGACAAAGGCCTGGAATGAGAGGACACAGGGAATGGCTCCCACTGCCAGAGGGCAGGGATGGATGGGATATTGGGAAGGAATTTTTCCCTGTGAGGGTGGGCAGGCCCTGGCACAGGGTGCCCAGAGCAGCTGTGGCTGCCCCTGGATCCCTGGCAGTGCCCAAGGCCAGGCTGGACACTGGGGTTGGAGCAGATGGGACAGTGGGAGGTGTCCCTGCCCATGGAACAAGACTGGCTTTAAGATCCCATCAAACCCCAAATCAGTCTGGGATTCTGGGATTCTCCACACCGGACACTCTGGCATCCTGGCTGGTGAAGGCCAGGAGCTGGTGCTGGTGGATGGTCAGAGAGATGTGAGGGAGGGATTTGCTGCAGAGCCATTGTGTCCCCTTGGTGCCAGGGCAGGGCCCTGGTTCCTCTCTGGAGCTCCCCTGGCTGGGAGAGGCTCAGCTCCAGAGGGGCTCAGTATGGAGCACACAGGGCTGGCTCACTGGGGACACAGCAGAGAGGGGACCCCCAAAGGGCCTCAGCTCCTGTCCTGCAGCGTGGCTGGGAACACACCAGGCCTGAGAAAACGTGTCCATGTGTGTGTCCCTGTTTGTATCCATGTGTGTCCTTGTCCCTGTCTCTGCCATGCCCGAACCCCTCCCTTTGTCCCCAAACACCCACACGGCTGCAGCCCCTGTAGAGGCTGGAGCATCCCCTCCAGAGCCACTGGGTTGGTGACCCTTGGGGACAGAGGGGTGGCACCCAGTGGGGGCTGCTCAGCCCAATCCCCCTTTGCCATGGCTGGAGCCCTGGGGAAGGGACGGGATGGGATGGGATGGGATGGGATGGGATGGGATGCAATGGGATGGGATGGGATGGGACAGGATGGGACACCACGGCCCTGCAGCCCCACGGAAGCAGTGCCCCCTGTGCCTTGCAGCGCAGCCATGAGCGCGGGCTCGATTGAGCAGGAGCCGTCGCGCAAGCTGGGCTGCTGCGGGGTGCCCCTGATCACCGAGGACATGCAGTCCCTGGCCATCCGCACCCTCTCGGGCACCGACATCACCAAGCACTACGACCTCATCCGCGAGCTCGGCAAGGGCACCTACGGCAAGGTGGACCTGGTGTCCCACAAAAGCACAGGTGAGGAGAGCGGGGTGTGGGCTGGGAGCGGGGTGCTGGTTCTGTCCCAGCCGAGGGCTCACTCCTGTCCCCTGCCCTCCACAGGCACCAAGATGGCCCTCAAGTTCGTCAACAAGAGCAAGACGAAGCTGAAGAACTTCCTGCGGGAATTCAGCATCACCAACACGCTCTCCTCCAGCCCCTTCATCATCAAGGTCTTTGACGTGGTCTTCGAGACCGAGGACTGCTACGTGTTCGCTCAGGAGTACGCCCCCGGCGGGGACCTCTTCGACATCATCCCGCCTCAGGTGGGAGCCAGCACCTCCCAGGGAGCCTCTGTGGGATGTGGGGGCTCAGGGGGGGCTGAGCAAAGCTGCCCCTGGGCTTTGGGCCAGTGTGGGAGGGGCTGCAGGGACTGGGCACCCCCATCTGGGCTGGGCTTGACCACAAGCACCTACAAATAAATGTGGGGCCCATCACCCATCCTCTGGGCCGCCTAAGATCCATCACCCATCCCTAGGATGGCCTGAGACCCATCACCCTTCCTCTGGGTGCCCTAAGATCCATCACCCATCCCTAGGATGGCCTAAGACCCATCACCCTTCTCCTGGGGAAGCTGTGGCTGCCCCATCCCTGGAAGTGTCCAGGGCCAGGTTGGATGAGGGTAGGAGCAGCCTTGGATAGTGGAAAGTGTTCCTTCCTCTGTGATTCTGTGATTCTGTGATCTTTAAGGTCCCTTCCAACCCAAACCGCCCTATGGGGGAGCCTGAGACCCACCACCCATCTCTTGGGTGGCTCATGACCCACCACCATCCCCTGCCCCAGAGCACCCAGCTAAAAGCACCCAGGACCATGAGCCCATGGAGGTGTGGGTGCCCGGGCCGGGTGGGTGCCCCCGGGGCTGGCTGGGGGTGGCTGACGCCGTGTCCCCCCGCAGGTGGGGCTCCCCGAGGAGCTGGTGAAGCGCTGCGTGCAGCAGCTGGGCCTGGCCCTCGACTACATGCACAGCAAGAGCCTGGTGCACCGGGACATCAAACCGGAGAACGTGCTGCTCTTCGACCGCGACTGCCGCCGCGTCAAGCTGGCGGATTTCGGCATGACGCGCAAGGTGGGCTGCCGGGTCAAGCGCATCAGCGGCACCATCCCCTACACGGCGCCCGAGGTGTGCCAGGCCGGCCGCGCCGAGGGCTTCGCCGTGGACACCAGCATCGACGTCTGGGCTTTCGGGGTGCTCATCTTCTGCGTGCTCACCGGCAACTTCCCCTGGGAGGCGGCCGTGGCGTCCGACGCCTTCTTCGAGGAGTTCGTGCGGTGGCAGAAGGGGCGGCTGGCGGGGCTGCCCTCGCAGTGGCGCCGCTTCACGGACAGCGCCCTGCGCATGTTCCAGCGCCTGCTGGCCCTCGACCCCGAGAAGCGCTGCCCCGTCAAGGAGGTTTTCTACTTCATCAAGTGCGACCTCATGGCCGAGGTGCGGTGCCGGCCCTCGTACCGCTCCCGCAAGCACGCCAGGGACAAGCTCCCGGCCGGGCCGCACTGCCACGAGGCCGGCGGCTCCTGCACCCCCGCCCCGCTCAAGAGGACCGTCCTGACCGAGGGGAGCGGAGCGGCCCGCCCCGAGCCCGGCGCAGCCGCCCCGGGCCCGGCCAGCAGGACAGACGGACGGCAGGACAAGGGCAAGGGGCAGATGGTCCTGGCCACAGCAATAGAGATCTGCGTGTGACGGCGGCGCGACCCGCCCGTCCCCCGCCCCGGGGACAGCGATGGGGCAGCACGCCGTGGTGGCGGCACGAGCCGGGACCGGGCTCTGGGTTTCCCAAAGGAAAAAAAAAACAAAAAAAAAAAGGAAAAGAAACACGATGGAAGAGGAAAAGGACAGAACTGGTTGCGCTCCGTAGCGCCGAGGATGCCGATCCCCCCGCCCCGCCTGGGCGCGGCCCGTGGCCGGAGCGCAGCCGAGGGCACCGCTCGCTGCTGGGGAGGCCGGGGGCACCCACAGCCCTGGCACGGCTGTGCTGCCCCTCCGAGGCTCCCCGGGGCACGGGGAGGGGTCTCCCAGGGCGGGGAGGAAGAGTCGGGGGCAGCGGGCGATGCACGGGCTCTGCCCCAGCCCTGCTCACCCCGCCCGGAGCGGCAAGGCCGATGACCCTGCTCGGTGGAGGAGGCCTTTGGGGGTTCGGGTGGGTGGTGATTTGCCCTCTTCCGCCGGTCCCTGCCGCGCTGTGGGACCGGGAGGGCGCGGGGAGGCGGGTGACGGGGAGCCGGGGGTCGCCAGCAGCCCCCGAGCCCCGGCGGCCCCGGCTGCCTCCCTGCCGTGGGAGGTGCTGGCAGCCATTGATGTAGCAAGTGTCCCTGTCTGTGTGTCGTTGTGTGTCCCAGCCGCTGCCGTGGCAGCCCCTGCCCCGGGCCGGTGCCGGCCATGCCGCAGGGTGGATGCTCGGGCCGGGCTGGCTCTGCCGTGCCGCTGTCCCCGCTGTCCCCTGTGCAGACCCTTTGTACCCAGGGAGGGGGCAGGTGGCAGCGGTGCCTCCGGGCTGCACAGCCCGGGAGCGGGGCAGGGAGCTCCGAGCGGCCTCCGCGGGCCCGCCTGCTTCTCCGTGCTGTCCCCATCACCTCTCCTCGCTGTCACCCCTTCCCCACCCTGTCACCTCCCCTGGGGCTGGCGGGGACAGCGGGACAGGCCCTGCCGGGGCTGGCTGCAGCCACCGGTGGCCCCGCAGTGACAATGTCCTGGGCTGTGCGTGGAGGTCACACATTCCCTCCCGGATTCGGGCACCCGGCAGAGCGGGGAGCTCCCCCGCCGCCGCTGTGGGGGCACCCCAAGGCAAGAGCACCCTGCTGTGGTTCGGGCTTCCCTCGCACGGGGTGGGTGCCGTGGGGCGGCCCCGGTGCCCCAATTCCCCACAAAGGGCTATAACGCTTTCCAGCAGCAGCAGCAGCCGCAGTTTACAGAGCAGGGGCCGCCCCCGCCCCCGCCGTGCCCCGTCCCCGGCACCCCCGGGCCCGGCGTTAGACGTAGCATTGCCCCACGTAGAGAGCTAGGCACCGGTTTTACTCCTCTTTGCCTTAGGTCCCTCGATGTCCTCGATCTTTCGTGCAATAATGTAGATAAGGGATCCCGGCCGCCCCGGGAGGGCTCGGTGGCACCGCCCGGCTGTGCCCCAGGGGGTGCCCGGTGTGATTTCTGTCCCCGTCGAGGTCGCTGTGTCCGTAGGTTGTCAGGTTTTTATTTCCAGTTCCCTCAGCTGTCGGGTTTCGAACCTTCTTCCCGTAGGAGAGGCTGTAGTGTCACAGACGTTACCTCAGTTTGTCACTGTTGAAAAGGATTTCAAAAAACCACAACTGAAACCATAAAAAAAAAAAAAAAGACAAAATACATAGTTATAAAAGCAACAAAAAATTTCTCAATGGCGGTGAAGACTTTTATTTTTATTTTTTACTAACTGAAGGAAACGTGATGCTGCTTGTGTGGGGGCGGAGGGCAGGGCAGTGGCAGTGGCAGTGTCCCTCCACTTCCACCCCGTCACCGCTGGGAAGGGAGGCAGGGAGGTGGGCACAGCACCGTGGGTACCTAAGGGTGGGGGGCACCCACGGGTGGGGGGCACCCAGCGGCCCTCGGTGCAGCCCCCTCCGAACAGCCCGGGCTGCCGGATGCCAAATGCATTCCAGCCACGTCCGCAGGCTAATTTCAATTTCCTGGTAATTATGCAAATGAATGTGGATTTAATTAAGGGCAGATTTCATTAAAGTCTTCTTGGGGAAATGAGAGCAGGGTGGGGGAGAGCGAGGAGGAGGAGGGGGCGGTGGCAGGGAAGCAGAGATGAAGGCAGCGCCTGCCCCGGAAGATAAAGGGCCACGGGGGATGCGGAGGGGACGGGCGGGATCCTCGGGGAGTGGGGACCCCGCTGCAGGAGGGCAGAGCCTGCCGGGCATGGCGGGGCAGTGCCGGGGATGGAGGCTCGGTGCATCCCCAGCCCCGCTCCGGGCACCGGGCAGCGAGTCCTGCCCGTCCCCGGCTCCGGCAGCGGCGGCTCCCGGCTCCTTCCCTCCCACCAGGGCACGGAAAGCGTTGCTCTGACACGTGATTCGTATTTTTCCCTTCCCCGGCTAAAAATACAGATTTGGCCACGCCGAGAGGTCTAGGAAATCAATGTCATTGTCACCAGGCTGGCTGGCAGGACTCTCCCCTCCCCTATCCAGACAAAAAAGGGATCGCTGCCATTTGACGTCTCGGAGCCGAAGCGGAGCTGCCTTTAATCCAAAGGCAAGCGGGGCTAATTTTATCCCGGCAAGGTCGGGATGCTGCGAGCCCGGCAGCGCCCGCGGGGCAGGAGCTGCTGCTTGGCTCCAGGCAAAAGCTCCAGGCACAAAAAACGGAGCTGAAGTTTGCCAGGGCAGCGCCTGCACGGCAGAGGTGTCACCTGCATGGCAGGGCCACAACATCCCCGTGTCCCCTCCGGGTTTGTTCCCTGGGCACGGCCGCTGACCTTGGGCAGATCCCGAGGGAAGGATGAGCAGCACAATCACTGCCCTGAAAGGAAAATAATCCTCGATTTGGGCAGGTCGTGGAGGAGCGGAGGGAAGGGGATGGGGTGGCAGGTGTGCAATGGTGTGGGTGTGGGTGCAGCATCCCGTAAAACCAGATCCTTCCGAGCTGGGCAGGCCCGGAAGGCCCGGCTGTGACACTCAGCTGCTGATCCCGCCTCGGATTTCATCCACCCCTCGATTCCGGAGCTGGATTGTGCCCGGTTTTCCTCACAGACACTTTGTGAGGCACTGCAGCCCCAGCTAAAACATTGGGGGTTGGGAATAAAAATAACCGGGGGTGATCCGCTCGCTCGTTGGGAGCGCAGCGATCAACGCCAAGCTGGCATCGCACGAAGTCCCACCCCAATCGCAAACAAGCCCTTTAAAAGGTAATATTTTGCCACTAGGATGGTGCTGCAGCTCGCTGCTGACTCAGGAGGGGCCGTGGGACGAGGAGGGAGTTCCCACGCAGCCGAGCGGAGAGCGGAGCGCAGGGTCCGGGCTGCCGGGGCTTCCCCAGCGCCGCTCGGGGACACGGGGGACGCCGGCCCCGCGTGGGGAGCATCCACGAGCATCCTTCAGCGGGCTGATCCGCTTTCCAAAACTTCCAAAAATAGCGGCGGCACCGCGCTGGAACGGGCGTGGGGAGGAAGTGTGACTCATGTGCCATCCGGTGCCCCGGCGGAACCGGGCAGGAATGCGGGAATGCGGGAATGCGGCAGAGGGGAGCGGGCACGGGGGCAGCCCGATGCTCTCTCTGGTGACAGCTGACTGCCCACGGAGGGGACGCAGCTCGGGCTCGTCCCTGCTCGTCCTTCCCGCGGGGACCCGCTGCTCTCCGCGGTTCCAGCTGCCAGGGATGATGGACAGATGTCAGTCAAGGCCTGGCAGCGGCCGAGGGCCCCAGCGGGAATGAGCTGCCGGAGACAGACAGCAAAAACTGTCCCGAGGTGGGGAAAAACGCAGCCTGTGCTGCCTGGCAAGGTCAGCAGGCTGGGAGGGAGAGGTGACCTTGTGTGACGAGCCAGCCACCTTTGGGAGAGCAGAGCAGAGCAGAGCAGAGCTGGCTGTCCCGGCCCGGCTCCCAGCACGGCCCTGCCTGCTGGAAGGGCCCTGGAGCATCCCTCGGGAACCGCCGCTCTCCGGGCCCTGCCGGGGCTCCCTGCCCTTGCTCCAGCCCCGGCCCCCGGGGTCTCGGCTCCGGGCCGGGGACAGCAGGAAAATGCGGCGGGAATCTCTGCTGGCTTCGCTGGGCCGGTGCTGCCTCCCCACAGCGGCTCTGGGCGCCTTCCCCACACAAAGGGGTTTGTTCTCCCCATGGAACAGGCAGGGTTTGCAGCGAGTGTTTCCCCATAGAACAGGCAGGGTTTTCAGAGGGTGTTTCCCCAAGGAACAGGCAGCGTTTTCCCCCTGGAACAGGCGGGGTTTGCAACGAGTGTTTTCCCCGTGGAACAGGCAGGGTTTTCAAGGGTGCTGTCCCCGTTTTCTCCATGGAACAAGCAGGGTTTTCAGAGGGTGTTTCCCCGTGGAACAGGCAGGGTTTGCAGCGGGTATTTTCCCTGTTTACCCCATGGAACAGGCAGGGTTTTCAAGGGTGTTTTCCCCCTGGAACAGGTAGGGTTTTCAGAAGGTGTTTTCCCTGTTTCCCCCATGGAACAGGCAGGGTTTTCCCCCTGGAACAGGCAGGGTTTTCAGAAGGTGTTTTCCCTGTTTTCCCCATGGAACACGCAGGGTTTTCCCCATGAAACAGGCAGGGTTTCCCCCGTGGAACAGGCAGGGTTTTCAAGGGTGTTTTCCCCGTTTTCCCGATGGAACAAGCAGGGTTTTCAGAGGGTGTTTCCCCACAGAACAGGCAGGGTTTTCAGCGGGTGTTTTCCCTGTTTTTCCCATAGAACAGACAGGGTTTTCCCCCTGGAACAGGCAGGGTTTTCAGCGGGTGTTTTCCTTGTTTTCCCCACGGAACAGGCAGGGTTTCCAGCGGGCTCCTTCGGCTGAGGCATGGCTGGGGGTGCCAGCTTTGGCAGCAGGGTGCTGCGGGCAGTTTTGGGTGCGGGGAGCTGCCAGGGCTCAGAGCACCCCCAGCCCTGAACAGCCCCAAAGGTTTGGGCTGTGGGCTCCAGCTCGCAGGCCGCCCTCGTTGCCATGGCAACTGCAGCATCCCGGCTTGGCAGGAATGGGAAATCTCCTCCATCCCTCAGCGCCTCGCCGGCCGTGCCGCTGGATCTGGCACAGGCAGCATCCCGAACCCACGGAGGAGCACGAGGTGCAATTCCTGCTGGCTCCGAGGGCTGGGCCAGCTCCTCCTTGCTGCACAGCCCTCCCAGAGCCGCACGGCTGCAGGGCAGGGGCGGGAGAGATTTCTGCTTTTCAGATGTGGGTCTTCCCATTCTGAACCCTTCCACCTGCTCTGATTTGTGAGGTCCTGGCAAGCAGAGCATCCATCCCCAGGCTGCCCCCACACCCTCCTGTCTGCTCTGGACCCTGCTCCCCCGTTGCCCCAAATTTGGTGTCTCTGGGCTGGTGTTACCCCATTAATCAGAGCATCCTCACGGGCATCCTCATCATTGCTCTCTGCAGCCTCCCAACCCCTCAGCTCCGAGCCCTGAGAGATCCCGAGCTAATTCCTCGCTGACAGCAGCGGCACAGGGCTGGGGAGAAGCTTAGCTCCTCTCAGAGGCTGCTGCACCTCCACAAAAGTCGCATTTGAAGAGCATTAATACAAGATTAATCGAGGTTTTAATAAACAGCGAATCGAGCGCTAATGGAGCCCGACTTGTAAGCCATGTGTAACACCCCGGGGGCTTAAAGGCATCCAGAACGTGGCTGGAAGAGCTGAAGGGGGATGTTAATCACCCCAGAAGGGGATGGTAATCACCTTGCAGCCCTGAAGACGCCGCAGGGAAGGGAATCTTATGGGGAAGGCTGCAGGTGAGCCTGGGGCACGACCTCATCCCTCGCACTGCTTCAGGACACGGGGATTTATTTACAAGATTTATTTACAAGAGTTTCCCCCAGCCCAGCCTTGGCACGAAGGAATTTGGGACACCTGGGTGCCCCCGGGGCTGGGGCCAGTTCTCAAGGGAAGGCCAGATGTGCCCTGCAGTGCAGCTGTTCCCTGGCACGAAACAGGGGGTGATAACGGGACCATTTGGAGGGGGCAACCCCGCAGCTGCCCTGGGGTCCCTCTGCTGGGGCTGCCCCACCCTCCTGGGCAGGATCCCATCGGCACCTCCTGCCTGAGGCTGCTCCCAGCTCTGGCAGTCCCGGACAGGGATTTCAGTTCCCTCCATCCCCAGGAAGCCCCAGCTCCCTCAGCCTCTGCCGGCCTCACTGCAGTTTGTGGCACCTCTGCAGCCACTCGGGGGCCAGGCCTGCCTTGAGGAGCAGAGCCAGGAGCCATTTCCAAGGACCAAGGTCCAAAGTCCCCCTGGACCCCGTGAGCTCCTGGGTCAGTGTGCCCCACCAGGCTGGCCAGGATAACGGGTGTGTGCCAGGCCTGCCTGCCCACACAGCTGCCCTGGCTTCAGGCCAGGGGCGCTGCAATGTTTGGAGGCTGCCAGCTGTGCTGGCCGTGGCTCTGGGCCGGATTTGGGCTCTGGCTGTGGCTGGGTGGGAGCTCAGCAGCTCAGGATGGATGGACTGTGCTGCTTTAGTGCTCAGGAGCTTCTCAGGGGTGTTCAGTTTGCTCCAGAGCACCCCAACCCCTTCCATGTGTTTGGACAGCCCTGTGGGGAGAGGAGCAGCTCTGCAGGACCCCAGGGCTGGCAGCAGGGTTGGAGCAGCCCAGGATGCTCTATCAGGAGCTGAGCACCGTCCAGGCTTCCCAAGGAGGCTGGATCCTGGGGAGGGACAGCCCTGGGGACCAGCGCCAATCCCATTTGTGTCACAGGGACCTCCCTGCAGGATCAGGGCTCCCAGTCACTGCCCAGTGTCCCACCATCCATTCCTGGGAGCTGCTGCTCCACAGCCCCAGGGGAGCATTCACTGGGCACTCTGCTGTGAGGGGGAATCAGCCACCACATCTGCCAGAGCTCAGGAGAGGAGGAGCCCCACAGGCAGAGTCACCCTCAGAGCTGGGACTGCAGCTGTGGGTGAGGTGGGATCTGGAGCCCCACGAGCTCCTGCGAGCTCTGTGAGCTCCTGTGAGCCAAAAGCACTCTCCAGTCTCCAGGCAGGGGCTGCCAGCCGAGGGACAATGGCCAGCTGAGGGACAATGGCCAGTTGAGGGACAATGGCCAGCCAAGGGACAATGGCCAGCTGAGGGACAATGGCCAGCCGAGGGACAATGGCCAGTTGAGGGACACTGGCCAGCTGAGGGGCAATGGCCAGCCCCGGGCAGAGCAGCAGGGACATCCTACCCCACTCTCCTCCCTCCTTCCCTCTGTCACTTGAAGCCTCCCAGGTGTCAGTGCCAGGTGGGACAGCTGGTACATCACAGCATCCAGATCACAGAATTCCAGAACAATTCGTCTTGGAAGAGATCATTGGAGCTCACCTGGTCCCACCCTGCTCCAGCAGGGTCCCCAGAGCGTGTTGGTCAGGACTGTGGGCAGGTGGCTCTGGAATCCCTCCAGGGAAGGAGCCTTGAGAGCCCCTCTGGGCAGTGCTTGGTCACTGGAAGTTCCTCCTCGTGTTGATGGTCCATGGGAGTGGTCAGAGCTTGGCCTCACTGATCTTGGAGGTCTTTTCCATCCCTGATGATTCCATGTTCAAATAGAACTCCTGGGATCAGTTCCTGCCTATTGCTGGGCCCTGCCCTGCCCCTCCCAGGGACACCCAGGGACAGACAGGGACACCCAGGGCTGAGGGTCCCTCTCAGCTGGGGCTCCTCACAGGCTGAGCAGCCCCAGCTCCCTCAGCCTTTCCTCACCAGGAGATGCTCCAGGCCCTCACCACTGTCTTGGGCAAACCAGTCACAAACAGCCCCATTGGAGCCACCTGGGGGTCCTGAGCACCTGCAGCATCCTGGTGATCTTGCTGGACATGTTTTCATCTCCAGAATCATCTCTGAAAGCTCACAAAGGTGTCAGGAGGCTCCTGATGGCCAGGAAATGGCCAAGATCCCACAGGTGGGCAAGGAGGAGACTCCAGGGGTCAGAGCCATTGGGTCACCTGGCAGAGCAGCCAAGGACAAGCTCAGGACAGGGCCCAGCAAAGCCCCAGGTGAGGCCTAAACATCCACAGGGATGGATGGATGGATGGATGGATGGATGGATGGATGGATGGATGGATGGATGGATGGATGGATGGATGGATGGGGGATGGATGGGGGATGGATGGATGATTGTAGACAGACCCTCCAGCCCCTCAGCTGAGCTCCCCAGGAGTTTCTGTAGGCCCAGCAGCCCCAGTTGACCCCACACTGTGTGAAATGTCCTGGCAGAGTTTCTGCCTTGGTTTACTGGATCAAACTGGTCACTTTTGGGGACAGGCAGTGCTGTTGCTGCTGGGCCATGGCCATGCCAGGAGGGCCCAGACAAGGCACTGCCAGCCCTGGTCCCCCGTGTGCCCCAGTGAGAGCCTGCAGGAGCTCCTGGGCCCGTTCTGGCTGAACATCCCCATTCCCTGGGCTCATTCCCTGTGGGTGACTCATCCCAGCCCTTAGATCACACAAAGAGCCCTTTGTGCTCCTCCAGCCCTGCCAGGGGGAGTGCCAGGGACCAATTAATCACCAGCTCCTGCTGCCACAGGCCTGCAGTGGTGCCCTGGGAAGGGGGAGATCGGGGATTGGGGAAGGGGCACTGCCCCCATGCCCGCCCTGTGGGACAGAACTGGGACTGGAGCCCAGTCCTGGTCCCACCCCAGGGAGAGAGGCAAGGACCAGCCACCCCCTGTGATATCTCAGCCATGGAAGGAGAGTTGGGTTGGAAGGGACTTTAAAGATCACCCAAACCCCTCCCATGGGCAGGGACACCTGCCCCTATCCCAGGTCGCTCCAAACTCCATCCAGCCTGGCCTTGGGCACTGCCAGGGATGCAGGGGCAGCCACAGCTGCTCTGGGCACCCTGTGCCAGGGCCTGCCCACCCTCACAGGGAACAATTCCTCATTCCCAATATCCCATCCATCCCTGTCCTCTGGCAGTGGGAGCCATTCCCTGTGTCCTGTCCCTCCATCCCTTGTCCCCAGTCCCTCTGCAGCTCTCCTGGAGCCCCTTCAGGCCCTGGCAGGGGCTCTGAGGTGTCCCTGGGGATCAGCAGTGGCTCTTGGCCAAGAGAGCCAAATGCTTTTGGCTCTGTCAGCCAGAGCAAGGCAGATATTTGTGGGCATGGGAGGTGCCTGGCTCAGGGTTATCAAGTTTGGTGGGTGTGGATGATGCAAGGACAGCTGCAGCAGGTCCATCAGCTCCTCCTGCTCCATGCACCTCATGGTGAAACCTAAGTGCCCAATTTTGAGTTTGCTGGGCGGGCAGCAAATCCTGATGGCTGTGCTGTCATCCCCAGGCTGGTGGCTCTGGGACATTGCCAGGGCTCAGCAGGATCATGCACGGGGCTGAAGCAGAACCCCACTCTTTTTTGGGGTGAAAGAGTCAGTTTGGCCAGGCTGGGGGTGCTGGGTGCTGACCCTCTGCAGCCACAGGGGAAGCAGCATCATCCTCTGGTATTTCCAAAATGCCAGCATGCCAGAAATAACCCTGCCAGCCCTTTCTCCTAGAGAACACCCCACTTGTCTCTGGAGAAGTGACAACCAGGAGCACCACCAGGAACCCATCCCTCCATCCATGGGAGCTGCAGCTCTTGCACTGTTTTTCCCTGGAAACTGCCACAAGGCAGCCAGGATTAGCTGCTGTGCCCCCAACACTCACCCCTAAAAGGAGCTGGAAGAATGGGATTTCAGCACCAGGCTCTGTGTTCCCATTCCTGCCACAGCAGGACCCTAAGGGGTTAACAGCAAATGCCACCTCCTGTATTTTATCTCTCCTCCATTGAGGCAGCTCTGACACTGGCAGCAGAACAATGCAAAATTCTGATTAGCTCTGGTTTTCCAGCAAGAGGGGAGGCACAAGAGGGTGGGGATTTAATACTATTCTGCATAATTTTTAATCTAAATTCCATTTCTTTTCTTTTCTTTCTCCAGGAAGCAAACAATCTAGGGGGTTTTGTACTCAATTTCTTGCTTTCATAATCTAAATGAATTGTTTGCAAGTAGGAGCCAGCTGCAAAGCTGGCAATCTCGGATCAAATCTGCCTTTCTCCTAGTTCTTTCAATCATTAATTTGCTCCTCAGCTCTGATTAGCTAATCCTGGCTGCCTTGTGGCAGTTTCCAGGGAAAAAACAGTGCAAGAGCTGCAGCTCCCATGGATGGAGGGATGGGTTCCTGGTGGTGCTCCTGGTTGTCACTTCCCCAGAGACAAGTGGGGTATTCTCTAGGAGAAAAGGCTGGCAGGGTTATTTCTGGCATGCTGGCATTTTGGAAATACCAGAGGATGATTCTTCCCCCTGCTCTGTGCGAGTTTGGTACGCTGAGATTAATTAGCTGGGCTTTAAAATAGGAACCCAAAGCACTGCAGCAGCTCCTTGCTCAGGGATATCTGGGTGCTGCCCCATTTTTGGGATGGTGCTGCTGTGCCTGGGGCATGTGGCAGAGCTGCCACCTTCATTTCCTAGGGGGGAAACTGAGGCACAGGTGGTGGATGGAGCCTCAGCAGGGATGTCTGGAAGGGGATGGGAAATGGGAAATGTTTTGTGCCAGGCCCTGGTTTGTTACACAGTGAATTGATCTCCACTCAGAGGGTGCTGAGGCCCTGGCACAGGGTGGATCCCTGGATCCCTGGCAGTGCCCAAGGCCAGGTGGGAGCAGCCTGGGACAGTGGAAATGTCACAGACATCTTTTATGGAAAATCCTTTCCTTAGGACTTTTCCTCTTGAGAAGCTGGGAGGCCTCAGGAACAAAATGTAAACAATGATTATCTGCTGCTGTGGAATGCAACAGGTGCATCTGGGATTGGTCTCATGTGGTTGTTTCTCATTAATGGCCAATCACAGTCAGCTGGCTCAGACAGACAGCTGAGCCACAAACCTTTGTTATCATTCTTTCTTATTCTATTCTTAGCCAGCCTTCTGATGAAATCCTTTCTTCTATTCTCCTAGTATATAATGTAATATATATCATAAAATCATAAATCAGCCTTCTGACACATGGAGTCAGATCCTCATCTCTTCCCCAATCTGAGAACCCCTGTGAACACCATCACATGGAAGGTGTCCCTGCCATGGCTGGTGGAGGATGGGATGGGCTTTAAGGTCCCTTCACACCCAAACCATTCATAATTCTCTGATTTTATTAATTAATTCCATGAATTAATTAATGAATTAATGTGTCTCAGCTCCTGGGAATGCTGCTGCCAAGCCCAGGTGGGCTGGGGGTGTCCCAGTGGGATGTCACCCAGTGGGATGTCACCCAGTGGGATGTCACCTCCCCAGGCTCACTGCTGACCCCTCACCGTGTCCAGCTGCAGTCCCACAGCTCTGAGGGGACAGGGACAGGGACAGGGCTCTGTGACCCCTGTGGCACCAGGCTGGCAGGGTCAGGGCTGCTGCTGCCCCTCCTCACGTGCAGCTCCTCAGGGCTGCTCCCTCAGCTGCTCTCCTTATTCCATTCCTTTTCCAGATAAATTCCCCCAGTGCTGGGGGTGGATCCTTTTAATTTCCATTTGTTTCAAAGCTGTGCAGGGCTCACAAGCATGACAGAAATGTGCCTGGAGTGCAGGAAATGGCCTACTTAGCTGCAGGAGCAGAGCAGGCTCCTCCAGCAGGATGACTCCAAGGACCTCAGCCTCCCCAGGGACAGGGCAGCTGCCTCTCCCCTCTCCACTCCTCTGTGGAGATGTTTGGTCCCACCACAGAGCCCAAAGAGCCCATCCAGGCAGAGCAGGGCTGGGGAGCAGAGGCTGGGAGAAATTTCCAAGGCTGGACAGGGCTTGGGAGCAGCCTGGGATAGGGGAAGGTGTCCCTGCCCACAGCAGGGGTGGGATGGGATGAGCTTTAAGGTTTCTTCCAACACAAACCAGGCTGGGTTTGTGTGATTGTGACACTGAAATGCTGTGTGAGGTCAGGCCAGGTCACTGTGTCCCCCTCACACCTGGCTGCCTGTGACAATCCCTGTTGCTGTTCCAGGATTAGGGAAGGGCAGGGCTGTGCTAGGACTGGACCCTGCTGAGGAGGCAGAGCTTGCAGGGCCCCACCTCTGACAGCTCTGGGATCACTGGGCACTTCTGTCTCCTCTGCAAAGGGACAGGTGTCAGAGGTGCCACCTTGTCACAGCTGGGAGGGAGGAGGGCTCAGCCCAGGCTCACCCACAGCAGCCAGAGCTGGGCTGGCCCCACTGCTCTGCCCTCACCCCTGGGACGCTCACAGGGACTGTCCCTGTCCCTGTCCCTGTCCCTGTCCCTGTCCCTGTCCCTGTCCCTGTCCCTGCCACCTCTGCCATGGCTGGAACCAGAGGCATGCAGGGAATGACAGAATGTCCTGAGCTGGAAGGCACCACAAGGATCATGGATCCACAGACCCCCCAGCACCCCCACCCTGTGCCTGGGCACTGCCCAAGCTCTCCTGGAGCTCTGGCAGCCCCGGGGCTGTGCCCATTCCCTGGGGAGCCTGGGCAGTGCCAGCACCCTCTGGGGGAAGAACCTTTCCCAAAATCCAGCCTGGCCCTGCCCTGCCCAGCTCCAGCCATTCCCTGTCCCTGTCCCAGAGATCAGAGCTGCCCCTGGGGAGGGGCTGCAGCCCCCCCTGAGCTCTGCCCTCAGTCTCCTCCTCCAGCTGAACAATCCAAGTGCCCTCAGCTGCTCCTCAGACCCTTCCCCATGCCCAGGTCCCTCCTCTGGCCACTCTCCAGTAGCTTCAGATCCTTCTGATATTGTGGCACCCACACCTGCCCCAGACCCGAGGTGGGGCCACCCCAGGGCAGAGTCTGGAGCAGGGCAGTGGGAACAGGAGCTTCCTGGGCTGAGCAGAGCCTTTCCCAAAGGAAAAGGAGCCCAGAGTGCCCCAGGAAGGCTGTGGGTTTGTATCAACAGCAGCTTCCTTTCCTCTGGGCTCCTAGAAAGGATTGTAGCACCAGCAGCTGCTGCAGGAGGAGGAAGAGGAGGCAGGGCTGTGTGCCCATGGCAGGGAGCAGGGGTGGCACAGCCCAGGACAGGGCTGCTGGAGCACAGGCAGGTGAGCATTGAGCTGTCCAACCTTCACCTTATTGAACAGCTCAGCCTGGTGCTCTGACCCTCCAGGGATGCAGCTTCCCCTCTGTTTCCATTCCATTCCATGGGTTTCTCTTTGGCTCAGAGCAGCAGCAGCAGCAGAGTCTCTCCATCTCTCCATGCAGTCCCTGAGGCCTGGGGGAGGTGGACTCCTCAGAAGGCACCTGAGAGACACAGAGTGAGCACCTGGCCCTGGGTTTGCCTCCTGAGGTTCCCCCAGCCTTGCTCCAGGCTCACAGGCAGATTGTCTCTGGATGGATTCCACAGGGGTTTGTTTTGGGGCACTGAGCCTTCCTCCACCCCTCTCATTTCTCTGAGCCATGCTAACACCTCAGATGTGTTTAATTCCAAACAAACAGTGCTCTTAGAGCTGCTGGAGTCTGTGTGTCCATGTCCACTGTGGCATCCAAGGCTGCCTTGCCCCTCTCTGCTAGCAGTGCTGGGCCTCAATTCGGTGGATGCTCTCTGATGTCAGGGGGTCAAAAAAGCAGCAGAGCAGCTCCTGGGCCTGGGGAGAAACAAAGAAAAGGGTTGGAGGAGAGCTCTGAGTTCTGTGAGTGGCAAAGAAGCTTTTTTCCAGAGGCAGGTTTATGTGCAGAGGCTGTTTCTGGCTGGATTGATCCCAGCACAGAGGGGCTGTGAGTGTCCCACAGGGGACACTGCTCCTTGTGAGGCTCAGACTTGTGTTTGCAAGGAAATGAAGAAGAGCAGCAACAAGCAAGGTGCTAAGTGGGAAATCTCCTCCCTCCCTGGCTGCTCTGCCTGCCCTTCCCAAGCCTGGCACAGCTGTTGGTGAGCTGGAGAGGCCAATGGGTGCCAGGGGCTGAGCCCAGCCTGCAACCCTGGCTGTGCCAATGGGCCCCAAAGCACTGGGGATGCTGTGACCCCACACAGCCCTTGGGTCCCCCTGCCTCCCCTCACAGCTCCTGAGTCTCTTCCAGGGGACTGCAGCCCCTCTGCTGCTGCTGCTCAGGGGACAGGGTCACACCAGGAGGGCTGGGAGGTTTCCCCTGTGTTTCAGCTGTCTGCAGGGAGGGTGGCTCCAGGCAGAGTGGAGGGATTGCTGCTGCCAGGGGAGGCTGGGCTGTCACTGAGGGACAGAGACTGTGTCACCCCATTGCTCTGATGGTGGCAGGTCAGTGCTGTCACCAAGGAACAGCCACTCTGTCCCCACAGCCCCACACAGGCACAGTCACTGCTGCAGGTGAGGGCAGTGCCCAGCCCCAGGACATCCCAGTGCCCAGGCTGAGCACAGCACGCCCTGACCACCCCCTCATCACTGGAGACATCCCAGTTTGGGCATGGACCAGCTGCAGGGACACCCCTGAGGAAGGTCACAGCCCCTGATGGTGGCACCAACAAACCATGGCTCTGTCACTCCCAAATGGGAGCTGTGCTGAGTGTGCCTGGCAGGGTCACTGGGGGAACAAGGGACTCCCAAAGCCTGCATTTGGCTGCTCCTCAGGCAGGTGTTTCACCCAGGGCAGCTGGAGGAGCTCCAGGAGTGCAGCAGGAGCAGGCACAGATGTCAGCACTGCACCAGGCCACGTTTAAAGCTGATTTCTCATCCACCTAATCCCAAATCACACTGGGAGCGAGGATGATATTCCATTTCACTTCCATGGCTTGACTCCACCAGCAAAGGCTGCAGTTCTGCTCAGACCATGAGGATTTGAAACCCATGTTCGTTTAACCCTCCTGAACTCTGCCTGATACCGCGTTGTTCCTCATTAGCTTTGCCCTGCAAAGCCTGGCTGACATTTCACAAACTCATTAGCAGGAGATCAGAGCCTCAAACACCATTCCTGGGGCCATCCTTTGAGGAACAGATTCCCGGTGGATTTGCTCCTCACATCTCGCTGTGATTCCTGAATTTGGGAGACAAAGGCCCATAGGAGCTGCTGCTGTGCTGGTTGTGCCCCAGGACTGCATTCCTGCTGGGAACTCCCTGCTTCCAGAGGGATCAGTCTGCACACCCCAGGCTGCCAGGAGCAGGGAGAAGGGCTGAGCATATTTGCTTTTTCTCCTCCCTAACACAAAAAGCCCTCTAAGCCTGTCCCTGATAGGCTCGTTCCCCAGGCAGAAGGGATTTTGTGTCAGGCACGGAGATGTGATGTCCTTTCAAAGCAAATCAGGAGACAGCCTGCACTGCTGGCCTGTCACATTCCTTGGCAACAGCCTGGCACCCTGGCAGCAGCCAGGGCTGGGCTGGCAGAGCCCTGCAGAGCCGTGCCCCGGGCACTGCAGCACTGGGATCTGCTTGGGAAAGGGCTGGGAGCTCAGGGATCTGCTTGGGAAAGGGCTGGGAACTCAGGGATCCTCTGGGAAAGGGCTGGGAGCTCAGGGGTGTGCTTGGGAAAGGGCTGGGAGCTCAGGGCTGTGCTTGGGAAAGGGCTGGGAGCTCAGGGGTGTGCTTGGGAAAGGGCTGGGAGCTCAGGGATCTGCTTGGGAAAGGGCTGGGAGCTCAGGGATCTGCTTGGGAAAGGGCTGGGAACTCAGAGATCCTCTGGGAAAGGGCTGGGAGCTCAGGGCTGTGCTTGGGAAAGGGCTGGGAGCTCAGATCAGGGATCCTCTGTGCTCTCAGGAAAAGGCTGAGAACTCAAGGATCCTTTACACCCTCAGGAAAGGAAGCTCAGGGATCCTCTGTGCCTTCAGGAAAAGGAACCCAGCTCAGGGACCATCTGCACCCTTGGGAAAAGGAGATCAGCTCAGGGATCCGCTGCCCTCAGAAAAGGGTTGGGAACTCAGGAATCTGCTCAGGAAAGGGCTGGAAACCCAGCTCAGGATTCATCTGCCCCCTTGGGAAAGGGAGATCAGCTCAGGGACCTGCTGTGCCCTTGGAACAAGGCTGGGAACTTGGTTCAGGGATCCTCTGTGCCCTCAGGAGAGGGAGCCCAGCTTGGGAAAGGGCTGGGAACTCAGGGATCTGCTTGGGAAAGGGCTGGAAACCCAGCTCAGGATTCATCTGCACCTTTGGGAAATGGCTGGAAACCCAGCTCAGGGATCCCCTGTGCCCTCGGGAAAGGGAACTCAGCTCAGGGATCTGCTCAGGAAAGGGCTGGGAACTCAGGGATGCTCTGTGCCCTCAGGAAAAGGAACCCAGCTCAGGGACCCGCTGTGCCCTCAGGAAAGGGCTGGAAGCCCAGCTCAGCCTCTCTGGGGCACTCAGGGTGGTTCTGTGGCATTAAAAGCAGGAATGCACGCTGTTAAAAACAGCAATGCACACTTCAAAGAGGGCTCGGTGTCTTTTAAGGCTCAGTCCTTAGAGCACTGGTGCTTGAAGGCAGCAGCTCTGATGTGTTAGATGAGGTTACAAACACATCTCACTCTCCTGGTGGGCTTTTATTGGGGAAGAAAAGGGATCCAGAGGAGAGGTTTGTCCACCTGCTATCAGTTCTCACTCCCCACAAGTCTTTTATCACAGAACCACAGAATGGTTTGGGCTGGAAGGGACCTTAAAGCTCACATCCACTCCCCTGGCATGGGCAGGGACAGCTCCACCAGGACTTCCCATCTCCTGATCCCATTCCTCAGCCTCTGCCTCCTCTCTCCAAACCTCTCATTTGTTTTGAGCTAAATTTTGATGATTACAGCCCGAATTTTGAATGCATTTATGCAGTTTATTCCCATTAGCTGCCCACATGTCTGGAGCTCAGTGTTTCCTTTCTTGGGCTGAATTACTGAGAAAATATTCAGCTAGACCATCCCTGGAATGGCTAATGGCTTCACTCCTCCTCTTCCACTTGGATTTGGGCTTCTGAAATGCAACTTCCAGAACACAGGACTTGTGCTAGCTTGGCTGAATGAACATTTCTTGTCACTATTTTTGACAAATATCACAGACACTTGAAGTTCTGCCCTGGCAGGGTGGGCAGGCCCTGGCACAGGGTGCCCAGAGCAGCTGTGGCTGCCCCTGGATCCCTGGCAGTGCCCAAGGCCAGGCTGGGCAGGGCTGGGAGCAGCCTGGGACAGTGGAAGGTGGCACTGGATGGGTTTAAGGTCCTTTCTAACCCAAACCATTCCACAATTCTGTGATATTTTCCTCAGTGTTGATTTCTCACAAAAAGTAACAGAATTTCTATGGAAAATATAGAACCTTTATCAATATCTCCAAATGTTTTGATTCAAACTGTGTCACCACTGTAATGTGGGAGACAGTTTGACAGGATTTTGATGCCACCTTCCCCATGTTCTGGGCTCTCAGCCTAAGCCAAGGCTTGGGGCTGTCACCACCTCTGACTCACAAAAGTTATCATTTTCTTTGAAATTTCAACCAGTATTAACAAGTTTCCTACATCAGAGGAGCACAAAGAACACATATCCGTAGCACAAACTTCTCTACTTGCCTGATTCTCATTCTGGGGATAAAGGAGATGCTCTGCAGTGTCCAGGACTGACTGGTTCTGCCAGCAGGCACTGGGGGCAAAGAGAAAGGGAAGCAGGGTTAGTTTGCCATGTCAGCTAGGAGGGAGCTCTGAGCTCTGTGCCTGCAGCTCCAGCCACAGGCATCTGCTGCTGCTCCTCTTTACACAGTTAAATCCTGGCTTTTACAAAGCTTTGTGTAAATGGCTTTGCACCATTTAAATACAAACCTTCAAACAAACTTTAAATACAAACTGGACAAGCCACGTCCAGTTGCATCAGGGTGGTTCTGGGGCAGTGGGAAATGCACATAAATCACATAAATCACATAAAAGCCCTGGGCAAGGGGCTTTTTCTGCACTAACACAGGCAGCCTGCACTGATTATGTGACAGAGTTAGAAAACAATTTGTAGTGAACCATAAGGTACTGGCTAGAACTTAAACTCTAGTTTAATACCTGTTCCTACTTGGTATTTCCCACATTGCTCACACACTACAGTTTCTTTATGCAGAATATTGCAAAAGTAGAAAAAATACCTAAGTCCTGTTTCTCATTATGTTCACTCCCCAGGTGAAGAAACAATTATCAATGTTTTCTATTTCTATCTCTATGCTTTCAAAATACAAACATGGTTAAAACACTTCTATGTTTCAGGAGTTACACCTTTGCTCCAGTTTCTGCATCCTTTTTAGACAGCATTTTCCTCAGATAGCCAAAGACTTTTTTAGTGCATAAAAAAAGGCATTTTAAGGTTGTTTGTTCATTTTTTAAGTGTTTCCTGGGTGTTTTCCCCCAGTGCCAGGGGGAGCAGGCACTGCCTCACCAGTCCTGGTTTTGCTCTGACCCTCAGTTGAAGATTGCAATGCAAGTTGTTTTCCATTACCATCTGTATGGCAGATTATGTTTTGTCAAGTTGGCAGTTTGCCTTATCTCTCTCTGAGTGACCACAATCACTCCTCCCTCGGGAGGGGACATCTGCTGATAACAGCTACTGAATGTCCCTGCATGGCTGATAAGAACTACAGCATCCCATTGGCAGATGTGAGCCCAGAGGGAGGAGCCAAGCATTGCTGCCCGGATATAATCTGGAGATTCTGGAGCACCAGCACAGCTTCTCCACTGGATTTCCCGGAGGAACAGCAGCTGCCTCTTCCACTGGATCTTCAGAGGAAGACTACACCTTCTCTACAGGATCCCCACTCCAGCAGAACCACCCCTGACACTGCAGAAGGACTGCAGCCACATTTCCAATTGGACTGCCACCAACACCCCACAGGGTGAGAGGTTGGGTTCTGACTCTGGCAGTGTTGTTCTAGTGTTCTGCACTGTTTATTTGATCCTTTATTTTTTTCTTTTCCCTATTAAAGAACTGTTATTTCCTGCTTCCATCATTTTTGTTGCCTGAGAGCCCCTTAATTTAAAATTTATAGCAATTCAGAGGGGTGGGGAGGGTTCACATTCTCCATTTCAGGGGAGGTTCCTGCCTTCCTTAGCAGACTCCTGTCTTTCCAAACCAAAACACCCTCCTCAAGCCACACCCAACCTGACCCCAAAACATATTCCAGAGAGATGGAAAGGCAAGGTACCAAGCTCAGAAGTGCCTTTTAAAGGGACTCTGTGCACACTCGGAGCCTCAGGCTTGAAAATTCCCCCGAGGCTTTGGAAACCCCTCCCTGCTCCCTCCCCCACAGCCAGGTATTGTGCTTGGCAACAGTTTTCCCTTCCCTGCTTTTCAACAGTTCCGAGATTTTACACCCCATGTGCTCAATTTTTTTCTTTTTTTTTAAATTTCTACACCTCCTTCCCCTCCCAAGCTCCCCGGGATGAGTTTCCTATAGGGATAACATCGCTCCCTGCTAGCAGCAATTAGCGCTTGGTAAGAATGTTTCATCAGAGAGAAAAAACATCCAGCTAAGTTCCTCAGCTCCTGGCTTCTGCTCTGATTGCAGTCCCTCGTTTCCAGGCTGGAAGGCACAAAGCCTGGCCTAAACTCTAATTTTTTCCTGCTGCAGCTCAGTTTTGGGGGTGCTTTATAGCCAAACCTCACCTATTGAGCTGAATTAACCAGGTGAGCTGCTAAATCTGTGCACAACACAGCTCCTGACAACCTTAAAGTGCTTTTTAAATGCTTAAACCATAGAGGAGTAATCACTGTGGAACCAGCATCACCTCTTAAGGCAGCTAAATCTGGTTTGTCATGCATAAAAAGCAGAGCATGCCTTCCTTCCAGGAGTTGCTTTGAATCTATTGCTGTAAATTCTTGCCTCTGCCACCCTGCAGCCAGGAAATGTGGCTGTGAAAACAAGTTATGACAGGGAAAATTCAGATGCTTTATCCTGAGCCATGGAGGCAGCCAGATGCTGCCAGAACAAGGGAGGTGAGTCCCACATGCTTTTCCCTTGGCTGTGGGTAGGATGGGGTCAGTTCCCTCTCTGGGGTCCCCACTGCTCCCTCACCTGTCCAAACACCCCCTGTGCCCTGTGAGCTGCCCAAAGTGCCAGGCTGATTTTGTGCCCGCAGCTGCGTTGTTCTGTCCCTTCTTGTGTGCCCAGTGGATTTTGGTGCAGAAATGATGCCCTGGATGCCCAGGGAGCAGCCAGAGTGGGCTCTGCTGCTGAGCAAACACAACAAGGAGGGTTTGGGGTGCCTCCAAACTCCCAGATCTGAATGCCTGTCCATGGCAGAGCTGCTCAGGACCAGGAGCAGCTTCACTGGCAGAGCCCACATTGTTCCTCTCAACACCTGATTCCTCTTTATCCCAGCCCATCTCTGACATCACCGATGGGAACGTCCCTCCCTCCCTCCCTCCCCGTGGCACAAAGCCAGAGAAATGTGGCTCAGCTGGGACTCAAGGGCTGGAAAATCTGGAAAATAATCCCTTCAGCACGGTGAGGCTCCAGCAGGGCAGGTATTGCAATGCTGGGTCCTGGCAGAGACAGGAGATGAATATCCAGTGATTTATCCGGGACACAAAGGGCTGATGGAGCTGTGAGAGTAATTAACCTCTGGTGTTATTTAAATTGAAGATGTCTTGGCATGAAGCGTCCTTGGGAGGCACCAGTGAAGTCAGGCTCATTTGAAAAAGTTCCACAGCTTGACAGACAGAAAGGGTGTGAGCTCCTGATCTCCCTGGGGATCAGAGCCCTCCCTCCCTCCTCCCACCCCCGGGCACACCTTTGCTGCCTCTCCCTTCCACAGGCATTTTCCATCATGAAGGCAAAAATGTTGGGATTTTTTTCTTTGTTTTTGGGGGTTTTTTGGGGGTTTTTGGTTTGGTGTTTTTTTTGTAGAGCTGGTTTGAAAAGGCTCTGTGATCACTGGTTCTGGCACTGGGGGGAGAAGCAGAGTGGATCCTGCTGTTTGGGGCTAGATTCTCCTCTTTGGGGCTGGATCCTGCTGTATGGGGGTAGATCCTGCTATTTGGGGCTGGGTATATTAATTTCAGAGTGGTTCCTTCTCTTTGGGGCTGGATCCTTCTCTTTGGGGCTAGATCCATTCTTTTGACAGTGGACCCTGCTATTTGGGGCTGGATCTATTCATTTCAGAGTGAATCCTTCTCTTTGGGGGTAGATCCTGCTATTTGGGCCTGGATCCATTAATTTGAGAGTGGATCCTTCTCTTTGGGGCTGGATCCTTCTCTTTGGGCCTGGACCCTGCTGTTTGTGGGTAGATCCATTCATTTGAGAGTGGATCCTGCTATTTGTGGTTAGATCCATTCATTTGAGAGTGGATCCTGCTGTTTGGGGCTGGATCCATTCATTTGAGAGTGGATCCTGCTCTTTGGGGCAGATCCTGCCCTTTGGAAGTGCCCCCTGACCCCCATAAGTCACACATGGATATTTTGGAGCTCAGCACAGAGCAGGAGGGGGGTGAAGGTGCAGACATTGGCACAATTCCTGCTCAGCCCCTGGGGGCCCAGGAGGAGCCCCAGGAGGTGTCTGTGGAGGGACTGCCTTGGGACTGGCCCCTGGAATCCCAGCCTGGAGGACAGGGGAGTGCTGGGCTTTAAGCCGCACCCGCGACTGTGTTGCTGGGGAAAATAGAGATATTGGGATCTGGAGTGACTTTCCCAGAACTACCTCTAGCAGTGACCTCCAGGTTCCCAAAAGTTCCCTTTTTTTCCATTGTAAGCCAGAGAAAGCTGGGAGAAATCTCACCACAAAGGCCTTGGCTAAGTGGCTGTTTGTCCCCCCTTGCAGAGAGGAAGGTTTGGGATGTGGCTCCCAAGGGTGTGATTTGAAATGAATGGAAGTCAAAATCTTGTCAATAGAATAAAAACATTTTTGAAAAGTTACCAATGGAATTTGTTCCAGCCATCCCTCCCAGGTGTGGCCCTGGGAACATTTCTGCAGAGTGAGAACTCTGAGGTGCAGCCATGTGGATGTTCAGCTTGGATCCCTTGGATCCCTGAAACTCCAGCATTCCTGAATGCACTGGCAGCACTTTCTGGAAGTGCTCCAGAGGGCACAGCCCAAGCCAGGATGGGGTTTTGGCAGGGATGTGGCACAGCCCTGACTCTGGTTCCTGTGCCAGAGGAGCCATGTGTGAGAGCTGCTCATGCCAGTGACAAACAGCAGCCCCGTGCAGGGAGCCCTTCCCTCTGGGGAACACAGGGTTAATTGCCCTGCTAATCACTCTGTTTCACTAATCAGTCCCTGCAGAGGGGTTCTGTTTGTTTTTCCAGGCTTATATATCCTCTACCCAGCTTTTCTGGTGATTTATTTAAGAGGCTAATTTTTTATTTTGCTTTCTGGTGTTTATTTTAAGGTTTGGTTTTATGTTTGGTTTTTTTTTTTTTTTTTTTTTTTTTTTCTTTTCCTTCTCAGCAAACATAAAATCTGTTAAGATATTTCTCCTAGGAATTTTATTGATTCAGCAGGTCTATTCCCAATGTGAGTCCTAATTTCAGAGAATTCTGTGCATTCATGGAACCTTATGGACACTGCAGGTCCTTAACAAAGGACACAACTTGGGTTTTAAAGGTCCTGAGTAGAGGACACATGGCTTGGAAACTGGGGGACACTCTCAGGTATGGGGCCACTCATGACAAGATGCACTGGGGGCATGTCCAGGGAAGGGGCTGGAGCACCAGGAGGGGCTGAGGGAGCTGGGAAGGGGCTCAGCCTGGAGCAAAGGAGGCTCAGGGGGGACCTTGTGGCTCTGCACAGCTCCTGACAGGAGGGGATAGCTGGGGGGGGGGTCAGGCTGTGCTCCAGGGAAAGGACAAGGGGAAATGGCCTCAGGCTGTGCCAGGGGAGGTTTAGGATGGATATTGGGAAAATTCCTTCATGGGAAGGGTGGTCAGGCACTGGCACAGCTGCCAGGGCAGTGGTGGGGTCACCATCCCTGGAAGAGTTAAAATGTGTGGATGTGGCACTTGAGGGCCTGGATTAACGGTGAACTTGATCTTTCCCAACCTGAACAATTCCATAACCAGTGACTGACCCAGAACAGGCTGCCCTTGAGTGAGAGGCACAGAAAAGAGGTGCCCTCCTTACCTGTCCAGCAGGGAGCCCAGGGAGGTGACAGAGCTGTCCCACTGTGCTGCCAGCACCAGGCACAGCCCATCCTTCAGCAGGGAGCACTGCAAGAGAGGGAGGAACAGAGCTTTGGTGCTGCTCTGCACCTGAACAAGTCTGAGTGTGGCTGATGGGTGAGGAACAGGAGCCACAGAGCAGCAGATCCCCCCAGGCAGAGGCAGTGCCATGTCTGAGGTGTTTGTGATCCCCACAGCCCTTTCTGCATGAAAACCAGCAGTGCCTGGGTGTGTTACTCAGTCCCCACCTCTGCTGGAAGCAGGAACACCAAGACAGGTAAATATTGAGATATTTGAGCAGAAACACTGATTACTTGAAGCAGCCCATGTCCCTCCTAGAAAGGGAGAGCAAAGGCTGTGACGTTCACCTTTGGCTCAGCTGTGCCAGATCCTTCTGGAAACACCCCAGGGCCATTTATCTCTGACAGGAGGAGGGAGGGATGGCTCTGCTCCCCCAGTGTCCTTCCTAGAGAGCTGTGCACATTATTCCCTGTGCAGGGGATGGATCCTCAGGGGACTCAGGGCACAGGCAAGCAGTGCTTACAATAATTGCCTGCTAGATGTAATTGCTGTTCCACACAGATGTACTTCAAAGGGATGTGTCAGTTTTTAAAAGCACAACCTGAATAGATCTTACATGCTCCTATTACAGATAACACCCAAGACTTAGAACTGAGAGCTGGAAGCCCAAATGTTTGTATTTTGTGAAGGGGCTGCTGTGGTCTGAGAGCCCTTGGGTGATTGCCACTGTCACTACTGTTCCCCCTTGCTTACTCTGTGCTGCTGACAGCACTTTCCTGCACATTCCACCTCCCAGCTCTGCCCAGGCAAGGTTCCTGACAGGGTGGGCTTCTCCTACACCAAGAGGAAAAGAGCCTGGGCCTGGTTGTCTGTTGTGTGGAGCAATGTCAGCTCAGCCCAGCAGCACATCCTGTGCCAAACTCCAGGGCTGCACCTGCTGACAGCCACAGAATGGCCTGGGCTGGAAGGGACCTCAAAGCCCATCTTGTCCCACCCCTGCCATGGGCAGGGACACCTCCCACTGTCCCAGGTTCCCCATCCAGCCTGGCCTTGGGCACTGCCAGGGATCCAGGGGCAGCCACAGCTGCTCTGGGCACCTTGTGCCAGGGAACAATTCCTTCCCAATATCCCATCCATCCCCTGCCCTCTGGCAGTGGGAGCCATTCCCTGTGTCCTGTCCCTCCATTCCTTGTAAATTGTCTCTCTCCATCTTTCTTGTTGCTCCTTCATACACTGGGAAGCCACAGGTCACCCCAAAGCCTTTT
This sequence comes from Ammospiza nelsoni, assembly GCF_027579445.1. Classification (NCBI taxonomy): domain Eukaryota; kingdom Metazoa; phylum Chordata; class Aves; order Passeriformes; family Passerellidae; genus Ammospiza; species Ammospiza nelsoni. Next base: position 14,430,153 of record NC_080649.1, on the reverse strand, counting down.
CTTCTCCAGGTGAACAATCCCAATTCCCTCAGCCTTTCCTCCCAGCAGAGCTGCTCCATCCCTCTGATCATCCTGGTGCCCCCTCTGCACTGTTCCAAGCAGCTCCAGCTCCTTTCTGTGCTGGGAATCCCAGAAATGGAGGCAACACTCCAGATGGGAAAACCTCAGGCTCCAGGGCACAGTCCAGGAAGAAAAAGGGATTTTTAGCATTGTAGAAGGGGATTACAGGGGTAATCCTGTAATTACCCCTGTAAAAAATGGGGTGTGATTACAGAGAGGGAAATAGAAACTGTATTTCCATGGAGAAACAAGAGAGGAGACAGCAGCAGAGCACACAGAACAGGGTGATGGCTGACTGGAATGAAACATTCAATAAATGAGGGGTGGATGGGCCATTCCCATGAGGGCTCCCAGGGATGCAGGACCATCAGGAAGCACCCCCAGTGCTCACATTCCTCACCAGAGGTGCCAGGGCTCAGAGGCAGTGCTGCAATAGTGCCACCACAGCCTGAGGCAGCACCATCCCAGCAAGGCATCATTACAAGGCTCCTCTTTAGTGCCAAGGAAGCAAAGCCCAGCCCCAGCTGTTCCATACCTTTGCTGCAACGCTGCCCTTGGCCCTGCTGAGCATCTGGGAGATGCAGAGAGCCTGGGCCGAGTCCAGCACAGCCAGCCGAGCTGCAGTCAGCAGGAAGCCTCTGCCCAGGAGCTCCTCCAGCAGCGCCACGTACGGCGGCGGCTCCGGGCCCCGCAGGATCAGCCCGGGCAGCAGCAGGCACGTGCTGGGCCACAGCTGCTCCAGCACGGCCTCACCTGCTGGCAAAGGAACACAACATTGTTGGCTCTCTGCCCCCAGCACCTCTGAGCCCTCTCAGTGCCCTGGCACAGATGTGCCCGTGGCAGTCGGGGGCACCGCGGTGTTGGGATGGCCTGGGAGGTGTGTGGGGAGGTGCCCGGGGATGTGCCCAGGGATGAGCCCTGGGATATTCTGGCATGTACCCTGGGATGAGCCTGGGATGTGCCCCTGGAGGTGCCCAGGGATATCCTGAGAGGTGCCTTGGGACAAACCCGGGGATGTGCCCTGGGATGCGCTCTGGGAGGTGCCTGGGGATGTGCCTGGGGCTAAGCCCAGGGAGCTGCCCAGGGATGTGCCAGGGGAGGTGCCCAGGGATGTGCCCAGCGATGTACCCTGGATATCCTGGGATGAGCCCAGGGAGGTGCCCTGGGAGGTGCCCTGTGATATCCTGGGATGTGCCCTGAGATGTGCCTGGGGAGGTGCCCGGGGATAAGCCCTGGGATGTCCTGGGAGGCGCCCGGGGATGTGCCCTGGGATGTGCCCTAGGATATCCTGGGATGAGCCCAGGGAGGTGCCTGGGGATAAGCCCTGGGATGTGCCCTGGAATGAGCCTGGGGATGTGCCCTGGGATGTACCCAGGGATGCCCTGGGATGTGCCTGGGGATGTGCCCTGGGAGGTGCCCTGGGGAAGTCCTGGGAAGTGCCCTGGGATGTGCTTGGGAGGTGCCCTGGGACATGCCCAGGGATGTGTCTGGAGATGTGCCCTGGGATGAGCCTGGGGATGTGCCCTGTGATGAGCACTGGGATGAGCTCTGGAATGTGCCTGGGGATGAGCCCAGGGAGCTGCCCAGGGATGTGCCTGGGGAGGTGCCCTGGGATGTCCTGGAATGTGCCTGGGGATGAACCTGGGGATGAGCCCTGGGAGGTGCCCGAGGATGTCCTGGGATGTGCCCTGGGAGGTGCCCACCCCGAGCTGCTGCACGCCTTTCTGTCCCTGTCTGGAGATCACAAGACAGCAGGAGTGACCCCATTTCAGGAGTCAGACAAGGACAACTGCTGGTTTGCTACAGGAGCTCCTCTCCCATTTCCATTTTTGCCAAGCACAGAGAGCTGCTAATCCAGCTGCTTTTATAATCCCAAATGTAATTCTGCTCAGCATACGTGAGGCTTAATGTATTTCATATTTTCCTCCTGATAAATCTGTCTGTCCATTAGACAGCAGCTTGGTGATAATTATTTGCTGGAAGGAGCTTTCCTTGTGTGCAAGAGCTTCCTCTAGTGTCCAAGAAGAGCCCAGAACGTGAGTGATGTGTCTGCTTTGCTGGAGGCACTCATGAGATCGTGCCTGACAGTTCAGAGATCACGTGGACTTGCTTTTCCAGGGCAGTAACTCTTTGAAATACATTTTCTGAGACACAAACACATCAGAGCTGTACACAGCTTTCCTTTTTGCTCTGCTTAGGCATCTTCAAAGCTGAGATATCCTCGTGTAGCAGAAAATTAGGGGCATGTATTTTGAGATTAGCTCCTGACACTGAGCTGTGCAAAGCCTGCAGAGTACCTGTGCTCTCTCCACAACAAGCTGGTTTATTATTTTATTTTGTTTTATGTAATCTCTTCTACAAATCAAATTATTTGATCACAGTAAACCTGCACTAAGATGATGGGGAAAACACCCTCCTCAAATACCTTGGGACAAATCTTCCTTTAGAGACTCCTTGCACAAAAGTGACTTGGTGTTCACCCCAGGAGCAGAGGACTTGATTTACCACCCCCCCTTGCACTTCTGCACCTGCTGGGAAGTGACCAATGCCCCTCAAAATCCTGTGTCAGGCAGGGCTGGGCTGTGATTCTGTCATTTTTACCCTGCTCCTCTCCCACCCACAGCAATCCTGAGGTTCCACTGCTGGGATTAAGGACTGCAGTGATCAGGTGTAGCACAGCAACATTCTCTGAGCTGCCCACATCAGTCCTGAAGCTACAGGAATGGGAATAATTGTTCTAAACAATTCTGTTCCCCAGGGACCACCACAGGGTTGCTTTCACCTGGTCCCTGCTTGTTTATAAAGGCTTGGGATCAATCCACAGCATCCCAAGGTGGGAGCATCCCCTCGTGCAGAGCCATCTCCTGCCCTGCAGCACAGCTGTGTTTACACATGTCCATCAAGCCAAATCAGCAGGAAAAGCCTTGAGGAGCTGCTGCATTCAGAAAGTGTCAGCCTGGCTGAGGCTCCAGCTCCCAATCAAAGCCAGCCTGGCCATGGCTGGGAGTCATCTGGAGCTGGCAGCTGCTCAGCAGCACTGGGAGCTGAATGAGAGCTCAGCTCAGCTCAGGAGAGGCCTCTGGCCCCGCTGCCAGCAGCACTCCCTGCACCAGCTGATATTTATCTACTCACAGCACAGCACAGCTCACCCTGCCCAGCCCTGCAGCCTCTCCAGGGCAGGCTCTGGATGGACACAACCCACCAGGGTGTGCTGAGACACCTGGGAGGGCTCAGAGAGGAACCAGTGCTGCTCTGACTGCAGCTGTGCTGTCAGTACTTGTTCTGCTGCTGCTGTTAAGGTCAGACTTCATGGACGGCTCTGTCTGTAAAGCCCTGAAGGGCTGGCAGGTGAACAGTTAAAGGCTGGACTCCCCTGGAGCTGTTCTCTGCAGCTCAGAGCTGTCTCTCCCTTCTGAAAGCACATCAATACCCAATCTTGCTGCCACCAGATGGTTTGTCTTGCTGTCCAATTAATCAATAGCAGCCCCAATCTATAAGAGGAGTTACATTTCCTTACCAGGACTGCCTGGCTGCTCAGAGCCCAGGACACTGGGGTGTTTTCCTGACTCATGGGTGAGGATCTTGTGCTGTTTCCTGATTCCCAGGCTGAGGATGGGGTCGTGTTTCAGGTTATGGATCTGCAGGAGGGAGGGAGAAGCAAGTCATGTGAACACATTACCTAATGAGGAGGGATAACGCTCCTCAAGTATTGATTCAGGCAAGCTGTGAAGCTTTTGTTGTTGTGGTGTACTTCTGTAATTGCCAGCCTAGAAAACACCTGCTTGTCTGGAGAGACAAGAACATTTTGCAAGCATTCTTCTTTTTAATTGAGGTTTAATTCAGTGCAGCATCTCATCATCCTTTTCAAGGTCCCATATCCAGCCATCATTTTAAAGTCTCCACTCCCAGGTTTTCAAGGCCAGGAGCTCAAACAGAGCCTGGGAGGGTCTGACAGCTTTCCCCAGTGCCACACTGGGGTGCAGCAGCTCCCTGTGTTCCTGAATGAACTGGGACAGGCAGTGTGCCCTGCACTGAGCTGCACACCCACATAAATAAAGCCTGTTACAGATGTGGCCATTTCCAGAGCTCATCTCCTGGGAGGGCATCTCAGCTGGATCACCTCTGAGCCACAGCAAACTCAAACATTTCCATCCCTTGGCTGAGCACATCCCAATCATTTTCCCATCATCAGCCATCCCATCCCTGAATGATCCAAAGCTGGTAAAAACCAGCTCCTGGGTGCAGAGTGCTCAGCAGCCAGGGTGAGGCTGCTGTCCCTGCTCCAAAGCAATGCTGATCTGAGCCCTCCCAAATTCACAGCAGAGCTTGCTGAACAAACACATCTGCAGCAGCTCCTCCCCACCGAGGCTGCTGGGCTCAGTGCAGGGGGAGGAACATGCCCAGGACCAGGAGAGCCTGGCAGCTCAGGAAACACACCCAGAGCTGCATTATCTACAGCAAAACAGCAGGGTGGCACGGCAGGGTCAGCTCAGGAAGGGGCTCATTCCTACCTCCTGCTCCTGCACTGGCTGAGCCTGGGCACAGCACAGCCCTTCTGGGAAAAACAGCTTCACATCCTGGACTGCCAGTGCATAGGATCTGGAGCCTGAGAGAGAAACACAATGAGAAGATTCTCTCAGGCCATGAATTAAACATTCTCTAGACTCACACTCATCTTTTGGAGAGATTGATGATGTGCAACTCACTGCAGTAATTGCTTTAAAGGCCAGCTGTTCTGTACAGTAATAGCAAACATTTTAAACCATTATATTTAGAATAGTTCCATTGCTTCCTTGGTATTTTGATTTTGTCCTACTATCACTCAGCAGCTTCCTCTTGTAAACAAGACCCCTTCTATTTCCTAACAGTGGAGCTGAGGGAATCATGTTCAGGAGGCTGTGAAACCTTTCAATTCCAGCTCTAAATCCTGTTGTTCCCTTGCTTCTGGATCATACCAGGCTGTCCTTACTGAAGGGGAAGAGCTGCTGGTCAGTAAAACAAATGTACTTAGTAACAATAATGGAGGTCCCAAATACACTGGTAACTCTGACTGACCAAGGAAATCAGAATTAGCATGAGGCACTGCTGATGGAAGAACATTTTTCTGTTCACCTCTGGTCAAGAAAGGTAAACTGAGCCTGGAACAGTCAGAGAAATGACATGAGGATGGCTGGGGAAATGGAGAATCCTCTCAAGAGTTAAACCAGACCTTGGCTCCTTTGACCCAACACGACTCAAAGCTGAGAAACAAATCTGATTTCTGATAAACACTTCAGGGTAGGAAAGGTCAGAGGTGTAAAAGAGCTACTTAAAATAAAGTCCAGATAATGGCACAGGAACAAATGGGCACAGAGTGTATGTGGCTATATTTAAGTTTGAAAATATAAGAAGATTTTTAGCTCTCTAGGCTCTGTGACATCCTTCCAGTTGGGGTGGGTGCTCATGGAAGGGAAAACGTGATGGGGCTGTCTGTGAGGGAATTAACTGAACCCAGTGACTCGAGAGGTCCCTCCAGGCTCAGCATATTTCCCTATAAAGCAACAGTGTTATAAAGCATTACTCAGAATGTTTGGAGATTTGTGGATGGAAAATATTAGAGAGGGAAAAGCTATTTCTATTGGAGTTTAGCTAGATTGTCAATGTGCTGGCACAGATCCATGCTCCTGGTTACAAATATCCTCTGAAATATTCCCACCTTGGAGGCTGCCCATTCACAGGATTCCACCTGAGAGCACTCAGCCCTGCTGGAGCACCATAATTCCAGGGTTTGTATAGCCAGAGCCCTTAAGGCAGCAGTTTACAATCCTGAGGTTGTGTTAAATCCCAGTGTATGAGCTGGGCTGGATCCTTTCCATAGCTCCACACCAAATCTTCCATCACTGGTGCCATTACAGAGAACACAAATGCTGCCAAATGAGCCTTTTACTCTCACTTTGCTCAAGGTACAAGACAGTGTAGGGTGCACATGTAAGAGCTCTTTGGATGCAAGGAAAAGCACAAAAAGCACTGTCCAATGACTTCCCAAGCCCAGAGGAGATGGGAGGCTGCAGGTTCACCTCTGCAGCTCAGCCTTACAGGTTTAAAGCTGCATTTCTTGGATCACCAGTCTCCCTGGAACCCCATCTTCATCTCAGTTGCATTTCCTTTGTCACTTTGGGAGGAAATAGTAGGAGTTTGCTCTGCTTCAGGCATTAACTGAAGTTCTTCCTCAGCTGGAGCAAAGCTAGGAAAGCCTGGTATTCCCTGCTAGGAAAGGAGGATGGGCTTGCACAGTCCCCCAGTTACTCACTGAAGGTTCTTCCAGCTTAACTGTGTTGGAGGAAAAGCTGTGGGAGGTGCAGGGGGTTGGGAACACTCCTTTGCTCATGGATAGATGGCTCCAGGGCAGAGCAGATGGGCAGGTCCATCAGAGTTAGCTCCAGCTCATCCCTGTTCCTGCAATGGGTGCAGGGAGGGCTCTGTGGGCCAGTCCTGGGCTCAGCTCAGAGCAACCTCAGATCCCAGCCTGGGGGGCTGAAGGGGGTCAGAACATCCAAGGATCTCCCTGTAACTCCCAACAGAAATGGGATGAGACTCAGCTCCCCTTGCTCATTTTCACTGAGCTATGCTGGGGATGCTCCAGCTGTAGTAAACACATGAAATTTGGGATGTTTATTACCCATTCTTAGCCATGCCTGAGGAGTTTCAGAGCAATCTGGATACACAATCCAGCCATTCATCTCAAGAGCAAGAGAAGCAGGGGCTGGAAATGGAAAAGTATTGGCTGGAGAGCCCTGATTGTTTTTTTTTTGTTTGTTTTTTTTTTTTTTTTTTGTACAAGTAGATCCTGCTCTTCAGTCACTCCCACAAATCCTGTGGGATCTCTCCTGAGATCCCAAGTCCTGAGGTTCTGCAGCAAGGGCCTGGTTCTCTCTCCCAAGCTGTGGCTCCTTCCCTCCCTGCCAGTTCTCAGCAGCCCACCTGACATGGATGGAAATAGGGAGTGACTTCACAGCCCAGGCACAATGGGAAAAGCCAAACAATCCAATGGATCTTGTCAGGAAAGTTCCTCTGGGACTCTGGGCACACAGTGCCTGCCAGCTCACCTGAATTTACAGAAATTATTGCTTTATTTTTCTGTATTCCTTTTATATTCCTAAGGACACACACAGGCAGGGAGCTAACCATCCTTAATTCCATGTGAATTTTGGAATGACACCCTCCCCTCCTTGTGGCAATGATGTTGGGCTCTCTACAGACTGCTCTCTCCAGGGATATTTCCCATTTTCCCATCCTTTCCCACCCCCCACACACATCCCAGTGCCTCCCTGCTGGCAGAGGAGCTGGGATGGGGCAGAATTCCAAGGATGCTGCCTTTGCCCTGTGCCTCTGCCCATGTGCCAGCTGCAAAGAGCCTTTCCAGATGCTGCTGAGTTTCCCTGCTTGCCTCAGCAGGTTTGGGTCACCTCTGTCCTGCCAGCCCCCAGCACTGGGAGATGTTACAGCATGTCCTGGAGTCTTTGGGAAATCTTGGAGCTGGCCAATGGGTAATGGAGACATCAGGAAGGGACACACAGGCAGGGAAGACAGATGGGTTCTTGGGAATAATTCCAAAATAACCAAGCTAAAAGTACAAAATGACCAAGCAAAGAGAGATCAAAGGAAATGTGTTCTGATAAAGGCAGAGCTGGGGCTGCTCCGGGAGGAAGCCTTTTGGAATTTATCTTCTGGGAGAATATTTCATTGCTTGAGACACACTCAGCTCAGCCACCAAGAACACAGGGAGAGTTTCTTGGGGAATAATGTCCTGCAGTGCCTGCCAAGGCTGGATCTGTAGTGACAGATCCAGTGACAGGAGGGAACAAACATAACATAACACATTGGCTTTTTGTATATCTGAGCCTTTGGAGTTTTCTTTTACAAAAACCTACCATAAAATCCATTCTGGACTGTGCTGGTGCCATACTGAGCCCTCCAGAGGCGTGGATCCAGTGCCTGGGCCAGCTGAGGATCCTCTGGTCCCAGGAGATCCAGCAGCTTCTTCACAGCATTGGGTCTCTGCAGGCACAGCACCAGGGCAGTGCCTGAGGTCAGGTAGGCACAGTGAGCTTCTACAGCAGCTGGATCCTGAGAAAAATCAGAAATGAACAGATCATGAGGAGCTGGTGAGCACTGGGAACACCCCAGCTTTCCTTTGGCTGGGAGGGAAAGTTGTGAGTAAGCAAATCTGCTGCTGCTCCTTGTCTCCTCTCCTCTTTCAAACACTGCTGGTGTCGCAGACATCTTTTATGGAAAATCCTTTCCTTAGGATTTTTCCTCCTGAGAAGCTGAAAGGCCTCAGGAACAAAATGCAAACATTGATTATCTGCTGCTGTGGAATGCAACAGGTGCATCTGTGATTGGTCTCACGTGGTTGTTTCTAATTAATGGCCAATCACAGTCAGCTGGCTTGGACTCTCTGTCCGAGCCACAAACCTTTGTTATCATTCTTTCTTTTTCTATTCTTAGCCAGCCTTCTGGTTAAATCCTTTCTTCTATTCTTTTAGTATAGTTTTAATATAATATATATAATAAAATAATAAATAATCAAGCCTTCTGAAAACAGCCTCATCTCTTCCCTCATCCTCAGGCCCATGTGAACACCGTCACACTGCTGGTGTACTAAAGATTCCAAAATCTAGAGCTCAGACACCAAGCAGTGCCCATTTTGTGCCCACTTTGTGCCCAATTGTTCCTGTGCCATTATCTGGACTTTATTTTAAGTAACTCTTTTTACACCTCTGACCTTTCCTACCCTGAAGTGTTTATCAGAAATCAGATTTGTTTCTCAGCTTTGGGTCAAAGGAGCCAAGGTCTGGTTTAACTCTTGAGAGGATTCTCCATTTCCCCAGCCATCCTCATGTCATTCCTCTGACTGTTCCAGGCTCAGTTTACCTTTCTTGACCAGAGATGAACAGAAAAATGTTCTTCCATCAGCAGTGCCTCATGCTAATTCTGATTTCCTTGGTCAGTCAGAGTTGCCAGTGTATTTGGGACCTCCATTATTGCTACTAGGTACATTTGTTTTACTGGCCAGCAGCTCCTCCTGTGACATCCAGCAGGTCACAGGAGGGCTGTTCCTTCAGGGGGACATCTGGATCAGGAGGAAGCACTGACACAAGCAAGAACAGCAGGGTCATAAATACCCTGGGATGAGGAGCCACGTTTTAATTCTTCAGCTGATGTAAAGTGATGGATCACAAATGCCAGAGCTTTGCTTTTTGAACTCACAAATGGCAGGAACCCCCCCACACACACACCCCCTGCTTCTCCTGAACTCCAGACACTGGTTAGGATCAGGACTGCAGAACATAAAAGCAGGAGGGTCAGACCAGGGGCTGCAGGAAATCAGTTTGTTCTCCTGGCCTTGTCTGACACCCTTTGCTCCACAGCAGATTCTCCACTTTTGCTTCTTTCCCAAGCACAGCCAGTTCAGCCCATGCCCACCCTGAGCAGAGCTGTGGGGTCAGAACACCCTGGGATTGTGCACTGGGGAAGGATGAGAGGAAATGACAAGAAATAACCACAGCACAGGTGAGGAGAGGCTGCTCTGAGGGCTGGGGACAGACAGACTGACAGCTCTGGGACCCTGGGACAGGCAGCAGAGCTGGGCCAGGTGGGTGGCAGAGCTCTCTGGCCTTGCTGCTTGCTTTAATCAAGGAGAACCTTGGGAGGCTGCAGATGGCTGGGCTGGGCACAAGGTCAGGGTGCCCACAGCTCTGCCCCCTCCTGCTGCTCCAGCTGAATAACAGGGCAGGAGCATCCAGTTCTGCCTCTTCCTGCCCTTCCAGCTGAATAATGTGGCAGGAGCATCCAGCTGTGCCTCCTCCTGCCCTTCCAGCTGAATAACAGGGCAGGAGCATCCAGTTCTGCCTCTTCATGCCCTTCCAGCTGAATAATGTGGCAGGAACACCCAGCTGTGCCTCCTCCTGCCCCTCCATCCAAACAAGGTGGCAGGAACACCCAGCTGTGCCTCCCTGCACCCCACAGAGCAGCAGCCAGGGCTGGATGTTCTCTCCAGTTTAGAAAACAAGGGCATTTCCAGCTCCCTGCCAGAATCAACCCGTGGCTGTTTATTTTTTTTTTTTTTCCTCAGTTTTTGAGGAAATAAAAACAAGAGGAGGGGAAAGAAACACCATTTGATTCAGCTGAATCACGTCATTCCCAGAGGTTTTAATTCCTCTATTTTTTAATCTTCTAAAAGCAGCAGAGGATAGCAATTCTCTAGATAAAACATTTCCAAAAGCAAATCCTATCACTTCATTTAAAAATATGGAGATAAAACACTTCAAGGCCTCTCTGCTTTTCTATCACGTGAAACCATTCAGTGCCTTTGACCCAAATCTTCTCTCACTCTCTGCTCCTAAATTGCAGCTCTGAGAAGTAGGTTATGAATTGACAACCACGGGCTCAAGCCTGATATTCTCCCCTCCATTTGCAAAATATTTCATGAGCAAATCCCTCTGTGCTTAAATTGGTGATGTATTTAGGGCTGGGTGTGGTGTTTGTCAGTGCTCTGCCCCCTGGGCACAGGGTCACAGCTGTCACTCAGGGGTTTTTGGTGACAGCAGCTCTGCTTGTATGAGGATGAAAAATTTCAGCTTGTCACTGAGAAATGGTGACATTCACTCAATTCTGTATAATACAAAATAATCCCTTCCTGCTTGAAAATTTTTGTTAGTTAAAAAAATGGATTTAATCCACTTTTCTATGGGTTTTCTCTTTGGGCAATGAAAAGCCAGTGGTATTTTTCATGACAGCTTTCAAAAGGACTGATAAAACATATCAATATTCATCCAGGTTGGAAACAGCTGCAAAGAAAACATTCAGTTTCTGTCAAACAGACCAGAATAAATGAAACTATTTTGTTCCAAAGCTTCTAACCAGTGATTTTAGATCTAAATAACAAAACTCTTTTGTCTTTTGGTTGCTCCCCAGGAAATCCACAGGCTTGTGGTTGAAGATGATGTTGTTTCTAATGGTCACTGATGGTGCCAGGGAGCTTCTGGCAGCTCCTCTCATTGCTCACACCACTCCAGATTCTGCCAAGTTGCTCTCAAAACACGGTGCTGCCCTTTCTCCATCCCCGTCCTGCTCCACATCCCTGAGCAGCTGCCTGCAATTCAAGGAGCAGTTTCCCTGAGAGGAGGAAATTCCAGCTGTGCCCTGGCCCAGGAGGACTGAGGGGATCAAAGAGCAGAGGAATTACCCAGCTGCATTTACTGCTGGAAGCACAGGATGGGGCTGGAGGGCACCTGGAGTTCCTGAGTTGTGCTCTGGAGGAGCAGGATGGGGCTGGAGGGAACCCTGGAGTTCCTGAGCCCAGTCCCTGCTGCTGCAGGGAATCCCCTGTGGTTGCTGAAGTCTGGTCAGAGAGAGAAAGTCAGATAAACTTTCCCAAGCCTTGTCCTGGGGGAGCTTGAGAAAGCTCAGAGAAAGAATTAAAATAATCCTTAATCTTTGCAGCTGGTGTTTTGAACATGTTGTTTCTTGTAAGATGTTTACAAGAAGGTGCTGTTACTAATTTGCCAGTGGTGTGAGAGGTGTTGATGAGGACCAGTCAGGTCCAGCTGTATCCTAAATGTCTAAAAAAAATGATGTGGTGTGCAATAAACTGGACATTTGCCTTCTGAGACCTTGGAGTCTGTATATTGCTTTATTCACCTGTCCTCAATACAACAGCAACAATCCCCCACAGCAAGATCAGGCCCCAGTGGAAAAATAAAGCCTAAACTTCCAATCTGCAGAGGTTGGATGAGCCCTGAAGGGAGGCAGATCCAGCAGAACCCCTGAGATCACTGGATGGGCCCTGAAGGGAGGCAGATCCAGCAGAACCCCCTGGGACAGGCTCTCCTTGCTGCCTGAGCACCACCAGGGCAGGCTGGAAGCTGGGGAGACAATGTCAGCTCTATTTACATGACCTTTATTTTCTATAATCATTACTAAAGTGCAGATAAAACATCTTGTTGTGGCTCCTGTGACTTGATAACCTCAGCAAAGAGCAGAGCAGGTGTTTTTTCTCATGCTCCAAAGGCCACATGCCTCTCTGAGCTCAGGGGGACTATTTCAGCTGGAAAAGCAATCACAGAGCTGAGCTGGTGCTGCCAAGGTTATTTGTCAAGTGTATGTAAATAATACATTAGAAAGGAAAAGGAGATGTGAGGTTGTCTTGCTTGCAGTGAATAAACCCAGATTTGCTCTCAAAACACAACAAACCAGCACTCGGGGTTCTCTAGAGATGGATTTTGGAGCATCTCCAGGTGAAGTGAGAACAAGCCCTGGACACAACTTCTAGCAGGGACAGACACACTGGCTCCATCTTCTTCAGCAGGATATTTCATCATCTCATCAGTCCATAGAAATATCTCCAGGGGTGCCAAGGGAGAGTGCCAGGCTCTCTCCAGCAGTGCCCAGTGACAGGACCAGCAGTAATGGCCAGAAATTAAAACAGAAGAAATTCCACCTCCACCTGAGGAAGAACTTTGTCAGGACCCAGAACATCCCTCTGTCTGTCCAGGATGGCCAGGACCCTGCCAGGGGGCTCAGAGACCCTGGCACAGAGCCCAAAATGCCCCTGTGGGTTTGATTATGACCCATGGAGAAAATTACCAACCTTACATGAAGCCACAACAGTTTAGGTAGAATAATAGTGAAGTTATCACGGGGTGAAAAAGTAGATTTTGGGGTTTTGGTATGGGGATTCAGGGGGGCAAGATGGAGGGAACTGGGCATGTCCAGCCTTTCTCCTTCTTCCTCTTGGCCTCCATCTCCTGCTGTGATGTTGACACTTTTAGATTGGTTCAGAGTAGAAGCTCACTGTCTAACACAGGTGATAGGTATTGGAAAGTAATTGTATACATAGTTTTTAGTATAAAGATATAACACTGCCCTGGGGGCAGGCAGAGTGCCTGGAACTGTCCTGCTGGATGTCTCAGCTGGACAGGAGAAAGAATTTTGCAGATAAAATACAATAAACAACCTTGAGACCAAGAAATGAAGAGCTCTGACTCCTTCTTTGAGCACCAGGCTGGGAAAAGAGACTTTTTAACTCTTCTTGGGGTCACTCTGAGCAGCGAGAGACCCCGACAGAACTTCCTTCCATGGGGGGTGGCAGAGCTGTGGAACAGTCACCCAAGGAGGGCTTGGAGTCTCCCCCTCTGGAGACATCCCAAACCACTGGATATATCCCTGTGGATAAAGGGATCCTGCCCTGGTGGGACTGGGTGATCTCCAGAGCTCACTCCCAAACCCAGGATTATCCCGTCTGGGATTCTGTGACCTGCTAAATGTCAGCAGTTTGCCCCCATTTCAGGAGCTTCATTTGAGGCCCACCATTGCACCCCTTTGTGCCACAGGCTGAGGAGCAGATCCATCATGAACATTCCTCCCATCCAAAAGCTGCACAAGGAATTTAGCTGGAACAAACAGCCCTGCCCCCATGGCTGCCATTGAGCCACTTACCCACTGGATTTTGCAAATAACCCAGTCTCTGGAGCCTGCTGAGGCTTTTTCCAAATCTCCCTACTTATCCTGGGAGCTGAGCCTTTCCCAGCCCTCCCCAGGGTGGGCCATTGCTGCTGCTCTGAAAAGGAGCAGGGGCCCCTGGACAGCAGAAAGCATTTCCCACTCTCTGCTCCCCTTCAGCAGAGGCAGACTGTTCTCTCTCTGCTTCCTCACTTTCAAACCCTGCTTTTTTCCTCATGAACAGTCTGTAATTTTTATCCTCATTAGTCACCAGCTTTTCAAGGCAACTGAATCAATGCTCAACAGCTGCTCTGGTGTGTTGGAGAAATCCAAAAACAAGGAAATTTTCAGGAAACAACCTCTCCTCACATTTACCCCTCAGGCATCTGCATTGCTTCCTGAGGATATTTGAGGTTTTTAAGATGTTTTCTGTTTCAGATGATCAAAAAGGCATTTTGTCTTTAGCTGTGTGATTAAGTAACATTGTGAAGCACATGCCCATCAACCCTAATGGCCATTATATCTCTCTTGTCAGTGTAAATATTTCAAATTCAGATGCCTGTGCTCACTGCTACCATGCAGAAGGTATTAATTGTTCCAAAGCACTGCCTTGGCACGTGCCTGTTTTCTTCTGGAAGCATCTACCAAGAATTTCTATGAGACAATTTTATAAACTTTCCAAACTTAACCCAAGTGCAATATCAATTATAAATGTTTGTTTTTATAAAGCCAAGCAGTTAAAGGTCTTCAGGAAAGCAATCAAATAACACAGATTGTTTTTCCCTAAGGGAAGTAAAAAAATAATAATCCAACTCCTCTCAAATGCCCAGAGTTCAGTTTCTTGGCTGTCACAGTACCCTTACACTCAGGGTACGTCAGGTTGAGGAAAGAAAAGGTTTTTAATGCCATGAAAGAGCAGAAACAAACATCTATTTCTAGCTAATCAACCCCACAATGCCCTAAGATTTAATAACCCTCTTTATTGCCTGTTAGACATGAGCAAGGACAATTTCCTCTCCTTGCAGGGCATTTTTACAGCCTGGCTCCCAGGGCTCAGCTGTGCCTGCAATGCAATCTCAGGTAACAGCACCCCAGAGATGTGCATTCCCTGGCACAGGCAGGAGGCTGTCCCAGCTTTAACCACATGGAATAAAGCCAGGCACACGTGTTCCCTGGATGTGCCCTACCTGGAATGACCTGGGGCAAGGAACAGACTGTTGGGAAGGATGAAAGTTGGACAAGAAAGTCTCACAGATATGTGTATGCTTAGCAGAAAGATTTTTGAATATGAAATCTGAAGAAGGAATAGAGATGGAAGCAAGTTTTGATATAGAAGAAAAGAATTGCTGAGCCAGTCTCACTGGATAACCAAGGAGGCAAAGGGTGTGTTAGTTAGAAGGGGTTTTCATGGCTTAGAGCAAAGGATAAACCCACCTCAAACAAGAAGATGTTTTTACCAAGCAGAAGGAGAGCACAGGCAAACAAGGCAGCAAAGTTGCAAGTAGAAAAAAGGTTTCAGAATTTTTCACTGCAAGAAAACTGAAAAACATCTTCTAGCTTAAACTGTAATGTACTATCAATTGGAGAGTGTAATGTACTAATAATTGGAGAATAGTTACATGAATATGGTAATTATAGTAGTTATGATGGGCTATAGATAAAAGTTAAGGTATAGATTGGTTCTACTGTATGAAGATACTCAGCAAAGAAAAGTCTATAATGCAATGTAACCAAAAGAAAAGTAAATAATGCATTGTAACCAAAACCAAAGGGTCTCCAGGCCTGCCTGCAGCTGGAGCTGACACCTGTGGGCACAGCTCTGTCACCCACGACCCTGGACTGCTGGAACACCTTGGATACAACAAACTGCATTTGGAAGAGCTGCCTGGAGCCCCACATCCCTCATTCAGGACACCTGTTTGGCAGGGCTGAACAGACTCCTGAGAGCTCTGTACTGCCCACATCCTCCCCAAAGTTTCGTTTGGGAGAAACCAGGGCTGTCTTTATGGCTTTGATAAAAGCCCTCAGCTCTCTCTGTGCTGGTGAGGTGCTGATCTGATTGTTTCATGTGAAATACACAGCTGTGTTTGGTGTCAGGTACATACAGGCAATGTGTGTATTTGTGATTGTGATATGTGTGGAAACCAACCATGGGACAGTTATAAAGATGAATTCTAATAATTACTAAAGAAAGTAAAGCATGGAAGAAGACCTTTGAACCTATCTTTTGTTCATAATTAACCTTTATAAGTCTTAAATTGATTTAGGAGCATTTGAATTAAAGTGTTAAGGATGTTGCTTTTTGACACGAACTTTCTGCTTGTAGTTAAGCCTTAAAGAGTTTTGCAAGAATAACCTTTTGAAGTATAATTTTAGAATATTGCTTGTAGTAAGGATCTTTGAAACTATAACTTTAGAATATATAAAAAGGAAACATGCTTTTCTCAAGCCTTAACAAAACAGTGAAAAGCAGCTTGAGAAAGGAAGATGAACATCAACTCAAGGATTTATAGTTTCGACCAAGGGAAGCTGGACATCACTGTTATGAGATTTATAGTCCTTGAAATCAAAAGGTGGATACACATCTGGGGAGCTGGACCCCACCAGATGGGAGACTTCTTCCTTCTTTTAGAAACTGGACCACCACCACCTGGGGACACTCCTTTTGGGATACATCCTGAGAAAAACTAAATCACAATAGTGTATAGAAATGTGATGTAAAAATTGGGACTAGAAAGTGCTGATGAGTAAAAATTTGGAATAGAAACTGCTAAGAAAGCTGATGAGTACCCCTATAAATACCTGTAAGCCTCAACCATCGGTGTGCAGCTGGAGGGAAAACTTCCCCCACTGCACCCAGCGCTGTATTGCTCATGCTTTACCATATTAATTAATAAATTGATTGCTGCTTGAATATTGGCCTAGTCAAGCTTCTCATTTATAACATTCCATACAGCTCTGAAATCCCGGGTGGGAACTGCTGGGCTTTTGAGGAATGGACTATCCCCAGCTCATCCCTTTCCTCCCCACACAGAGTGCCATTCCCTCCACTGACCTGCTGCAGCTCCCAGGGCAGCAGAGAGGCAGCAGCAGCCGCTCCCAGCTCCAGGTGCTTCATCCCGACCACGCAGAACTTCTCCAGGTGCAGATCCCGGAGGATCCTGGGCAGCCCCTGGCTCCACACCCCGGGTTTGATCAGCAGCACCGTGCAGAGAAGCTGTGCCCCTGCAACAAACACAGAGGGGTTTGTTTGCTGCCCTGGGCATGGGGAAACCCGGCAGGAAGTGCATAAAAATACCAAAAAATGAGTCCATAAAAAGCCTGGGCATGGAGGATCATTTATTGATTTGGGTTTGCTTTGTTGGGTTTTCAGATTAAAAATGTATCTGAAACAGTCCAAGCTTGGAGGTTTCTCCGTCAAGGAAATCTGCTCCAGGTCCTAAAAGTTCTTGTGGCAGCTCTGTCGGATAAGATTCAAACCTTTATATTAGAGATTAATGTTTTAAGAGAGATAAAATATTCCCTTTTGCATTTTTCATGTGAACCGTGGTGATTATGTGATGTGAGCCTTGAGCAGCTCTTACATTCTTACTCTGGTGTTCTGTGTATCTTAGAGCTCTGTTTCAGAGAGGCACTGACAACCCTGACAGGTCCCAATTAATGTCATAAACCAATAATTAATTGAATTGTCTTTACCAAAAATTGACATTCCAGTAAAAAACCTTCTGCTTCTGACACAGCTCTCCCAGCAGAGCTGCCAGGAAGGTGCAGCACTATGAGGAGCAGAAAACAAACCAGACCAAGGAAGCTTTGCTGTCTGATGAAAATGGATTTAAAGGCAGAAAATACATAAATTCCATTTTTAAATGACAGCATTTTCAACTTTTTAGTCTTGCTAAAGTACTTGCTACCAAGAGTATAGTTAATATTTTATCCTTATAACATTTTTCTGGAGATTTATTGGCAAGTGTAGTGTCAGAACCAGTCTGTGAGGCCCAGGAACTGCTGGTGCTGAACCACATCAATCAGCAGGAGCACAGGGGAACATCCTCCAGGCTGCTGAGACTGATCCAAGCTGATCTGTTTGGGTACAAAACATGTCATTTTCTGTTTCTGTACACCCCAGTACTAATTACACAGATGTCAATGCAGCAAAGCATCAACAAGGCTACCTCAAATTTAATGCTGTTATTTCCAGGTGACAAGCAGGACATGGCACAGAAACACAGGATCAAAAATAAAATCCAAGATTTTTTCCTCCCCACTTGATATGGAAACTTAACCCTTGTGCTGCAGGGAGCCCTCCTGTTACAGATGTGCTGTTTCCTCACATCATTCCTGAGCAGAAAGGTTCCATAGCAACAGCCTGGAAGTGCAGGGAGCTGCTGGGCTCCACCTCAGCAACCTCACCCCTGTGTGTTATGTAAGCACTCAGTGGCCTCCAGATGTTTTCCTCACCATCTGCTATGTTTTTGAGCAGATATTCTAATTCTTCTGCTGTGTGAGTCACTACCTGCTGCATATTTAGGGACTTTAGACAATTCAGGAGGATTGCCAGCCTGGTTTGGTCAGACACCTTGTCACCCAGAGCTGGCTTTCTCTCCTCAGCAATTACAAGAAACAAGAACAAGAGAAAACACCACTAATTACCAATGGAACAATCTTTGCTGATCATGAATGAGCAGAGGGACCTGTTTGGCAATGTTCAAACCTGCCTGATTTCCAGTTCCAGCTGCTCAGAGCCTTTTCTGGTCTTTATTACGTTTCTCTACTTTGTAATATTTTTAGATCCATTCTTCACAATCCTTTCCTTTTTGCCTCCCCCAAAAAATTATTACAGAGGTTTTGATTTTATAGCCTAACTGTAAAAATAGAGTTTAGTTTATATGCTATTTATAGATAATAGTTCAGATAGGTGTGACTTCAAATAAGTGGGAACTCAAGACAAGCAGATACTACATCTGGCATGCTCAGAGTGCATCAGGCTGGATTCCAGCCTAAGGAAAATGTTGGTTTAATCCTTTTTTTGCTTATTTTGGGTTGGTACATTCAGATGATTTAGCTCCATCAAGTCCTTGTCAAAAGACATTTTGCCATTTGCTCTTCTCTCACCTGCTTGCAGGAAGGAGAACAGAGATTCTGCTCGGCACCTCCAGCTCTCACCCACTGCAGGAGAGAAGCAGATTTGAGTGAGTTTGGTGAGTTCCGAGACAATCTGAGAATTGTGCTATCATCTCTATATAAAGCAGTCAATATTACACACTGATATTTTAGGGTGTTACACAGGGACATGGATGGATTGATTTCAGATGTCCTGGGACACCATGGGAGGGGTCACATTTCCCCCTTCTCTAGTAACCCCAGGAGCACAGGCTGAGCAGGGCTGCAGGTCCTAAATTGCTGAGTTTGTAGGGGTCCCCAGGAGGAGGTGAGAGATGAGGAATCTGACTCCATGTTCCCAGAAGGCTGATTTATTATTATATTATATTATATTATATTATATTATATTATATTATATTATATTATATTATATTATATTATACTATGCTAAAGAATAGAGAAAGGATACAGACAGGAGGCTTAACAAGAATGACAATGAAAAACTCATGACTGACTCCTCAGTCTGACACAGCTGATGGTGATTGGTTATTAAGTAAAAACAATTCACATGAAACCAATCAAACAATGACCAGTGGGTAAACAATGGTCAAACCACATTCCAAAGCAGCAAACACAGGAGAAGCAATCAGATAATTATTGTTTTCATTTTTCTCTGAGGCTTCTCAGCTTCCCTTCCTGGCAAAGGGATTTTTCAGCAAATATGACAGTGACACTAAATCATGTTGGATCTTGGTTACCTTTTCTGGGATTTCAGGGAGTGTTTAACAGTGGTTTTAAACCTATCTGTGCTCCTAATATTCCACAGTCAGCTCAGATGCTGCCCTGTTTCTGGAGTTTTGTTTGATGTTCTCTCAGAAACAAAGGGGTGCTGTGGATCCTGAGTGCTGCTGATAAAACCTGCCTGGCCCTTTCCCAGGCAGCCAGGAGTGGCTGCTCCAGTGGTTCTCCAGGAGAGCAGAGCAGGATGAAAGGAGCCTGGGGAATCAGAACTTAGGACAAAAGCCAACAGAGAAATGTTGCCTTCAGTCTAATGTAAAACCTGCAGTGACCTGGAGATGAGCACAATCAAGGCACTTCAGGCACACGAGAATTGAGAAGTTATCAAGATCTAGGGCACAGTGAGGGGAATCCTGCATCAGACTGATAAAAGACTTCATTTTCCAATGACTGGCAAGTTTAGCTACTGTAACATGCAAGGTAGATAAGAAAAAACTAAAATCTGTTTGTCAAAACAGAATATTTTTTTTTTTTTGGTATTACTGTCCAAAATCCATGTCTATCTACTTTCCATAGTTATGTATCTGGAAGGTATTTAGCCAAAGAGTATTTGGTTTTTTTTCTAATGAGCTCTCTTTCTCTTTCCACATGTTTGTTGCAATAACAAGAGCACAAATAACAGGTGGAACCAGCCCTGAGGTCCTTGCCTTGTCTCATAACTTTTTAGCTCATCCTCCCAGCACCAGCTTTTTTCCTTAGTGCTGGGGTTACCTGAAAGGACTTTCAGGATCTGTGAATCCCATGGTGACCTGGGCACCACTGGGATGTAAATGACAAGAGACATAGGAAATGCACCCTCTGCTCTGATTTCACCTCTCTAAAACATCATGAAAATCATAATTTCTGGGCTCTACACCTGAAACAAGCTACTAAAGAGCTGACATTAATTACTTTTCCAGCTGACTTTGCACACCATCCCTCAGCAGGTGGTTCTCAGGACCGTGGAGAGGAAATCTGACAATACTCACACCTTCCCCCAGCACCAGGGGGACCCCGCTGGCCTTTCCTCCCCAGCTTCCTGGGATGAGGATGTCTAACCAAAGTTTTACTAATCCCATTTCAATGGCTCTGACAGAGGACATACAGTTTTCTTCAATCTATTTAAGAGTCTAAAATAACTTGTTTTTTTTTTCAAGAGGCAGCTGGTGCTTACCTGTGGTCTTCCCTTCAGTCCTGGAGCTCCTGCCAGGTGGTGGCAGGAATTTCCCAGCAGGGCGGTGCTCTGCATCTGGAGAAGGAAGGACAGGTATTTTTATGGATTCAAGATGGGAAACTTCAATGTCCAGGGCAGGAGGGTGACAAAAGTAATTTTATTTAGCAGGGCAGATGTTCAACCTGCTACAAAATATTGTTCTTGAGCAGGGAGGTCTCTCCATTTCTCTCACAACAATAAAAACACGAGGGAAAAATGGAATTACCTTATTAAAGAGACAGTGCAGGATGCTGAAGTTTGGCCTCAGCTGTGTTCTTTTGTTGCTCACAGTGGCTTTGGTGCAAAAGGCTGGCACTGCCATTACAACCTCCCTCAATAAACTGAGCTCACAGCTCTGCTTTCCTCTTATCCTGCCTTTCCATCTCAAGATAACTTTAAGTAAGGGCTGCAGTGCTTGAACTCTTTAGAGTTTAAGGCACCAGCTGGGGATGTCTGATGCCTTCTCTCCTGAAGGCTCCTCTTCTTGCTCCCCAGTCTCACAGAGAACACCCCCATAGTTCACTGACAAATCAAACTTGCTGTGAGAGCTGAAACCCAGGATCTTTTCCCAGACAAATCTTTCTTCATAGTATTCAGCAAAGCAAATTTGTTATTGCACACTACACAGGCACAGTGGGTTTGACACAAGTGGCTAAGTTTGTGTTGATGACAAAGGACTTTTCTTCTCCAAGGAAAGATAAAGGAAGGGCTGTAAATTCAAAGCACGAATGCACTTATGGGACTGCATCACTCCCCTTCAGCTGACACATGGTGTTACCACAATCTTTGATTTCTCTCTGCCTCTGAGTAATCATAAAATCCCACAATGACTTGGGTTGGAAGGGACCATCTTGTTCCAGCTCCCTGCCAGAAACTGTCAGGGCTCAGAACTGTTTCTCTCTGGGTGAGAGGAGTCAGGCAGCCCCAATTCTTCTCTGAATATTTCACATTAAAAGAAAACAGTGGGAGCTTGTATTCTGCTGCTCTAAACCATCCAGTATCAATAACCCCACAGTCTGCACAGTGATTTAGTTTTAAGAGGCATGGCTATGCATTTCCTGCTACAGGAGGAAACTATCAAATTTACTGTGCTGAAAGATCGATGCTGGCACACATCACCGAACCCTGAGAAGCTTTTGACAGCAAAGGTCTCCATTCCTCTCTTCATTCTCCTCCAGGATAAAAATAAATTATCAAGAAATCTGTTTTCTTACAGACTGGTCACACCTTCAATCTCCTTGAGCACAGGGCAAGGCTGAGGCATCAAGCTGCAAGTCTGGAACCACAATTAGGGGCCCACATTTAGGTGTGAGAGCTCTTGGGCTCTGTTCTTCAGCTTCTCTTACAGAAAGGGTTTAAAATGCATGGTATTATTTACTGATCCTGCCAATTGCTCTCATATGTAATTAGTACTTATGGAGTACCTCAAGATCATCAGAAAGGGCACCAGGCCAAGCACAGCCACATTAATTAAAAAAGCCACCTTGCAGGTGACCTCAGCTGGCTCCTGCTGGGTTCATTGCCTCATCTTAATTCAGCCAAGCACAGAATTTACCCCCACATTATTACATTCTCCTGTGCCTGAGAAAACCCCCAGCACTGGATTCCTTTGTCTAAGGTGAATCAACTCCCATACCCCCTACAGCTGAGGAGAACACACACACTAAAACCGTGCCTTACCAGTGACCAAATCTGCCTCTGTGAAGAAGAGGATGGCTTGTCTGAAGGTCACCTCTGGTGTCAGGGCCATGAGTGCCTGTGGGAGGCTGTCCCCTGTGCAGAGCCTGTCCCTGCTCTGTGTCCATCCCTGCAGGGCAGCTCCCAGGGCCAGGAAGGCGTCGGTGCCGCGGAGCGCGCACACCAGGACAGGGCTGGACGTCAGCGTGCCCAGGCTGCTCTGCCAGTGAGTGTCCCCAGCCTCAAAAGGGGTCACCTCCCTGGCCTGGCACCCAGTCAGGTGGGGCAGCCACTTCAGGCCCAGCAGCTCGAGTCCTGAATCAAGAAAAATGGTTTTAGCACCAGGCAGCAGCTTGTGTTTTGTAGAAGTTGTGCTTTCTTTTGGACACAAACATTTTATTTCATGTGGATTTTTTCCCTGCACAAGTTCCAATGCTGTTCCGACTTCTGTTTCATCCAGAATGGACTGTAATGAAAAAAAGGGAATATACTGGGAAAACCCATGAGATGCAAATTCTAAGAAATGCCATTACAGTGGAGAACAAAAAAATGGCTATCTGGGAAATCAACAGGGAGCCACAGGGAGCAAGTGCCATGATTTGATTAGAGAGCACAGCTAATGGAGGAGAGTGGAAAGGGAGTCACTGAGAGTACACTGATAACAATGTGGCTTGGCACAGCATAATCCATAATTATGGATCCTTTAGCACCTCTCATAACACTTTGAGCAATGTTTAGCAGAATAACAAACTACAGCAAAATGCTGACTTGTCTCTAAAGTGGTTTCAATGTTGTTGGGGTTGTAAAGTTGTCTTCTGACTATGTAGGAAGGTATTTAGGGCTCAATCCATGAGTGCTGGAAGTTTCTGTTGGCTCAGATCTCAGATACAGAACTTCACAGGATTTCAAGCAGTCTTTCAACACAGTTTTGGGAGACTCAGATACAACACAGTGTAAGACAGGCAGACTTGAGCCCTTTGTGCCTACAGCTCCTGTGTTATCACACTTCAGTGCAACCTGCACATGAAATTACATAAATCCCTGTCCTGCCTACGGCCTGACAGCCCTTTTCATGCACATGTGAGCAGCAGTGTGGGGACAGCCTCCCTGCTCCTCCCGTGGGGGAACCAGAGCATGAGGGGCCTTGGTTCTGCTCACCAGGGCTGTCACTGCAGGCACAGAACAGAGCTGGCACTGCCAAATTCCTGTCCCACTTCCAGCCCAGCCTTACCTCCCCCTGCTCAGGGAGGGACACAGTGCTCTGTGTTACATAAAAGCTCTGCAAGCCCAAGCACTACTTGGAACTCATTTGATGCTCTCTGAAGCAAATTATGCCCACCTGAGCTGTTTGTGATTGCCCATAACAAACCAAGATAAATTCTTCAGCTCTTTAGGGGGGTTACAAAGAAACCCATTCTTTCTGAGGCCCCTTCACCACATCTTCTATGATGTTCCTGCCATGCTAAAAAGAGCTACTCAGGATAGCCCAAGGTCTCCAGAGCTGGGTTACCTGCACTCTGAGGCTGATCCCTGATGGGGGGCAGCAGGATCTGCTGGAGGAGCTCCCCAGCACTCTTCAGAGCCTTCATCCCCACCAGTGTCAGCATCACCACCTGCTCCATGCCGGGCTCAGCAGCAAAAGCTCGGTGGCTCAGGAAATCCAGAGGGATGGGATGGGGCTCTGGCACCACACTGAGGTTTCCTCCTGCCCAGGAGAGCATCAAAACAAAACTGTTACCCCATGAAAACACAGCTCAGGCTTTCTGCTGTGAAGGAACTGTATAAATCCCAACCAGCATTTCACTGCCTCCTCACACTGCAGCTCAGGAAAATCCTCCTGAAGGAGGAATATTAACACAGCAAAGCCCCTCTAATTAGTCCCAGTCCTTCCCTGGAATTACATTTTGCCGTGTAAAGCAAATACATTCCTTGTAATTTTGATATCCTTATTCACACCATTAGGCAGAGCTGATAGATCTATACTAAAATTATTTAAGGCACCAGCTTTGGGTTGATAACTAATGACTGACTTCACATTAAATCAACACTTCATTTTGCTTTCTAGGACATTGCAGGGCACATAAGTGGGAGCTAATTTGGGGACTGCTGTAACTCCATGCTTCTATCCACAGTCCTGTTGGGAACAGCACAGCCTGGAGAATCCCTGGCCCATCAGAAAACCCTGGTTGTTCCATACTGATTCACTACATGATTATGTAAGCAATAAACATTTATTTACTTACTTATTCCCACATCATAACATTTCATAATGCTTGAGAATGGTGAATGACATGCATTTAATTTTCATTTTTCCTTAGGATTTAGAGTCACTTTGGTTTTGGAGAGCAATGTTTTAATTCAAAGTCCTAGCATTCAAATTTTCAAATAATTAAATTAAATTAAACTAAGTTAACTTGCTGAACACATAAAAATCCCCAACATGTAGTTAGTGAAATAAACATGGGAATCTTTTTTACTCCAAGTGTACAGAACTAGGAGGTTTAAGACTCACCCATGTGAGTCATAGATTAAGAACAGAAAACCCATTTCCTTGCTGTTTGAAATCCTATCAATCTCCCAGCTTTGAATGAATGGGTTACCAAAGTGAATACAACTGTACAAACTGGAATTTAGAATATCTGAGTAAAATGAAATTGCAAAGTGCCTTTTCTGCACCTACAGAACTATAGCTGCCAGCATTTATCACTTCAGCACATTCCAGTTCTGCACACAACCAACAATTTATCTCATTTTAATATTTTGACTTCTCTTGAAACTATGGCAATAAATACGTATTGATTGGCTATTAACCTTCTAATTATCTTAATTAAGGCTTAATTGGATGTTACTGTGTCATGTTTCAATAATTTCTTTTTGCATGTATCTTTTAACTTACTTTATAAAGGCATTTTCACTTTGATTTCCATTGATTCTTTCATGAGAGTTACTGTGATTGACTGGCAGCAGAACTGTCACTGACATTTTATGAAAATCCTTTTGCTAGGATTTTTCTCCTGAGAAGTTGAGAGGCCTCAGAAAGGAAATGTAAACAATAATTATCTGATGGCTGTGGAATGTGGTCTGGAGATGGTTTAACAACAGGTGCATCTTTGATTGGTCTCATGTGAATTGTTTTTACTCGATGACCAATCTCAGGTCCAGCTGTGTTGAGGCTGTGAGCAGTCACAAGATTTTATTATCATTCTTTTCTAGCCTTCTGATGTCCTCTCTCTTTCTTTAGTATAGTTTTAGTATAGCATTTTAAACATAATATATATAATAAAATAATAAATCAGCCTTCTGAAATATGGAGTCAAGATTCTCATCTCTTCCCTCATCTTGGGGACCCTCAAACACCATCACATAGAACAACAAATGAGATCCTACAGAAAACAGCATATTCCTAATGGTTTTATCCAGGAAAATCCCCTGTTACTGTGGCTGTTCCATCCCTGCAACTGTCCAAGGCCAGGTTGGACAGGGCTTGCAGCAACCTGGGATAGTGGCGGGTGTCCCTGCCTGTGGAATGAAATCACAGAATCACAGAATCACAGAATGATGAGGTTGGAAGAGACCTCTAAGATCATCAAGTCCAACCTATGCCCTCACACCTCAGCTAGACTATAGCACCCAGTGCCATGTCCAGTCTTTTTTTAAACACATCCAAAGATTCTACCACCTCCCTGGGAAGAGCATTCCAGTGCTTTATTATTATTTTGGTGAAAAATTTCTTCCTAATATCCAACCTGTCCCTTCCCTGAGGTAGCTGGAGACTGTGTCCTCTGGTTCTGTCAGAGACCAACCCCACCTGTGTGCAGCCTCCCTCCAGGAAGGTGCAGAGAGCAATGAGGTCACCCTGAGCCTTCTCTTCTCCAGGCTGAACAGCCCCAGCTCCCTCAGTCGTTCCTCACAGGGTTTGTGTTCCCAGCCCCTCACTAGCCCCTTCTCTGGATGCACTCAAGCATCTCAACATCCTTCCCAAACTGAGGGGCCAGAACTGGACACAGCACTCAAGGTGTGCCCTCACCAGTGCTGAGTACAGGGGCAGAATGACCTCCCTGCTCCTGCTGGCCACACCATTCCTAATTGTTCCAGGTTGCAAGGCAAGATGTATTCTATCACCATCTGTATGGCAGCTGTCTTTTGTCAAGTGGGCAGTTTGCCTTATCTCTCTCTGAGTGATCACAACCACTCCTCCCTCAGGAGGCGACATCTGCTGATATTGAATGTCCCTGCATGGCTGATAAGAACTACAGCATCCCATTGGGAGATGAGAGCCCAGAGGGAGGAGCCAAGCATTGCTACCCAGATAAAATCCAGGGGGAGGAGCCAAGCATTGCTACCCAGATATAATCTAGAGATCCTGGAATAACTGCATGGCTCTCCACTGGATTTCCCAGAGGAGCAGCTGCCTCTTCTTCCACTGGATCTTCACAGGAAGACTACACCCTTTTCTACAAGATCCTGCTACAACAGAACCACCCCTGACACTGCAGGAGGACTGCAGCCACAATTCCAATGGGACTGCCACCAACACCCCGATCCACAGGGTGTCAGGTTGGGTTCTGACTCTGTCAGTGTTGTTTTAATTTACTGCAGTGTTTATTTTATCTTCTTATTTTCTTCCCTAGTACAGTACTAAAGAACTGTTATTTCCTCCTCCCATATTTTTTGCCCTGAGAGCCCCTTCATTTAAAATTTATAGCAATTCAGAGGGGTGGGGAGGGTTTACATTCTCCATTTCATGGGAGGCTCCTGCTTTCCCTAGCAGATACTTGTCTTTCCAAACCGAGACACTAACGCAGGCCAGGATGCCATTGGCCTTCTTGGCCACCAAGCAGATGAGGTTTGAGGTCCCTCCCAGCCCAGAGCATCCCAGGTGTGTGCCCCTGGAGCCCCTGACATACCCAGGCTGAGCAGCGCGGCCGCGGCGTACGGAGCCCCGTGGAAGCACAGAGACGGCTCCTGTCCAGCAGCTGCAGGGGGGAGGCTGTGCCCAATGCCAGGGCCTGCCTCTGCCAGCTCCTCCATCAGCCCTGTGCTCAGAACAGCAGCAAACGTGAGCAATGCTGAGCTCTGCTCAGCCTGACATGAAAACACTCTGCTGTTTCAGTCACTGGTCACAGCTCCGCTACAGACTGAGCTTACCTGAGACACCAAACTCAGCTGAACCATCCCCTCTTCCCAAAATCACATGGGCCACTTAAAAAGGGGCAAGGAGCTCTTGAAAACTGAGGCTGGCCCACAGCTTTCTCTGGCTTTTTCAGCACACCCAGTTGTTTCTATCCCCTTCTAA
Source organism: Ammospiza nelsoni (assembly GCF_027579445.1). Classification (NCBI taxonomy): domain Eukaryota; kingdom Metazoa; phylum Chordata; class Aves; order Passeriformes; family Passerellidae; genus Ammospiza; species Ammospiza nelsoni. The sequence goes on along the minus strand of NC_080649.1, from coordinate 14,402,548 downwards.
CTCTACTGGGAACTGAAACGTGGAACAAGTGCACAGATGCTGCCACAGAGCTCCTGAATTTGAATAAATATCTTAAATAAGGTGGTGTCCACTAGGAAGAGTCCCAGATCTGAGCCCAGTGCTCACGTGGAGGCTCTCAAGGTGTCTCACACTTCCAGGAATGAGGCCAAAGTCCTGCACCCCACAGGGCCCTCGTGGGCAGGGAGGTATTGCTGGGGTGACAGACCTGAACAGAGATATCATGTTCTGCTCCTGTGATTTCCAGTCTGGAAAACATCCCATTCCACGCCACTTTTACAGACACTAAGTGCTTAAAGCCACAATCTCTCAGCTCCCATTCTCCCTCTAAAGAGCTGGGCTGTGCACAGGCAGTGCATTAAGGTGTTGCATACAGTACATTTCCACAACAATTAGTTCAGCCTTCTGTAATAATGTTTCAGGCCACAGTTTTAAAGGCTTGTTATTTTTTAAATTACTTTGTACACATTTGATTGCTTCCTACCATACAAGCCTGTCAAAAATTCACTGTAGTGGAGCATGGGAAATGGATTATTGGTGTTACAGGCTGATGGCAAAGCTTAGATGTCAAATGTACCACTGACAATCACTTGCTCCTCAAAATTCAAAAGGCAAGAGGCACCAAAAATGGGTCACCACTGTCCCAGCAGTATTGCCTGTTGTTTATTCAAACTCAGGGCACGGCAGAAAATAAAGCTTGGACAAAAATGTGTGGTGTTTGGACCTCAGGGCACAGATCCCACCAATTTATCTGCTCTGTTTCAGGAGTATTTGTCAAGTTTTAACTTGCTTTGAGAATTGAACAGCATTCGAGGCCCTGAAGGGGAAACTGCTTTTCATATTAATTACAAATGCAGAATTTCTTAGTGAGGTATTTACCCTACTCCAATCTCAGTGCTATTCTGCACTTCCCAGACGCCAATCCAAAGCTTGTGGGGAAAGAATATCAGCTTCCCCTCTCCAGGGCTCTGGAATATGGACTAAGGTGTCTTTCTGCAGTACAGGACTGATGAAAATAGCACAGAACACATGGAAAGAGACATGTGCAAAATCTGTCACAAACAAAGGGAAAAACCCTGAGTTCTCTAGCATGAGGGATAATATTTTATGTATTTCTAGTGGAAATTTCCCCGTGCAAAACATGAACACAAAACATCATCTGTGGCACTGAGGGAAGCTGCAGAAACTGCACTTTTTAATGAGCAACTTTCCCTGGGTGCAGAGGCAGCAGGTGACACGGGGCTGTAATTACTGTGCCATGATTAATCCTCTGTGTCTGCACATGTTTTCAGAACATTCTGTGATAGTCTCAAGAGAAAAAGCCCAGGACTATTTGAATTGTCATTGTTTCCCCCCCTTCCAAACCTCTAAATGTTCTTTCCTATTGTGGATAAATTAAAGGAAGCAAATGGGCTGGGGATGAATGTCTCCATCATGGGCTGTGTGGGATGGTGCTAATGGAAGGGTCACCCACAGTGATCCCTCCTGGGAAGAGCCAGGGCACGATTTCTGTTCCCTCCTGACCACTGCTGTTGCCTCTGATCTTCCCCACTTGAGGTCAATGTCAACTGATCCTTAAGAAAACAGAAACTCAAGTAAGAAGATTTAAGGCAGCAACTTGGCTGGCTTTTGGCAGTCCCTCCACAGAAAATGAGTTACTTTGGGGTGCTTGGAAGTCACAAGGATGCAGGACTCAGAGCTGAGGTTGATAGGATCAGATGCTGCCCTCAGGTTCAGTGGCACAGCTGGATTTTGGCCACCCTAACTCTTTGGGCAAAAAGAGTTTCTGAGAGGGGACTGAGGCCATAAAATCCCAGCAAGAGCTGGGAGGGACCCACAAGGATCCTTGAAATCCAACTGCTGGCCCTGGGCAGGACAGCCCCAACAACACCTCCATGCACTGGGTGTGAGATGCCAAAGTCAGGCCCAGCTTTGAAGTGTCCAGGGACAAGGCTCACAAATCCAAACAGGAGGTTACAACCTCACATAAAGGGAAAACATTTCCAATAATGATGGAACAAAGGTCTAGGGATGCAGGAGAATTGTCATGGACATCTTTTATGAAAAATCCTTTCCTTAGGATTTTTTCCTTCTGAGAAGCTGAGAGGCCTCATGAACAAAATGCAAACAATGGTTATCTGCTGCTGTGGAATGCAACAGGTGCATCTGGGATTGGTCTCATGTGGTTGTTTCTAATTAATGGCCAATCACAGTCAGCTGACTCAGATTCTGTCTGAGACAGAAGCCTTTGTTATCATTCTTCTTTTTCTATTCTTCGCTAGCCTTCTGATGAAATCCTTTCTTCTATTCTTTTAGTATAGTTTTAACATAATATATATCATAAAATAATAAATCAAGCCTTCTGAAACATGGAGTCAGATCCTTGTCTCTTCCCTCATCCTTGGACCCCTGTGAACACTGTCACAGAGAATCTTTGCCCTTACAGATTTTCAAGACCTGACAGAAAAAAAGCCCTGAGCATCCTGAGGGAATTCATTGCTGATGCTCTGCTGAGCAGGATGTGGGATGAGAGACCTTCTGAGGCCCCTTCAACCAGGAACTACTTGGTGATTTTAAGTTCAAGAGGACTCCAGAGCTAAAGATCAAACAGCTGGCAAAGGCCAGGCAGCTCTGTTGGATGTGCAGCAGTGACTGATTCACACCTTGGTCTGGAGATTGCTACAGCAACATGAGCAGGCCTTGATATTCCCCATAAATATTCCCTGCACTGCACAGCTGTGGTTGCACTGCTGATGTGGAACCCCCTGCAATGCAAACCCTCCCTGGCAGGCTGCTGGGCAGGGCATTACCTGTCAGCAGGGCAGGGATGTGATGTGTGGCATTCTCCCTCCTCAGCAGCAGCACCAGGCAGTGCCTGCGGGGCTCACCAGGGACCTCTCCTCCTGCAGCACCAGCAGGTGAGCCTGAGCTCTTGCCAGGGCAAAAGACAGCAATCTGAAATAATGAAGGGCAGATTAGACTGCTAAATCCACATGTAATTACTATAGGGCTCAAGCAAATAGATAAATTACAATGGCATAACAAGATCCAGCTCACCACTGAGCCATAGGAACTCCAATATCTGGGTGCTCTGCGTCATCTTTTCCTGAGACAGAGAAACTTAATTTAAACTCAGGGAAGAGGCTTAACACAAAATCATCCTGCCCTGCAGCTGGGCTGGGCTAAAACCAGAGCAGTTGTAACTCAGCTGATAGGTGGTACCATCCAACATAAGTGGATGCACCATAAGTCACCCTAAGATTATCTGGAGTCTCAAATGAAGGGATGATATTCACATTGGAGCAGTGGTTGCTGCTGTTAACTCCTTAATGGTCACTTAGCAACATGCTCCAAATATCTGGCTATTTGGGCTGTAGTATTCCATAAATAGGTTTCATTCATTCTACAAAATATTATGGGCAGAGACATTGTCATTCCTTAGGCTTGATCACAGAACAAGCAGAAAAGAGGGAATTTGTACAGTTTGATTTGCAAACTTATGCATTTCCTGACTGACATAGCAAAGAACCCTCAGAATGATGACTTGAAGTGTGGGGTCCATTCCTTTGTGAGAGAAGGTGTCATATAATTCCTGTGGGATTTATAGTATAACAAGGGCAGCACTGGACTTCTTGCATATGTTAAGTTTGACTGCAACCTTGCACTTGTGATTACTGCTGTTTCCTGAGGCTGACTTGTCAAGATGCCAAGTGCACTTTCCCTCAAACCTATCACCATGTTAGTCAGAGCTTCAAAGAAAAAAAAAGTTATTTTTGAAAGCTCTTTTTGAGCACTGAAGTAGGGGACTTCATGCTGTAAGGCCCAGAGGGACTGTGAAGCACATCACCAAATATGAATCTGATAGTGAAGACTCTTCTCCTAAACTACCTTTGCACATCAATATTTGGTTCATGGGGCTACTGCCAGCTCCTGATTATTCTGACATCAATGGCAAAATTCACATTTGTTTTAGTAGGAGCAGGATGATGAATTTACACTCCTGTTCTCCATGAGAGGCCAAGGCTTTGTGGGGTTTTCCTGCTAGGGAAAAAGCCAGCACTGAAAGCAGCCAGAGCTCACTCACAGGAACACAGAGAGCTGGGAAAGAGGGAATGGGTGTCCTGCAGCGCTCACAGGAGGAGTGCTGGCACCATCAGCTGCAGGGCAAGGGGTGAGGCAGGGCACAGAGGGCACAGTACCTGCCCTGCTGCCATGCCCAGCACGAGGCCCTGCTGTGCTGAGAGCTGCAGCTGCCGCAGTCCTTGCAGCACAAAGCCCCGGCGGGCACAGGCGGAAAGCACAGCCCCAAAGGCACACGGAGGCACCACAGGTGACACCAGCAGAATGATGTCCCCTAGATCAAAGAAAGGGCAAGAAAAAGAGCATATTATTGTCACAGGAGCTGTGGTATCAGTGCAAGGCAGCTCTCAGAGCAGCTGCCTCCACCTTGAAGCAAACAGCTGCATCCTGAGCAGTGTTTTATGGTTTGTTTGCTGCATCCAGCTCATCATGACTGCAATCCAAGGCCAGCCCAGAGTGGGAAAGCTTATGGCATCATCAGTAATATCTTTGTGAATCATCACGAGACGAGCCAGGCTGTCTCCCCAGGTCTGCGAGCTGCTCACAGGCAGTGTGTTGGTGTTGGTGTTGGTGCTGGCTGGGCTGTGGGAGCTGTCCCCAGCCAGCCCCCAGCACTCAGGGCAGGACTGAGCCTTGCAGGCCTGACCACGCTCTGAGTGAACCAAAAAGGGCAACAAGAACTACTTGTTCTTGCTCAATTTGTTCACTCCAAAGAGGATGAAGCAGCTCTGGCCACTCCTCTCTGCTCTCATTGCTCTCTGCTGTTACTGGTGGTCCCAACGATCCTGCTCAGCACCCTCTTCTGCTTCCTGTTGTCCCTCCTTTGCTCCTGCCTTTAATCTTCATCCCAGACACAAGTTCCTGAAGCTCTGGACCACCTGTGATCTCACCTTTGGTTTGGTAGGCTCTGGGGCCTCCCAGGTTCCTTGGACGCCATGGCAATGGTACCAGCCTGCCCTGTCCCACCTGATCCTCTTCCAGCAGCTCTGGCTGCTCGAGCTCTCCCTGAGTCCCTCATCCCAGTACAAATGAATGTAGACACAACTGGAATTCCCCTTGGGTTAGAACTTTGGGTTTTTAGACTCCTGTTCTGCAAGTTGAATCCCAGACTCCCTGCCAATCTTGAGCAAGCTCGGGAGGAGCCTCCAAGGCCTCCTGAGCAGCCCCCCACATTTTAAACAGTGTGAGACAAGCTCAAAACTTTTCTCTGAAGCCTCTGACCTGCCCGAGCTCTCTGTTTTTACCATGACCTCCATTACTATACTTTCTCAGTTCTAACACAGCTTTTTATCCCTCACAATGTATATTCAGATCTCCATAAGCTGCCAAGAGTGAGCTCTGAGCCCACTTCTACATGGGTTTCCTCTGTGCTGCCTCAGAAATTTCTTGTAGCTTTAACCAATAGATTTAATGAGATTGGAGCATTTTTCATTGTGTCCCAGTTGATTCTGAGGGTAGGACAGTAAATATTTCTTTTTATTCTAGACATTGTGATATGGATATCTGTCCTGCCAAGGCTCAGCCTGGTTGTTCAAAGCAACAGCACCAAAACCTTGTATTTATCACTAAGGATGGGACAGGCAGGATGGTTCTTTGCCTAAAATCTCTGTTTGGCTTTATGGCTTTAACACTGGATTTTAACCATGTTCATGATATGGGAGCTGTCAAAACCTAAGATTGTTGGTGGGAAGATTTTGGTTCTACTCCAGTTGACTTTAAAACACTTTAAAAACCATTTTTTTGCACACACATGTCCCAAATCATCAAGAATATCTGCTTGGGTCACCAAAACTCTGATTACTGAGAAGGGGCAGGTCTGCCTAGCTGCAATACCTCTGCTCTGCATGGATAATTATCTGCATGGATAATTATTCCTGTCTCCAAGAAGAGCTGCTGGAGACCACAGGGAAGGAGTCACTGAATGTTTCTTTTCCTGAAAACCCCAAGGGTGTTTGCTCCCAGAGCAGAGTTTCAGCTCCTCTTGCCAGAACAAAGTTATCTGAGGAGCAGAGCTTGACAGTGACTTCTGAGGCTCCATGCAGATGGAACGTGGTGTGGTGGAACTCAGCAGCCCACAGCAAATGTGAATCATTAAGGGCCATAAAAGGAAGGGGAGGCAGCAAATGTGACTCATTCCATCAGTAGCCACCAGCTGCCATCAATCCCTATCCCAAATAACAGAGCCAAGGGCTGCCTGCCAAACTACCTGAGTTAACATGAGCCAAAAGATGAAAAACTGGCTCAAAATTGGTTTTTTCCTTTCTCCCTTCTCTATTTTCCTTCTCTTCTACTCCTTTTTCATCTTTTTGCCTTATGCTTCCATCCTTTTCTCATGGATTCTTTTCTTTGGCAATTAATTCCCCATGCCTTCTTTCCCTGTCACTCCAATCCCTCTTTCCTTCTTCCATCTCCTCCCTGAGAGCTGCTGAACTTCTGCTCCCCTCTGCTCTCCCTTCATTCCTGTGAATGAAATTCCCTCTTCAACTGGGCCAGCAGGAACCAGCCAGGAGCATTGGCCAAAAGCCCCCTGCCCCCCAGATGGGCTGGGCCAGGCCCTCTCCATGGGATGTGGAACTTTCCAGCAGGAGCCCAACACATTTTAGCCTTGGCAGGTGTCCCCTGGATATTGCTGGTTAGGTTTGCTGCTGCTTAGGTACACATTCAGGGGCTGAACACTGCTCCTACAAAGGGAAAATGGGGATGTGAGGTGATAACCCATTGATATTAGTCCCACAAATTGCTCTCCTTCTCCTTTCTGACTGTGGTCAGTCCTGCCCTAAACAAAGCCTTAACCTTTTAATTCCCCTGATTATAATATTCAGATGATCTCTGATCAATGAACCAGCAGTTTAAGGACTCTGTTAGCTCTTCATGTGACTGTTTCTTTGTGCAGAGATTTCCTGTGAAGTGTTCTTTGTTTCTTTTTTCCCCCTTCAGTGACATCCAAGCAGCCCCCAGGACTCCAGCAGCTGGTCCCATGAGGAGGATGAGGTGGTGCCACTTCTGTGCTTCATTTCAGACAACAGTGTCCCACTAGAAATTCATTCCTGCCTCCAGAACTGGCCAGGTCACAGCCCTGAGCAATGCAGAGGCAGAATTGCCTTAGCTGGGCTGGAGTAAAGTGATGTTATCAGTGAAGGAGAACTGTAAACCCTCAAATTTCATTTCCTAGCACTGACCTTTGGTAGTTGAGACAAGCATGGCTGGAGGTCGAGGCAGCATCAAGGCCTGGAGGTCAACTTTTTCTTCATCTGCTCCTGCCCCAGCTGGGGAAGGTCTCTGAGAGCTGCAGAAAAATGATAAATATTAAATGAAAAATATTAAAAGGTTCTGACTCAAACTTACTTTCTGTGACAAATCCAAGGCCACAGAAGCTTCTCTGGTAAAACTGCTTTACTGGAAAAGCCATTTCAATCCCTTGTCCGTGACATGAGCTGCATCAAGGTCTCTCTGACAGAACATCTTTTCATATTACTCCCCGAGGCTCCCTGTGTTCAATTAAAAGTAGCTAATGCAAAGTAGTCAGCTTGGCAAAGAAATCTGGGAATCAAGAAATATGTCAGGCTGCACTAGCAGAGCTTTTCCCACCCACAGACACATCCTAGTTGCTATTCACTTTGGGTTCTTTAGGCTGAGTTTAACCAGTTTGAAGGGTTCGTGTTAGGCAACAAGCATGATCCAGTCTGGCAGGGATGTTCCTGCCAGAGAAACTTCCACAACATTCCTGCACATCCAAAAGGACCCAATCAGGGCAGGGTGAACAGAAGGTGTGCTTGAAAGCCAGGGACTGTCTGGGAACAGTTTTGGCTGGGACTGTGAGCTCAGGCTGCTCAGGCAAACCTGCCTCATCCCCTGCCACCAGCACGGAGCTGGCTGGAACACATCCTGCTTGCTCACTCCCAGGAGCCTGGAGCATTTGCAAGTCTAATCTGAAAAGGGCAATCTGAGCTGCAGTTTGTATTCCTGTCTCCCAACAGACCAAATTACCAGCATTAGGAGAAAGACAAGTGCATTATTTAGGAGGTAACACTGCTCTGGACTGAGTTATACCAGAGGAGCAGAATTTATTATCTTTGTAAGAGGAAAATGCATCCCTGTGGAAAATAAACAAATAAAGACAATGAAATTCGACTAAATTGATTTTTTTTTGACATGTTAAACATAAAATGGTGAGAGTTTCTGGTTGTGGCTGAGAGCAGAGCTGAACTCTGACACCTAATCCTGCACAGCAATCCACAGGTTAATTCCACATGGCCCAGCTTTGCCACTCACAGAAAGCACTGACAGCAGTGCAGAGCATCTCACCTCCAGCCTGCTGCCTCTGACTGTGCCACCCTGCCCCCAGAACAGGCAGCATCCCTAAAAACCTCTTCAGAAGCTGCAGGTCTGAGCCTTCTGCAGCAGAGTTTCTCATGCAGTTCAAGGTTTATTAGCCACCCCTCATTTTCACACTCTTGTCTCATCATCCTCCAAAGAACCTGTTCCTACTGAATCCCTTCATCAGTTGATAAATAGGGCAAAGCCAGAGGTTTCCTAGGAGAGGGTCACTACTGGCACACAACCTTGCAGCTCTTCTCCAGCACCAGGTGTCCAAATCGTGCAGCAAGAGTGTGAATTAGGGGCCTGGATACCAGGGAGCAGGGAATGGGAAGCAACTGCAACTGTCCCACACCTGACACATGTAGGAGCTGAAAGAACAGGAGCTGGAGCTGTGTCAGGGCAGGTTTAGGTTGGAGATCAGGAAAGGTTCATCCCCAGAGGGTGCTGGCACTGCCCAGGCTCCCCAGGGAATGGGCACAGCCCCGAGGCTGCCAGAGCTCCAGGAGAGCTTGGACAACGATCCCAGGGATGCCCAGGGTGGGATTGTTGGGGGGTCTTTGCAGGGCCAGGAGCTGGGCTGGATGATCCCTGTGGGACCCTTCCCACTCAGGATACCCCATGGTTCTATGATCTGCTGCAGACGAGAGAAGGATTTCTGCAGACTGCACAACTGGCTTGGAAATGCACAAATAGAGGGATTGCTCCCCCTGCACCCCCGTGCTGCAGGACCCTTGGACAGAGATCTCTGAGTGCCTGCCTGCCTGCAGGGCTCACTGCCTGTGCAACACCACCTCCAAACCGTCCTGGGCCATCACCTGGACGGCGGGGGCAGCATCCCAGCAGCTCTCCCTCCGAACCACAGGCACAGCTCCCGGTGCACCCGGCTGGCCAGGGGCAGGGACACGACAGGCTCCACCCTGCCACAGCCTCGGGTGATGTCCTGCAGGATTCCGTGGGCTTTGGGGCCTCTCACACCTAATGCCAGCACTGGGGGCACCTTGCCAGGCTCTGAGGTGTAGGAGGAAGGCAGCTTTTCTGTGGAAACAAACACTTGTGTGAGTAAAACATGGAATAACCCACCCCAAAGTAATTCGCTCCACTTAAGGGCTCTTTTCAGATCTGTCAGAGGCAGACTTCAACAGAGGAACCATCTGGTTACCTGCCCTGGGATCCATCTCCTGGTTACCTGCCCTGTGTCACAGACACATTTTATGAAAAATCCTTTCCTTAGGATTTTTCCTCCTGAGAAGCTGGGAGGCCTCAGGAACAAAATGTCAACAATGATTATCTGCTGCTGTGGAATGCAACAGGTGCATCTGTGATTGGTCTCATGTGATTGTTTCTAATTAATGGCCAATCACAGTCAGCTGGCTTGGACTCTCTGAGAGTCAGGAGCTTTTGTTATCATTCCACTTCTTTCCTTTCAAGCCTTCTGATTAAATCCTTTCTTCTATTATTTTAGTATAGTTTTAATATAATATATTTAATAAAATAATAAATCAAGCCATCTGAAACATGGAATCAGATCCTTATCTCTTTCCTCATCCTGGGACCCCTGCAAACCACCACATCCCTGGGAATCCATCACCTGGTTACCTGCCCTGGAAATCAATCACTTGGTTATCTGCCCTGGGAATCCATCTCCTGGTTACCTGCCCTGGGGGAAAGATGCTGACAGCACCTGTATGTGTTTACCCAATAGCAAACCTGAGGTTATTCAAGGCAATCTCTTGAAGAGAGGAATTGTTTGCCTCATGTTTGCTGTGAGAAGTTATTCCAGAGCAGATGATGCACTGGAAGTGTGGCAGGAGTTGGAACTTGGTGGTCTTCAGGGTTTTTTCAGCCCAAACTGTGACTCTAAGCCAGCATTTCAAGTTCCTCTCGTTCATCACCACAAGGAAGGCTGGGGGATTGAAGTGCAGGACAAGAACAAGGGCCTGAGGAAAGGGATGGTTTTGAAGGGCATCACAAAATGGAAATCTGGGGACTTCTTTTTACATTATTTCCTTCTGGATTAAATACAGATTTTGTACAATGCTTCGAGGTCCAGGCAAATATTTGATTTGCCACCTTTAATTTTCTGCCAGGATTTGAACCCTGACTTCCCTTATTTCTCTCCACAGCTCTTCCCTATGACTCTGGCAAACCTTTCTCCAGTACAATTGGGGCCAAGGAAGTAACCCAGAAAAAGCAAATTTGCCTCCTTTCCAATTCTTACTGCAGATGTCAGAAAATGCAGCAAGGTGTGTGATTTTCTTCCCTTAGGTTTAAAAGCATATACAAATGTACCATTTCTTGCATGAGAATCAGAAGGCAGAAAACAAATCTCCAGAGCAGGTAGATAATGGAGCAACTGGCTGTAAATATTTAAAATAATAATTTTAGAGTTATCAAGCTAAGGCTAAAAATCTAATTTACAAACTTGCACAGTAATTCTCAGCTCAAATGAATTGTCTCTTCATATGAAATGTTCTTAAATGATGGTGCATGGTACAGAGCATTGAAGCAGATCTGCTGCCTGTCAACTCCTAATGACTGCAGGTTTTATGGTTTTCTTATTCATCTCTGGAGCCCTTCTCCATTTCTCCAGCTCTCACCAGGAATGTGTTCTGTGCACAGCACCCAGACAGCTGCAACTGCAATCCCATTCCTAGGGCAGCCTGCTCCTGCTGCTTTCAAATGCAAAAAGGGAGAGAGGAGACTGGGGAATTTTCTCTGCTTAAGCTGGTCTTCATTCCCCTTCTGCCAGAGGAGAAGGAAGCCCATTTCTCTCCCTCTCAGCCTGCCTGTGCCTTTCCCAAGAGACATGGATTGTCTGTGGCATACCTGAACCTTCCAGAAGAACTTCCTGGCTTAAAAAGAAGCACAAGCCACAAGCAATCTCTAAACTCTGCAGCTAAGGGCACACCTGTTGCTCTGGAATATCTGAATGTTATTGTGCTGCAGCAGCAACCTATAATGTTCCATGATGCTTTAAGGCAGGCTTCATCATCTCTGTTTCTCAAATGGGAGAAAATAAAGATTTGAGTGGTACATGCCAGTATTTGATACATTGGTGTGTGATGTTCAATACTTTGTGATTTGAGTTCAGAGCCCCAGATTGTGTTTATTTACCTTCTCCTGCTGGTCTCCCACCTCAGATGGGATTCTATTAAATAATGTGGCATTTTGGTGATGGTTTATCAGCTAATGCAATTACAGGCCAGATAAATCAGTACTCCTGAAGTCCCATAGGCAATGAGATGGGGGAATTTTGGAAAAGGAAGGCTGGATTTTCTGCAGCTAAAACCTTCAGGAGTATCAGTGGGGAACTAAGTGATTTTATTTAACTCATATGAGCCTGACCCTGGAGCTCAGGACACTGGAATGTTGGACAGCTCACTGCAAAGGAACAACAGCTAAAGTTTGAGACCCAAAATGCATGAAGAGTTAAAAATTGGGGGGAAGGGAAGGGAAGGGAAGGGAAGGGAAGGGAAGGGAAGGGAAGGGAAGGGAAGGGAAGGGAAGGGAAGGGAAGGGAAGGGAAGGGAAGGGAAGGGAAGGGAAGGGAAGGGAAGGGAAGGGAAGGGAAGGATCAAAGCTATTCTATCATTTCTTTTGGGAAAGATAGAGGAACTGATAAAGCAACCCTCATGCAAATCTGACTCTGATCACCCTTCACCTCAGTGTATTTACAGATCTGGGAAGCTCTGGAGGAGAGGCAGAGCCCACCTGAGCTGGAGAGCAGCAGCTCCTGGCCGGGGTAGAGCAGGCGGAGGCCGCAGACATCCAGCCCAGAGCCCAGCAGCAGCCTCAGAGTGTGATGGGTCTCCAGGGGGTTTTGGAAGAGAGCCTCAAACAGCAGCACCATGGCAACCTGGACAGCCAGAGAAAAACATGGAAAAAGCAGGGAAATGCTCCCAAGGCCAGCAGAAGCTCAGAGGTGCAGCCCTGCTGCTCACCTGTAGTTCCCAGGATGGATCTGCACTGCCAGAGCTACAGAGAAGTTTGGGTTTGGTTTGTGTTTATGTGCAGCTCACACACAAGGCTCTTGGCTTTGGGCTAAATCACAGCTACCAATAATTATAATTTATTTCTGCTGATATAACTTTGCCTTTTGTCACATAAAAATACTAGTGAAAAACTGCAAGGCCTCTGGGGCAGAGCCCACAGTGCATCCCTTCTGCTGTTCACTTTGTGCAGCACCACTTGCCCATCTTTGGGTGATTAAATAATAATAGACCAACTGGTTGTGTCTCTATACCTTTAACAGCACCAAAATCAACACTAAAAAAACATCAAAAGGCAAACACACCACTGGTGCTGTCCCAGATTTACATTTCAGAGTCTTCTGTACCAGCCTAATCCATTTCAGCCCATCCTGGCATGTAGGAAGACTCACACCAACACATTCTGAATGTTTATACCCAAAAGGGAAACAAATTGTTATTATTATTTTCCCCATCAGAGAAACAAATTGTTTTAAAAAGCAAGGGCTTTACAACAGGGAGTTGTGTGGTTCTGTGGATAATAAATTGTCTAGCTGGGGATCAGACAAGGTGATTTTCTGGCCCCAAATTTGAGCATGGTTCTCCTGGACATTGAGCAGCTCAAGGATTTCCCCAGCTCAAGGTTTATGGCTGCAGCAAACACCAAATGAATCCATCACTACTGGACACTTGAAATGAAATGCTACTGCCCCATAAAGACATTATGAGCCTTTACCATCATGATAAATGAAGATAGAAATTTACTCAAATCACATAAAAGTGGTCTAATTAGGCATAAAAGCTCCATTTCTTTATGTTTGCCTAGCTGAAGCTCTCCTGCTATTAACCCAGCACTCACAGCAGCCAGCAAGGAAGAATTTTCCTGTGGCTGCTCTGAGTCCCTGGGGCTGCCTGGGCTTGGGGCCAGCTGTGATAACAGAGCCATCTAGCACAGGGAAGCCTCTGGAAGTGCCAGTGTCCCCTTTCCCCAGGAGCCTGGCACTTGGCCTTGCTCTCCATTGGAGATTGGTTCAGTTGTGCCCAGCCTGAGTGATCTCAGAGATCACCAGTTCACCCAGAGATCTCAGAGATCACCAGAGATCACCCTGGGCTTCCTGCCTTGGCCTGGTCACTGGGGGCTCCCACTGCAGGGCTGTGCCCAGTTCTGGGGCCACCAACACAAGAGAGATGTTGGCCTGTTGGAGAAAGTCCAGAGAGCCCATGGAGATGCTCCAGGGCTGGAGCCAGGCTGGCAGAGCTGGGGGTGCTCACCTGGAGAGGAGAAGGCTCCAGGGACACCTCAGAGCCCCTGCCAGGGCCTGAAGGGGCTCCAGGAGAGCTGCAGAGGGACTGGGGACAAGGGATGGAGGGACAGGACACAGGGAATAGCTCCCACTGCCAGAGGGCAGGGATGGATGGGATATTGGGAATTGTTCCCTGTGAGGGTGGGCAGGCCCTGGCACAGGGTGCCCAGAGCAGCTGTGGCTGCCCCTGGATCCCTGGCAGTGCCCAAGGCCAGGCTGGGCAGGGCTGGGAGTGACCTGGGATGGTGGGAGGTGTCCCTGCACTTTGCAAAGCTCCAGGGCAGACATCAGGGTGAGCTGCTGCCTCTCCAACCCAAAGCAGTCAATGGCTTTGTGACCCTGGGCTGATCCCTGTTTCTGCTGCTGGCCCTGCCCTGCTCTTCTCAATAGGAACGCATTTCACAGGGGTGAGGTCCTGAACATTCTGTGCTGCACTCCTCACCAAGAGCTAATTGAAATCACTTTAACCTTCTCTTCTCCTGGGGTAGAGTCAGTACAAATGCTCCCTACTTGTTCTTACCACACACACAGTTACTCAAGGTCAGGCAGTACCAGAATCTTCAGAAATTTCTTGGAATGTTTCTGAGTTTAATCCAAGTTGTGCTGTTTACTGACTTACAGTCAAGTGGTTTCAGGTTATCAAAATTTTGTCTACTCTTACAAATTTGCACCTGGTTGGTAGCAATTTCTCCAACCTACACATTTCAAAGTTTAATCTTCTGTGGCTCAGAGCAATCAGCACATCAATACTGATGACATAAAATACTCAGCTGATATATTTAGGTCTGAGGGAAAAATACTTCAAGCTCAGTATTTGTATCAAAGCTCTAGATTGAAATATTGCAGGGCACTTCATTGCCTCCCAGTGTCCCCCCTGAGCCCCAGGGGAGGAAGGAGGGGGTTGTTTGTTGTTCTTTACCTCGATGTCTGTCTCTCTGCAAGCCTCCATGGCACTGCTGTCAGGGAAGTGTTTGTCATCACTCTCAACTGTCTGCCAGTAAAATCCCTTTGGCACTGCAAACGCCTTCTCCACTGCCTGAAATGCACAAAGGACAGCTCTCACTTCCATGTTGCCTTGGTCCCTTAAAATAAAGCAGGAAAATCAGGATCCTGTGGCCACAGAGCACACGAGGATGCAGCTGGTGGATTAAACTCAGCCCAGTGTTGTTAATTTATGTAATTTGCTTTCTTCCAGCTATTCTAGTAGCTTCATTTAAGTGATATCCCACAAATATGAAGCTGCAACTGCTTCCCAAGAGCCTGAGCATCCCCAGGGTCCAACCCAACACACAGAGCACCCCCAGCCATCACCAGGAGCTGCATCCATCAGCTGAGACCTCAATTCTCCACGACTGTGCTGAGCACTCAGCAGAAAAGGCCTTTGTGAAAGCAATGCTCTAATTAACCAACCAAATGGAAGGGTAGGGAAGGGATTGCATGAATTTGTACATGCCTGTAGCCAAAATAGCACATTTCTCCTGTGCTCATGTCACCACAAGTGACACATATCTGTTAGCCTCATCGTGCCACATCCTCATGGATAGGCAAAAATCTGGCATTTGGGTCACAGCTCCACACAAGCACAGCATTTCCCAGGCTCAGCACCTTATTTTGTTTTTCATCCATTTTCTGGGCAGCCAAGCAAGCAACTTGTACAAGTGCAAGGGTAAGGATATGTCACTCAGGAGAGGAGAATGTGCTGTGACTGCACGCTCTGTAAGCAAGGCCACAGTCCAGGGACAAAGGCAACCCTTGAAAGTCACATTTGTCAGCTTCTGGTTAGAACATTCCAGAAATGCAGATGCATTTAGGCAGAGTTCACAGTGGGCAGGAATCATTCCAGGGATCAAAAAATAAAATAGTCACATTTAAAACACAGCTCAGGTGTAACTCAAAGAAGCTTCACTACTTTTAAAGGCTCTACTTTGATTTACTGCAGGTGTTAATTTGTCCTCAGCTTATGTGGACTGACCCTTTGAAAAACAGAAAAAGAAATTAATTTTCAACATGGTTTCATCAGGACTTTTATGATGGAGAGAAAAGGGCTAACCCTGCATGGAGAAGCATCCACTCTGCATTATGAGCTCCATATAATGCTCTTTAATTGTGTCATCACCTGAGAGATTTTGGGTGTGCTGCTTGGCAAATGACAGGCACTTCAGAGCATTCCACAAATGTTTCAAAGTAACAACCAGAAAATGAAATTCATTTGAATATTAAAGCCCCTCTGACAACTGCCTTTCCACTTCAGCAACCTTTTGTGTTGTCTCCTTCCTCCGTTTCCTGTGCTTCATGAGATATTTGCCTGAAATCAGAAATGGGGATTTCACTTTTCTCTCTGTTTCAGTCAAATCAACTGCACCAAACCAAGGGCTTTGGCATCTCCCAGCGGATCTGTGCATTCTGTCCTGCAATCCATCAATCCCCAGCCTCCACTGCTGACATTACACTTGGTTGCTGTGGAAAATATCATCAGAGGAAAAGGAGATTTAAGGAAAGGGATCTTCCCCATTGCCAGTGCATGATGCCAGCTCCTGTCTGCAGCAGTGGCACAGTGCAGTGAGCCCAGACAAGACCTAGAGAGTGGGAATGCAGCAAAATCCCAATTTCCTATTTATTCCAGCTGCTCCTTGAACAAAACTCCTGTCTGTGAATACTCCAGAAGGAAAAGAAGAGACAAATGTGCTCAAACCAGCACCAGCCTCTATTTCCATAGAAACCTGCAGGATAATCATCCAGCTCCAGGGCACAGGGAGAAAAATCCAAGGGGAAAAATCCAAGGGGATTCCAGGATGGAAATCCAGGCTGGAAAATCCAAGGAAAATCCAGGTGGAAATCCAGGCTGGAAAATCCAGGCTGCAAAATCCAAGGAAAATCCAAGGAGAAAATCCAAGGGGATTACAGATGGAAATCCAGGCTGGAAAATCCAATGTGGAAAATCCAAGGTGGAAAATCCAAGGGGATTCCAGGTGGAAATCCAGGCTGAAAAATCCAAGGGGATTCATGAGATATTTGCCTGAAATCAGGCAAATACACATCCTGGTGTAAGCTGTGGATCCACGGGGATCCCAGAATGCTGCTCCAAGGCCACATCTGGGAAGCAAGGCTGTGGGAACTGTTCCTGTCATCTGTCACATCTGTTTTCCAACAGCCAACCTGAATGGGAGTTCACAAACCAACAGAGAACAGAGCTTGAAAAGTCTTATTTCTCCCAGAAAATCCTTCTCCTCGTGGATTAGAAAGCAGAGAGGTGGCTGTAGGATGAGTGCCCTGCTTTGTCCAGCCTGGCTGTAATGTCCAGTGGAAAGCTCCTGACACAGCCTTCCTGTGCCATCAACAGGAAAGAAGAGGCAAAAAGTCACTTTCCCTGTGAGGTAGGAGAGAATTGCATGGAGCCAGTTGTTCTAATACTGAGCTGAGCCCTTTTGGGCACAAAAAGAGAGGGGGATCCTCTGCAGGAACCTTCTGCTACTGAAAGAACTTGGACATTGTTTATGTTACTTTAGTGCTACTTTTAATGTTCCACAAGAGGGTGGGTGTGAGAATTTCACCTCAGGGCTGGTTCCTGTCACTCCTCCAACATCACAGCCGCTGTAAATCCTTTCCCAAGCCTGTGGAAGCATCAGCTCTGAGTGCTGACCTGTCCCTGGTGGGAGGAGAGGAGACTCCCCAAACCCTCAGAGTGGTGAAGAAGCAGCCCAGCCTTTGATCACTGTCACAGACATCTTTTATGGAAAATCCTTTCCTTAGGATTTTTCCTCCTGAGAAGCTGAGAGGCTTCAAGAACAAAATGTAAACACTGATTATCTGCTGCTGTGGAACACAACAGCTGCATCTGGGATTGGTCTCATGTGGTTGTTTCTGACTAATGGCCAATCACAGTCAGCTGGCTCAAACTGTCTGTCTGAAACACAAACATTTGTTATCATTCTTTTCTTTTCTATTCTTAGCCAGCCTTCTGATGAAATCCTTCTTCTTAAAACTATTCTTTTAGTATAGTTTTAATGTAATATATATCATAAAATAATAAATCAAGCCTTCTGAAACATGGAGTCAGATCCTCATCTCTTCCCTCATCCTCAGACCCCTGTGAACACGGTCACAGATCCCTACCTGGAAACACAGTGAAGCTCTGAGCCCTGTACCAACCTCCCATCTCCTGGAAAAGCCTCCTCCCAGGGAGCAAGGCTCCTGCACTCAGGCAGCAGCAGCTGCACAGCCCCAGGGATGCTCTGACTTCTGCTGTGACAGGTTTCAAAGCCCAGACTCATGAACCATAACCATCCCCATGTGTGTCTCCAGGGCTTCTTACAGCACTGACATCCTCTCCATCCACACTGCCCTGATCAGGGTGAGCAGGGAGGGAGGGCACATCCATAAATTCCTGGTTTTAGTTATTCCTTTTTGTCCATTTATCCTTATTTGGTTTGGGTGACAAATTCCAGCTTCTGTCACCTTAAGACCCTGGAAAAGACCACTTTGTGCCACAGCTAGGATTGAGCACACCAGTTTTTCCAAAAGCATTTAAAAGAAACCCCAAGCTCCTGCTTTGGTTCAGATAATATTACCCAGATGAAGGCAGACAGTTCTGGGAAGGAAACTCACAGGAGAACAAAAACATGCTGTAAAATCCTTAGCAGAAAGAAGAATAAGCACATTTCAGAGGAGACTGCAGCTGCAGCAAAGCCATGAATATTCAACTGTCACACAGAAATATGACCAAGCCTGTGATCCCCTCTTTGTGCTTCCAGTGTTTTCTGTTCCCATCTCTGAAAACAAAGGAAGAGCTTTTGCTGTCAGGTGATCTGAGTCTCCTGAGTTGCAAGGACTCTTCCAGGCTGTTCCCAGTCCCAGCAGGAAAACAGAAACTGCAGGAAGCATCCCCATGTACTCCACAATCTCATCTCACACACAAGGCAAAGTTCTGCTCAGCCATTATCTCTGTGAGACAACACCAGACCCCTCAGAGCAGGATGCTGCACTTGCAGAGCCTGCAGAGCCAGGGGGGAGTTCTGGGCTCAGGTAACCTCTCCCTGCCAGCCCCGCTGAGCACATCAGGCCCAGCTGAGAAAGCATTTCCCTCTCTCTCTGTCACTCAGCAAGGCTCATGTCTGATGGGATTCAGCAAATCCTGCCCCTGAATGAGGCACATCACTCTCAAACTCTCTCCTCTCCCTGCTGCCTGTGCAGGAGCACAATTTTCCTGGTAGAATCCAGATGAACACAATGCTGAGTGTGTTCTCTGCACATCCTCCCTCCCCAGTGTGCATGTTCCCTTCAGATGGCTGCAGAATTTAGTACAGGTTGCCAGACATATTAATTATTTTATCATTTACTAGGAACTAGTATTTAAATTCCATTTTATGCAAATTTTTTATTTTGACTTTTTTTTTGTCAAATAATTAAACCATATATCCCTACATTATCCAAATTATTTGTCATCAATACACTTTCAATTAACCTTCCTCTATATTTCCTAGTATCAAAACCAATAACCAACTGTCATCATCACTCCACAACCACCTCCAAACAAACACAGAACTAACCCCAGAACTAACCAGCCCAAAGAAACCAACCAAAAATACAAACCACGATGATAAATCATCAACCAATCACCCACCAAATTCTACGTTCTTGTAGCTTATAAAAACCACAGGCAGCAAAAAGTCTGAGATGGAGAGAGCTCAGCAAGGGAGACATGCGGTCTTCCTTAACTTCCTTCCTTTCTTCCTTGTCTTCCTACCAGTTGTGGTGAGTGGATTTCAAACAGTTTGAAATGGATCTCACTGCCCTTTGTTCCCCTTCTGGATTGAGAAGGGGAGATCTTAAACCACAGAAGACAGAATGAGAGAGCAGCCCCCAGCTTTGTGCCCAGCAGCACCAATGGCAAAGCAGAGCAGCTTGAGAATTCTTTAAAGCTGCTCTTTTCAGGAATAATGAGTGATGGACACAATCTAAATGTAAGCTGTCAAATTTTAGGAAGAATGAAAACCTCTAATGTTTTATTCCTCTCCAAGCTGTGCTTTCATCTTTGTGCCAGCTCTGGTAGACATCAGTGTAGTCCTTCCTCCTTCTAAAGGTTAGGGGGTTTTATTTACAAATGCCAGGGGCTGCCTGAACTCCTGGCTCCATGAAAATAAATGCCAGACTCCAGCAGGATTCAGCCAGGGCCAGGATGTCACCTTCTGCCTCCTGAAGGTACAGCCATTCTGGGCTGCAGCTGTGGATTATTTTCTATAAATGTAAATAGATGAATGCCAAGACAAACATTTCTCCCCCAGACAAGCCTTATCCATATGGGATCTCCAGCCAGATGTGCTCTCACCCAAGCTGCTGGTACAAGGTGAGCTGGCTGCACTGCACACCCAGGCTGCCAGCCAGGCAAGACCTGAGCCTTTCCACTGCCTCAGATAAAGAGAAGCCACAGGCAAGGTCTGAAAGCAGAGGGCAGGATGAACCTGTCCTTTTGAAGCTCTTGCTTTACAGCTTCAGCCTGGATGTCCCAGAGCTGAGTGCTGGCTCCATGGCTGGCACTGCCAATGCTGCAGGACTCATCCTGCCAGCTCTGCTTTGGGTGAGCCTGGTGGGGAAGATGAAACAGGAAAGCCTTATAAATATGATTGTCTGGCAAAAGATTTTGAGAATATGGAAACTATAAGTGAGATTGAAATGAAAGCAAGCTTTGAGATACCTCAGTTACTGAACAACTGGAAAACAATGGCATGGCCAGCTGAAGGCAATCCCCTTTTGATGGAACAACACCCTCTGCCTGCAGGCAGGCCCAAGGGTCTGAGCAGACCCTGCCAGGTTGGCAGAAGGGGCCCAAAGAGGAGTTTTTAGGGTTTAAAATGTAACACAGTATGGTAATGTAATGATTCTTATAGGCTGTATGGAAATGCTATAGGATTTGTATCTTGTACTAGATTGGTTAGTGAGAATGAGAATATTCAACACAGAAGAAGATTTATTGTATTGAATGGGAACTTCGCTCTCTTAGCTCTTGCCTCTTGCCCTGTTTATTCTCTTACCCCTTTTACTCTCTCACCCTCTCATCCTCTCTGCCCCTCTCTTCTCTCAGCCTGCTCTGAGCTGTGTTTGGCAGCTCCCAGCAGGGCCCTGCCCCCAGGCCCTTTGCAATAAACCCCAAGTTCCTGACCTGGCTGCAGAGATCTCTGTCTCCCTCCCGACCATCCTGCCCCCAACGCTCCTACATGAGCCCATGTGGAGGAGCTGTCCTGGGTGTTTTATCCCTCCCTAATGCCCAGTTCAGCTGCACAACAATCAGATCTTTCAAGCTTTGGAGGAGGAAAGCACAGCCCTGGGCCGTGAACTGAAGCTGGGAGCTCACAGCAATGTGGGGAACTAAATCTGGGAGCTGAGCAAATTCTCCAGGGAGCTCAGGCAGCATTTCCATCCCAAAACATGGCCCAGCTTGGGTGCTGCTCACACAGCATGAAATGAGAGAGAACACATGGCGAAAACCCCAAATCAAACCATAACTGCCCCAGCACAGGCACTGACCCACAGCAAAGCCCAGTGGCTGCAGCTGGGGATGTGTGAAAGGCAGTGCCCACACAGCCACTGCAGGGTTGGGTGAAAAGCTGATAAAAAGCTGTGGTGATGAGCAGCAGCTCCCTGAGCATGCCTCCCTCAGCACTGAAATTAAAAGCTGTTACAGCAAAAGACAGTGGAAGATGCTGAAGGCAACTCAGCAGGGCCAAGGCCATGGTACTTGTCAATGAAATAATGTCACAGCACTCAGAGCCCAGGGAGCTCAGTGTTCTCACTGAGCTCATCTCAAACACAGACTCACAGAGCTGAAAGAGCCTCTGCAAGTGCCTCCCACTGCCCCTTCAGAGGCTGCACACACAGCCTGGGAATCTCAGCTCTGAATCTGTGCCTCAAGTGCACAGAGCAACAAGTGCTGCATCTGGGGCTGCTTTCCACAGGGATTTCAAATTCCAGCAGCAATGGCCAGCTCTTCGTGTATCCAACATGGTTATTTCAGAATGTGAAATAAAATATGCAACTTTCAAAGCTTCTGTGTGTGAGAGCTCCTATGGCAACACAGTTAACATCAACTCCAGCAGGGAAAGCCCAAAAATCTGAAATTCCACATGAAAGAACTGCTCTACTTCCTGCCAGCCCCCTGCCACACATCAGCCTTGCTGTTAGGTCAGTCTTGTGCTGCTGGGCATTTTCAGCAGGCCTGGGTCACAATACTGGGGCAAATTCAGCTCCCTGGACCCAGTTCTGGGATTCTTATCTATGATTAACCAGAAAAAAAAATAAAAATAAAAGAATTGAGCTTTGCTTAAGCAAAAAGTAAGGAGGAAACTTTGTATAGACCTGCCCTTAATCACTGCTATTTGAAAAACCTACACAAACTTTGTGTCAGAGCAGGGAAGCGAATAAAGGAACAGCACAAGGGGAACTGATCATCAGGAGGTGCAACAAAATCAGTTTTCTGGGACTTAAAGTAAGAAATCTCCTTCACCTTGACTTAGGGATGTCTGTGGACAGAGAAGGAGGGTTGGAGGTTCCCCTTCTTCCTTAAAAGCTCCCTGGAAATGCTGCTGTGCCCTGACTCTGTCCTGGCAGGCACCTGCACAGTCTGGGAGTTCAAGGAGATGCTCTGGAGAATGACCATCAAAAGCTGAACCTTTTGGACAAATGTCCCAATGTCCAGAAGAGCTGAGGGAGAGGAAAAGAACTCCAGCATGGAGCAAACAGGTGGGGGAAAAGCAGCACCAACACTTTCTCTGTGTGTGCTGTCTGTATCCCTAAGGTGAGAGTTTGCATCCTGAGGCTTAGCAGCAGAATACTTTTATTTTATGCTAAAATGAAGAAATCCTCTTTCTGCTGACAGGGGACCTTACAGTTAGCAGCTTCCACAGGGCTGGTGTCACTCCCAGCCCAAGCTGGGCTTTAATGCCTGCATTGTGAGCTGCTGCTCCTATCAGCAGTGAATTGCTGCAGGTTAATGGGCTCATTGCACAGTACTCATAAAAATGCCTCCAAAAACCAGCACAGGCAAAGCAATCTGTTTGAGGTCCAGAACAGGCAGAAAATCCAGCAGACAAATTGACTGAAAACAAGACATTGGCTCATGCACTAACAAACAAAAAGCATAAAGGTTATTACAATTACTGCTGGCAATTGCTCCCCAGATCACACACAGAGCTGCTCGTACACAACAGCTTCCCTCTGTCTCCATTTCTACCCATTTTTTTCCACCATCCTGCCAAGATTTCTCTCTCAGACTCTGATCTACCTGGAGCAAAAGCAGGGATTCACTGCATGCTCCTCCTCCACGTGGGCACAGCTTCTTTGAGCTGCTTAGTTTTGTACACACTACCTCAAAACAAACACAAATGTACAAAAAGCAAAGCATGGATCACTGGCCTTGTACCAAACCTTCAGACCAAAGAAGTTAAAAGAAGATGATACTGAGTTCTCTATGCAGCACTTTTTGGTTGTATTTTAATGACACTTGGGAACATTCTCAGTTGGTAGCACTTTGCAAAGCTCCAGGGCAGACATCAGGGTGAGCTGCTGCCTGCTGAGAGAGTGGCTCATTGAGCCCAGCTTTGGAAATCAGCCCTGCTGCCTAACCAGCTATGAAAATGTGGCTGTTCCACCCTGGCAGTGTCCAAGGCCAGGCTGGACAGGGCTTGGAGCAGCCTGGGACAGTGGGAGGTGTCCCTGCCCATGGCAGGGGTGGAACAGGATGGGCTTTAAGGTCCCTCCAACCCAAACCATGCTGTGATTCCATAACTCTGTGAAGAAGCCACAGCACACAGTGGTCTCAGCCTCACTCAGGCCTGGGGGGCACAGAGCATTTGATGGGAAGAGAATGTGGTTTTTAAACTGACATCATGTTTTCCATGGCATCAAGGCAAAGATCCACCCACTGAAAGTGCCTGCTATCTTGCTGTTCAATTCCTAATGATTTATAATTCCTCTAATAAGGGATTTGCATAAAAGCCCTGGCTGTTTTAAATGCTGCCTTATTTTATGCCTAAAAAGCATGGAGCAGATTTATCTTTTACGAGTAGTCAGACTCTTTATGGCTCTTGCTTCTGCTTGAAAGCCACAGTGACTGCAAATCAACAACACTAAGCCTCCTTTTCCCGCACACAAGTGGGATAAACTTTTAGGCAAATTGCTAAGTGCACTGCTAAACCCCTAAGCTTTCATGGCATTGATTCTCACAGAGTCATGGTAATCCCCAAATCTGGTTGAAATGGCAGAAAAGTTCTCATGCTACATCATTTTCAAAATTAAAACTTCATTGTGAACAAGAATTTGCAGGCTTTGCCATTCCCTGGAATTGTGTCTCAAGGGTTTTGTTCATTTACAAATATTGGGAAAAGAGCACAATTGTCCAAAGGCTGGTGCTGCTGTGGGAAAGAAATAAACAAAACAAAAGATCTAGAAATCAGGTCATATTCAGTGCTGCTTTGAAAACCCACTCTAAATATTTACACCAAGGTAGGAAAGGGTGTAAAGGCCTAAAAGCAACATTGGGTGCCCATAAGGAATAAATTCCCCCAATTAGTACAAGGAATACTTGTAATATTTCGTTGGTGGAATATTTGTTATGGAGCACTTGCTAATCTGACAGAAGTGAAAGGTTAATTATTATTCAGCTTCTGGACAGCAGTGAGTGCTCCTGCAGACATTTCCAGGCAGGCAAGAGATTGGAAGCACTTGGTTTGGAGAGCTGGTGTGTCCTTGGAGCTCACACACTTCCCTGGAAATCCACAGATATTAAAATCACAGAATATTCTAATATTAGAAGCATTTGTTTTCAAACTCTGTTTAAATCCTTGGCTAAAGCAAATGAGAATATCTGTTAACACTGGAAAAACAACTTTTACTGGAGCTGATCAAAAAATACCAGAAGTCCAAGCACTTGTGTACAGTACCTGAGGGTCAGGATTAACAGCAATGATATTACTGAGCAGGACAGAGGGAATTGCAGGAACAAGTGGGCACAGCTTCTTTTGGAAGTGACTGGCCAGTTCATCTCTCCACCAGATAACATCTGGAAGCCATGTAGAAGTCAGAAATGCAGAAATCTTCTGGTAAAAGCTGGGTGATCCCTGGAGATGTTCTGCAGTCTGCAAAGAGCCAGTGGTTAAAAAGCTTTGGTGATGGTTTCAGAAACTCTGTCTGCACCTTGCAGCTGCAGCAGCTCCTCCTCTGCCCAGAGCCACCCCAGACCCCAGTTCCACCCAGCTGCCCTCAGATGCTCCAAACCAACCCCTGGTGTGACACCCTGTACCCTTCATCCCATCTCATCCCATCCATCAGCTCTCAAACCCTGCTCCAAAGCAGATTCCACCACCCTCAGAGGGGGAGAAAATCCCATAAACAGGGCCATGAACCAGCCCAACACAATGAAACATTAACTTCCAAAGACTTAGGGATATAAATGAAAACAGGTGTTGGTGCCCCATCCCTGGAGTGTTCAGTGCCAGGGTGCAGAGAGCACTGAGCAATCTGGTCCAGTGCAAGCTGTCCCTGCCCATGACAGAGGGTTGGAATTAGATGAGCTTTAAGGTCCCTTCCAATCCAAACTATTCTGTTTTGTTTTGTTTTTTTTTTTTTTTTAAAGATTGAGGCTAATATTTATACTGTTACATTAATATTGAATACTGCACTGCTAAACTACAGTTTTCCATCATTTAACCTCCCCTCTAAGGCTCATTGTTCTTCAGGTTGATTCTTAATTAGCAAGACTTTCAGAGAATAAAACCAGTGACCTCAAGGAGACCTAATTAGAAATTAACAGACTCAGCAACTGTGCAGAACATCTCTCCACCAGTAACTCAGAGGGAAGAGAAGGAACTGCTGCAGCCTCATCTCAGCTCTGGGGCAGGTGTGGGTGCCACAATATCAGAAGGATCTGAAGCTACTGGAGAGTGGCCAGAGGAGGGACCTGGG